>NC_089541.1:1238441-1857661 GCF_040115645.1 Euwallacea fornicatus | reverse complement strand
GGTGCCTTATCCAATATAAACCAGCGAAATCCATTTAGAGACGCTTTGTCTGAGGCAAAGGTTTACTCTATATATAGGTGAGGAGCATTAGCGGCTCTATTTTACGTTTTTTTCGAGTGTAAAGAAAGGGGCGCTTTCAGGAGTAATGCGCCCGACCCATTAGGGTGTCATGTCGGCGCCTTGTACCCACTTGTCATCCGCGGCCTTTTACAACTTATATTACCCCCCAACCGCCGCCTCCTTGAAAGCCCTATTTTTAGTCGATTTATGGTTGGAGAGCGTCGCGATGACACTCGTGACAGCGCCTGTCTGTCTACGAATCGTTTTACATTTTTTAGCGCCCCGGCCCAAATGGGCTCCTTATTCTTGTTAACCCGCGTATATACCCAGGACATAAATTATTATCCTGAAATGACAACAATGGTCCGGCTTGGGAGAAAAATCGGAATGGGAAGAGCCGCACATCTTTTCCTACTGAATGAAGATCCGGCTCCGGTTTCCGGAATCAGGACACGCGGCCGAAACAAATGACTCTCGACAAATCATTCGCGGACGAAAGAGGGAATCGCAAGACCCCTCCAGGACCGTATCGCACTTTATACCCTAATTCGAAGCGGCGTTCCTCCCCCCCTGCAAGTCCATCTCTGCGGGTGATCTTTCAAAGCCCATCCGACACAGATTTATGACTCAAATCCGGACGTTTTATTTATTTAATTGTTTGTTTGTCGAAGGGGGGTCGGTTTTTTTTTTTTTTGGTGCGGTCGGAAGCATTAGCATAAGTGGTTGGCGCATCATCGGGCGGAAAATGACACGTGTCAAAATATGGATGAAAAATGGAAAGTTTCCATCGTCGTCGGGTCGGAGGCAAATTTGCGCTAATCTCGGGCAAACGTTCGCCTAACTGGATGTACGACACGATAACGATTCGTGGAGATGTGTGCAAACAGTGGATGAAGCCAAAATCAACCGATAAGGGTCCATAAAACACTGCCGGCCATATGGTACGGCACTTGTCAACTTAATCGTCTGTAAATAAGCGCGATCCAAACGTTTGTTTTGTGTCGAAACGAGGATAATTGATTGAATATCCGAGAACCTAATGAAGCACAATGTCAAATTACTCGAAACTTTCTGCGTTTCACATAAGCTGAAGTTCCCTCGAGCTCTAGCAGCACTGCAGTAATTTTAACACCTGAAGCCATTGTGCCACAAGATTTATCAGAAAAAAAACCATAGCGCGGTGTTGTCATTTTGAGTCCAAATCTGAGAACATTAAATTATCGATTTGCAACCTAAGACTGTCCAGATCTTATGGTAAACCACCTGGTCTCACATCACAATATTGATGAGGCTCTTGCGGTGTTCGGTCCAAAATCGACATATCCTATTGCGAACCCCGACAGATATCAAAATAATAATAATCAAAGCCTGGCAACGCTGCAGTCAGTTGGTCTGATGAGGCTCATGTGGTTTCGCAACAAACGACTAAGGCTCAATTCAGTTATTCCCATTTTTTATGTCTTCCACGGCTATCCTTCGTGTACATATCTCCCCGTACGCACGCCCATTTCGAACTTAATTCCCAATAAGACATTGAGAAGATAACTCTAATAAGAGTCTGATGAAGATTTTGAATGAATTGAAATAATTCAGTATTAGTCATTTTTGCATGTTTTGGTTTTTTTGCCATTTTTTTATTATTTGACGCGTGTGTCTTATTTATCTCTGTGTTGTTAACATGAACACACAAAAGTGAAACAGCTTACGTTTTAACTAAGCGTCGATAACCACGGTTTTTTGGTGTAGCCGCGCAGAAAAAACCCAATGGGGTCGTATCTGGAGAATGGACAGGCCGACAATGTTCTGAGCGAGCGTCTACCGATCTTCCAGGTAATCTATGTGGTAAGTATTCCTTCACAAATCTTATGTTACAGCGACCCAAAGTGAAAATGACACACCTGCATTGAAATCACCATTTATTAATAAATTTTCATTTACTTAACAATAAACTAGAGTACAAAATTTTAAAAGTATTATGCTACATCTGTTCCATAACATCCGCAGCTAAAAAGGAAAAAATATATTCTTACAAGTAGAGGAAGCAAATTAAGTTCTCTTTGCTTTCAAAACGAATCTCAAAATTAAGATAACACAGGTCAATTTTATGATAATAGAATATTTGTGAATGCAAAGAAATGTTCAAAAATGCAAAAAATAAACAATTCTCGTTGGCTTGTACTGATAATTGTTATAATTCAGCCTAAAATCAACGTGGGAAGACATACCACCGTGAGAGAATGTGAGCTGGTAATTAGTCATCATAAAAAAGGCAAATTTGTTAGGGCAATCGCCGATATTCTACAAACAAGTCCCACAACAATACAATATCTCACAGAAAAATTTAGAAATCAGTCAAGAAACAAGATAAGAAAAAAAAACAGAACATTTTTACTGGTGCTGATGAATAGTGGATTGTACGATATGTAAAAATAAGTTCCCGAATGAACACCTCCAAACTGGCTGTAGCAGTTGAAAAGCATTTGGACAAGTCAGGGAATCCAGAAACCATAAGAATAGTTTTGCGAAAACATGAATTCCATGGTTGAGTAGCCAGAAAAAAGCCGTTCGTTGGTCCGAAGAACCAAGAGATCAGAGTACAGTTTGCAAAGAGCCTTTGGATAAAATAGAGTTTTGGTAGAGGGTCTTGTTTACAAATGAAAGTAAATTCAATCTCTTTGGATCGAGTGGACGTGATTTTGTCTGGAGAAAACCCGTTGAAGCGCTAAATAAAGCAAATTTAAGAGCCGCCGTTAAACATGGAGGAGGGAGTGTGACGGTTTGGGGCTGTATGTCCAGTGCTGAGACTTCATCTCATGGATGGCATTGGGGACAGGCACGTTTATTTGGACATATTACGGCACAATTTGAAACCCTGCACGGAAAAACTGAAAATTTCTAACGACTTTATGTTCTACCGAGCCAACGATCCGAAGCATGGCGCGTCCGAGTGGTGAAAGAGTGGCTTTTTATAACTGTCCTCGTGTGATAAAAACCCCACTGCAATCACCCGAAATTAACGTCATAGAAAATCCTTGGGCTAAATTAGAAGAGAAATTAGGAAACGTGAGATTTTCAACCAATTAAAACGCGCTCTTCTCGAAGGGTGGAAGAAGATTTCCCCTGATGTTACAAAAAAGTTGGTAGAATCGATCCCAAACGGTCTTCGCCAAGTTATCTTAGCTAAGGGGGTACCAACTAAATATTAATTTATCAGAAAAACGATTAAAAAAGAGAGAAAATTTTGAGATTCGTTTTGAAAGCAAATAGAACTTAATTTTTTCCCTTCCTTTGTAAGAATTATTTTCTTTAATTTTTAATTGTATGATATTATAGAATGGATGTAACATAATGTTTTAAAAAATTCCAACCCTAATTTATCGTTAAGTAAATGGCAATTTATTAATAAACAGTGGTTTCAATACACGTGTATCATTTCCACTTTGAGCCACTGCATGTGCGGTTTCGCCCATTCAAACCAAAGGTTGTGTATGTATTAAAGCCAAGGGAGATAATCTA
This sequence comes from Euwallacea fornicatus, assembly GCF_040115645.1. NCBI lineage: Eukaryota > Metazoa > Arthropoda > Insecta > Coleoptera > Curculionidae > Euwallacea > Euwallacea fornicatus. Next base: position 1,854,085 of record NC_089541.1, on the reverse strand, counting down.
ACGCTCGCTCCAAACCGAATGTTAAACCTATAGACACATTTTTTCCCTCCGTTTAAAGACCCACATATGGATCGAAATATGGTCTATTTTCCAAAACCGCCGGCGTGAAAAACGAATTTTCCGGTGGCGTAAAGATTGATGTTCCGGTTATGGCATCATCCCCGCGTCATTTATTTCAATCAGCCAATGACAGGACACGTGAGGCGGGGGTGCAGCGCTATCTATCCGTCGATCCACCTCGGTGCGGCCAGATTGTCAATTGTTTTACCTCCACCTTTGCTGAATCATCCCCGATCCGTTGCGGAGTCGCAAAGAATATTTCGGTGTTGGCTCGCATGATTCCAAAGGTCAAAAGCAGATGGTCTAATCTGATATATGGTAGCGGTAATTAGGCTCAGCATATACGGGAGAGGTCGTAAAAATAGAAATAAACATCTGGCCCTGGTTAGTTTGTGATGACTATTACTGAGGGGATTGGCAAAAAGTTTGAGGTATACAGCAACGTTGCGGTTTGATTTCGTTTTTACGGAAACACCTTGGTATTGTCATTTTGCGCCCCGACAGCCTTGCCAGATAAGAGAGAAAACAGTAAAACCAATAGTTTATTCGAAAACTACTTAGAGCTCCAACGTTCTATTAATTAAATGGGAATTCATCATCCACGCGGGATTCGGTTAAAGTGGCAACGCCGCATTCGATTTTTGCTTTCCAAGATGATATTCAGCTTTTGACAGCAACGGGCTGTTTCGTCGGAACGGTATTTTTCCAAACGGAGTAAATTAATCTAGTTTAATAGTTCAACTATAGCTTATCTAACCCACTGAGTTTGTTTGGATGATTAATGTGAATTTCATATATGAATCTAGATAGCCATACTTCAATCCAAATATGCGGACGTATTTTGACAGAAACAATTTACCTCGTGGGAAACCAATGTTGCCAAACTTGGGTGAAAGTATTTGAAAATGAAGGACATTATGTATATTAATCCTGAACCTTCTTATAATGCCAATGTCATAGAGTTTTCGTTGCTGCATGTAGATGGAAATATCGCGGGTTTCGTGTCCTTTCCACTGCACGTGGTCGTTAAAGTTTTGACCCAAAGAAAATACTCGAAGTTCCACATGACTTGTCCTCAGTTATGGAGATGGCAATGCTGTTTTCGGAGCTTATTCCCAAAAATGGTGGTTAAAGTTTGAGAGAAACGAGTTCCATCTTAGCAAGGCAATGTTGCCAAGTGGAGTAAAAATATTGAGATTTTAGAGGAATTCTGTGAGAACTATCCGAGAATCCCAAAGATGTATAGCTTTCGTTGACGACTCAGCGGTTTGTGCTTATTTTCAGCGAACATGATCGTTAAATTCTTTAGTCGTGTTGTTAAAGATTTCAACCATTCACCTATCTTCCGTGACATGCAACGTTGCCAGATGATGCTGAACATTTGCTATTTACGAAATAATTGCTTCAAGGAATACGAAAGAAGGCACGCCGGTTGAATTGGACTGCTTGATAATTCTGACTAGTTCTACACATTTCCCAGCTGTTAGGCACGATACTGGTTTCTACTGTAAAACGATCTTTAAGCCAAAAATCGCATCTAGAAACTTTACTCAATAAAATCCAGTGTAACGATGTCCGGGCAGATGGACGCATACATCGCGTGTCCTCCATCCCCTCGAGGGAAGGTCCGGTCACGCGAGCGGCCGATTATCTCCCCTGCTGACGTCACAAAGTTAAACATTTCGCGTGACGGTCACTTCGGATTTTCGCGTCGTTTCCACAAAATTTTCTACCGGCCAAAAGTGGATAATAATTCAATAAGTTACGAGAAAACAGCGATTCCGACAAACAACCGAATCGCTATCTCTGAAGAGGGCCTCTCGAGACGTTGTTATCGTAGAGAACGCACTCTCGAACGTGTCGGCGTCTTTGAATCTTGTTTTTGATCGTGCCGATGGTGCGTTTGATATTCCGTTCCTCCTCGACTATTATTGTGCCAAGATTAGATTAGGACTTTTCCGTTTAAGTGGTGCACAAGGGCGATCGTTCCACATGAGGCGATACATTGGAAAACGAAAGAATTATTTTCAGAAATCTGCTAACATGAATGAAATCTGTGGACGAACGCGCTGCGAAGCGTAAATCAAGCAAGTAAAAAATCATAACCTTAAATGACATTATTTATGTCAAATTTAATAGCAGAATCTACTTCACTTGTCAAACTCAAAAACCCGACTTCGGATTGGTCCCTTCCAATTAAAAACTAAATCTCCGATGACAGCGCCCCAAGACATAACCTCAAACTTCAAATTTTATGACAGAATCACTCGCTTCCTATCTTATCCACCAGAGGTCCCATTCATTTTTTAATTGGCCCATTGTTTAAAAGATAACATGGGATAGGCTCGGCGTTCGTGATCGCGATGGTCATTATCGGGATGTGGGTGACAAAAGAGCGTCGCGCGGTAATTGACAGGTGGCGTGCAGCCTTCGGCGGTCACGTGACTGGTCGTGGCGTCTTTTTTGTTGCTTTCCCGCGTTGCTGGAAAAGTCAACTGATTATTATCAGCGGCCGCAATTTACTTATTGGGTAATTACAGAGGGGAAATTGACTTTTCATGGGAAACGTGGCGGATACAATAATTTATCGGAAGGGTAGTTTATTTAATGTAGCGACACCGACGTTTCATGCTTTATCAAGTTTTTTTGTTTTTTTTTTGATAAAAGTCAATGTGTAGTGCTTGATTTACTTACTTTAACATTGACGACAAAAAGTCATTACTTAAGCCGATCTAGCTTCCCTTTTAAACGCTGACAGGACATCATATGTCGTGCGAAAAAGTAGACCTGAGCAAAGTAAAGCAGACCATATTTGACACTTTTTACATGTATGTTTTGGTTCTTTTTCCGTGAATCTGTAGAGTTCCTTGATAGATCCTGTGGCAGACGACAATTTATACGAGAAAAAAAGGCGAGAACCAACACTATGATCTTGGCATTACATTTTCATGTTCGCCTAATGTAGCGTGTAAAATCCCCGGCTACCGAAAGGTAAACACGACCTAAGTGGACAGAGTCGCATAAAGACCGATGGTTCACGCCCGTTTGCGCCCGCAGTGTTGACGGCCTTTTGTCCTCGCGACCGTGGGACCAAACCATTGTCACCAACGGGATTTTTTAAACGCCAAAGCTGCCTTTCCGCCCTGAAGAGGATCAATCCGCTTAAGTTGCACACAACGGTTGCGACTGGGCGTGAAATAGCGAAAGTGACACTTGTGAAGCTCCCGTACCAACGAGGAACGATGCCTTTTTGCAACGAAGAATACAATGATTATCCTATGTGCATCCGTCATTCAACCAGCACTGAAGCAATTTTAGCGGTTCTGTCCGATCATCATACACATGATGTTCCAGGAACATTGGTGCGAATGCGTATAGCGATTCAGCTGATCTTGAGATTGGAATATTTCTAATCATTCATTCGATTTCATTGAGACGCTTTAGGAACACGTGAGAGCGACCACGAAAATTTTGTCTCATCAACGTGTCAACGCTACATTTTCACTCTCTCACGGTTTTGTACTTAGATGACCAAAAGTCCCACACAAATCCATGGCAAATTGGAGGAAATATTTTTCATGAAATTGTCGTAACACCTCAAATATTGCTTTCAGATGTGCATTTTTTGATGTAACAGAGATGTACGCAGGGTTATCCATGTAGTAGATGAATGTATTTTTTCATTTTTCCCTTATGAAACCCCATGTACGTTATGGCGTTTTTGGGTTCTTTGAAAAGTTCTGAACATACTTCATGCAACATGCTCACGTCTAATTTCAACGGTTATCGAAACAAATTAGAAAAAGTAGAAAGAACGACAGAACTATTAATGCTTTAAAAAAATGCCAATACAAACCACTACAATCTAATGGATTAAATCTGGACTGTCCCCGTTGGCCTCCTGACTGTGGGCAAGCCGCAATTCAAATTCCTCAAAAACTTTTCTTATCATTCAAAAAGGAAATATATTGGTTGAGCTTCTTGAGTGATTTTCTTTTCTTCTTCTTCTCCTCTTCAACAGTATTGGCTATAATTAATGCAATTTATAAAATTCATTTATATTTTTGTTTAAATCGAAGAGACAAATGCGCCGCCCCATACATACATCTCTTACTAAAGTACCTTTACTTATCAGAGAAAAGGAGTGCATTATCTCTTCTTACATCTACTGGTACAAACAAATTGTATTTCTAAGCTGGCCAAAATTATTTAAACTATTTTTTTCTTGTTTTTTTTTTTGAGAAAATTTTGCTTCTCGGTTTTTGTATTCAATTCGGCTATTATTTAGTGAATTTTCCGTCACTACTCGAAGTAAAACGGATAGTGACGACATTACAACCAGAGTGGTTAGCTTCTTCTAACAATGGTCTAAGGCACATCAAAATAGCCAGAAATTTGCGATTTCATAAATCGACAGTGTCGAGAATCATCGAACAATTTGTTGGTATTGGTTGAATAATACCATTAAAAACGCTGGTAGGCCAAGAAAGCCCTCCAAGCAGTTGGGCCGAAACATTTTAAATATTGCGAAAAGAACTCCTTTCCTATCTTCAACGAAAATCCTGGGTTAAATCAACCAAGAAGGACGATCAGGCTTCTCAGGTCAAACAATAAGGCGAAGACTTTGTGAAAATTACTCAAATAGTTACAGACCTGCCAAAAAGTCTTTGTCCAAATCGCATTCACTGGACACCAAATGGTTGGAAAGGGTTGTATGTAGTGAGGAGTCTAGTTTTAATTTGTTTAGAAGCGATGGTGCGGTACACATGAGGCGGCCTAAAGGCCAGAGATCGGATCCAAAACACTTGTCCCACTGTAAAACACGGCGAAGGATCTGTATTGGTGCGGGGCTGTTTTTCGTCATTTGGTATAGACCGTCTATACAAAACTGAGGGAAGGATGGATAAGTTTATCTACAGAGACATTTCGAGGAACGTTTTGGAACCCTATACAGATGAGGTCATGCCCCTTAAATTCATCTTGCAGCACGATAACGATGAAAATCATGCTTCCACATTGATCAAAGAGTGGTGGAACAGCAAAAAATACCTGTTATTAAGTGGCCGTCCCAAAGTCCTGATCTCAGTCCAATTGAGAACTTAAGGAAAATCGTGGACCAGAAAATTTCGGGCCGAAAATTTGAAAACGCCACGGAACTATGCGAATCACTATCAAAAATTTGATCAAAAATGGTTCCAGTTATAAGTGAGAAATGAATTAATTCTATGCCAAATAGAATAGCAGATTTAGCGAGGGCTAAAGGATATTACTCTAAAGATTAAAAATTTGTTTTGTTTTCCATTGTTATAGTTAATTATTGAACCGAAACAATTTAGTTTCAATGATTTTGGCCAGCATAGAAACAAAATTTGTTTATATCAGTGAATATAAAAAAGAGATAATAAATTGATTTACTCTGATAAGTAAACGCAGTTCAATAAAGGATGTATGCACAGGGTGGCACATTTGTCCCTTCGATTTGAACAAAAATATAAATGAATTTTTAAACTTGCAATAATTACGGCCAATACTGTATATTGTTGGGGTCATCTAAATACACTCTACGTTTGAAATAACCCCATGAAGCAAACCCATATGGGTGAGCCCATGCGATCTAGGAGACCACGCTAATTGTCCCATTCGTACAATCCATCGATTGTAGTTTTATCATTATGTCGATGTTACACGAAATATGATCGGAAATTTTCAAAAAACTTAAAAACGTCTTAATGTACATGGCGTGTCCTGACAAAAAAAAGTGAAAAAGGACATTTATTTAATATACAGGTGACCCCCCATAAACGTCAGTTACGTCACAAGATGCGCAACCAGAAACAACATTTGAGGTGTGCAGCACTTTCACGGAAAATATTTCCTTCAATTTTTAATGATTTTATGCGGGACTTTTGATTCTCTCGGAGAACCGGGCCTTTAGGCACACTGCTCCGTACTACTGTTGACATTTAAGTGACAGCTGTCGAGGTGCGAGCAACGCTGCGCGATGGTGCGATTTATTCCCAATAAAAAAAAAATAAATGTCTGACACCCTGTAGAACGAAAACAAGCAACTTTTCGCATTGGACAAATTTAGCAATCGCTCTATTCGTTCCCTCGAGCCCCCAATACTAATTTTTATCGCTGATTCTGAGACATCTTGTATAGTCGGATGACGGATGCACGAGACAGTAGCTTCACTTGCAGTATTTAAATTCCGATGTCTGTGAGACATACTTTTCTCTGTGCGGAAGTCACGTGTGACCGGACCGTTCAGGGGCAGTTCAGTTCGGCCTCTGGCACAGCAAATTAACTTTGCATGTTTCGGAAATGGTCGACAACTTCACCGTGACGTTTTACAAGACAAATCGCGGATGGTCCCGCATGCCCCCTACAAGAAACGAGACAAGATGTACCGCTACTTGTGCATTGTTTGCTCGGGGAGCCGATTGCCAAGGCCGCTCATGCATCAATCGCAATCGCTTCATGAATACATAGATGTAATTTGGTAAAGTGCCTACGCTGGGTGCATATTTTACGACCACCATTGTTAGGATTTCGCTGAAACGCTGTTTTCGAATGTTGATTTAGAGCAATTTATTATTGTGCGCCGCTGATTGGCTCTGGAAACTTGCTCTGGTTATTCTGATGATGATTAACTCTCTGCGGTATTATTGCGATGACGAATCATGAATAACCAGATTTAATTTCGGTAAATGCAGACGGAGTTTGGTGACTTCACCGTGACAGATTTTCCCGCACCTTGCTACAGGGTGGAGACATCTTTACATGGACTGAGCAAACCTGCCACGTCTTGACTCGCCCGGCGGCACTGGACACGAATCAAAGCGAGCAAACATGTTATCGATTTCGAGACATCCGAGACTTGTTTCGTATATGTCTGTTTATGTTTGTTCGCCCGACACATTGCCACACATATTTACCTTCAGATAAGCCTTCAATGCTAACGTTATCATTGTCTTTGAAGGTACTCCAAGATAAGAGCGTTTTGCGAAACACCCTGTCCTACTATGATGTACTGGTGTACCCCACACGCAAGAGAACAGTAAATCCATTTCTCGGCTTAATGGAGTGACACGGACCCTAAATTGATCCTAACTACGTCAGTTGACGTCTTGTAGCTTTGGAAAATCATTTTTAGGGACCTTCATTTTACCGCACCTTCAAAATCGCAAAGAATAAGTGCCAACGTTACCCTGTATCTCAGAAACCAAAACGGGTTTCGCAGACCCATTATTGCGGGCTTACAGAGCGCGTCGAGACGATTAATCTGAGCTACCTCTTTAGAGCAATTGCTCCACTCGTTCGCGAGATATCGGCATTTAAATTTTTGAAACTGCTAAAACCCTCACCCCCGTGCAAATTTGCATTAATTTTTTTATGTTCTCCATGTGTTCATTTGCAGTTCCAAAACTGACTGTCTCATATGGGAGGGGGAAGGGGGGGCGGTACCCCGCGGTACCTCTGTGCTTCCAGCAGCAAAATCAAAATCCGGGAGAGTTGCTGAACAAAAAAGCGTAGGGTGAGCTAAAACTCAATATCTCATGTAGAACAAAAATCCAACATAAAGAATATATTGGAATTCGAAGTATCAATGAGTCACCTCTTAAGGAAAATGTAAAGATATCATGAGGGGAGTCGTTCCGGCATTGATTTTGACATAAAAGGTCATTGAAGGTTATGATTTGGTACTTTTACTCTTCGATTTGTTCACAGTTTCCAATGCCCTTATCGGCAACATTGACAATGCGCATCGACTCATGAAACAATGCTGCTGCAAACAATTTTAATGCTGAAAGGCAGACAAAAGTATTTCAGCAATTTCAGCGGTAAAATATGCAGTGGAGTAGGAAGATTCACTTTGGAGGTATAATTTTTCGAATCTATTCATGGTTAAATCTTCAGACTCTTGAAAACTTAAAATTCGTTTAAAGTCATTTATGTCGTTAATTGACCAATTCCGTGAACCTCCACTGATTGGCAGAATTTTTATACTCAATTAAAAGGAAAAACCTAGCTCATCGACTAGCGAAAAGTGCAGTGGCGGAGAAAGATTAGTTTTGGAGATATGCTTTTTTTAGCTCTTACACATGTCTGCAAACTTTCTATAAGATTTTGCACTCACTTTTTGTCCATTTATCATTTATGTCGGGTGCCGCTAATTGCACATTTTTTTCACTTAAAAATAGGAAAAATGTGCTCTTTCGACCGCAAAATACACTGTGGCGTAAGAAGATCGGCGTTGGAGGTATAATTTTTTAAAATGATATGTGAGTCTTCAGACTACTTAAAACCCTTTAAATTCACCTCATTTGTCAAATTACCGATTATGCAAAAGCCACCGTTTTCCGACCAATTAAATGAGCAGTGGCACAGAAAGATTACATTCACAGATATGATTGTTCAAATCAGGTTTTGTACGACTCTGGAAACTAAAAAAAAGGCAAAGAAAAGGTAAAGGAAAATAGAAAAGATTTGTTCAAGGCTTTGCCTTAAAACTTCCTAGCATTTTAAGTTTCCCGGATATCCTGTATGCTTATCAGAAGGAACTTGGATATATTTTCGCATTTTTGGACTCTCCACTATGCCATTTGGAGCTGTTGCAGAACAGAGAACTCTTACAAGTTGTGCGTAAGTGAAACAGCAAATTTATGAATGCACAATTACATTATTTTACCAGGGAAATCATTGTGCTGAAGGCTTCAACTTCTTGCATCAATCTAAATGCCCGTCATGGATAATGGCCTTAAAGCTCATTTGATAAATTAATTAGGACGTTGCTAATTTGATGGATAAGATCGAATACTGTCCATGAACATGATCACGCATTGAGCACTGCAACACTCCAACAGACCTTGAAGCCCACTGGTCACCATAAACCGCCAGTAATGTTTTAAACAAATAACAAGTCACCATCACTCTACCTGCTACTCAGCCGTGTTCACCTGCAACATGGCGGGCTTCACTCACATTACACCTTCGAGAAACGTGTCTTTATCTCTTTGATCTTGGTGAGCAAAAGCGTCCTATCGCCTAGTGCACATCTTGAGTGCGGACGTCCCAAATTGGCCTTTATAACTCGTTTTGATGTTAAGAAAAAATTTGTACACATTCTAAATGTTGGAGACGGTTTCCATGGATTTTAAGGAGGCTTAGAATGGGTGGCTTTCAGCTGCGGCCGCCATAGAAGCGATTTCAATCAGAGCGACATGTAAAATAAAAGAGCGCGGTGTTCTAGTGCATTAAGGGGGGCGGATCGGCTTAAAAGGGGCAGTGACTTGCGATTTTTGACTGTAATTTATTCATCTTTCTCGGCCGCTTTTGTCTTTGATAAATGCATTGCCACGCAGTGACGTGCCCGTCTCCCCAAGACGGAGACTCCTCACGCGAATCGTGTGGGGGGTGGGGGGAGGGGGCACGCCCCTGCTTATGACAGAGACTGGTAATGTGGGTCATAATAACAATAATAGAGGCACTAAAGGCGGCATTTCATTCGTCGGTTTCCCTATAATCACAAATTTTATACGTTATTTTTGTTATCGCATTTCGGGATCGGCCAGAGTGGGCTGATGGGTTTTATGGAATAATAATGGCTTTATTATTGATTTCGGCGGAAGAGTGACGTTGCTTTGTCGCTGGGAATAACAGAAAACGTGAATGATGGTTTTTAGCGAATTTCCCCGGATTTTCATCAAATATGTCTTAATTGTTATTACTGTTCAAACTGTGCATTCGTTTTGTCGCAAGAATCTCACGCGCGAGGGTCATATTTTTAAAGTGCGCATGTCTGAATATGCATTTTTTTATGACAGTTGTGACTGCCATGTATTCGCGATTAAGTTGTTTTGTACAGCTGTAGGCGCTGAACAATAAAATATTAATTTGTGAGCTGTTTGAAAATTCTTGATGATAATGCGACCTTCTCAAATGTTTGGGTTCTGCATATAACGGATTGTTTGAGAATTCAGAGATGGGTGTCACGAAATAGCTCCAAAAAAAGCCTCTGGAACCGCTGTTACTAAAGCTAGTCGAGAGAGCGCTGCTCATTTTTCCCTTGCGAAGAAGCTCATATGAGTCGGTGGCGTGCCACAAGCCAGACAAATGGGCAATCAAAATAAATCAAAAAGCTTTTACAGGAATTTGAGGGCTCAGACGTAAACAGATTTGAAAAAAAGACATTTCAAAAATTAATGTCCTCAGACCAATGCATATTTGACTAATGGATTTTCTCTATCTTACGGCATATCAATTTTACCATTCAGTGGCATTTCACGTAATTGGTAAATTGGCAAAGAAAGTAAGTTTTAAAAAATTTCAAGTGTAAAGTTGCCCGAAGGCTCAGATGTCCATAGATCTGAAAAATTATACGTCGAAAGGAGCCCTATCTATGCCACTGTGTATTTTAACATTGAACGAGTGCATTTTTTTGCCTTTTAGTAGCTTAGCAGGTAATTTATAAATTAACAAAAAAATTGTGTTGACAACATTATACAAATGCAGTGCAAGTTCGAGCTTCGCGTTTTGACGATCAGGCATCGCGTTCATCAACTTCTGTCGGAATAGTAAATTATTATTAAATCTGCATTCGTTCCGTCATGTTTTCAAGTTATCCTTGGTAGATTTCCGTTTTTGGTTAATGTGTCTATTTAATTTCATGTGCAACATGCTGTTTTAATGTGTAATTTAAGCGGGGCTCCCCGACCACTCAGGGTGCCGTTTTCAATAAAACAAACAGTTAGAACTTTCCAAAATCGGAAAACCCATTCACCGTAACTTCAAGAATCGCCTCTTCGTTCCTGGCATCAGGATTCGACCTTGTTAGATGTCGACGTGACGCAATTAAAAGGCGAGAAATACCAAATAGCTTCATAAAAATGCGACTTTCTTTTTTTTATTCTTGCTCCTTTCGAAATTCTTTTTTTTTTTTTCATTATCCGCTCCCCTCTGGAACTTCAATTACCATAGCGATAGACAACAGTAGGCGACACAACGTCCCTGTAATATTTACATACCACCCTATTTTTTTCCTCGCCCAAAACAAGACACTCAAATAACAAAATTATCAAAGTAACAAGGGTAGGAGCTTCGCCTGTAAAGCCAATCCTGCAAAAATTTACATCTCAAACACCGCCAAGCTACCTACCGAGGCTACATACACAACCCGAACATTATGTGGAGCTGGTGGGAGGAGGGAAGGAGGGAGGACGGGACATCGATCCACCCGACCATTTTGTCCGTGCCCCACGGGCTGGCGCGCCAATGAGCTTCCGTTACGCGCAATCGCGCAGGGCGGAGCGTTTGCCACGATCGGCAGAAGGGGGCACGACCCGCCCCGAACTAGTGACGATGCTGCCCGACCGGTCCGGCGGCATTAAACGGGCAACATCGTAACGTCAGTTCGTGTGGACGTTTGTTGAGTGACGGTCGGGTCGGTGTTTCATACACCCCACTATTATAGGTATATTTTTGTAACACTACTTAACTAAAAAAAAAAATCGTTTTTTTCGGTGGAGTGTGCAGGACCAACAGTTGTTAACACTTTTGATTGTTGGAATTCGGAACCTTTTGGGGGAGAGTGTGTATTACATGTGCCTTTCCAAGTGAATGTTGTTTGGGGGGTGGTGACTGTGGTGACTCGGTCGGGGGCTCGATGGTGATGTCAGAGCAGGCAGGCGTTATCGCCATGCATCACCAGCTGCCGATGCACCACCAAAGGGGGCTGGTGCAGCCCAGTTTGGTGATGAACCCCATCGGGGGCGGAGATGTCTGTTCCGTGGATGGGAGCGGCACCAACAGTGAGTACTAGCGATCAAAATTCAAACTCGCAAATGAATAATACAAATTTGATAAGTATCCGACGGATAGACGCCTCAATCGATTTGTCAAAACCGATAAAAGGTACCACCCATAATGGGTACCTACTTCGGCACTTGTATAGTCATTACCTGCTACAATTTTCTCAAGTCAAAAGTAAAAAACGACCAACAAATCAAATAACGCAAAAAGCAAATTTGAAAAATTGATTGCGCTTAAAATGCTTGCCGAGTGCTGCAAGAATATCTCTACAATGACCATATTCGGTAGAACTCAGCAAGCTCACTTAAACCAGCAATTGCGCTACTGCTGATTGTGCTGAACCTGACAAATATGAAAGTTTTACGATTTCGTGTTCATATATTAAAAAGCAGTGGAGCAAAGCCTGGCCGCTTTTTAAAGTCAAGAAAGTGAAAAAGTGGATAAACGCTGAGAGACTAAAATGCTTCCCGAATCCTGTAGATCTGTGCTGACATGTGGTGAAACGCCACATTCAGTATATGTCAAAGGGCTATCTTGAACCAACGATTGAACAAGTATTGATTCCACTCGACTGGATAAATATCAGAATTTTTCATTCTTATGTATAGTCAAAAAAGTACAGCAGGAACGTGCTGGCCTCATTTTAAAGTCAAAGATATGAAAATGTTCAGCTTATGAATGAGAAATGTAATTTTTTCAAGAAAAATCTCACAGTATTATTAAACGATACAGTGTGGTAAAAAATGAGGTGAATAAAAACAGGTATGTCCAGGTGATAAGTTGGAAGTAGACACTGGTGACAACAAAAAAATCAGAATCGTTCCAAAAGGGCTTAACGAAGCTAAAATTTTAACCGTAAAAACGTTAAGGATCGCCCAAAATTACTAAGTTGGTAGAGGCTCTGAGAACCAAAATACGACGCTAATGTTCATTAATATTGAGACCTCATGATTGTTAATTAAACACAGGAAACAAATCAGTCTCCAAAGAAAAGAAATTGAAAAAGTGAAGAGAACCAGACAACAGTTCATGTTTACCTCTCAAAATTCAGATAAATTCTGAAAAATGCAGTATGTCACTGATTTTCATGGATCAGCTCAGAAACTCAAACTTGACTGCGCTACTTTAAGACAGTCATGGTCGTGACGAGAAGGCCTCAACAAATTAATAAAATTTAACTTTTTCTTCATATATCCAAACTCGATTTTATGTTTATATTGTTGCACTTGAAAATTTTGTTCATACTCATCCAACATCACTGCCTTTCAGAAATATTCAAATATCATCCTTTCGAGCTTTGTAAATCCACTGGATAGGCACCAGGGGCGTATCCACATGTTCAAGTTATCAGTTTAGAAAGTCGAAAAAAAATTGTCTTGGTTGTCGTTTATTAATTTAATGCATTTCGAAAACGTGGTTTCAATCGAAAATAAGAACTTTAATAACATATTATTGTATATTCAGGGTTTAGCACTTCTCTGCAATTAAAAAAAATGCATTTGAAAGTGGTAAAACAGGTGCGTGGAGGGTACAATTTTCGAGCAAGAAGCAAAATTCATATGAAAAGAAATAAAATTTCGAAAATTGCTAGAGTTCCCAATGCTGTGATACGCCAATGATTTAACCCATGTAAACCATACGATGCAGAGCTTCTCCATAATTTGAAAACTTACCCCATAGGTATAGTGCAACAAAGCCGTAGTGAGGGCAATTTTTAATTAAGAGAGAGATCGAAAAACGCAGTCGAGACTGTAGATTAAGCACTGAAAGAGTTTTCTGTGATTTAAAAAACATTCATTTTAATCCAGTAAAAGCGGGGGTCTGCAAAACATAATTTTCAATTATTGAAGGTCAGAATCATCAAAAAAATTAAAAAATAAAAAAGTAAAAAAATGGAAAAAAAATCATATATACATATACGCATCGCGGCAGTAAAGACTCTCACGTCTTAGACGCTTCAGCGGTACGCAGACGCTTCGGGATTAAAACTTGACTTCACAGCCTTGGTGTATAATATAGTATTTTTGAAAACTACATTTAAAAGACATCGTAATTAAATTTGTCGAATGTCTTTAAAGGACATTTTCCTGCCATATATTTTTTTAATAGTCGAAAAAGGAATAAATAATGATAGGTATTATTCACCTAGTCAGGCAATGAGGAAATCGCCCATAATGTTGCTTCTTACGTCTTTGGCCCTTCAGCGATGCGCGCGCGCTTCAGAATTTAAATTTGACGTTCGGTCATAATAACGTACTTCACAACCTTAGAATATAATGTACACAATTTTACAGTATTTTACTCATGTCAATCAGACTTAAAAAACACAAAACGACTTAGTAATTGACTTCACCAAGGGCATTTATCGTATTGTTATTATAAAATACCTGCTTGATATATCTTCTATTGAGTCCAAGATTGAATGTTTGAGGAAGGTTGAAAATATACAGGTTTCAATAATTATATTTAATGTATGATCATTGACAACCTAATTAGTAAGAAACAAAAAAAAATCATACAAAAACGGTTATATGGTATGAAAATGTAAAAAAATGTATGGACTACCAATTACCACTCTGTTAATGTTATGTATTACCTATATTTGGACCTATCAATGCTTTTGTTATCATGAAATGGTTTTTTTAACGTCCGGAATTCATTAATGAAGAGGAAAATGTTTTTCGATATCACAGACAGTAATTAAACTTTGTAGTGTAATTCGTAAAGCCGTGGCCCAAAAAGGTAGTGGTTGCTGGTCGAAACCCACCAGAAGGTGCTGGACTTTTCCTTCAATTTTAATTAAATGCCTCGCTCTGCATTAATAATTTTGTTATTCCGAGTGACATAATAGTACATAATTAGACGAACATGTAATGAAAGTTATCATCCCCGATTGAGAAGTTTGCGACACGAACAAACCCGGGTGGTGTAACATTTTTGGGAATATGTTGATTATTATATGTACGAACAATAAACTTTGTCTACTGGCAAACATCATACTTTCTGCAAATTAAGCACCTAAAAAGACCTTTAAATAATCCCGTTAAGTCGAACCAATCTTGTTAACGCAAAATCGTAGTATTTAAACAGGTCACAATAAAATAAGCCTTTTTCGTTTTCCAACAGCCGTAGACCGAGGCTTTCTGCCTTGACGAAGTATTAACAAGTTCTCTTAATGCATACAAAATCATTCATTAATGTCGCACATCGAAGTACCTTTCTTCATTAATGCACGATTTTAAGGGCGTTGTGCTTGGTTGGATGCGGTCAGCTGCTGCTACGACTGTCGGCGATTAGTTACAGCATCTATGTGTGGCACGCGATCGGTATCTGTCACCTATCAATTTTTGACATAGGGGTTTTCAAATAAAGAAATATGGGAGAGTGTATGTCAAATCCGGGACTTGCGCCCGGAGTACGAGTTCATAACTAGGTTGTACAATTGGGACTTAGGAAATCGTGACTATCTTAAAAATTTGTAGAATGATTTACCGTTTCTATGCAACAAGTACAAAAATAACGCATTCCTGTCTACTTAATATCAATAAAATTGTATGGCAATACAGCAGCTTGCAACAAAATTTTGCAAGTAGAAAAGTGATATTAAAAATAGAACGAACTTGGTTCAGTTCAGTGCAAACGTTGGGTGTAAATTTGAGTTTAATTTTTTTTTTAAACAATTACTCCAGGAATTTTTTAAATAATCTAAAATCTAAAAACAATCGTCAATAAAACTTACGTTGATCAGTATTTCCAAGGTTTAATCTCGACCTCAAATTTAAACTCTAGATTTGCCATATATCCGTTTGATTGTCTATCGAAATTTTCATTTAAATTAAGAGTACTCAGCTGAGCCTTAGAAAAAAATTTCTGGAAAGTTAAAACTATTAAAAAATTGAAAATTTTCTAATTTTTCGACACATTTTTCATAGTCTATCGCATGATAGACTCAACGTTTATTGTAGATTAATATGTTATATGTACCTACTGATAAATTCAAGTGGAGTATGTTAAGATATTGTATTATCGCACTTTTCTCAATGTTGCAAATTGTTTATCATTGAGATTATTTTTTTCGTAAAATGGTTTTTAGTCTCAAAATTCGCCAAATTCAACGAGATCTACTTTCTCAGTAAAGAAACAGAAAAAACATTTCGAGACAAGTGAAACTTGAGCGACCACGTTAATCAGTTCCTAATGTGTGGACTCGTGCCGAAAAGGACGCTTATCAAACCAACCTTTCGCATAGGAAGTAACGTAAAAATGATTAATCGTTCTCATGTAAAAAAAAAACTCCTTTTGATGTGTTATACTAATGGGGTTGGAAAGTAATTTAAGCACTGCTTGACTACATAAATAAAAAATTAATTTTATCATAGATTTTTAAAATTCTCGCATTGTATTATTTTATGTAAATCGTTAATTCGCAATAAAAATCAAATCAGACTCTTCTTAATACTAAAAATAAAAAAAGCAAAAACAATTTTCTGGCCTATGGAAGCAGCGCCCTCTCGCTTCTTTGTCTCTTTGTTTGTTTCTCACTTTTTTGTTTTTTACCTTGTGTCGCTTTTGGAAAAGAATAAAATTTTACTTATTATTTTACTATTTTATTAAAATAAAATCAGATTTTTTTAATAAAGTTATAGACTGTGACACCGCACAGGTCTTATTCTACTCTAGAACACTGAGGGAGCAGACCATAGTGTGTACATAAAGTGTGGAATCAATTCTTTTTCTCGATCTGGAACTAGAATGTTAAAAAATGCTTGGGCACCTTGAGTTTAGTTTAAAATTCCGTATATTTTGGTTGGATAATGTGAACGGTGACATCATCATGGTTTCAGATATGACGTCAATGTTAAATTTTTTTTAATGGTGATTCTTGTTTTCGGTCATTTTATGTGACAGTGCGCAATTCTTTAGGTACAGGACATAAACTTTTTAATTATGTTGTATAACAATTTTTTTATAAATTCTCAAAAACACGTTTTCTATTCGGGTATTTGTTGTTAAATAAAACATACACCTTTTGTTGCGTTCACGCTCTATCGCCATATCCACTCATAAAAATTTCAATTCTTGATACTATGAATAAATGCATTGTAATACAACTTTTATTTAAAATTAAACCTTCCCGAAGTCAAACCAAAACTTATCAACATTAAAATTAAAACATTATTGGCGTGTTTTGTATTAAACGAACAAAATTATCTGCTCTATTTAGATAAATAAACAGACCTATCCAATAAATCAAGAGAACGCAACAGAAAAAAAATATGTTTTTTAGAATTTATCGAAAAATTTGTTGTATGACATAGTGAAAGTATATGTTCTGTACATAAAAAGTATGTCCCTTCTCGTAAAATTATCAAAAATAGGGGTACCATTAAAAAAATTAACACTGACGTCATATCTGGAACAATAATGACGTCATAGCTAATAATATCCAACAACAGTAGGTGGAATTTGAAACTGAAGTCGACTTATTCGAGCATCATTTATTTTTTAAAGTCCAGGCCGAGAAAACAAACTTATTGCATACTTTATGTACATACTGTATACACTAGTTAACGACTTTCCCCACCAGGAATTACGTAGTTTTAAACCAAATGAACCCATTATAAATTTTTGAATAGTGTAAATATCATAGATATACTTGTTAATAGATGGCGCGAATAATTGAATTGAGACGTACACCAAGCAAAATTTATTTCGTCCTAACAAGACGTATTTTAGAGCAGACGTATACCGAAGTACTACTGCATAACCATATAAAACCCATAATAAAAATCAAAGGACGTATATACGGGCAGAGACGATACGAAACATAGTATCTGTCCATAATAACTAAAAATTCCGATTTAATAAAAAAATTTATAAAGATTAATCAAAAAAGGTTAATGGCTACTTTAACATTCACTCGCAATAACGATCAAAATGAACCAAATAAAAAAAAAGTGATAGAAAATCAAGAACTACATGCATCAACTAACGCCACATATCAATCATATGTCAAATATGTCAACAAACTAACTTAAAAAAATTAGGTGAAATTGGCATTTTGGTCATTATTTAGAGGTGTGTCATGTAGAATTGAGCCATGTCGAACAATTGTTTTGAAAACCTTCGCGAAAACCAAATTGCTAGAAAACTAAATTTGAAGCCCTAAATATTCTCCTTTCTCTTCTTCATTGAATTAAAATCTGAGGTGTAAAATCGTTTAACAGTGCTATGCACTTGCTCGACAAAATAAACGAAGAGTCAAAGTAAATTAATCTATGAAAGGCTCAACTTGCTCGCCCAATAATGACCGTGAATGAACTGGAAGTATGAAGTAAAGAAACGTGCGTCATGTCAAACGTCATATGGTATGATGTGTAGGCATCTTGACCGATGCCGAGGTTATAATCAAATATAATTTGGTTTCCCAGTGAAAAAATCACAGGAATAGTCGTTAAAAAAATTCAAATTGGGGCCTTCCTTGACTATTGCCCTTTAAGCCATTCCTGGAGGAAAACCCTACCTTTAAAATAGTTGAAAGCAATCGATTTTCTCAAATGGCGAAATCTGCTTAACATGCATGAATTAAATGTAAAATATGTTAATAAATTAATCTAAAAGCGTCTGGCGAAAACAAAAAAACATGCCATATATCAAGTGTCAAATTATACGACGCGAAGCTATTTCGAACAATATTTTAAATTCATAATTAAGAGAGAATTTTCTTTATATTTAAAATTGTATAGAAAATTAAAATTGAATTTTTAACCCCTGAATATCGTCTCTTAATTTCTTCCCTAAATTGAAATATCACGTTTAAACTCGTTTAAAGGAATTATGTTCCTAAGATGTTTGATATACCGTCACCAAGTAAATGTTAAATATTTCATTTAATTAACGTGAATCACTTACTACAAAACAAAAACTATGCCATTTGTCAAGTGTCAAATTATGCGCCACGTGACCATATTGAGGTTATAATCAAAATAGACCTATCTTTTCGATGGAAAATCGCAGACAAATATGCTGCAAGTTCAAAATGAATGTTTTTTTTTTTAATTTTTGAATGATTTCCTTCAATTAAGGTACAGTGTTGAAGGCGATTTGAGCGAATCAACTTTCGGGAATAACGTCATCAGTTTGATACCTGTTACTCAAATGTCAAATATGAAATAACCACTTAACATAACAACACAGATAAAAAAACATGTCTTGTGTCAAATCAAACGTCAAAAACAGCTACATGCAACCACCTTATAAGTATTCAGATTAACCCGATTGCACGTTAACAACGACGAGAGGCCATCATATCTCGAAAAGAAAGAGGAAAGGTCAATCACAGGCGAGATCGAAAGTGACCCTTTTTTTAAAGGGATAATTCGATTGAAATTGAAAATTGAATATGTGTACGGACCGTTTCATCCAAAAATTTTTAATGGACCATCGCGGGATATCTAAAAGCCGATTGATCACAGATTTTTGGGCAGGAAACGACATCTAAAATAAAAAAAAAAAATCAAAGCATTTCTAGATCGCCCCAAATAACTACTTCTGTTACGGACCCAAAAAAACTGCTCCTTACACCGTGTGATCTCTAATTACCGCCATCCGCGCACAAAAGACCAATTTATTGTTAATTAAACGCAGAAAAAAAGAACACAAAGCAACTTAAGCGTGTTAAATTGAATTAACAACAACAACGGACGTGGATGAGCGGTACCATCGGGAGCTGGGCAATTTCACAGGATGACCTGCAGAACGAAAATAATAATAACCCATCCCAAGGTATATAGATAGGCATCTTTCTCTCTCTCTCTCTTTCTCTCTCTCTCTCTCGGTGGTATTTTTAATTCAATCACGGTGCCCTGCCAAGTGGATCGCTGCTATTTTTGCTCAGATAGAGATGGATGGAGATGATAAGGATGATCATCGTCACGGATATGCGATCTGTGTTGGGAACTTGACCTACGCGTATTACAAAGCGGGGCTTCCGCCAAGGAATTATTGCGTAATAATCCGTTTTATATGGGGATACAGTTCGTTATTGTGTGCGATAAGTGCTGCTGGCACAAACTGTTATAATGAAGATAGGGTGCGGATACTGCAAACATAAAAAAAAAAAGAAAAAGATCTTCGAAATTCACATAACACCGAGTTTCATCCTATTAAAAGACGTGGTAACGCATCCCCCCGCACCTCCCACAGAACGGAGATAATAACACCCAACAAAGACACATTAAAAAACCAAATAGGTGGGCAGCGAGGGTAAACAACGGACCCGTCAGGTACGAGAAGCGGCCGCGGCGGCATCCTGTGCCCTCACAATGAACCCGAGACTCGGTAGCGACGGCCCTCGTTAGCACCGGGGTGCTAAATGCCCCCCTGGCGGCCCTTTGTTGGGCCCCGCCACTGCGTCAATTGAGTGAATGCCCCCGCGTTTATGGGCCGGCGGGTGCTAATTTTTTTTATGGGCGAGGGGGTCACATCAGCGGCGGCACGAATCCGACGAAAACATTTTTCGTGGATACTCCGCGAAGTGGCGTCAAAATTTCGTCACGATTTGGGCGTTACCGTGAATAATGGAGAGCTCCTAAATTTGGCAAACGAGTGAGGCTGGAAGCCCAGTAAATGTCACACTCCATTGGGCGCGTTCTAAATTGCTAACCTCACTTAGTGAAAAACAGGTTTGCTGAATTATAATTAAAACAGATGTGGCATGACAGGTGATTATTGTCAACTGTCATGTCAGGCCGTCTCAATAATGTGCGATTAAGATTAATTATGTGCGCAAGATCTTAAACAGGGTCTCTTAATTTCTCAAAGTATGTCAGCTTTTTTCATTCTAATTCGTTTCAAATTTCTGAGTCCTGTAGAGAGTCCCTAGCATACGCCGCAAAAATCGGCCACCGTGAAAATTTTGGAACAAAAGAACGGCGCCACATGGTCATTGACTGTTTAGGAAGAGATTTACGAAAGCACACATGCCACATGCAAACACGAAAACTTCCGAAACTTTCAGATACCTCTGAAGATCCGGCAACAGGAGTCACACTTTGACAACTGACTGACATTTAAACTAACTTGATGAACAGCGAATTTGAAGCTCAATCAATCGACTCAATTGGCTGTGATGTTGAGTTATAGTACTGAGTGAAATAGAACCTAGTCGTGTCTCAATGCGTATAGAGAAAAAACGTAGAATTTTTCACGGTTTATCCCTAACTAAGTTCCCCTCCATGCAAATGCCACCTCGGAGCAATAGCGACAAGTTTGGACTAGTATCAATTAACATGTCAAATTGACGAGCTGTGTGTTAACGGAACTGAACGTTGGAAAGACGAGAAACCGTCGTAGCTTCAAGAATAAAACTACAGAGACCGCTAGTGGGCAAAATGCAAAGCGATTAATTCTGACATTGAATGTGACACATATGATTTGTTTAAGCTTCGCAGAGCCCTTCTCGCTAGCTTCGGTCTGCAACGTGTAAACTAATCTAAAGTAGAATTTTAAACGCACATTACGCCGCTAATTAAGGTATCAAGTGCAGGGAAGAAAACGCCATTTTTTAATCTAAACGTCACGACTATAATTAGCCTTCCCTCGTAAAAAAATTAATAATTACCATAGATAACCAATGTCCCTGTGGAAGCGCGTTTTTCGTCGAACTATTTCATACAAACTCTAATGCCTTAATTAGCTAAACAGGTGATAATTAGAGGCAAGCATTCCAACAAACAAGCTTAGGCGATTAGCAATTGTTGCAGAAAAATAGTTGTGTACGCATACGGACCAGACTTAGTGCCTATTGATATTAAACTAAAAACTGAATTATACCTACATGCTCAAAGTTGTTTAAAACTTATCATATATAATTTATGAGAGACCTACTAATGACCCGTTTGGCTTATTAAGAACAACACAATATTTCACGGAAAAACATTATTCTTTATCGGGGCAATTACAAACTTCAATAATTACACGGCTCATTAATAACTAAGTAAATGATTATTAGCATGACACCGATACTACTGGAAATAGCACGCATACAAACAGTTTTTGTGCCTCTAAAAATCACCTATACAAACTAAACTTTTTGTAATTAGAAAATTACCATTGTTTTTTATTAATTAGATTACAATCACAACATTATTTAAACCAAGCTGGTTTAAAGCAAACAAAATATATTGCAAATATTGGGCTAGTTTAGAGGCTAATTGGCTTGCATCATTTCCCCTTCTACAGTTCGGTCCAAGAATTATCACTGAGCGTGGTAGAAAACGTAAACAAACCGAGTAACAGATCATAACCTCAAATGACATTATATGTCAAACTTAACGTCAATCTCTCGCTTTGAATTTTGCCGACTAGAAGTCGCCCGCGGGTAATTATTGGGATATCATGCGCAGCATTTTGCCACCGTTCTTGCTGCCGTACCCGTAAACAATTTATTTAGGTAGCACGTCATAACTTCAAGTGACTCCATATGTCAAATTTAACGTTGCATGCGAGTAATTATCGAGATGCCATACCTAACATTTTGCCACTGTTCCTGCTGCCGCACTCATAAACCAACTTTAGGTCGATAGGGTCAAGGTCCGGCCGTCAAGCCGGCCGCTCCGCTTCGCCATAAGGCCTATTGAGATTTTATATCTGGTTTTAATTGAAAATTACGTTCCCGGTGTATCTGGCATTCGCGGAAAATATAATTGTAATTACCTTCAACGTTCGTTAGATTATACCTACGTTGGCGTCCGAGTTAGCCGGTAAAACTTAACTGCTTCCCCCACTTGAACTCTGAGGGCGCTTAATTAATCTAACATAGATAAGGGCCTAAGGCGAACACAGGAAACGTTTAAATAAGTGTAACTGGAGACGGCTTAATCAGAAGGGGGACGCAATGTACGTTTCTATTCGCGAGTTTGCGTTGACAAATGGGCGCGCACTATCCAACGCCTCGGTGCGATCAACATAAATCACTTCAGTCGGTGGTCACAGGGCAATTCCGCAATTATTTGCGATGGTCGGCTTAATAACTCGCAATTGGGCATGCAAATTCCGCCGATAAGAGCAAACGACGATCGGCTCGACCATACTCGAGATGGACACGAAGATAGCGAGGTTGTCGGTGCGATCGAGCCGGCTTTGCTTGTCTTATGTCTGTCACTTGATGCGCCATTCGACTGTTTTGTTGCTACCTCCCCTGAGACTGGAATAAATCCCGGACGCGTCCCTCGAAAAATACATTAAATATTGGTTAAAAGAGAATCGCATGCTGCATCAAAATAGTCACAATTTACTGTACTTGACGTGACGTTTAACTCGACACTTGACATTTGATAAAACAATTTTTAGTTGACGAAACACCCTGAAGTGGTGTATTATTAAACGCGTCTTTGTTGCCCTTATTCATAGCAATTCCTTGAAGGAGACCTTGAGGCTTCCTAATTCGAGGAAGCCCAGGCTCCTTGGTTTTATAAACGATCCTTCCGCAGCCCTGGTGAGAGGGGCTCCCTTCCGAATGGACCATGACTAACAAGATTGTGTTTACTGTTGAAAGTAGATAATCTGACGGATCTAATGCCAAAATAACAAACAACTAAATAAAGAAAGTTCTCCATAAATAATAACCTAACGGGGAAAAATCTGGTAAACGGGCCGGCCAATGCGTGTCTCCGTGTTTCGCATCTTTTATAATTACCGAAATGCTCATGATTAAGTTCCAGAAACGAACACCCGGCATAATCTAAATTTTTTTATTTCGAGGAACCGGTAGAGTACCTTTCTCCTTACCTCGACATTTTTCCTCCCTAATGAACAAGAAAAAATAGAGGTCTCGGAGCCGAAGCATATGTGTTGCACTTCCTCACCACTGATCGCATTCATTTTTCTAAAGCCCTTACCAGACTCACAGGTCGACACTGGCGCCACCTTACAATCAAATCTTACTGCACGAAATATCCGAAAGGAATTTTAGACAAATTCGGGCCTATTTCGATACGGTTTTATTGCCGGCTTTATTACCGAATAAGTTTCGGAATGCGGCTACACGGATACGATGGCGACCGTAAATTTTCGGACGGAAACAGGAAAGTTGTTGCGCGGCGAGAATGTGGACTTGCTTTAGCCCTAAAATTTTAAC
This sequence comes from Euwallacea fornicatus, assembly GCF_040115645.1. Classification (NCBI taxonomy): domain Eukaryota; kingdom Metazoa; phylum Arthropoda; class Insecta; order Coleoptera; family Curculionidae; genus Euwallacea; species Euwallacea fornicatus. Next base: position 1,830,075 of record NC_089541.1, on the reverse strand, counting down.
TCAACTTGAGGGGGGATAGGGGAAAATGTTCCCCGATATTCGACATTTGAGTCAGCTCGCTATCGATATCCATCGATCACGATCACCTTACTGGCGTCCGCGCTGTCACACCGAACCTGAAGATCTAATCGATCGCAGATCGCATTTGAAACGTCAATATTTCATTGACGTTAAAGGGGCCGCCGCGAATGATGGGTCGATTTACCCAAGGAAACGGGCATCGCTTCATCAAATCACCAGTGGCGCCCTTTCGCACTTCAATTCTTTTGATTCCTCAATTCGAATAAGTGATCCTCGAATTTGAATTAATCAGAAATCTTTTGTTATACTTGACAATGGAAGTTGCTTATTTTGATAAATGAGTGACGTAAGTCTAATTACTGTCACGTGTCTAATTGAATTTTAGTGGGTCGCAGAAGTTATCATGGCGTCTACCAATATGATCTGTAGTTTGTAATCAAATGCAACGTTGCAACTGCTACAGATTTTATTGCAGGAAGTGTGATTGATGAAAGTTTCAATGGAAACTTGAATGATTTTAAAGAATTATTGGAAGAGTTCCTCGGCAATGTTGTTTGCATGTGGCATAGACATTTCCACGATTTTGAGATGGGTTTTGAAAGGTACTCAAGTCATGTTTTAATTTAAACGACAAAAGAGCGATTTTGATTTGTTTTAAAAACGAAACTTGTCAATGCGAAAAGGTGGCGAATTGTCAACTGTCAATATTCTTTAAAAAAAGTTTTTGCAATCAAACGGGCAGCAACCAGACGTTGTTATTTTGTCATTTAAAGTGACTCGATGTTTGCTGGTTGCCGTAGTTTCTGTTAAAATTAGAAAAATTGGCAGAGCGCTGGAACGAGCCTAACACACCCAAATATTCAAATATTTGACAAATCGTTGGAGAAATTCTCAGGTTTGCCATCCTCATTGCTTTGGCATAAGTGCCGGTACGGAAGCCTCACAATTGTCGTAATGCATTACGTACCTTTACCGATGGGTTCGGCCTCGCCCATCGACACTTTATCTACGTCTATGAGAAATCTCGAAAAACCGCGAACGGCTTATTTAGTTCTTCGGTCCCTCTCCCTTCGTTGGTCGACACATTTTTCAAAAAAACCGGAATTAATCCGCCGACAAAGGGGTATGCAAATGGCCCTAATAAATTACAAAATTTAACCCGATAAGATTTTTTTATAGTCGGCGCGCATGGTAATTGCCGCCGTTTATCAAATATGGCATCTTTTTGCCGCATATTTGAATTGTTTGATTTATGCGAGGCATTGGAAAGCAACATTGAACGCCGGGGATTCCTCATTGTTCGCACGTTTCCAACGTCGAATTTCAGCAATTTCAAGACGCGGATTGCTCTATAAACATTTTCGAAATTCCACCTATACCTGCCTAATAAAGCCAGCAGCCGGGCGAATTTAGCGATTCCCGGTGAATTATCGGCCATCTGAGCAAACAACAGACCAATAAACCGGTGGTAATCGCGGTCCTTATCTGGGGCTCGATCTCTGCGGGGCCCCATTAACAGACGGACTCATTAGCGGCGACGGCCTAAAATATATGCGGCCGTTGCTAATTTGCATCGACCCCCGCGACGTTGCCACCTCCTCGCCCGCGGTCCGGACCCAAACACCCCGCGATTTCGGTAAATTGGCAACGTCCGTCGCGCCGGCCCGATCTGTGTCCGCGTGACGAGCCGCGACTACCTGCGCGTCGACGGCGTAAATAACTCCCAACACGTCGCTAATTGTTCGGGCTTATCTTAACGCTCATCTCGAATTGCGCGGCATCGGGAGATTATAACCCTAAGGCAGTGGCGCTTCAACTGAGAGGGTTAAAGGATATAATTTCTTAAATACGAACATGCCTCGAATCAGGAGCAAAACTACAATCTATCACTCACCAACATCCCATGGGATGAGGGTATGGAAATATGTTTACCCTCTGTTTGTAGAGATGGTCAGTTAATCTTTTCTAATGACCAATCAAATTTGCCTCAAAATAAACGAAAAATTGTTTGAAGAAAATCTTAAAATTTGCGTTTTAGAAGTTTCACTTCTGAGCAAAATGTCAGTGGCACGTCGCATTTAATGACAGTTAATATTCGTGTCATACTCCGCCGTCTGCCATTAAGGGCTTTGAGGCAAGACAACAGCACTCTGTTGGTATTAAAACTCGAAACCACGACCCTAACAGGACCTTTAAAAATCGCACGATAATCGCGTTAAAATGTTCAAAAAGCATCAAATTCGCTATAAAATATTCATTAAAAAAATCAACAAAAATCTTACCAATTACACATAACTTTTCAACAGTCTCACTGCTAAAAGGAACATCTGCAGCTATGACACTCTTGCGCTTGTTGACACATGACTATTGAAGTTTTTACCATTTTTTGACATGCGTCATTATAAATTTTAGGCAAATTCAAAAAAACTAATAGGCACCTTCAAAATCGCTGTACAAATCGTCGACAAATGTCGTTGAAAATCTTAACAAACCTTAAAATTCCCTTTTAACCTTCCAAGAACTGCATTTATGACAATAAAATCTGTGGTACTGCCAACGTCGCATTTGATGACAAATGCCAGTTAACGTATGTGTCATCCTTTGACATGGTCACTGTGGTAGATTTGTTCAATTTGCTCCACATAGTACTCTGAGCAAAAACATTTATTTTAACCCAACAGAATCGATTACCACCAACTGCAATTTCCACTCAATCTTCCCCACACAAATCAATCGTCGACAACTAAATGGAACCCTGACAAGTACATAAAACAAACTATAAACTCGGTTAGAAATTTGTCCGAAAATAATCGGGCGAAATCTGGGGCCGGAGGCCCAAATGGAAAAAAGACCGTAAATATTGATTCAGAAATGAAAATAAAAAACCGCCGACACATGTTCTAGAATAATATTTATGTTCCTATCAGTCAGCGGACGCAACGAATTAACCTAAAAGCCGGTAATGGAACGAGAAATAAACGCATCCACTGTGTGTTTATGTAGTGCCCATTTCTTGTTTTCCCCTTTTCGTCGACTAGAAATATGTGGTGAAAAGCGAGTGGTTATTGTTAATTATAACAATCAATAATATATATAGGCAACTATCATTACAAACTGCGTCACACTGGTCCAAATCTGTCACACGATTGAAGAAAACGTCAACGTGTCAAAAGTGGTAATATGAGAAAAAACAGTTTATCCTACATTTTTAGTTGTATGTTCATTATGAACTCGACCATCAATATAAACTGTGTCATGGTGGACCAAATGTGTCACGTGAGTCATACAGAATGATATACGATACCTGTCAAGTAATTTGTAAATACTGTCCAGACTTTGTAGGGTCAGGTAACAACCGGAGGCGTATATAGGAAGGCAGCAATTACTTCATTTTTCGGTATTTATGACCTCCTGACAGTGAATAGGACCACAAGACCCCCGCTGTGTGCCCATTGAGCCGGAATTTGCCATTCAACGTTCAAGTGGTTCCGTTTGTGGTGGGTTTACACCGAGCAAAGTTCTCAGTTCACTAAGAAAAAAGTTTGCCGTATAAGGTCTGAGGTGTTTTGACTGCTCTATGTGTTCTGTAAACGTTTGAGAAAGTTTGTTGGCAACAGGGTGTCATTCTCGCGTTACAGAATATATTTGGGTGTATGTCAAAACCAGAGAATGACAAGACAACCAAACGTCATTTATAGTCAAATGCGGCGTTGTCGGTGCCCACAGCTTCGAACTGTTGAAAAATTAAAGGCAAATTTTATTATTTGTCTTACAAATCTTCCAGCAATGCGTAACTATTAACGCAATTTTGGAAATTTGTGTAACATCATTTTTATATTTCCACGAACACTTAGTTTGGTCCTTCAAACGACGTTGCGTTAGACTGCAAAACTGTCTATCAAGAAATGCAACGCTGCCACTGCTGCAGGTTTTAGCTGTAGCAATCTCAAAACTCCAAGATGCCTATCTAGCAGAACAATTAATTCTCAGGAAAGAATTGCGACAGTAGCAACGCGACATTTGATGGCAGATGACAAATAACATTTCAGACTTTAATTGTGACATTTGCCGCGTTTGTTGTGACAAAAACGGCGTCTTGTCCCACAAAATAATTTTATTGATCAAAAAAATTTATCAGCATTCAAATGCGTCACGATATCTCTCTCATTTTGTCCATTATAAGCAAAATAAATACGACTGATATTTAAAAGAAAGTCACAATGGCATAGTCTGCCTCTAGAGGCACCAATTTTTGAAAACTTGATTTTTAAACGGAATCACACGGCGCATGTCACTTGTTGACTGAGCGAAAGTGGTGTTTTTCAATCGGAGCGATACACGTTCAGAGTACATCGAGCAATAGTACTATACTCTATTACCATGGGATACGAAGAAAATCTGAGTAATTTGTGCGCGCGCTTATGGTAATATTGACATATACAATATTTTAGAATAACTACAGAAAATTACCCCGTTTCGGCATTGATATGTTTAAGTATACAGGGACTCCATTTTTCCCTGTACAAGTGGACTAGTATTTCACTTTTTCTACGTTTGTTTTATTGTACTGAATGCGCCCTAGTTGAGGTGCCCGAGTTCGCCACTAACTCGCAAAAAAAAATTGCCGTGCCGGATTCTCTGCGCAAGCTCCTCCAATCAGCACATGCCAATTCACATTTTCGGTCGGTGAAATGACCGCCAAGTGGTGTTTTCAAACGTTAACAGGGAGTAAATCATGTCTCTTTCGGTTGTAAATTTACTCCATTGACATTCCTCTAATCCAGTCATCATTACCTGCCAATTTACTTGTTACTACGACTTGAAACCAAGAAACGTCTACCATTTAAGCCCTTAATCCCCGAGAGCTATTAAAGAATTTAGTAAACATACAACGACCGAAATCCTCTTAGAAAAATCCCAGGAGAGATACAGAGTGAAAGGCGGAGGATGCGCTCAGGGGTCGACGTCTGTGCGAGGCCGGCAGCCGATAAGAGCGGCGCCACGGCCCGAAGAATGCACCAGCTTGAACGGGGATTATACAACAACCCGATATTCAAGGGGGTATTATCACAAATAAAAGTCGTGTTTACCTCGTTAAGGTCCGGCATAATGCAACTTAGCCCGTCTGGGGGCCCCCGTAAAAGGCGAGAACCACCAGCTACCAATCGACAGTTTTCGTTATTTATTTATGTCATTTCTCCCGAAAATATATTCGTAGGTAAGAATCGAATCGACATGGGCATTTAAAATTATTAGGCCATCCTTCGAAAAAGTCGTAATTCGGGCCATTTAATGATGAGCCCCGAAACAGTAAATTTTCGAACCGGGCGACACCAGACACCGACACCTCAACGCCGGCCGGCGCCTCGGACCGTGTCGCCGACTTGACACCGCTCGATGGGCCCCATAAATCACCCTTCTTGGCTTGTTTTTATTCCGCAGATAGGGCTGTTTCTTCATGCAGCGGAAGAGGAACCTCTCGACCACCGGGAGGATTTACGCCGCAGAAAGTCCTCGGTACCGGATTGGAAAAAAAACTTGATATTACCGAATCGAGGAAATTTTTCTGTTTTTAAACCCTCCGCACCTCCAAGCTGGACACTACTTGGTTCCAGTTAGGTTTGCGTTATTTTCGGGGCGCTTCGTATGGTAATCCATCACGAGTTTTTTATATGGAGCGCCAACCAACAATCTTGTTCTGCACATGGAATTGCTTTGATGAAGACAGAATGGATGTCGAAACGTCGGCATACGCCTCCAAAAGTCGTAAGTTTGGAAAAATTGTGGCTGCTAAAATAAATATTGCACGCCAATGAATTTTGACCACTGATGCCGCAAGTATTTTGTGCAGATGATAAAATTTGCGAATTCGAAAGCACAGAAACAGTGGCGTATCAGAGCCGTATTTGAGGACGCCACACTTCACACTTGGAAAAATATTGCAAAAGACGAAAACTCTGAAAAATTGTAGTTACTAAAATAAACTTTCCAGATCATTTTTTCGAAAGAATTTTGGGCTGAATGATGCCTTGAGTAGTGTGAAGAAACAATGAAATTCGCAATGAAGAAGCAGTGGCGTAGCAAAACTACATTTAAGGGCACTACGAATCACATTTGGCAAACTTTTGCAAAAATCGTAAATTTTTAAAAATTTTATCTACCAAAATAATCTTCCAACAAAAATGAATTTTGGGCTGAATAATCCCTAAAGTGTTGCGAATAATTATTAAAATTTTGAGGTTCATAAACACAGAAATAGTGGCGTAGCGGAGCCCCGTTTCAGGTCACCACGCTTCACGCTTCGAAAAATAATGCAAAATTCGGGAATTTTGAAATATAGAAGCTAATAAACATTCTACGCCAATGAATCCTGCGCTGAATGATCCCTAAAACATTGTGAAGCATCAGGGAAATTTGTATAGATAAAAACAGTAGCGTAGTAGAGCCACATTTGAGAACATCGCGATCCAAATTTGAAAAACATAATGAAAACGGGCATTTTTTTAAATTATTACAACTGTCTACTCGGATGACCTACTCGCGGGGCAGTCTGCTAGTGACCCCACGGATCAGCTCTAAAGGTGAGGGCAGTAAGTAGGTAAATTTCCGAAAAAGGCCTTTAATGGACCATCGAACGGCTTTCGGAAGAGGCTTGAAGCTTCCCTCGTTCTCTGAAAGCTCGAGCGTCCATCGCTATCACTGTTCCTAGCGCCAACTACAGCGAAGCTTCATTGAAAATTACCTTCATGACACCCTCAAATGGAAAACCAGGTAATAAATCTAACAGAAAATGCAGGACACACAAGCTCAAATAGCTGTTTAATTTATGAAGAAAAGTAACAGTTTTCTTGCACCTAAATCCGCCTTATTAAATTGCAGTTAAAACTAACGAGGGTAATTGAGAGGTATTTACGACAAGGCGAACTGATTTAACGGAAAAGCGTGTATGTATGCCCGTATGGGGCTTATCATATCTGATGACGGCTAATTAGATTAAATAGCTTAATTTCACCAGACTGTTTATTAAAAATTATACTTTGCCGCGACCGTTTGCTTAATAATGGAGAAAATACTCGGATTACTTGAGAATTTCAAAGCATTTATGGGGCCTCTGGCGACGAAAGTGCGCTGTAGAGAATGTCATATTTTACAGGCAGAAAAGAAGGGTATTTCCTGTAGGTTGGGCTCTTATGGATATTTTTGGTTTCCCTTTTCGTTCACGTAACGTTTCTTCGTTTCTCTTTTGATTTTTATTAGTTCCAGTGGCTGCGTAAGTCACTCACATCTTCTCGATTTTTAGGAAAAAAATCTGTATTATTTCGATAAGACAATTAAGTTGATTTCCGAAATAAAAGCGCGCAAACATCGCCTTAATTTAATTAGTTTTTCGCCGATTCAGTTTTGAGGCCCCAATAAAGCGCATTTCAACATTGAATGTCCCGGGCCACGTAGTGCGACCTTCTATCCCGAGATGGCACCACTGTATAATTACAACCGTGCTCCATAGTAATCATAGCGCAAATTGATGCGTGCCACACGTCATCCAGATGCCAATTCGGAAACCGCTAAAAGAAGAGGTTTAGAAAAGTAATCGTGGCGCAGCGGTGGTTTTTCAATACGTCCGGTTTGCTTCGTAGATTCCGAACACCGCGTTTTATCCCCTAGAAATCTCAGCCGATTTATAAACAATCAGTGATGAAATATATCTAACATCAAAATAAACCAGCGCTTTTTGCAGAATCTAAAAGCTCAATAGGAACTTTCTAGGAAATTCCAGATTTTTCCAATTTTTCATTTGGCTCTCTTAAATCGGCGTCCTCCAACGACGATTAGAAACGTGTTTGAACGTTGAGTAAGCACTGTCACTGTCATATGTCTGTGCAAATTTCTTTAAGGGATTTTCGAAGTCTGCACCGGGGTACTCCGAACTGATGATATTCGCGACGAGCGTATTTAAGAAATTTGCAGCGGATGGTGCATTGTAGGCTGCAACACTTACAGCTCGAGTTCGCAGCCTAATTTTTCTCTAGCGATTTAATTTGACATGAATTGCAATTAATATTGAAGATTCAAAATTCCAGTTTTTTTTTTATCTAAGGAAACCCTGCAGTGCTGCCGTTCTCTGAATGCGCCTACGACAATTATGTCTTACACAGGGGTTTCGATGAGTAATTTCAGACGGATCAATTCCTGATTAAAAATTTTTCGTTTGGATCTCACATTGGCGTTTTCCCTTTTTTCAGAAAAACCCCGAAGACTGAGCCATTGTGTGGGTTGCGGGGGCCAAATCCATGACCAATACATCCTGCGAGTGGCCCCCGATCTGGAGTGGCATGCGGCCTGCCTCAAATGTCAAGAGTGTCACATGTTCCTGGACGAGAGCTGTACATGTTTCGTGCGGGACGGTAAAACCTACTGCAAACGTGATTATGTTAAGTGAGTATTCACTGTATAGTCTTCATTATAGTGTCAAACGTTGACTGTTGTTTTTTCATCCAAAAACAACATGTCATTCCGAGCTGTGAGGAAGATGCACGAATGGTGTCTGCGGGTGGCGTTCGTTCGGGAAATCCTACACCGCGTCTCGGGTTATGTTTTCTTAAGTTTTTCTGTTTGGGAAGCAGCGAAAAGATGCGGTACACCTGCATTAGACCACCCGTAATGCGTATATTTCTATGAATCAGTAAAAACAGACCCCGAATCTTGCACCAAACGCGTAGCGAATCCGGCAGTTCTAGTGTCAACATATCAGAACCTAGAAATATTCTGAACGCACCTTAGAGTAATCAGAGCGTAATTCGAGTTTAGAAATTACATCCTAGGTATGAGTGAGAGTTTTAATACACTTTGTTTGTTTTCAGGTTATTCGGAACAAAGTGCGACAAATGCGGCAACTCGTTTAGTAAAAGCGACTTCGTAATGAGGGCGAAAAGCAAAATTTACCACATCGAGTGTTTCCGGTGTTGTCAGTGCGCGCGACAACTGGTGCCTGGCGACGAGTTCGCGTTGCGCGAAGGAGGCGCCTTGTATTGCAAAGAAGATCATGATGTGATTGAGGGTCAAAAGGGTGAGTCTCGGGGCCCGGCCACCCCCCATCCGGGTTCCACCGAAAGCAACAACAACACGAGTCTGAGCAACAACAACCACAACAGCAATTCCACGGAATTGGGTTGCATGAGTGGTAAGTATTGTTTATACGTTTCAGCGCATAAAGGGCGCATAATCGGGGGTGTCTTTTGTATAATCCCGGCGAGGATTTGCGTCGTCCATTAGCGCCGGCATTAGCCGAGGATTAGCGAGGCGTGAAATGATGGCCAGTCGGGATTAGGAGCGGGACAGAAAGGCGCTTTGTGCATTTTACATCAAAAGGACACGTCCGCGTTGTTTCAGGACGTTACGTGTGTGGTGTGGGTAATTCCATTTATTAATCCATTAACTCTGGAACTAACTAGAGTAACGCACAATCTCGAACGAAAAAACACGCAACCTTTGAAGTTTAAGCCTCTGGTTCGTGTAAATATTTGATCAGGTAAAACGGCCGGCTTCGACGTGGTTTTAAACCAAATAAAGACACGGTAAACAGCGATCGCCGGCCTCTTGGCTGCTTTCTTCGACTGTTCGGCTTGGTTGAGATCAAACACTCCAACTATTTAGGTTAGACGACCCGACCGAACCATAGACGTATGCATAATTTGATAAACGGAATTAATGAAGAGATTGTTTACATTATCTACATGCAGGTTGGATGGTGTTAAATTGCTGATAGAGTGGTAAATAGCGCACAATAATTATGACCATTAGTGGAAGGCAGAAATCGATGTATCTGTGATATTATTTTCGTTGTCTACATCATACTTTTTCTGATGGAAACTGTCATCAAAGTTTGTAAATGAAAATTTAAATGAAAATAGGCACGTGTTAATTTCTAATTTAGTTTAGTCTGTTTTTTGTCCAAATTGTTATTATTGGAGTGCATTAACGTGACTCTCAGAGAAACTGAGTTCCTAAGCTTAGTACGATTCACGGGAGGTAGATAATAGGTGCGAGTGGATTTTTCAGTGTGACTATGTTTCTGTATTAGTGGCGGTACTGCCTTATTCATGCTCTGTAGCTCTTGACGCAAACTGGGTATATCCGAGAATACTTTGAATCATGTCAAAGTGCCTAACTTTGAACTGGCGCTATCACAGGCAAAATTTAGCCAGTATATGGCCATTTTTCAGTTTGTCTACACGATCTTTCCCTTTCTAAATTCTTGTTTTTCACTGGAAAGGAAACATTAACTAAATAGAAACGTAATACTTGGTGTAAGTTTGTCTCTGCATCTGTCAGTTTGGTTCTGGGTATAAATGTTTCTCACGAAATTATTGTCCTTCTGGTGAGTGTGCCTTGAAGTCAGTATGAGTGCGGTAAAGACATGAGTTCTTCGATGTTAAAGGAGCATCGAATGAGCAAATTTTTATATGTTACTGGCTACGCGATTCCTGAACACGCAATGATGTGACTGAAGAGTTATAAAAACCAATAAGTTTTCAATTTGACAATTCACCTTACATTACGTTAATGCCACTAGATGGAGTAAAAAATTAGTATTTGCGAATCTTGACATTGTCTACATTGTTTTTTACCGTCTAATAAAATGAACAAATTTAGTAAACTTGTATTTTCCTTTCCTAAGCGGTGTTATTATGGTTAATGCAAATTGTATAAAAATCCTGACAGGGGTGTAAATTTATTTCAAAAGGGTAATGTGTGGATGACAAAACAATTAAATCTGTTTTGAAAAAGAAGTTCAGGGGAAGTTGAAATAAACGTATTTCGAATTCGAAACCGCATATATGAATTCGGACTCGAAATTTGTTACTTTTGTTTCAGTCCTGGTTGATTCAAATATTTGATTAAATGAAAACACTAAGTCCGCCGAGACATGTAGCGGAAAAGACCTAAAAGTGGAACATCATGTAACTTCTAAATCCATTTTAAACATTAATTGAACCGGCGCGTTACATGTTTGACATTTCCATTGTCTTGCACGTTTGGCCTTTTCCCGTTAGATGTGATAATAGAAAAATGGCCGACTGAACTTCTTAACTAAAAAAATGTTTCTTGGGGTGAGCGTCTGCGTATTTTTTTATGTGAGTATCTTTCACTACGTAATTGTGAATCTCAGAGTGTATTTCAACATTTAAATGGATGTTTAGGTGTGAGTGCGTCACATGCTATAAGTGAGTTCCTAGAATGAGTGCGCTTCTCGGTATAATATTATTTCTGAATGTAACCGAGTGGCCCGGAAATCTAAAGAACAAAGACAACAGAAACAAATTATTTCAAATTTCGGTAAAGTGCGTACTGTTTATTTGCCACAATCGGGAAAGGAAAATGGGATCATGAGACAAGTCCTAAATCAAATAACTGTCACAATATCTATTCGAAATTGTCACGTAGTTCCACAATTAGGCGGCTTGTTTTCAATTTGTCCGTCACATGTCACCGATGACAGACTAAATTACAGTTGACAAATTTAACATATACATTTAAGTCATTCGGCTAAAGTGCGTATTTCTAGGAGTGATTGTGTCCGTCAGAGGGAGTGCCCTATCAGGCTAATTTCTTAGTGTGAGTGCATTTTACGATACCAGTGGATTTCTCGGCATGAGTATGTTTCACGGTGGGAGCGGATCTTTTGGTCTGAATAGAAAATGAGGAAAATATAAAGAAAACAAATATCGTTACCAATCCATATTTTTGTTTTTCATTACCATCGCGGTGCGATTAATCTGAAAATTTGTTCATACACCTCACCTCTCCCTCGTCCGATTTAATACTGACATAAAACAGATTTCAAACACGAAATCTGTACGTCCCTGCCGTTTAAAAAAGAGAAGGATTTCACAACTGAAGACCTCACAGAGAGGACCTGATTAGTCGGGCCATTAATGTAAACAAAAGAGACGGCAAAACAAATAAGGAGAAAAAGAAACTGGACATCTAGTGTTTGCTCACTGTGTTTGGATTGGTTATGGGACTTTTTTAATACGCTTATGCCGTCCGTAATGTGTGTGATGGTGGCTTTTACGTTTCTTTCTCTTCTGTGTGCTTTTTTGCAACTCCAGTAGCGGCAATAAAAGAAATATTCATGTGTGTGTGTGGTCCGGGAGCGGCAAAAAAGCGCTAATTAAAATATTTGAATATTTCTATCATTTACCGATCTTATTATTGCCTGTTAGGGCGGCCATAAAACTATAATAACCGCCGCTCCAAAGATGTTGTTTACATGGGTTTTGAGAAATATAGTATACGGAGAATGACCGCATCGCCTAAAAATATTACAAGGACTACTAATTATACCCCGTGGGAGCTGCCTTTTTTCGCGTTGAGACGCCCTCTGACGAGTGTACGCACTGGAAGCACTTGGTGCACTAAATGCACTGAGAACCACACCGTGTAGCTCTAAATTGCGACTCCCCGTTTTAACTTTTTAGGAAATTTTTACTTTTTTGAAAATTCAAAAGCACTCAAAAACGCGTTCTTTTTTATTAAACAGGACAAAAAATGCCATTTTTTGGTGTTTGTTTATTTTTTAAATGCTGTTTACGTCGCCGCCAGTACAAAAAGGCCGATTTAGAAAAAAATACAAACACAAATCGAGTGCCAACTCAAATTAAAGGTCTTTCGAAACCAGATTCGGTGGTGTATTGCGATTCAACATCTGCCGGTTACTTTTTGAGGAAAACAAGTGTCAATTCGATAAAAAAATGGCGTACAAACTCGGTTACATAGTACGTAAACAATGAAAAAACTCGTTTGTTGACAGGAAATTGGTTTCTTTCCTCGACTTTGTGCTCAAAAACACTCTCGTTGAAAAAAAGACAAATAAAACGTAATCAAAAACTTCTTGTCAGCACAAAATCGGAATTTCCTATCGACAATTTTTATCATCGTTTACGTACTATTTAACTGACGTTGTATTGCATTTTTTACCGAACTTACACTTACATTTTCGTCAAAAACTAATCGATAGATTTTGAATCGCAATACACCATTTAATGTGGTTTTGAAAGACCTTTAACTTGAGATGTCGCGTGACCTACATTTCCATTTAAAAAAAGCCGACCATTTTGTGCTACTGATAATGTAAACAACATTTAAAAAAATAAACAAACACAAAAAGATAGTATTTTTCGTCCTATTTAATGCGACTTTTGGATTTTTTCTAAATAATAATTTGTTAAAAAGTTAACAGGAAGGAACAGTTTATCACGGCTCGGTAGAGTACAAATCACATGACTTTTTATTTACGTCACAGGCTTCATGCCAGCGCTGATGCCAAATCTCTTCAAAAATTTTATACTGCAGCAATTTGTCAAGTACTTGTGCAAAGTTATCAGTGTTTAACGCCATGTTAGATTCAGAGCTTACAATTATCATACAATTTAACAAAAAAGTAATAATAATGATCTTCATTTAATGTAGCCCCACACTGCCTTTCATTGCCGCTAATACCTTACTTACAGTGGGCAAACTCAAGTTTAATGCATTCGCCACACGGTAAATAAAACAAGAGTTTAAAACACTAAATCCCAAAATATTAAAATTAAATTTACCTCTAACTGAATTCAATGGGAACAAGGGTCCATTATTTTTCAATTCTCTTTCGAACTAGTCGATCCGGGATACTACAAGCTCCTTGCACCGACTGTTTAAAAACTTGAACATTATACCAACAATAACTGCACCGACAATCAATAAACAAAAGCACTATTTTAATCATCAAAAAACCAGATTATTACCGCTAAAGTTGATGGACAAAGAAAATAAGAGTTTAAAACACCAAAAACAACAAAAGTGAATGAAAATTGACGCTTTCAGAATATCAGCTGTCGGGTCAACCGGGAAACGCCAACAAATCAAGCGGCAATCATGCAACAAAACAGTGTTCCGTTTAGACATTTAAATATTCCTTTATCCTTTTTTAGCATATTAAATTTATATGACTTGTCATTTTACGTAAGGCGACTCTCAATCGTTACATTTAGGTGACGTGAATGAAAAGTGACGTAATTTGTACTACAGTAGCGATTATAGCGGTGATGCATTTGTTTCAGATTCGGGCTCGGAAAGCGGATCGCACAAAGGCGCAGGTCATCGGAGTAACAAGTCCGGTAGCGCAGCCGGTGGAGGCGGTGGAGGCGATGGTAAGCCCACCAGGGTGAGAACGGTTCTCAATGAAAAACAGCTGCACACCCTCCGCACTTGCTACGCTGCCAACCCCCGGCCGGACGCCCTGATGAAGGAGCAGCTGGTGGAGATGACAAGTCTCAGTCCGCGAGTAATCCGGGTCTGGTTCCAGAACAAACGGTGCAAAGACAAGAAGAAAACCATCCTCATGAAACAGCAGATGCAGCAGGAAAAGGTTGGTAGTAATTTCGAGCCCTGATGCACGATGGTGCTGCCGCTCCCCATTCGTTGGCCTCCCCCTTTCATTCGTTATAATCGCGTCGCTTATCGATTGTGTGTTGTATTCCCCAATGCCGCGCGCGCCAGCCTGTGTCTCCCCCAATCCCCAACGCACTCCCGCTTTTTATTTTCGGTGCTGGGTGGCGTTTTTTGCTCTCTTTCTCTCTCTCTCTCTTTCGTTCTCTCTCTTTTTCTCTCTCCCTCGTCCCGTCACGAGGTGATTTATTTACAGGCATTTTCAAATGGGAATTAATGCGATTTTTGAGGCCTCTGCTCCAGAGGGTGAATCAGGAAAAAGTCACGTTCTTGATTCTGAATCGGAGCTGTATATTAAGGAACTTTCGAATGGTAATAGATCAATTTTGCGGTGTGAGCGTATGCAGTGCATGTGAAAAATCGTCGTTTTAGGGACTTTCAAATGTGACTCGATTAATCTGCGGTGTTCTTGTGTGCACTGCGATTGATCTTTGCTCTGTGATGAAATTTATTCCATTTGATCTTCTACAAATTTCTAGAGGATTGCAGTGTCAAAACTACCTTGTGAAATCACTGGGAGAGCTTCTCTAAATTCGCAAATTTCCCTGTTAACTAAAGATATCTCCAATGGGATTTATAAACAAAAATTTACTGTATGACTGAGAAATTTACAAAATCAGATAATACACAGGGTGTTGCATACGAAAGAGTGGAATGTTCTTGTCAGAAACGTAGAAAAAATCGTTTTCAAGAAAAATTCAAATAACTACTTCGAAAGGCTAAAATTACTCTAAAATCAACGAAGATAACTGTGGCTCTATTATTTTCTCATGACGAATACATTAAAAACCTAAAGTTTATAATATCGAATCTAGTTACTCTCGTCTACAATAGAAAACGCCATTTCAAGGAGCCTTATTGCGGTCTGAGCGTTTTTTTACAGTATGTGTGAGAGAATGTTATCTGCAGAATGCGTGTGCCCCCTGCTTTAGAATAAATTTTATTCTGTTCTACCCTCATTAATTCTCCACACATTCGCTACATACCTCACGACCATGAGGATTTTTCCAAAGTCTCAGTATTGATACGAATCTTTTTTATCTCTCCAACCTCTTACGCATTGATCTTCGAACGTAACATCGTCATGAAAGCATTTAAGTCGCCGTCGCCTCTCGCCCATTCTCGGTGCTTCGCCCTCCTCAGTTCCCCCGCGGGCTATAAATCTCGAGGGGCGGGCTGTTGGGTCGTCGCCCCACCCTTCGGCCCATCGATCGGCCAATCAGCTGTGCCGCTGACGGCATCGATTGTCAACTGCGTTGGGCGATTGGTCCGGATCGATTCGATTGTTTGCTCGTGTAGGTAGCCGGATCCCGTACGCCGAGACGTTGTTAACAACTGTGTCTGACAAGTCTTTGTTTCGTCTCTTTTTGTGTGCTCCATGGTTTTTTGTTTCCAACATGTTTTCTGTCTCGGTTTCGGTTGGTTAGTAGTTTGGCTGGGCTCGTTATTAAAATCGATTTGAGCGATATATATTCGTTCTCTCTCCAGCTCGGAATAATAATGGTCGTTTTTTGTCTGGGTGATGGTCGGATGACCTTGTTCAACCGATATTCTGATGTTGTTAAGTCGAAACTTGTTTCTAAAATTATATGTATATGGGTGGCTTCAGGCATAAACTCTTCACTCAAATCAAGTTTTTTTTATGTCACGTTCCTCGATAGCGTTCTAGTAATTATTGGTTTTTTATTCAGCTGACTGCTCATCTAGATTTTCGATAATGAACGTACTCATTCCAGATTCAAAACAGTATGCCTAATCTAGCACCGAGAAATTTAATCACACCCAATAAGCCACTCATGTTGAGCAAAACTCACACTATTTTAGTCACTCACCGGAAGAAATCCCCTAAACCCGGAATTTCTACAGTTGACCCAACAGTAGATACCGTTAATACCAAGTACACATTTAAAATTCCTTTTACAGTGTGATACATATACAAGAATATTTTCATATCGTGAAACATTAACCCCGAGAAATTTGCTGATACCCTGCTCGCGGCATTAACTAACCTAGCCTAGTTTTTCACACAGGACGGCAGAAAGTTGGGCTACGGCGCCATGCAAGGCATCCCCATGGTGGCTTCCTCCCCCGTTCGCCATGACTCCCCCTTGGGAGTACACCCTCTTGAAGTTCAAGCCTACCAACCTCCTTGGAAAGCTCTACACGACTTCGCTATGCACTCAGACCTGGACCAGCCCCACCAGCCTGCCTTCCAACAGCTTGTAAATCAGGTAAGATACCCTTCTAACACCTTTTCAAATCAGAATCACATATTATAATCATTAGATGCATGGGTATGATCTACCACCACCGTCAATGGGCGGACCTCCTCCAGGTGCTCCTGGGGGACCTGTAGGGCCCCACCCGGGATCTCTTCTAGGAGCCGGAGGCCCCCCACCTCCGCCCGACTCAATGACGCATCCTGACAGTACTGACGGTTACGTCACCTACCTGGAGAGCGACGAGAGCCTCCCCGCCAGTCCCTAACAGGGCGGTTAGCAGACGCCCTTTGATCGGCCCCTGAGTAGCGCGCTCCCCGAGGATTTATCCCTAGTTAAGAGCGAGCCGCAGCTTGATTTCGAGCATCACCTCCTTCTAGCCGCTCAGGAAGGGCGGGCGAAGCCCAGAAAGGGCAGCCGAAGGAGTTTGTGGGATGGAGAAGCGCAGGCGGCCCTCATGAGAGCCTGCTGGAACAATCTGATGGGGCTGAATTTCGGCGCTAACGTGTAGGCTTATGACCGATCGAGACAAGCGTTGCCTTGGGGAAATTTGTGATCAATCAATATTATGTGTACTTAACTTTATTTTCCGGTTTGTTGGTCTCTTTTGTGCTATCGCGGCAATAAGAGTGTAGGCGTCTCGTTAATAATTAAGACTTTAAAAAAATTCTTGAGACTCCCGCATTGTAACCCATCCAGAATAATATCAAAAAAGTCATTAACTTCCGTCACTTCCTCTTTTAGTCATCGTCATAAATTACAATCAACTTTCAACTATCCAGGGTCCCGGTTCTACATCGTGTCCCAACTGCCATATAGCACTATTGCTCTTTTCAAAATATTGATTGAAGTTGGCAAAAATTGGCATATTTGGAGCCTTTCAATTTGTCGTATGCCAAATAGTTTAATTTTGAGATATTGGCGAAAAAGTAAAATTGTCTGAAAATTGCATTAATATTTATACGGAAAGTGTATTGAAGAAATGAAAAAATAGCAAACTTTTTTCCCAATATCCATTTTAACTGAAAACTTGCTGAATAATTTTCCCCTTAATATAATTGCCGGTGTCGATGTGGAAATTTTAAAAATTATTTGAAGGGAAATTACGGGATTGACAACTATGGAACCATTAACTGGCCCACCCGTTCGTCCGATCTTACTCCGATGGACTTTTACGTCTCGAAGCTTCTTGTGTCAAAACAGTACCTTCCACGTTGAATGATTCGATTTAAAAAATTAGAAGGACATGTGATCAAATTACTCGAAAATCGTTCACTTGTGATAAGTGGGTAGATTGTGAATTAAATGGGCTTGTCACTTTAAAGGGTGAAACGAACGTGTCGAAGATAACAGCAATGCCACATGAGATTTGGGACACTGTGTGTAAGAACATGTTAGAGCAAGAATAAAAATTATTGCGGACGCTGATTGGTAAAAAACTTCGTTTGAAAAAAGATTTTTTTTTCCAAAAATTTCATTTTTTGATGATTCGCTTTTTTTCCATTTGCCAATCTTATCACGCAAAATTTCCATTCTCACTTTCACATCTTCTTGTAGAATAGAAACCAGAGCGTGAGAACAGCACAGATCCAGTAATAGTTTTGTTATCTAGAAGCCTACATTTTTGCTGCCTCTATATCAACTAATTACAGACAAAAAAAGTGCAATTACTTATAACGAAATGAATGTTAATTTGTAAAAATGTTAGTTTTTACTTGATTAACTAACGAAAATGTCCTAGGTATTACTAATCTTTTTAGTTCACTTTTACTGTTGTTATAATGTTACTTTTAATATATGAAAGACATGAATCAAGGGACTTGAAACCTCTTGCTAAAGACCTATAATAAGTCAAAATGAAACTTGTAAATATATTGTATTGTAATATAGGTTTGTAAATGACAATTTTGCAGGACCCAGTAATAATAGTTAAATACCCGGTGTATTAAAGTGTACATGTAAACTATCTGATTAATGAAATGACCGTATTCGTAGGGTTATTGTAAGAGAATTTTATCTTTACTATTTAAGGTAAATTAAATGACCCATTAAATGTAAATAATGAAATTGTTGTATATAGATATATTACATTATTATTACGATGAAAATACGTAGTTTTATTATGCAGCGCCATCTAACCAATCCCATATTAAGCACTGCATGCAGTGGACTGTGACAAGAAATAGTCGAATAAAACTCTCACTCTTCACTTTCAACTGTCACTACTTAAGAGTTATTGCCTTTCTGGTCTTCTATTCTTACTAGAATTTATAGCAAGAAGGGAGGGTTTTTCTGGAGGTTCACGCCAAACTTCAGGAATGTATTGTATATAAAAAAATCAATGTAAAAAACTCAAATATCGTTGTCCGACTTTTATTTGTTTACAAGTTACAGCGTAAACGAAAAATAAATCATACAAAAATTTCATACATTAGCATTTTTATTATCTTAGCCTTCTATTAATGAATATTCAAAAATACCATCTTTGATTTTTTTTCATTTTCTACTTCGTATGTGAAGCGCATTCGTTGCTCTGGTGATTACCCCATATTTTCCTTTAATATCAACTGCAGCATTAGAACTTCGTAGAAATAGTACATCCCGAGTGTTCACTTTTATTTTGTATACCCCATTTTTAAAGAAACGTCCATAAATAATAGTCTAATGGTGTGAAGTCTGAAAACCCCGGAGACAAACTAATAGGACCACCGCGACCAACCCAACGCCCTAGAAATCTTTCGTCCAGAAGTGCCCTAATCTATCGAGCGAAATATGCAGAAGCCCTATCGTGCTGATAGTACATTTGGGATTCCTATGTTTAGCGGAATATCCTATAGTCAGAGAATTCATTTTGTAGGAAGTCGAAGTCGTATTCTTTCGTGAACCAATTTTCCAAAATAAAAGGGCGAATTAAATAACTGTCAATCATGCTCGTTTACTTGAAATTTATGTTCAAAATTACTTTCGTCTGTTACGTGGGAATGTTCCTCTGATCATAAATAAGAATTACACACATTATTACCGCTGCCATGGGTGAATGTTACTTGCTCACGAACAGTTTATTGCTGTTTTTTTTTTATAGAATACTTAATTGCGTAGCAATTTTACTCAGGTTAATCGTCACATCTTCAACCAAATTCAAAATATTTTCTATTTTTCTTAAACCTTGGTTGGGTGATCGTTTAATTGTTGTCTGTACTAGGAAACTTTCTGATTTTGCACAGCTTGTTACAAATTCTGATTAATGCGATTTTTTAATAAAGTTTTTTAGATATAACCGTTGACCATATTCTTTAGCAGCAGCTATAGCATTCCCATTCGCAAAACCATAAAGAAATACTACATTTGCATATTTTAAATTTGTATAAATGTTTAGTATTTTGGAACATTTTAACTGAACTGGAAAATAAAACGCTAGTTAGGAAAAAACTATTTATTCTATAACTGGTATACAAGTAAAAACTGGATGACAATATTCGAAATTGTTTACATTTATTTTTCATGTACAATACATTTTTGAATTTGGCCTGACCTTTCTATCATACTCCACATAAAAACAACACATTAACAGTTTTCTTGAGCTGATTCTCTTCCTAGTTTTGCAATAAACACTTCAAGAGGTTCATGTGTCATTCTCAACTGTTTTCATCCAAGCACATCAATATTTTGTTCTTTAATAGGCATTTTCGTAGCAGCCAAATAGGGATTATCGATAAAAGAGGTGCTTTGAGCATTATCTTCACTTTTCATAGACTCATTTGGAGCATTATCACCCTCTTCACCCAGCTCTGCATCTTCCTCTTCATTCTTAATGTTTTGCGCCTCTTTATGTTCCTGTTGCTGCTGCAAAATTTGGCTTTTTGGGTCAAAATCTAGATCTTCTGGATCAAAGATTTGATCTTGTGGCATTAGGGCACTCAAGTATGGTGGATAAGGAGGCTTTATTGCAATCACTATTCAAACAATTCTCATCAGAAATAATTTCAATTATCATTAAACTACTTACAAGGAAAAATGTTGCATTCCTCAGTATCAAAAAGATTATGTGTAGGACTCGTTTTTGCCAGGAACTTTGTAAGTGCTTTCTCAACATCTCGTTTCTGGATGGCAGCCTTTTCCCTCACCGATTCATAGTCCAGAATTGGTTGCTTATGAGTCTGAAATACTACTAACCTCAATACACATTTCCATGGATTATCATAAAACTTACAGGAGTTCGGACATAGGCATGTGGGTCAGGAAAAGATGGAAAATGTTTAGGAATGTGACTGGGCAAAACCTCTTTTGTGCCTGCTGAAAGCATGTTGAGTTGCTTCTGTGCTTGCTGCAGCTGCAGAGTAGGCAATAAGGTGTGCTTGCCCAATTTAACGTAGTGCTCCAAAGAACTAAAGTCAAAACCTGTAATGAGCAAATGAGGCTTTAAAAACTTCTATGAGATCTCTTTGACTAACCCATTTCTGTGAAAGCAAGAATTACATCTGCAATGAGAGGTTCCACTCGGCCAGAAAGCTCACAGTAGTTGCGGCTCATCAAACCTACTTCTGAGAGAACTATGAAAAAAAAAAGTGGAACTAGGGAACTGTTGCTAAAGCTATAAGAAAACTTACATGCTTGCATCATTTCCGTAAGGCTTCCCAGACTGTCTTTGTCAGCCGTTTCAAAACCAGCCTCTTTCAGGATTCCCGAGACAGATAGAGCTATCATTTTTCTGTAGGGATCAATTTGTGGTTCCATTGTGGTGTTTATTAATAGTGATTCGTGAAAGTGGGTATTTTAAGGTAAGATGAGAGTAATGATGTTTAGATGTCCAGGCTATGAGTTATATCGGATTAAAGAGTCCTCTTTACTGTTGTGCTTCCTAGTTAGTAACTATGTTAGTGTTCGTAATTTGTTTGTAAACTGTGACTGGTTTTATTTTTTATGAATTTTTATTATGCATTTATTTATTTTTAATCCTTCATACATGTCTTGGAGTTATCCGAAAAAATGGCGGCCATAGTAGTCATATCAGTAAAATATTAATTGACAATTTAAACCTAAGAGTTGTAATTCCATCTATATGACTCCACAGATTGCCATTAATTATTACAGTTATATGGAGAAGACCATTTATATATATAGCCGCTAAATCACTCTAATAATTAAGGAAATTGAGCAAAAAATTAGGTTGCACTTACAGTTGTTAACTCTGTTCCTAGATGGCGACACTATGTTATATAAATAAAAAAAGTCAACTATTAGCTGATAAGTTTGATGACGTAAGTTCGTAAATAAAAGGAAAGTTTATTGATTATTGGAATTTTTCAAAGTAAAAAAAAATATTTTCGCACATTTCGAATATTCTCGCCAGTCTCACTGGTAATTGTGGCTAATTTCGGATGACACCTCATTTCTCTATTGGTCTAAATAATTACTAATTAAGCTAATTCGTTTGTTTATTGTATCACCTTTATATTTAAAACTATTAAATATTCTTGTGAGCAGCTTCCCATTCTATAAATTGCTTTCCAACCATTTAATCTTTTATTTTTTGCTTAATATTATTACTACTGCAATAGTTTTATTTGCTCTACATGTAAGTATGCTACAGTATGTTTCAGTAACAATTGTAATAAAAATCATACTCAAGTAACCTAGTTTTGAGACATACCCTGTTGTGAAAACCAATTTTAGGTACGTGCTCAAACAACTAAATATTCGAACAACCTGCCCTATCATCTCTTATACAATGTGAGCAATGAAATAAATACTCCAATTAACTTATTATGAATCTTGTATTTACTAGAACCATATGAAATTTTTTAGGAATAAATTCAGTTAGATATATGTAATGTATATTTGCCCCTAATGGCAGGAGATTAATACGTTTTTATAAAAAATAGAAATTTTCAAAAATTCAATTGTTCTTGTCTAAATGCTTTTTAACATATATTATCATACACGCCTTATGATATTATTCAGTGAAATTTAGTGATTTTTGTAATAATAATTTTTGGAAAGTAAGATATCAGTTTTTGAAACTATATTAATGTCATGTTCCATTCAAGGTACGGAAGCATATGGTTTCGCAAATTATATCCATAAGAAAAGCAGTCCATTTTGTCCATAATTCTTACCAATGGGGCAACACCAGAGCGAGAAAAACATTCCCAAACCATAAACTGTCCTTTCCATTTTTTTTTTTTTAATACGCTAAGTGTTTTTTTAACTGGTCTTATTTCAAAGAGTCCCATTTGCCTCAGTCTAGGTTGGACAGTTTTTATGGATACATTATGGACGTTAGATAGTACTAGGTCTTGATGGATGTCATTGGCAGTCTTACGTGGGTTTGCTTGGGCGATTCTTTTAATAGTTCTATCCACGTGAACATTAGTAGATTTTGGTCTTCCACATCTAGGGCGATCCACAGTTGTTCCTAATTTTTTAGATTTAGAAATTGTCCTTTTCGGAAGCTGCGCAATCTTCGAAATTTCTCTACAACTTCTTCCAGTTCCTTTTTATTTTACGATTTGTTCTCGAATGGCAATTGGGATTTCTTTCGTTTTTGCTGTTTGTAAACGTTGAATCTTATTTTGACAAAACCAACTACTAAATGGATTTATTAGCCCTAACAACTATATAATAATTTCCCAAACTTTTCTCCACAAATGTAAGTAAAACAAATTTGCCTTCATTTACCAATAGTATTGGCTGGCACCAGGCCTAATATACCGTCGGAAACCAAACCAACTACATTTTTTTTATAGAGGTTGGGAAAATGCATTTACACACACCAAACCTTGACAGTACGATCTTGATCGATCTGGTAGTGCGGGACTCGCAGACAAGCTATAGCCGAATACTCACTAAAATCCTCTCTACTCCCTTAACCCCTAATCCCCCCTGCACAGCATTACTTCAGGAAGGCGGTGGTGTTTACCAGTTACCACTTGAGAATTTTTTCCATATTAATTAAAAAAAAAAAAAAATGTCCTGATGTCTCTTCTCGTAGCTTCTCACATACATCCCATCTCTCTCGAGGCCATTCAAAAGGTCAATAAGTAACTGATCTTCGTCTCTACACGTTTTCTATTTTATTTTTAGATAATGGAAAGCGCAGAAAACTATACGCCGGAATCGAGGCGCCCTCAGGCGCCAGTTGTCCAGTCGGCGCCATCGAATTGTGATCTCCAGTCGAGAGAAGCGCTTTCGCACACTGCCTCACCCCGGAACATTAAAAGCTCACTTAAAAAATCGTCAGTTATCAATTTCTGGAATGGGAACAGGAAGCAAGAATATATGTATGTGAAATTGGCAGTCCAGTTTACCCAAAGGGCAAGTTCAAATAATAATCCTGTAATCATTGCATTTGTTATTAATTTGCCCCGTTAGGTTCTATTGCTTCTATTGGGCTATCTAGTATGTTACTTTAACTTCTCCCTCACCCTCCCAATAGTGGGAATATGCTCCGTCTTATACTACCAGCATTCCAGACCAGACAAGGGAGAGCGTATCCAGAGAAAAATGCGGGCCACCTCCCTATCGAACACAGAAATTTTGGAAATAGTTAAAGACTTGCCGTCTTGGGTAGGTTTTTGAATTATTTGCTTCCTTAATTGACTCTATTTTTATACTTTCCAGGTCCATTTCCCTGACCGTGAGAAAGCTCAATGGCTCAATGAGGTATTTCTTACGCTCTCTCAGCAAAATCGATAATAATCTCCCTTCGCAGATTATCTCGCAGCTATGGCCCAATGTGAATAATTACATAGTGAAGTACTGCCGCACCAAGGTTCAGACCAATATTCGCAAAAAGTTTGACTCCTTTCGATTCGAAGATATTGATTTTGGAAATAGAGTCAGTATTGCCTTAAATTGATGAAAACTCTGTCATGTCAGCCTTATGGTTTTAGCCTCCTAGAATTGATGGTGTGAAGGTTTACAACAAAGCTGTTGCCAAAGATTCCATTATCATCGATTTTGAAATCTTGTAAGTTAGACTATTATTAAAATTTCAATGTGTTATTACGAGTTTTAGCTACGATGGAGATTGCGATATTAACTTCTCCATGTCCGGGGCTCAGATTGGGAGGATCAAAGACTTCCAAGTAACACGGATAAAAATAACAAAAATAGCAGGCTTAATGCCAAATTTTTTTAAAGATGGGCGTGAACGTGAGAACGGTTCTCAAGCCATTACTCTTCAAAATGCCCATTATAGGCGGCATCCAGTTGTTTTTCCTTAACATTCCCGATATCCACTTCGACCTGGAAGGAATCACCGGAATTCCCGGTTTCAGGTGATAACCGGTAAACTTCTGTTTGTTTTAGTTTTAAAATTGGTTTTTTCGCAGTTATTTAGTGCGGCAAAAAGTGGAGGAAATCATCAACCGAAAGCTGGTGTTTCCCAATAAATTAACCAAGCGATTTACAAAGTCCATTGAGGCCACCGAGTTGAGGTCCATCGAGGCTGAAGTGAGACCTTTTTGTGTTGATATATTTTAAGGGAAAGTAAAAAAAAAATCTTACACACGCATTTTAAAATTATCTCCGTCTTTTTGATGCTTGAGACACAACAAAAGAGTCTTTAGGGTCTACCTTCAAAAATTAGAATATAACTAACATCTCTGTTATTTGTTTTCATTAAAGTTTAAATTTGATTTAACAGGGAGTGTTGCGAGTCCACGTTTTCGAAGCTCGCGATTTGGAAAAAAAGGATATAACTGGAAAGTCCGACCCCTACGTCATCCTTAAAGTGGGGGCGCAGGAATTTAAAACTCCTGTGATCAAACGCGACCTGAACCCTCAATGGGACTACTATTGCGAGGTACTAAATCCCTTCAAAATCTTCTTATACAATCAATCGTTCTAATGCTATTTTAGTTCATAATTTTGGACCCCATGGCACAACAACTGTTCTTCAAACTCTTCGATCAGAACGATATCTATGAGGACGACTTTATGGGCAGGTACTTAATTGCTTGCGTGTCCGCCATTAGTAGTCTAACCAAAAGAATTTGTGATAACGTATGATTGCAGTGGAGCTGTGGAAATCTATGAGGCAATCAAACCAGGTAAAACTGATCGTTGGTTCTCTTTGGAGCATGCCAAGCATGGAAAATTGCATCTTCGCTTCAGCTGGCTGGCACTATCCTTCGACAAAGAGGCCATGAATGCTGTAATATTCCAATTATACTCTTATTTTAAAAACCCGTTTTAACTCAAGTTACTATTTCAGGCAAGTGAAGAAACCAAATTGCTGAAAAACGACAATATTCACGCAGGTTTGCTCACAATTTATATTGATTCGGCTGTAAACTTGCCTGTAAGTTCTCAACACAAATAATGATGATGAGGTCTTATTCAAATTGTTTTTTAAGAAAGTGAAATCGTACCGGAGACCTGACCCCTTCGTAATACTTACGGTGGGCAACAACCAGGTGAAAACTCGCACTAAAAAGCACACGTGCAATCCCTCATGGAAGCAGGGGCTCTATTTGTTGATTAAAAATCCAGAAAATGACTCTCTAATTGCCACTATCGTAGGTAGGCTTAACCTTATTTAATGCGAAATAGTTCCCGTGGCAAAAACATCAATCACTTGTTTCTTGTTATGAATATCTTTGACACAAAACGTTGTTTTCTTTCAGACAAACACTCGAACAATACTTTAGACAAACTGGTCTGCAACATCCGAGATTTGCTAAACGCACCCTCGATGCAGCTGAGCATAAAAGAGTTTCAGTTGCAGCTAACTGAGGCCACTCTGACTATCTCGTTGCAGTTAAGGGTGTGCAGCTAATTTTTTCCTTTATAGAGAGTATAACGTCTTTTTCCAGATACTCCACAATGCACAGTTTGAGTTTGAGGATTCGGATTCGGACTCGGGTGACGAGGATGGTTCGCGTATCAGGAAAAGATCTTCGACGAAAATGCCCAAGGAGGTTGCGGAGGTAGGCAATGAAGAGATGGTTGTGGCAGATTCGATGTCATCACCGCGACTGTCCAAGGCGGGGATTAAAGAGACGGAGGAAAAATTTAGAAGAGCTGAAATGGAGGCCACCGAGACGCCTCCGACGTTTAGAAAATCAAATTTTGTGCAGTAAGTGTTCATTTTTTTTGTTTTTTTTTCACAATATGTTATTTTTATTTTCCAGACGTCCCGAGCAATGCGGCCGAATCGAACTTTCTTTAGAATACAGTGAACTGACACAAAAATTTTCGGTGATCGTTCATAGAGCTTCGTAAGCAAATTATGCACAAAAACCGTTAACTCATTATAATTCTCTACACTTGCATAATTGCAGCAGTTTACCACTGAAAATACCAACCGACATTCCAGATCCTTACGTCAAACTGAAACTGGAAGGCCCTGGGATCAGTCCGGTGAAATACAGAACAAAGGTATAAAAAAATATCTTATTTATCTGTTAGGCCTGTTCGGTATCTTTTGGACTCAAGGTTTTCGCCTCTTGTCATAGCAGAGGTTAACAATTGAAACTGTTAACGAAATCTTTACTTTAAAGGTTGTAATAGACTCTTGCGACCCAGTATATGAGGAAAAGTTTGAATATCTTCTCTCGGTGTTGGAGCTGAGCTCTTATCGCCTTATAATCACCGTCAAAAACAAGAAAATGTTCAATTCGAGCATAATCGGCCAGGTGAGAACCCGCTTGACTATCCCCTAATGTACTCAAAGGCAAAATTGTTTTTTCAGAAAATAATGGATTTAAGTTATATAAAGAATTGCGCAAGTCAGGCTCGTGATTGGTTCGATTTGCACGAAGAAGAGGTGTCTGACTGATGCGGGTGCTTCATGGTAATATTCCGGAGCAAAAAGTGACAATTTTGAACTTACCGTAAGTTATATTTATAAAAATTGTTTTATATGATTTCAATAAATTCTCATAAAGAGTAAATGAAACACAACTTGTTTTTTTTTAAGAAAAATGGCATAGTATATTATGTACTTATGTATATTACATAGAGTTGATAATAATTTTTATTGTAGTCTAAACTGTATAATCTAAGTTGTCCTCTCATCACACAATATTTTAATCATATATACCGTCATATAATTAAAAACACATCCGCGTTAAAACGTTGGCATGGTATTATATAGTATACTTCTCCGGATTAATGACAAACGTTGATATAGAGCTAGAGAAAATCGCGCATCGTAATATCTTTTGTCGGCCATTCGGTCAATCGAATCCTCCACCGACATCTTGTTGTCAATTTTATGTCATTTTTAATGCATCAAAATGGCGGACATTTGTCATTTTTATGTAAAAGTGACGATACGTGTCATTCGGGTTCGGATCGGGAGCTATTTTATTGTCGTTTTCTCATCGATTTGTCGACCGGAATACTACTCTATTTTACGTCAGAAACTACAGAAGATTTCGGTGTTTTTTCGTAAAAATATCTTTTCCTGCGAAAAATTGATAAGACAAGAGTGACGTCACTAAACGCATTTCTAGAATTGGATTCGAAACTTCTGTATTAAAAACATCATTAAAACAACCCGAACGAGTACTCGTTCGGGTGTGCTCGGGAATTTTTATTGCGAAATGCCTGGTAACTGGTGAGCAAAGAACAAGTGGGGCCGATGCAGTGATGGTTAAAGAAAAGTACTGGTTGGAATGTACCCATCAAGAAGAACGGTAAATAATAAAATAAGAGGAATGACAATCAGTTGGCAAGTAGCAAAAGTATTAAATTAAAATGAACGAAAACAAGAAAATAAAATCAAACGATAATTAGACGTCTCATCGGTACTCACACTTTATCCCCTAGGGGTTAGTTCGGGGGCGTCGAATGTTCCAAGAGGATCCGGAGGTTTTTTCGCGGACCCAGATCTTTCTTAGGCGCATACCACCTCACCCGCTGGTCTTTATTATTATTATTAATAAAGACTGATAATATAAATTATTATTATTATCAGTCGGTGAGCCTTAATTTTTTATATAAATTTTATTTAAGTGAGTTATCGCTTAGGTAGAATTAACAATGCATTTGAAGAGCCAAGAAAAATAACGATGGAAGTCTATTGTTCTGAGAAAAATGTTATTCGTACTAAAACGTTCGTCGTTTTCTCGGTGTAGCATCTGTAGCATATCTTGAGTATGGCGGAAAACTTCTACTACGTACATTTATACGGGTTGTAGAAGAGAAAATAATATGGAAAATCGCTGAAAGTGCGGCCGAAAGGAAGGAATACCGAATGTACAATATTCTACAAGCATGAACATACATAAAACTATGTAAACAACGTGTATCCTGTGTATACATTTTTTTTGGTTATATTTTTACTCTTGTTATCATGAATACGAACAGTAAAATCAGAGGAAAAAAGGCAAAGAAGAATCACAGACGCATAAAAAAATAAATTTTACAAAAAATGTAGCTGCCTGTGACTGCTTGTGCAAAAACTTAACTGTTTTGTTGTTGAAAGTGAGCAAAACCACTGTAACATATTGAGAGATAGCAATGCTTCATTCAAGGCTTTTTATCAACAAAATGCGCAACTGGCCGAAATTGCAAGATTAATTTGCTTTCAATGGTGGCGCCTCCGCAAACCAGAAAAAGAAAAAGATCTCGAATACAGTCACTATACGAAAATTGATAACTAACCTGAACTAACCTGAAATAATAAATAAGTTAGTAGCTACAAAGATTGAATCGGCATACAAGAGTATCCAAACCGATAGCCTGTTAGTTGTGGCAGGAAAAACACCAATAAAGTTGCGACTGGGAAACTCATCAAACTACAATCGTTGAACAAGGGAAAACGTGCGGAAATAAAACTATCGACATTGCAACAGTGGCAAGCGCAATGGGGCATTCACGAGGAATAGCCAAAAACGTTTGTCACAGACGTCGGCAAAAAAAAAATTGTTAATCAAAGAAAACCCTTTGAGGTCTTCAGCTAACATTTACCGTGAATTAGGCGATGTTGAGCTTTCTTCTCGAATTGTCCAGGAACATCTAGTAAAATTTGGATTTGGTGCCCATCAACCGGCGGTAAAACCCCTTTTGTTAAGGAAAAACAAGGCCGCTAGATCACTAGCAACAGGTCACCTTTATTGGTCTGTAAAAAATTGGAAAATAATGTTGTTCAGTGACGAAAGCCAGTTCAATTTGAATGGTACTGCAGGATGTCAAAAGGTTCATCAAGCAATTGGGAACAAGCTGGTTCCTAGATACATTTTCAGCACCCTGAAGAAACATTATGGAGCACATAGTGTGGAGGTCTTTCTCTGGGTCCAATACATGGAATTATTGGAAACAGTGATGTTAGTGCATGCGGAATGGGAAATCTCTTGGTCATACATTTTCCAGTTTGATAACATGATCGAAAACGCTTGAAGAATTATGAAAATTCAATGATTTGTTTTCTGCAGTGGCTTGCCGAGCATCCAAATCTCGATCCCGCCCGAGTCTTCCATAAAATTAACAAAAACAACAAATTTTCTTACAACACATTTGCTCGTGCAATTAACTAGATTGTCGCGTATAAGATATTGTAAACAATTTGTTCTTCATACCATACAGTTGAGTGATGTTTGTTTACGTATCGCCCTGTTCATTCGCTTATTATTCTCTCCAATTTCATATACAATATCCAAACGAAAAGCACTTAGTTGCGTTTTGAAAGAAATCTATTGCTGCAGCGGCACAGGAAGGCTACAGCTTAAGAAAGAGAGGTGGATTAACTAATATGAAACGCGTTCTACGATTCAAAATATTAGATATAAATTTTAAAACGAAGGTGCGATTTTCAATTTTCCAAGAAAATCGAAGATAAAACGCAATGGGAAAACACAATATTTGCTTCATCGATATCGCAGGTATTTTCTGCTATTTCAGGAAATTTGGACTAGTTCCATTTGAAAACATTACGAAAACGCCACAAATGATGGCGGTACAAAGGCTAAGGGAATTTTGTTATGAAATCAGCCTCTGATTGAATTTTCCGACAGAAATTTGCACACCACCAAAGGTATGAGGTGTAATGTACATCAAAAAACATATAATATATATATATATATAGTATTTATAATATAAACAATATAAATATACAAAATTCGAGAATGTTAGGGAAAATGATCTTATAAAATCTTTCAATAAGCTCACCAGCCTTAGCTAAATATGATCCAATCTACTTGTGGAATTCGGATTAACGAAACAATTAAAAAAATCTTTTAATTCCGAAAGCTTTCATGGTGGAACCCCTCGGAAGAGGCTATACATCAATAAAGTTAATGGTAAGAAGCACCCGGTTACGTCTGTATAGAAATATACATAAGGAAAAAAGATGCGATAAATAAAAGCTCAAGACCCATCAATCCGCATCACCCCGTATATGAAATTAAAGCCTGAAAAGTTTCGTTTTTAGGAAACACTCGGCATATGACATGTACAATTTTTCGGCAAGTTTCGATAAAAAATAAACAAAAAAAAATACGAAAAAGTGTTTTTTTTTAACACCCTGTAAATCGAAGCCAAAACAATTGTGGACACGTCTTTATACGAACCTTTCGTCTTAAATTTGGCTCAGGATTCACCCATTCAGTTTTTTACCATCTATTCAGAAACACCCTGTATAAATAAATATTAAGAGTTTTGGGAAAACACAATTCGGTCAGATAAAATAAAAATTCATGCGTATCGATCAATAATATCTACGGAGGGTAGAAAAAGTTGATGAAGATAACAATCCACATAATGCACTCCCAACTGTAAAATATGTGGATGGATCTGTAATGATTTGGAGCTGTATGTGCTCAAATGGCGTTGGAAATGTCTATTTCATAGGTGGTATAGTGAATAAATGTGGTTATAAGGAAACTTGAAAAAAATAAAACAAAAGGCACAAAAATCAGGTTGGATACAAATTTATAGATTCCAGCATGGCAACGAGCCAAAACATCCAGCTGCAATCAACACGGAATGGCGAATTTCGAATGTCCTAAAATTGTTAAAAACCCTTCCTTGATCAGCAGATTCAAATCCAATTGAGCATGCGTGGACAATTTAAAAAAGAAATATGAGAAAACATTAAATTTCGTCAAAAATATTGCAAGCCGAGAATCGACAAACATTGAGCCCCTAAATTTCCAAAAAGTCAGTTTATTTATAAATAAAAGATGTCAAGCAATTACAACAAAGGGCTACTCGACAAGGTATTAATCAATTCAACCCTATAGAGCAACGATCTAACCGCTAATGATTGTAAAATCTAGCACTTCCATGGAGTAGCGTGGTATGGGCCTTAAATAACCCGTGGAAGTGATACAAAGGGTATAGGAAATTTTTCTGGTGATTTCTGGTGAAATTTCGATTGGTCGAGTTTGTTTTTCAGTGGAACAACGTTGTATGCGCCCCCGCGCCTTTTAGATTCGCGCATGTTTGCTTTGTTTACATATGTTTAGTGTATAGTTTATTGTTATAAGCAGAAGTGAAGATGACTATAACAAATTCCTGTTATGACACAACTAAACAGAGGTAAAAGACGAAAGATGCATATTGACACTTGGAAGCGGCATGTCAGACAACGTCGTTGAGGTTGAGGGAGCCCTGCGTTTCGTCTAGGAACGTCCCTAAAGAAGCTTTAAGATGCCCGGATGAAGTAAGTTGATTTAAAGTATTTACTATTTAAGATTTCGTAACAGTTCTCACATCATCAACGTAATTTGGAAGGATTATCAATGCGACAATGTGGATACAAATAACTTCGGATGATCCGAACAGAACCCGGATAAGCAAATTCCACAACACAGTCGAACAACGGGAATTTTATTCCCTAAAATCACCCAAGAAGACGACCATCGAACTAACCCTGGATAAAGTAAGGGAGGCGTATAGAGGACCTCTTCCAATCTAAAAAGAGAAACTTGCCGATTTGTTAGATATGTGTGAGTACATTCCACTAAAATATTTTGATTTCTAACAAAATATTAAGGGCGACGTCTAAAAATTCGTTTATTTTCATTTACATTTTGTGTTTAATTTGAAAACAACGTTGTAACCGGCGTTCCGTAAAACAACGTTTTATCTAATGCGGATATACAACGTTGCTCGATTGAAATGAAGAAAGTATGCTCGCAAATCACATTTTTGTACGTGGTTAAGTCTGTAATGCCTGTTATACATTTATGGTCTTTTTTTGTTAGTACTATAAGGTATATATTTACTTTATTTGATAAAGCAATCGGCAGTTTTTGTTTTTTTTTCGATCTCCCAACAAAACAATATTTGGCGGTTACAACGTTTTTCCAGCATAGGGATCAATTACTGTGCAAGCAAAGATTTGGTTCAGTTTTTTATATATATATATATATTTTTTTTTTGAGAGATTTGCACATAAGTATATATTTTTTAATACGTTTCTTGTGAAATATAGAAGAAAATGGGTAACAGAAATTATTTTTGAGAACCAAAATCGAGTGTTTTCTTTAACATATACGTGTGTACACGCAAGATCGATAGACACTGCATACAATTGACAGGGACGAAAAGTTTCCTATGGCAGCCCTGTGTAGCATCACACACTCCCGAGTGGCACTTTCTTCGGAATAATCAACTAGGCGAATGTTGCGTGAAGTCTCTGTGCCCACAGTCGTTTGTTTCGAACAAGTGCCGCGCAATGACGAAGAAACGAATTTTGAACAGAAAACAAAAAGGTGTCAATAGAGGGCGCTTGTTAAGGGAAATTTGCGTTGGTTGTTTGGCAAATTGAACCAACACCAAACGCAGGATGGCCTAAATCTTAACGAGGTAAGTTGACTGAGGAACAGTTTTACAGGGACTTCAATGAATAGACCAACCGCAACATAAAGTGCCAGCTTATAATGATTTCAAAATCATAGTTTCTAACATAAAAATGAGCATTCAGGTCAACAATTCAACGACAAAGCGACAATAAAATAAACGCGGAAAAAACTATGCGACCGAACAATCTGTGCCGTAACGTTCGAATAAAAATGACGTCTATCGGCCATTTTGATGCGTTAGAAGTTACATAACGTCTACAATAAGACATCGGTTGAGGATTCTATCAAACAAAATGGCCAACAAAAAACATTGCGATGTGCAACTTTTTTTTTTAACTGTAGATCGCGTCTGTCTCTAACCTGAAGAAACATACCGCAAGACAATTAAACATGTCATGCGTATTGCGAACTGTTTTGGGGCTTATTTACAAATGTTGTAAACACTCCATTCCAAAATATGATGGGGGAAAAATGAAAAAATACTGGCGCTCGATTCGACCTATATGTGGTTCGAGATTACTACGTACGTCTTCGACTGAAATATACATAGATAATAATACTCAAAAGCGTCTGTCATGCATCTCTTCGAAATTCTCTTTTTCATTGACAGTAACACTGTTTCCGCTCTTTGATAAAAACCAAAGTGATGCATGACACTGCTTGTTATGGCCGCACGACCGTTCCTTCAGTACAATCAATGTGATTGCTGCATTTGGACGATAATGCGGTCACGCAGTTATTACTGTGTCGAAACAATTTCCCTGCGGGATGAATGGAAATTTTAGAAATGGCACACGCAAATTTCCGCTCTACTCCACGTAACCTTAAAGCTAAAACTTGTCTCCCACGAAAATTGTCTACACAAACAAAAAAAAATGGCAAAACGAAGGAGATCAAATCATTAAGTAAGTAGCTGTCTATGACGTATACACATACACTAAATTAATCGTAAATACTAATAGAGAGTATTTTAGACGGTTTGGCACTTTCCCTTATTAACGTCTCGAACCAAATATAGCGTACAAAACAATAGGGGGGGGGAAAACCTCTGCTTGAGTCAAGCAGGGGTTCCCCCGGACAAAACCAACAAAAAAAGGGGAACACATACAATAAAGCTGTCTCAAATATAAAAAGCTAAACGAGATAAAAATTAAGTAGCTCAATAAGGGGGAGGGGGGATCCCGGGACGCTGGGGCGTCACTTACTTAACATCGTTAAAAAAATATAATTTCCGCAGGGGGGCGGGGTGCCCGGCACGGGGGCCGCCCATCCAACCCACCGGCATCGTTTTACATTACGCTAATGTATAACCATGACAATGCTTTTGTACGAAAGTATTTATGTACAGGTAGCAAAAGGGGGACCGCGGCGCGAGAAGGCGCTACTGGCAATGCTATTGCGGCTGTCCGGGTCCGTTGTGTGGCAAGTTGCTGGGAACACCCTGTACAAATCCGATCAGCAAACCGACCAAACCTACTGCGATTAGGGACCACTTACCGGCAGGGGGTAGTGAGGGGTAGAGAGCATGTGGTGGGGGGGACCGGGACCCAATTTAGGACCGTCCTCCGCCTTCTCTTCTTCTCGCCGTTTTAAGCACGCTGCCTTCGGATTTAGGTTACGTTCTGTAACGTTAACAATTGTCAATATTGGACATTTTCAATTGGGAATTAAAGCGTTATTCGAACCAGCAGATTGGTTCAATAACAGAGGTGACTTCAAAATAACTTTACTTAATTTTTAAGCACCATCACTAATATTTCCCAATGTTTTTTGTCCTTTAAATTAAACATAACCTCAAATTTGTGCATCTACAGTTTGAATTCCCACTTGAAAGACAGATGGCGTCTCCATAGGGACGAAAAACCGAAATATTTCAACGTAGTTTTGGGTCAAACAGATTTTTTCATCCATTTCACACCGACAAAACTTACCGCGAACTTGCTGCTCGAGCGTCATAATAACCTCAACGGCCATATTGAGAATGCCGAGTTTGGTTTGTGGTTTGTCGGTTTTCAGGTGCGCCATGCACATCCGGCCTAGCTCTTTCAAGGCCTCGTTGATGTCCCGAATGCGTATTCTAGAGAATACAAGGGTAGGAGGTTAGTAAAACTTGGTATAGCCACGTGTGCAGCCAGGAAAGTGAAAGAAAATTAGGAGAAACAGTAGGGTAGGGATAGGACCATTTTGAGTTAATTTGAGTAAGTTGGGCCGTAAGATAGTAAGATGGCCGTCAAAAATTTAGTACGTTAGTTCAACACATTATAAAACGTCAGAATAAAACAGAAAAAACATTAGCAGGCTATTCTGTCGCACCTCGTGCAAGTCGTGCGACGACTCCTTCCAGTTATCTAAAACGTCAAGAATTAAATTTCCAAGATGGCGGCCTAGATGGCGATTTGACGTTATCGGAATACTAAATTAATAGCTTCAAGATGGTGAAAACAGATGTCTCTCCCGTTGTCAGTTGAAATTCTACATCAAATTTTCAAAATAGAAAGTTCAAGACAGCGTCTCGGAACGCCGTTAACTCAGGTTGGCGTCAAGAGTTTAACTGCATAGATGAATTTTAAATAAAAATTGTAAAATACAAACTTCAAGATGACTCCTTAGAAAGTTATTAGTTCAGCAAGAATTTGACGTAAAAGCTGTAAATTACGATTCTGGCAGATCCGGACGTAATGTATAATTTTTGAACGCCACTGCGATGACATTCCGCTTCAAAAATATTTATAGATTGTATTAATTAATTACGAAATAAAACAACATATCAGACATTGAACCGTTGAGATAACGGATGGGTCACGTTAATCCAAGATGGCGCTCATCATTGAATTTTAATTTAAAGCAAACTGTGTCCAGTTGCACTGGAAAACGTGACACTAGACAGTGATTAGTGACAGAGACATTAATTATAGATAGTAGTTGACGTGTTAGCACATAATCCCAATGACACTGAAGTAGAGTGTAACAATATCGAAACACATGCAAGAATATAGGCCACTAAACGAGTAGGGTAAGTGAAAAAAAAACATGTATCAAAATCCCACCTTTCCCTGGCGTTGTTCGCCTGCCGCCTCTCTTTTTCCCGCTGCGCTTTAACGTCGGGGTCTAAATCTCCGTCCTCAGTCTCATCGGCACTGGAACAACTAACCGCACTTTACCACATTGTGCAGTAATAAGAAAAACAAACAAACGGATTCTTAAGAGCTTGCTCCAATTATAAAAACCGACCGTACAAACGAGGACCGACCCTTTTTCACACTTTTCTGGGCAGGCCCATATTCAAAAATGCGTTCCATATTGTTACAGAATGAGGAGTACTATCAAATTCTACAACATGCACTGGCCAAATTCGTCAAACGAATGTTACGCTCTTGGGGTCTAAAACGTAACATTTGTAATATGAATATGAGCCTGGAATTGATTTGGTGGCTAGTGAAGGAAGACGGAGAATATTAAGGAGGTTAACCGAGAGGTTGAAGTGAACAAAAACAGAAAAAGAGAATTTTATTGCATTTGCTTGAATTTTGGAAATATATATATATATATATTATCTTTGGCTACATATCAAGGTGAGCGGTGCAGGAAGGGAGAATTCTTGAGGGCGGAAAAGGGTTAAATTACTCTTTGCGTTTACATACCGTTCACGAACGTTATTGGCCTGTCTGCGCTCTTTCTCGCGCACGGCCTTGTTGGTCGTGTCCTCGCCGTCTTCCTCGTCGGTGTTACTAATTATAGAAATTGGAGAAAACACTTAAAATTTACAATTTGGGTCTCAACTTGACAAAGCCGTAAATACACATGTAATGCAAAAACATATCCTCGCAATTTTTAGGAGCATTTTGGAAAATGACAAAAAATGAAAACAACGTGGCAATACTGGCGAGTTGAAAGTAATGTCGCTCATGGCAGTCACTTGCATTGGAAAAAAAATGAGCAATTAAATGATATAGTCTTTTTTTACTGCTCACGAAACCCCCTCAAAGGACAGGGGTTTTTACCAACAGTAGAACCAGCAACATTACTCAAAATAAACGACCCTCACCATCGTCTGGACCGCTTTGATGACTTGCCTAGCCCGCTTGTTGAATTCGGCGCTATGCTACTCTCCACTGAGCTCGACGGCTTCGTATCGCTGTCTGGAGGCTCTTTGCGCTTTTCTATTAGACAGAAAAACCATTAAACTGAATTATTCTCATTTTGAAGACAAAAGGCTCTCACTGGTATTATATGTGGGCCGTTCCACCTTGACCGGGTTCTCAAGGTGGGCATCAACTGGGGGCGGGGCCGAGTATCCGAGCTGCGTCAGCTGATGCGGCGCCAGGCTGTTGGGCAACTGTCCCAACCCGATTTGCGATTCTGCGTGGTTGCGCAGTACATTTATGGCATCATCCAGTCTTTCTTCCATTCGCGCACCCTAAAATGACATAGATGTTGGTAATAAAAACAATCATAAATAACGCAATATAGTGCAAACACAAATGAAAACAAAACTTAAGAAAAAAAAACAAAACAAAATGCCATTACCTGCGTAGCTTCCACGTGATCTCTGAGGAAGCCGATAGCGTCGTCTAACCGCTGCGCTTCGGGGGCGGTAGGCTTAACGAGAAAAATAAAAAGAAAACACATGCAAAAAACAAAACATGGAAAAATCACTAGTCGAGAAGACATATTAAAAAAAAAGTGCAAAACATGGAAAGCACAAAAAAGGTAGTTGGTGGCTATAAGGGCCGTACCATGTGTAGATTCTGGGGCGCATTCGTGGTCACGGTTTGCGTGTAGTGGGGCGAGTGCGGTGTGCCGTGATTGGTGAGCCAGCCTGTTGGCGCGAGTGGTGGCGGGGAGCTGACCGGCGTGGAGGGGGCCGAACTGTAACTACTTGCGCTGGCTTGCTCAGCGGCAGGATATATCTGCAGGGAAAAATTGTTAATGAACAATGCGTAAAACTTTAATTATTCTAACACTAGAAAATGCCTTTTAAAAAGTGTATACAATTATGCTTCCGCCGTTTTTCCCCCGAAATTGGAGACTTTATTGTAAAAACGGGTTATACATATATGATTCGAAATATTGTTCATCGTCGGCCCCTACTTCCTCCCATATTTCTTCGGACAGCTTACTAATCCCGCGTTGAAAAAACTGGTCATCTTTTAAAGTCTTTCGCGAATAGATCCAATTTCTTACTTCTTCTTAAGACCGAAAGTGCTTGTCAGCCAGGCCATGTGTCGTTGACCGAAGCAAGTGATAGTCACATGGAGCAACGTCTGGAGAATACGACGGATGGGTCAAGTTATCCCATTTCGGTTCCAAGTATGTCTTGACCACTTTCACAACATGGGGTCGAGCATTGTCATGCTACAATATCACTTTATCATATCTTTCGATGAATTCCGGCCGTTTATCTTTCAATACTTGGCCCAGACTCAAACTCGCATGATCGTGCCGATTCTTCTTGACTTTGACACGAGCCTTTATTAAGTAATGCCTCCAATTCTCAATCTTCGAATACCTTTTCTCTTCCACCGCTATGCCGGTCTTCGACGTGAAAAAATCACCGTTCTTGAAGCGTTAAAACCACTCACAACACGTCATTTCACTAACAGCGGTCTCACCATAAGTATTTGAGAGCATTCGATGAACCTCAGCCGCAGATTTCTCCATATCGAAGTAGAAAATTAAAACCTCCCGCAAATGACAAGAAGTTGGTTCATAAACTGACATTTTCAATTGAGAATAACTTTATGATGCCGGCACAAAATTACTAACGTTTCCATGGGATTATGTTGATAGATGCCCAAGTTTATTGGACGGCGTATATGATCTATTTATTTTAACTATTACTTACCACTAAACCTTCTACAGGAAAACGGCCGAAGCAGAGTTGTACACCTTTTAATTTAACCACTTTCCTATGGGTCCCTTAGGTTAAAGCGTTGGCAATTTTGGGGAAAAAATCGGAAAAGACACCTACTTTTCAAATTTTTCATTTCCTAGAATGTGTAGATAGTCGAAGTACGCTATTGTTTTTTTTATGGGCGTTGGAAATTTACAAAAATAAAGAATGCGTTACAACTAATCGTTTTTAAGACGCCTTACACCTGACAGGGTCGTATCGATGAGAGTGTGAACTTGAAACCAAAAATCTCAAAAAAGCGTCGATATGCATCTCCTGCATTGTTGGCAAACTCTTTAAGAACTTAGCCACAGAGGACAGTTTTCTCCTCAATTCTGGAAAATTTCAAGAATGAAATTTTCCAGAATCGAAATTTGTGTTATTATATGGACAAATCATTCTATACTTATTTGACGCACATACGGAGTGTATTAATTAATTATACCTAATTTTGCTACTCGATGCACTCCGACCAATACTCTTGTTTACTTTAACGTTTCCACGGATATTACCCTCCTGGTAAATGTGAGGAATTTGATCTATTGATCCATAACGTTGTAAGACCTGATTCGTCGAACTCCTGGTAAGTGTGTCCGCAAGATAGTTTCCATCGAAATACCAACAGGGAAGTTGACGTTTTGCCATTGTGTTTTTGTTTTTTAAGCTGTATGAGAGCGAATATCTTAACAAATAAACATAACCCAGTTTCGCAAAAACTGATCGAAGCTATAAAATATTTACCATCGATAATGGCAATGTCACCTGTTGCCAGTAAGAGACGCGTGGGTTAACGGCGTAACACCTATTATACACGTCACCATTGCGTAGGCAAAAGTTAAACCTAAGTCAACACTGAATGCTTAAGGCAAAACCATTGAAAGGATCGATTGATATTGGTTGTCTTAATGCAAGGTTTTAGCTCATTAAACTACAAAACAAATATTTAAGTTCTAAGGAAATACTAGAATGAAATAATGGAATTTGGGACCCTCTGTATTTTTTCGCCGGAGCTCAATAAAGTGTCGAAAACAAAGGTGAACTCTCAAGTATATCTCTATCTCTCGAGTGTCTTTCAATTTGAACAAAATTTGTATGTTATGAATGAAATAAAACTTCGCATTCAACAGGGTTATCAATGAGCGATGTTGCCATTTTTAAGAAATTAGCCTGAAACTGTCCCATTTTCGTGCTTACTAAGGCAACAACTGAGCGTTTTCGCTCTTTGCCGGACGTACCGTCGGTTATTTCTTCCATTACTCACCGATCCCAATCCTTTTCCCACAACGCCGTCCGCATGCCCATTGGGGCTGGCAAAGGCGTTTCCAGGGCCTGCGATGGTAGTGGCAGGGGCCCCGTTTGGCCTCAAAGAGGACATGGGTGGCAGACCCTGCTGTGCTCCCGTATCCGCCTCTGGAATGAGGCCATACGCCTCGTAGGCCTGGTAAGCGGTCGTGTAGGTGGGTGGCCAGTCCCCGCTGCCCACTGTGTTGGACGCCCCATCGCCCAGGTAGTATCCCGAAGTGGCACCGGGGGACGTGTAACGGGGCGATTCGTTGAATTCGTCCGATCCATACTGGAGGAAGAGAAGTTGGTTAGATAATATAAAAGAGGTTGTCAAATTGAAATAAAAATGAATGTATGGTGTCAAAATGACGTGTATCTATCGATAATTCGATGCTGCGTTGATTAATTTAGTTTGGATTCACTTTCGCTCTATTCTCCGGTGCCCTCATTCTGCAGCAACGTGTGAGAATGAGTTCAAATGACATGCGCAAGAACACGTGATCTAAGATAACAAAATTAAATTGGCGGATGTTAATCGGCCGAAACATCTTCATTCTTGCAACCACATGTTCCAATAGGGCACTGGTTGAAGAAACCAAGAAAAGATACTGTGCACACATTTTATGGAAAATAACTTAATATTTCTCCTCAAATGTTATTGCAGTATACACTAAAAAAGCTGTTCATGGCCGCAGTAGGAGTAAATTATGTACGCTCTCGTTCGCTTCAGGCACACCTAATACTTCGACGAATTTATGGCCGATACGTGATTCCTATTTGTTTTTCTCGAATTACGAAGAAAAGGGCTATTTGTGCCTCCCAACTCGCACCCAAGCCAGTTTCATATGCACGGATTTGCCAACAACGATACGTGGGATTTAAAGACTCACCTAAGCACGACAAAATTTGAATTCTAGGCTCTGCCATATGCGGCGTCACTTGAGCTAAAAAACAATATACGCGCCGAAATAAGCAAGAGCGTTGAAATTAACACAAAAAAATCTGAGAAATAAAAAAAAAAGTGATTTCTCTCGACTGACTATTAACACATTTGTTTATTATGTGCGAAATCCATCATCAATGATCCATTTGAATGTTCAATTTTTTAATTGTTTCACTTTAACGCACGGTTTTATTATAGGCAGGCGAGTATATACAAAATCAACAAATGCGATATTACCGGTTGTATATAAAACATTAAATTTATGTGCCTTCCTGCTTCATGTCACGGTTCTGTGGCTGCCATCGGGTTTTAATTTTCGAAATAAGCAACTCGCACACGTCCAGCAATGCTCCTATGAATAGCGGGTTGCGTTCACACGTCACTGTCAAACTTGCGCATTGAGATTGTGACATACGTGCTATTTTATTTATGTTAATTAGCCTATTTAAATGGACTGGACGGACCCCACAATTGCCGGCGGTCCACAAAAATTACCCAAAGTCTTTTAAGGAAAGGGCGACGAGTACTAGCACAATTATTACGTCATTTTTGACGACAGAGATGCGCCATCGGCTGGCGCAATCGGCGCACGTGAAAGCCGCAAGATGTCCTGGTGATTTCCTCCAATTGGGTGGTCATGGGTTAGTGCCGCGGTTCTCAAACTGTGGGGGGCGCCCTCAAAGAGGGCGCCTTTGCGTAATTAAAGCGGGCTACGGATTGCTTTTTTTTTAAATTGAAATCTGATTTAAGAGACAAAGAAAGTTATTCTAAGATTCTAAGGACTAATGGCTGCCATGCGCATGTTTTAAGGCGCAGAACCTCTCTAAATTTGATTCCATACTAGAGATGGTCATTCTGAGTCCATTTTCTACTTGAAGTTTATTTCGGCATTTACATTTGAAGGCGACAAGGGCAGAAAATCGATTTTCACAAAAATAAGATGTTGAAACAGGCAACAGAATCTTAAGCGCTTTGGATTTTGTAAAGGAGCAGTCACTCGGAAGTTCCAGAAACTTGATAAAGGTTTTATTAATAAAATTTGATTTTCTTTAGGTGCTTGTTGAAACATCCATCAGCTCTTCTTCTTGTAGTGATAGGCCGACAGGTGTACTTTAAAATCGTTATAAAACCCAGTTCCAGTCAAACAATTCTACATCGTATTTTGGGAAGAAGTATGCTCTGAAATTTGCACTCAAATTCTCTGAATGTCCTTCCACAATTTTTAGCATCACAAGTTTGTGATTTTTTTTCCAACGGGAAATTCTACATAAACTCACACAACGCGGGAAACTTTTAAAACAGTTTTCTTTAAATTTTTTATGCCATAATTGCACTTTCCTGCAAAAAGAGTCAATCTCTCGATTCAAATCAAATATATTTACATCTTTTCGCTGGAGCGGAACATCAAGTATAGTAGGGTTTTCGAAAACATCCACTAAATAAGAAGTCTTTAATAAACAATAATCTGCTGTAGAATTTTGCTGAATGCTTGTACCCCCATCGCTTAGAAATATCGCTATTTCTTTTCCTAGTTCAAAGACATGCTTAACCGCCATGCCTTTTGAAGATTATTACTGGGGGGGGGATTGCCTGAGTTAAAACGTGGGAATAGTAAGAACAAAAGTTTGAGAACCGCTAGGTTACCGGCTCAATCTATCTAAATCGTTGCGTCAAATCCAAAATTGGATTTTCTTTAAAAACCAAGAGCAATACCTGTAGCCAACGAAAAAATGTTGTACCTTCTTCGTCTATTAATGGACGATTAATAATCTCGACTCAATAAACGCCTGAGCGAAGCGCGAAACTGTGTGAATGATTAATTGCCTTCATTAATGCACTGATCAATTCAATTATTAAATGGCCGCCATTGAAAGCTGGGAACATCGAAGAAAAAGTAAATGCCGAAAATTACACTAAGGAAACTAAGCCTTGAAAAGCTTCTTTTTTTTTCGTATCTTTTCTCAGTAACGACGCTTCATGGCGGAACGCGAGAATCAAGTAAATTTGTTACCATTTAAAACAGTCGAACTCAATGGACTTTACGACGTCACAATAGCTTGACCGCCATTAGAACGAAAACGTGAAACGGAATTACCGGAAGTTGATTCGCACTTTTTTTCGCGAGCCCTTTCGTTCTTGTTGCACTCACTGCATCGCGTCGTGTCGCTCGTGTCCGACACGCATTCAAAGCCCTTTTCAAATTTATTTCGACAAATCTAACGGGTGCTCTAACCACACCTTTTAGCCCCAATTAAAATAATCTTATTGGTAAACCACTGAAGAAATCCGTAATAATATTCCGTGGTCAATATAATTTTTTTTTTAGACTCGCATAGGTCTGTTGCGCAATCGTTTCGTTGACGGGACAATTTAGTTGGGCAGCAATGACTTACGTCTCATCGGTCTGAAGCGTTTACGTTTCAAATATTACTAACAAATGCGTGTGTGTGCGCGTGTGCGTGTGCGTGTGTGTGTGTGTGTGTGTGTGTGTGTGTGTGTGTGTGTGTGTGTGTGTGTATGCGTGTGTTTGTGTGTAGAAGTTGATTGGGCTGTCAAGAGCGTTTATTTGAATATCATGCATCACTCGCTTAAACTTAATTTCCTTTTTTGGCCTTAACACCTAACGGTTTCGGCCGCAAACGCGGCGATTTGCATCACAACAATAAATCATTTTTGAGGCTGCTTTCTTTCGTTGTAATTCGATTTTAAATATTTACGATGAAAGTCCCAAGCTGCTGCTGCGTTCGCGTATCAGTTTCATCTCGGATACAAATTGGGTTAATACACATTTTTAATGTCGGTAACGGTTAGTAAACGCACAGGTAATAATTGCGATTAATTTGTCTTTGTTCCGATTTTGATTAATCGAGCCGTAGCGCCTAACAGCAGGTAATAAT
This sequence comes from Euwallacea fornicatus, assembly GCF_040115645.1. Lineage (NCBI taxonomy): Eukaryota > Metazoa > Arthropoda > Insecta > Coleoptera > Curculionidae > Euwallacea > Euwallacea fornicatus. The sequence continues at coordinate 1,785,568 of NC_089541.1, read as the reverse complement.
CGTAGTTGTTTGGAAATTACTACTTTTCCCTAGAAATAATTATTGTCTTGTTTGCCTAATGAAAATTTAGCGCCTTTGAAGGAGTTTGTTGGGAGTTTGACAATATATATTATAAAGTTCTCGGAATGCTCTCCTGCTGAGCGCACACATCACTGCGGCTGTTCCTCGAATGCCGAGAAAGCTAAATTTAGAACATCTCATTTTGATGCGTCCGCGTTAATCATCTTCATTTCTTGGCAGCATTTTTTCCTCACAGTAATTTAAATTAATAAATAATAATAATCTTGGCGGTGCCTTAAACACGATAAAAGTCGCACGTCGAAGTTGGACTAATGACAAGTGACACTGACCACTAAAAAGCTGCCTTAACCTCAACATTTTTTTTTTTTTATTAAATAATAATGCACGCAAACATGAACTTGCTTGACGCTAGCGGAATAAAAACGATTCGTAATTAAACCGGGAATAAAAGCGTTTTTACGAGCGTTTACGTCTGTAAGTTGCTCAGGGAGTCGCTCGAGATAATCTAAGTTTAAGGTTTATTACCCTTTGTTAGGGATTTTATTGCCCTCGTGGAATGGGAGTTTCTGTATCCGTCCCTTTCTAAACTGAGAAACTGCACCTTTACTCAATTTTTTTTACAGTTTTCTCATGACACAGCTTGCAAGTTATGTTCTGAGAAACCACTTCAAAGCAAGGTTTCGTTGGTGATACGAAAACTAAGTAGTTTAATCAAAACCCGCTTGCGTGACCAAAATCAACGGCAGCAACTCAAAATCACGAGATAATTGCGATTAAAACCCGCTTTTCGAGTGGTTCATACTCATCACTGTTTACTCAAACTTTTACTTAACAAATTTCAATTAATTTGTCACAATTCTGACGTCAGAGTCTCAAGTATCCCCCGATAAGCTCGCAAATCTCAATTCAATGAACCCTATAAGTACGTATATTGCAAATCATCTTAATCCCGCAATGGTTGCGGATTTATCCAAGGGTGCGAGTCAGCACTTTCCCGACCGCAATTCTCCTCCTTTATGCCTCAATTCCTCCAAGATCGACATATTATATTTTTATATTTGCCCCCCCTCCATAAATCTCAAAGCGCCTTTTCCAAGGGGCCCCGGTACAACGCCATTTGATCGTGGCAACATTCTCGTTCTGAATATTTCATAAATTGACTTCGTAATAATTGGAGGAAGCAGGTTTTATTCGATATTTATAGAATTTATATCGATACATTAACGAATCGTTTTATTAGGAATATGGCAATAAAGATGCCATTTTGTTCGTGGATGGACGCGGCGTGATTCGTCCGCATATACACACAGGCGAAAGCAGTTAATTTTTTTTTTCATCTTAACCCTTAATTGCTACATTTGCTAATAAATCCTCACTCACCCCAATCAATTGCTCAATTTTCCACCACAACTGATCCTCCAATAAAGTATGGTCACCAAAAGGGTTCATCCTAAAGAATTTTCGGGGGGAGAGCTGAAGACGCGTAGCATTTATATCATTAAACTGTTAACTGTTTAATCGTTGAGGAAACACAATTGAGAGTCGCGCATGCAAAGCTGTCAAAGCGACGCTCTTTTGTCGCTGAGCTACTTGCAAAAACAACTGAGAATCTAGCTGCGCGGTAATCGCCATTACTGTAGTTAGACGTTGATGACAAAGCAACGCGTCAAAAATGACGTCGATTATAGTCAAGTGAGTAATGGCGGCATGATAACAATAATTGCATCTTTGAGGTCAAATCAGGGAATTTTTGTATTAAGATTTCAATGATGATTACTAGTAAGATCTCTAGATCAGAGTTGCTTAAGTATTTCATGCGTGCTTCACGTGAAATTGATCCACGTTCGTGTGTCCTTAAAAATTGTGAGGGAAGCTTGTTATCGTGGTGGTATAATGGAAAAACCCACTTCATTTACATCCAAAGAGTGTGCATGTAGACTCAATTATGAACTGACATTTAAAGTAACACGAACGCTTCGTCGCTTATTATTCTCATCTTCAAATGTTCGAAGTACTTTGGCAGCCTGTTGTTGACAACCTTGAACAGAACTGTCTCAGCTAGGCACCACCATGATTATGCTTATAGTGACATTCGTCCTTTTCCAAATCTATACTTTAGACAGGGAAAGGTACTGTCTTTAGGAAAATTCTCTTTTCCTCAAATGCGATTAGGAAACCGCCTAACCAAGAAATGCCTTCCTATTCTTTCAATATCCCTTTTAGTTCGTGTGTGTGGAACGAATATTGAGCAGTAAGAATTTAATTTACAGTCCCACCAGTGGCGTACTTACATCACACCTCACTGAGCGAATATTAAGAAGAGTGGTAAGTACGCCACTGTTTTTTCGACACCTCAGAAAACTAAATAAAAAAATAGTGTGCAATTTGAACACGGTGACAGCTTTTCAACACAAATTTAAAACAATTTTAAGGGTGGCTCTAGTAGAGCGGCGTGAGGCTCGCTATATTACGAAACGGCCGTAAGGGTGAGCCTGTGATCTCTGCACCCTAGAGTACATGAAGAAGTCTGCCCAAAGGTTGTCTACTCCAAAATCAACTCACCCCGCTGTCCGCATTCAAATAATGATTGAACTTCCAGGACAACTGTCCGTTAACAAAGGCCTGGCTTTGAAAGTCCATTGTGCACAAAAATCCGAGCACCAGTCACATTCTCATCGCCGAAACCAACCACCGAAATTCAATTGGTACTATAATAGACAAGACAGCGGGTACTCAGCGACCTTGATCAGCCCTCTAAATAGTACGGTTCCACTTCCTGATCGACCGATGGCACCCCACGTAAAACTGCTTCTAGTCGGGGCTCCCGACACACAGCAACACTTGCACTGTACGACTGACTGCTGAATTAGAAGTACTCGGCACGGTGACGTGTGACGTTATGCTCTATGAATATGTAATAATAACACGGCTCTATGGCTATGGATGGATGTGTTTCCCCCCCCGGTCGCCCCGCCCGACCCGGTGCCTTGGGATGGGCCTACGTGAATGGCTACTGGCCGGAATCAGACTGCCTATTAGTATTGTATTCAACAGCTCTACTTTATTAGATAATTTCTGTACACTTGGGAGATACACAGTATATCCGAGATGAAAATGTTCAGCATGAATATTTCGTAAAACATAACAGATCGAGACTTGGTCAAATGGGACACGTTGCGCCTTCAAGGAAATAATTTCATCGCGATAAAAACAGATCCGCAAAATTATGTTTGGTTTATCATTTATTTAAAGAAAAAGAAAAAAAAAGATAATCCTGCAACTTGTTTATCTAACTGCGGCCCTGGTGAGTTCTTTGTCGGTTTTAAGACAACTTTATACGTGTGACGCAACGATGTATGACACTCGTCAAGCTTTCTTAAATTTTGACAAATTGTGGTCAATAGCTTGCTCGACATCTTTTGACAATTTGACAAATGTTCAGCGATGGTTTCTGGCTCCTTGGAGAGGCATAGTAGGCCGGTCAGTGCCGTTGGCCGGCCAGCGAGACTGCTTGGCAGCGGCACTAGCGACCGAGCTAACATTGTTCTCGAACAACGACAATAATTATTATACAACTTAGCCTTATCAGTTTGCCCAAAGAATTTATCAGCTATTTTCGTTTGCGCTGAATCACAAACAACAGATCCTTGGCGCAAATCGCTATTGCAGAATCGGATTCTTGTTGCTTGAGACACACCACTTCCTTCATTGGAGAACAATTGTTCAAACAACAATTATATGACCACCCTGGGGGCAATAAAAGTAACAAAATGGCCGCCAAGATAGTCCTCAATAGACTTCTACTCTAGAAAGGCGAAGTAGAAGTAGAACTACCAGTAGATCTGATCTACCAAACTAACTATAATTTCCTGCTATTCTAAGACGAAATAATAGCTAATGGTACAGTTAATATGGGTGCAATTTAAATATCTGTGTTGAGATCTGATTGCGCACTGGAATCCACAAGAACTTCCTTGGAAGATTAGATGCCCGTTCGATCAAGACTTAATTATTATTGAACCGTATTGATCAAACCAATCTTAGTCGTCCGATAAATCGCTTCATGTAAATTTATCACCAACCCCCCTTACGTTCCGTACTTACTGGAACGTAGGCTAATAACTCACGTTCGCAGTGATATACTGTAACGTGGTGTGAACAGGTGTTTTTCTTCTGGGCATTTCAATGGGATTTAACCAAACGGTTTGTTAATGCGCCGACTTGTCATAATTGTGATATGAATATTGAACAGCCGACGGTAATCGGATTACTAACTCCTTTCAATTAATGGTATTTACGGGTGCCCGCGCTTCGAGTCTTAAGTTACAGCTTTTCAGAAATTTTTCCTGAGAAACTCAGAATAACACCATTAGCAGATTCTACACTCACTGCCATTTGGACAAAAGACAAATTACAAAATGGTCGCAAAGCTAGTCCATGGTGGTTTACATTAGTTGCAGCATGAAATGGACATTAAAAGTGCGTTTAAGACGGCCCCCATGGCAGCACCCAACGGAAACGAAAATACGTTATGGCACGATTTTGCATTTATTTACATGGGGGCTTTAAGTTCAACAGTCTTCTGCCTCATACGCAAAACGGAAATACCCCAGAAAACAAGCAGCTTCGTCTTGGAACTTCACCCAATGGGTTTTTTTTTTTCGCTTTAGCTTTGCTGCATGCAAGTGAATAAGCCCTTCGGGAATGTGTGGCATGTGAATCCAGCTTTGTCTAGAATTGCTGATTTATCGGCTAAATCGGCCACAGTTGATGTTTTCGCTAAAAATGCCCCCATATGGGGCTTAATCGACGAGGCAACTAATAAGGTATTTCGCCTTGGCCAGTCCATTTATAGGGCATTTTTCCGCTTTCTTCTTATTGTGCCGTGTCGAAACTGTCGTCCGGCTTAAGCTTTTTGATTAATCTAATTTATGCGTAAAAATTAGTCGTTGTTTATTCAAAGCGCTAAACGCGGCTAATAAATTTATTTATCCGATAGATTTTTTTCAGACAATGGCCGGGGGCGCCGCCAAAGCGCGGCATTTTTGCCGGCGCAAGTGAGCGGCTGCACCTTTGTTATTAGCATTATTATTAAATTATTTACCTTTTATATTGAAATGCTCTCAGATGCGAGCGGGGAGAACGTTTGAAAATTTCCACGAACGACATTCGAGACGTCACCGAGAACGTGCAATTTCCTCGCAAAAACGCCCCGTTCTTTCATAGAATGGAGAATGGCACTTTTGCCTCTCTACACACAGTGCAATAATCCAAATTATTAATCGGAAAAAAAACGTTATCAAAGGGGTGAGCTTTGTAGCGATTTCATCAAGGAAACCGCTACTATTTGGTGACGAAATGGCGAACAAAACTTTGTTGCGGTTCTAAGAATTATTATAAGAGACACAAAAAAAATGCGTCTGGTAGGAATGTGCATGACAACGGGCAAAATTAAACCTGATATATCTCCTTCATTAGCGGCTAATAAGCGTCATTTCTCGGTATATTGAATAATGCCATCGCATTCTGCATAGGCGGAATGCGTAGCTCTCAACGATTTCGTCCGGAATCCGGCCTTGTGGTGTTTCAAATGTGATTTAATCGAGACCGATGAGAATTGCTCTTGTCATCGTCGATTTACTGACGTTTCAACGAATTACATATCGCATCTAGCGCACGACACTGGCTACAGCGGTACTATACGTGCCATAAACGGCTCGCTATCAAATACAACAATCGGCCTAATTATTTGTAGTTTATTAATTACAAGCTGTTCGGTTTGCGGAACATCAAAAGGGCCGCCGTTGTTTAATTGCGCAAAAATCTTGTTTGGCGGCTCCTCGCGTGGCGGACGGGGCTATTGAGGCACAAAGGACGCGGTTATCTGGCCTAGTACTTTTACAAAACGGTGTTACGACTTCCGAATTTAATTACGTTCTCATTATCCAGGATGGAGACTTTCGAAAGGCAACGGAATTGAACACGCTGGGATATAACTTTTAGAGGAGCCTAGCACTACTGGAGCCGCCATATTAATCATAACGTAGCAACTAAATGAGGTCAGTCGCACACATTTGCAAAGACTAATCCATTGTCTCTCTCTCTTTCTCGACAATTAACAAAACAAGCTGCAAATACCCCCGGTGAAAAGTTGACGTTCGGCGGTGCCGACTTTGAATTGTGCATAATAAAGCCACTTATGACGGGGGATTGACAGCCACGTCCAAATTATCAAAAATGTTTGCATTTTTTTTCCATATTCCTCTACGCAAATTCCTTCTATGCAAATCGCCTCGTCAGATGTCTTTTCGCAAATCGGACAACTTCCCAAACAATGCACTAACGCAACCCAAGTTTGAATCAACCAAAAAGGGCAGATTTCCATATACCGAGCCCGGACAAAGACAGTTATCTGCGTAAAATCACACCTTATACGACTTAACAATAAATAAACAGGCCCAGCCAATAAATTAGGAGCATTATTGGTATTTGACAGCCGGTTTGCCGTAATCGGCACAACACAAATTACTTTACATATTATTGTATACATATTAGAAAGCCACTACCTACTCGAAATTGTACAGCCGTTGCAACATTAAAGCCACAGAAATATGCAAGTTAAAACATACGAGGAAATCACGAGATTCATAGACAAAAAGCCGATTTTTGAAACTCATTAATCACCCCCGAATATCGTAATGTACCCTAAATAAGAGCGGAAAAAGCCTCTGGCGTGCGAACTAGAACATGTGCAGATGTGTAGATATGTATTAGCGTTTTTGCCAATACACTGATTTATATTACAATTACACATCATAGAGTCCATACGTGTATACGGGGTGTCCCCGAAATGATAGTGCAACGCTTCAGCCAAAAGTACCTAACTGAAAATAAGGCGTTTTAGGTAAACCCACCCACATCCGACTTGCTTCGTTTTGCCGCTACAGGGCGCCGACGTTTTCAAATTAAATTCGTTTTTTTGAAATAACTGCTAAAGGTTTTTTTTAAATCAATTTTCACTAATTTTGGAAATAAAAGGTGCTGCCTAAACCAACCTGAACTAAGAGTTACTGCATAAATTGGCGTTTTTCGACGTAAGCGGGATCAGTTTTTAACACGTAGAAATATTAAAAATGGCGCGGGGTGCGTAAATAAAAGTATACATTTTCTACCCCCTGTGGGAACGACTAAGTTTTTTCTCCACCATTAGCTGACTTCGCTTAGAAACTTTTTTGTCTTTTGTAAAACGTTCTCCAGGTATGCAGTTTTTCTACAAAAAAAAATTATTTACGATACGTTATGATCCATCATTGTTGTGAAAGCAACGTTGAAAAAAGCCCGACACGATGCCAAAAGTATAGATTAATTTTTCAAAACGAATTTATTTATGTATTCAGGAAAACGGACAACATTTTCAACATTTGTTGCAAAAATTAAACGAAGTAGTTAGACATTTCGTATTAAAACTTTTTCATGTGTCCGTTCAAACTAAATAACAATAATGAATTGCAAAGTATCGTAAATAATATTTTTATGGAGAAGCCACGTCTAGGGGAAATTTTATGAAAGGCGAAAATGTTTCACAATAAGGTTAGTTAGTTGCAAGGAAAAAATTAAGATTATTAGGGCAGTGTCTTTTACGCTATTTTTAAAATTTCCACCCGTTAAACAATTCCCCGTTATGTCAAAACACGTCAAGTTACACAACAGCTCTCTGTTCCAAAATTACTGAAAATCATTTGCAGCGAAGCGACATTGGATAAAGATGAGCTTGTCTAAAACGCCTTACTCTTAGTTAAGCCTTGCATGGCCATTTCAAGGACACCCTGTAGTATACACACACGGTGCTCATTCTTGCAGGTAAATATTTTTCAATAAATTCTCTAATCGAAAATGTCCAATCGGATCTGGCACACATGTGCTCTGTCTACAAGGTGTTCAAATAATTTGCTTTTAGCTGTAGGGGTTTTCACTCTTTGTCGTTAAAAATGCCCGGCTTCTACGTGCGCCACTGTGAATGTCAGTTTTGAGCTGAAAAACTACTAAAGACTCTAAGGCAACATAAAATTACCTTCAATAAAAGATCAAAAAACGGGGGTGTTTTTAACGAATTGAATCATTTACTGGGAAAATTCAATATATTAAAAAATATACCAGTTTTTGGAGAGCCGCTAAGAACCTGGATTTTAAGTGTATTAATGTACATTTAAAATTTTCAGATTTTTTAAAAATGGTTTAGGAAATTTAATTTCATATTATTTCCTTTTAAAATTTTCGAGGCGATGAAGCGCTACCTTAGCTTCAAGCCAAAACAACATTCAATATTTAGAAATTAAAGGAGCTAAATTTGTGTAGTAGCTAAACAGTGACCTTTTAAATTGAAACAGAGCGTTTTAGACCTGGAAATGCCAAAAACCAAATTTTATTTAAATATAAAATATTAGGGATGTCGGTGGATGGGCTGAAGAATTGCAACAACACACTCTAAGCTTGATTACAACGTTTTCTGGCGACCAAAACTTTTTCACTTTTCAGCACGTCACTGAAAACTTCACACTAGTTTGCGCACATTACTCCAAAATACCCAAAAATCAATTTTTCTTTAACTACGAAACGTCAGAGGCGTCCGTACAGACAGTCTCAGAAATGGTAACAATGCACTGACGGTAGTTTTCAGGTTAATAAAAATGTCGCGATTTCCTGTGCGTCAATGAAACCCTCCGAGAGATGAAAAATTTCAATGATTATCATGGAGAAATTCATCAATGTACGTAGTTGATTTTTACTTGTAATAAACGATGCTTTACCAGTTAAATGATATCGAAAAATTAACTTACCACTGCAGTCCACTGTTGGCTGTCCAGGGTAGTGGCGGCCGCGGGTTGCTGAGGCTCTTCTTTGGGCCCCCTGGCTACAGCTCCCGTGGGTCCCGAGGGACCTCCTGCCCCTTTAGCTTTGGCAGGAGACAACCGGCTGCCAGGCCGGGCTCCAAAGGGAAAAAAGGGGCTGTCTGCCGCGAAAGGCTCTCCTGTCGCTTGTGTGGGGCTCGCACCGGGGCCCGTGTACACTGGGCCGGTGGGGCTCAATGCGTAAGCCTGCATTGATTTTACAGGGTTACATCACTATTGACTTTAAGGAGGAAGTAGAGCCTTACCATTCCGTTATCGATTGCGGCTCCATACGGAGGCTGGAACCCAGGTTTTTCTGAAACAAAAGTTCTGGGTTTGATTTGAGTCACTAAAATCATGATTTCCCACAAATACTCGACAACAATTCCCGATGTCACAAACAGAGAACCGTAAACTTTCCGAAAGAGTTTCGTTAAAAGAAAGGGTCATCTTGGTCCGGCAGGGCACGTCGAGTACAAGGGGCCCTGCATCGGAGCCCAAAACGTCCTCTTTCTATTAAGTAACTTGTCTCCTCCATCAGACTTACGGTAACTGCATTCACGGTCCATAGCACAACTTAAAAGTGTCACACCAAATGGCATTAGGGCTCCGGTCTTGCGGAAATGCCATCGCACTAAAAGGACCGTATAATATTGCTCTCTGCTAAGACGTCTTGAGGGTGATTTATGGCATGTATGACATGTATAATATGTTGGTCAGTGGACAGTAATAAAAGCACGAACTTTCATACATAATGCTATTTTCAACTTAATAAAAATCGAGCGGTGTCATGGACATCAATTCTTTTGCCCCTGTATAAATAACAGTGACAGTAGCGGAATTTGACATATGAGCGAGGTCAGAAATTTAACGAATGGCAAATTAGGCAGGGAGAGGTGACGTCATTTTTCATTGAGGCACGCGAAAATTGTCCATATTTATCGAAAATGTCGATTACGAAAATTAATTTTAATCGGAAATTTCTGAATTTGATTCATCTAGAAGCTACCACTCTTAGAAAAAAATTAACTGGTCAATTTTACTCATTCATACTGATAGTTATTTAGATAAAAACCTCCTTAACTTTGTGAACAAAAGATCGATATCGCCATTTATCGATTTCGGATCAACATTCCTATACCGGTATAAAAGACACTCTAAGCTTTAAATCGCATTATGTCCGTCCCCATTTTAGTAGGTGTAGGTTGAATTTATAATCTCACCATAGCAAACATTGACACAAGATATCAAACTTAACATTTGTTAGATTTCTAACTTAACTAATACGCCAATTTTGGCTGCTGTCGTTTTCCGTTATTTTTTCACGGGTAAATAAAAAACATTTGCTCGGTACCACCCAACTTTTGAGAATTTGGAACAGCACATAAGATTGTAACTCTCCATCTGGGTATTTTTATTTTTTCTATTCTCAAATTCAATAGTTGTCAGGTGTGTCTGAGGGGGTGAGAGGGTACACAAAAATAAAACCGGCAACATGGCGCTAATCATTTAGTAGGCCGACCGAGACGCCGACCAAAACATCTGTCCCATCTCGGCCAACTGCGCCGGGGCTCCGACGATTAAGATCACCGAAACTGTGGTGTTTTGGTGGCTCTCTCTCGATCTCTTTGATGCATCTCATCTTCCACCGCACTTTACAGCTTCACCTTCGCCCCTCACGAGGGGGTGGGAGCGCTTTTTTACCTGAAATTTACTATGGTTTCACAAAATCATTTTATTGGGTTGTGTTCAATTATTTTTGTTGCATTTTAGGGGGTTGCATATGGCAACGTAGCAATGCCCCACATTAATAATAAAGGCAGCACGCGCCACTTTCCATTCATTGCGTCTTAAAGCTGACCCCTTCTTTCTGGGAATAACGGACTCTGGCCGCTGAAGAGATTTCGGTGCATTAATCCCCTGTTTGGTAATTATTTTTCTTTAAAACGGCACTTAAGATATGCAAATGTCGGCTCTTTGTTGACAGAGAAACGTTAGTTCAAATGACGAATTAACGCAAGAACAGCAGGCTGAGATTTTTAAATTACGTACTTGTTCTGGTATCTATTACCTGTCGTCGTATCTATTACCTATATGGATACATAGATTTCTCCACAAAACTCTATAAGGATATAACATGACTGGTAATCTAGGCAAAATTATCTGAAAGAGTTAAAAAACATGTACCTAGTTAAAAGAACCAAGAGTATGGTCTATACCACAACACTGCTGGGCCTAGCAGCCACTATAATTATTATACAGGGAGTGCCAGAGGAACATCACAACAAAACTGGACAGAAATGAGTCTGAGGACAAAAACAGAAACAACTACTGGCAAGGCTAAATCTTTAATTAAATTGGAAAAAGTCCCTTAATTTAAATCCTCTCAACCCTGTCAACAAACATACAGATTGTTAAAGTAATTTTTTCTTATTTACAGTTTTTCCAATTTTCATGCTATTTAGTTAAAATTTAGAATGCACATTTCTAATAAAGGAAACTACATTAACTGACCTCTAAAGCAGATTAGAAAATCTGCAGAGTTTTTTTTTTAATGTTAACAAAGATAGGCAAACAATGAAATAAAATAGGGACACACTTGCAATGCAGTTTTTGACAAAATATTCTCTCATTGACTCTACCACTAAAAATGGCAATTATATCTTTTCAAGCTATGAAAAACCTTAAAGAGTTTCATGTAAATTGTATGAATTTTTGTAGTAATAACTCTTTGCAATCATCCAACTTGGTTCCTTGAATAACATCAAAAAACCCACATTGTCCACACAACCTTGAACCTAGTTACTAATGTTTGAGTCACATTTCTGTCCCTTTTGACACACTAATAGATTAACATCTAGATAACACTCTTGACACAAAGGCTTCTTTTAGGAGTTGTAATACCAACTGAACATGAGTATAAGCAACAATTTTTTTTTCAATACTTATTAAATAAGGAAAAATAAAATGTTTTATAGGAGAACTTGTCCCAGGGAATGCAGTGATTTTTAGAAATCTTATGATGGCAAAATAATACAAGATGCCATGGTCAGTTGCTCTAGTCTACGAAAAAGAAGAGTTGGGCATGGTTTACTAAAAACTATGTGGAAAAACTAAAAAACATGAAAAAACAATATGAAGGAGGGAAGAGAAAAATTCATCAAAACCTCAAAAGTTGATATTTAATACTGAGAAGATTGTGAATTTTGATTTGACTTTACTTTTAAGTTATTGAGAAAGTAAAGAAAACATCTATTGTTTAATTTTCCTTAGCTTAAAGAACCAAAGACACATATTTAAAAAAGGCAAAAGTGTTAAACATAAATTCAAAGCAGTTAATCAACTCTATTTGCCAAAATCAGTGACTCAGGTCCAGAAACTTTAGACAATCAAAACCAGACCTCTGGTGCCTCCCTACTCTGATCTCCCTTTGACATTTACATTTTTCCATAACAATAAACAATAACATTAGAACCTGCTTGAAACTGCAGGTCCCCTTGCAGTGTTTACTAACAATTTTGGACAAACCTGCTGGAATCCTCACCAAAAACTGTTGAAAACGAAAACCTCCCATATACAGAAAAATAAAAGCTGCTGCAACACATACCGTACACACACATAAAGAAATCTCATCTCTTTTGGGCCATGCATTTAAGATGAGACAAGGGACAATAAGGCCCGTCGAATTCGAGAGGGGCAAATACTCTTTCGCGGAATTTTTCACTAAAATGGGACGTGTAACTGCCGTTTGGGGCCCTGTGTAGGGCACTGAATCACCTCTTGCCTCGAACCAGCCCTTCGCACAGGCTTTATTGGTATGTTTTTGGTCGCACGCTTGTTGTCAACAGCGCCACTTCGCGGTCGGATTACGCGCGAGGGACGCCGTTAAGGGCCCCGTTTTCACTTTGCACTAATAACTACGGGTCTTTAGTTTACCTACCTGGTGCTTTGTTGGCTATTTTGTTAAAGCAAGTGGTAAAAACTTCGTACAAATGTTGCATAGGTTCATCATCACTGGCAGCCATTTTGGGACACTACTAGAGACTTCTGACAACTTGACAAGAACAACCACCAAAGACAACCAATCGGCGGTTACCCGTCAGATGCATCGCGGGGAGTTTAAAAAAAAGCATACTTTTCAGACATTTTCAGTAAATTACTCATACATTTTATGATTTTGAATACTAACTTTAAGTATAAAACATAAAAAAATATATAAATTTGTAAATTTCTATTTAAAATGAGAGCTGGAAATACAAAAAAGGCAACGAACTCACAGATTTTGATCAGTTTTTAAATTTGTTAAAAGTTGTAATATTGGAATAAGCAAATTAAGGCATACTAGGCTGAAACATCAATTTAAATCAACAAGTTATATGAAATTTACTTCCAGAGCTTCTGTAAATATGGTTGAAAGCAGTACACAATAATTTAGAAGCTATTTTTTTACATTTTAATATGAAAATTTTGATACAAATAAGCGCCTAAGTGGCGGCCTCTTTTATGCAATGTATAAATTAAATGTAAAAAACGAACCGATTCTGACGTCATCAGGATTCACGACTTTAATAATTTAGATGATTTAAATGGCACCTTTTTGAAAAAATACTCTTATATTCAAGTATAGTTCAAATTTTTAAGCTGATCATGCTGAAAGATAAGAATTTTTCTGTAAATTTCATAGTATTTATAATTTAATTTACGCTTTACGTTGCGACAAAAGGTTTTTATGAAATAATATGGTTTTAGATCACAATTCATGTGTTATTTATTTTTGCTTGTAGGTGAGTTTTAATTTTATCTTATAAGATTAATGTTTTCATTAAAAATGTACTGAAACAGACTCAAAAATATTATTTAACTTTAAGATTTATTCTTGAAAACAGTATTAATGGTCGTCGTGGTGTCTTCGTGACGTAACATATTAAATGCTTAACATTGATTATTCCTGTTTTTTGTAACTTCATAACCTCAACTTTTTTTAATTAAATTACTGTTCGGTGTAAATTCCTGTGTTATTTTTATTAATTTACCCGATGTTTACCAACAAAAAGCTCTGAAAATTCTCCTCTACATCCTGTATAATTTATTAATATGCCCCTGCGCAAAACCCACACTAAACAATTTCCTTAAATCCTCATAAAACAATATATCTTTTAAATATTAAAAAATTACAAATCGCTCATGAAAATGACACAATCCCCTAGCATAGAACAACAGAAATCCTTCACCTACCTACGAGAAGTTGAAACCGTAGCTCAAGAGCTCCTTTCTTTGAAACATAACAAACTAGAAATTGCCAATGCCCAAAACAAGTATCGAGAAGGGCTACGAGCCCTAGAACACATTTGTGACCGCACCACTTGGATACAAATAGGGTCTGTTTATATTGAACAGTCAACTGAAGAGTGTAAGGCCATACTTCGCAAAGGTGAGTGCTTATAACTAGGCCTTTTTTGTGTGATTTGTAATGTTTAGAGATAGCTAAAACGGAGGAAGATTTAAGTGATCTTCATAAGCAGATTAAAGAAAATGTGCATAAATTGAGAGATTTGGAACATGAGCCTAGGTTAGAGGGGTTTGCTTTGAAACCCATTTCAGTTGCTGAGGCCAAAGCGTTGCATAAAGGATTCGGAAGTGCATAGTTGTTGGAGTGGCCTACTTCAAAAGGAAACTTATAAATTTTGTCATATATTCCTTTTTTTCTCTGAGTGAAAGAATAATCTTATGATGTCATTATGAGATTCTGATGGTTAAATAAAAAACCTTATTATGTAGCCTTTTCTTTGTCCAATTCATGAAATAAAAAAAGTTAGTCATATTCCAGTATGTCTATCTTTAATTTCTTGACAGTGACTTTCTAACCGCACTTTGTTGTTCGTTTTTGTAAATTAACTATAAATAAGAACTAAATAAGCTGTATAAATTTATTATGACCCCTAAAGTAGCTACAGGTTTTGTAATTTATCGCCGCGTTTCAAATCATATAGAATATCTCCTGTTGCAAACCTCCTATGGCATTCACCACTGGACTCCTCCAAAAGGTAACTATATTAATGGTCTTTTCCATTTTGAAAATTTTAATAGCCCTATTAAACAAATAGGCCACGTAGATCCAGGAGAAAGCGATTTGGAAACGGCTTACCGAGAAACTGAAGAAGAATCAGGGCTTATTAAGTCTGATATTAAAGTTTTTGAGGATACTAAGAAGACCCTTAATTACCCTGTTAAGGGAAAAGCCAAAGTTGTGCATTATTGGCTTGCAGAGTTGACAAACCCTGATGCAAACGTGAAATTGTCTCATGAACATAAAGATTATAAGTGGCTGCCATTGGAGGAGGCCTGTGAAATTGCTAAGTTTGAAGAAATGCAAAAACTTTTTCGTGATTATGAGGGATATTTGATTAAAGACAAACATTTTTAATATCGATTCGCATTTTATCAACATAATTTTTTATTACTCTTTGATATCATATTTTTCCTTGTGATTTTCTATAATTGGTATCACCACTACCTTATTTGCAGGCACTGATGGGAGCTTACTTGGCACATTTAAACTTCCCTTTCCAGCTATAAAAATCATCAAACTGGTCTGAAATTGTTAGATTTAAATTCAATCTTGTTATTTTGGTCTTCAATAAGAGAATTTAGCTTTTGCCAATTCAACATCTTTCTTGCCATTTTCATTGAATCTACAACCATTATATTAGTTTTGATGCTCTCAATTGCGTTTCATTGCCCTTTCAGGCTAATGAGAGTCTGATCAATTTGTTACAGGGTCTTTTTCAAGCTTTCATGTTCCTGCATAATAAGAGTTTCAGTTTCTTGTGACTTTTCGATTATGTGATCCACTGAAGTTTTTTTTCAACTTCTTTTTCAGGCAGATTTTACGAAATCAAGACATATTTGAATAAACACAAAAGCAACGTAAAATTAGGGGAGACTATTTTTTAATAAAATCAGTCTTTATCTGTGATTTTCAATTTTCCAACCTATTAATAACCAATACGGTAAGTCCATAATTTAAATAGGTATTTTTTTAGATAGACTTTCAATAAATCATCTCTATATCTTTGGACAATACTGATATAATTTAAAAAGATATTGAATATTTTCTTCAGAGAGTTGTTTCAAAAGCATTTTAAGTGATATTATCCAGTCAGATTAAGAATTAAAATTATAAAGTGGTTTTTTGTGTAAATTTATTTAAATAATTTAGAAATATTGTTTGAACCAAGCAGAGAAACAAACTGGGAGAGGTTTTTTTAACATTCTGTTTATTTTTTAGTGATGGTTTTCAGAAAAATAAGTTGTATAAGTTAAAATTCTCATACACCCACACCTATAATATATTTTTAATAGATTGATTATAGTAAAAAATATTTTTCTTCAGTCTTCCTCTTTAATACATGTTTCCACTATTTCCCTCAAATTTGGATTCTCCATTGCAGCTGCTATCCTCTCTTTGTCATTTATTTGTTTGTTTACTGAAATATTCAATGTAAATTCTTCTTTCATCATACAATATAGAGGACACCTCACTTTCATGTTCAGTTGTGTGAGCTCCGTCCTTAATAAATATATCTAATTTTATGGGAAAAGGCATCTCACGCTCCAGTTTAATCCTAATGCAAAGTCCGATTAACGTCGCAAGAGAGCAATGAGGCACCGTCGGGTTAAATTCAACTCTAACTACATTAATTTTAGCTGCTGTAGGTTGTTTAATCTTAAACAAAATTGCTAAAAGTGTTAGTTTTGAATGATTTTTATAGATTACTTACAAATATTCCCTCTTCATAGATTACATTGAGTTCCTCCAGTGATTGAGGCTTTTCCGGATCCCTAATGTTTCGTAATAGATCTGAAGAGTGCATGTTTTTCATGTTGAAATAGATTTAAAGCTCTCTTACCAAATACCATATCCTTTATTTCTTCACTGCTCTTGGGCTCCTCTTCCTCTTTGTTATCCTTAAGGAGGCCCACTTTTTTCCGGAAAAAAGACAAAAGCATATTGACAATTAACTAATAATACTGAGAAAAAATACAATTATACAATAATTCAAAAGGAGCTTTAGCTCATTATATTTGGGTCAAAGGTAAACATTAGTCAGCTGTTTGATTTGACATGTTTTGGAACTAACCTTCAAATTGGTCCTCGTCGGGGTCACAGTCCTCAGGCATTTCTTTCAAATATCGAAAGTAAGTGACCACATCACGAAACGAGGAAATTTGCTTTATTTACTGGGTGCAAAAGCCGCGTGCAACAACAGTAAACAAATATCGATAAGACCTACTTATCAATAACTTTGCACACCGAGAAATATTCTAGCAGCATTTGATGCATTCACTGGTAAAAACAATTAGAATATGTTGCTGTTAAAAATTACAATTACAATGATATAACATTGCAAATTAGAAAAATACTTTTTCAATTAAGTTCGAAAGGTCACATTCGGAAGGTTACCTAAGAAAGTCACTAGATTTAGGGAGGTTTTCGAAGACGTGAAAACAGTGGCAACGTCGCAGTGAAATTTTTGATTAATATAATCCGTTTTTCCCTGCTAGAAATGTGGCAACATGGAAATCGAGACGGAATTTAATAATTCATTTTCTCGCATTTTCTAAAATGCAAAACTACTCTTGGTTTTTTAAAGTTTCGAAATGACCATCATGGGACTGAAATATGTCTTAAAAACAACTTTATATTCGATTCGATTTATGAATTATTAATGTAAATGAAAATATTCCGGAAAGTACCATTCAATAGCGTTACACTCGGCATTGCCAAATCTCAAATCTTAATTTTTATTTATACATATATATATCTGTCAACAATGGTCTGTATAATGTCGAAAGTGTCAATTGAAGATTTATGGCGGAGCTAGCAGCGCGATAAGTAATTGTCTGGTTAACGGTTGTAGTGTTTTCGCTGTCCGACTTTAGATTGTCTTCAGGATGTAGAATAGTTTTAGGTACTTGTAAATATGTATATTTAAATAGTACACAATAAACTTATGACTAAATATGAAATGTTTGAGTATGCCCACCAAGTGATTGTGGGAGTTAGGCGGTCGGAACCAGGTTTCATCTTGACGAAAAAAAGAGAGTATATGTGTGTGTGTGATTGTTGACCACGGTCTTTTATTCCATCTGGCAGAACGTTCAGGAACATCCTACAGGAAGTTCTGGAGGAAAGTTTTCCCGCCGATTTTTCGAACACCCTAGGGCACGTCGCGCTGTCATGGCCTGACGGATGACAGCTCATCGCCCTGCTAGCTCCGTCACAGATTGTAAACTTGTCAAAACTATTATCTAGAAAAATTACCACTAATTCTGACTCATACCTATTTTTCTCCACAACTAAAACACAATTTTCTGCATTTTGAAGTGCAAAAATGTCTTTTTTCGGTAAACTGTTCGGTGGCAAAAAGGAGGAGCCCCCATCAACTAGTGATGCCATCCAGAAGCTGCGCGAAACTCAGGATTTGCTCACCAAAAAACAAGAGTATTTAGAAAAACAAATCGACGATTGTTATTTAACCGCAAAGCAAAATTCCTCCAAAAACAGAAGATGTAAGTACAAAACAGTCCCAGTGTTTTAACGATTTTCCGCGAATATAACTCAATGATAAAAATAATCTTTATCATTTCACTATATAGTGGCTCTGCAGGCCCTAAAAAGGAAAAAACGATTAGAGAAAGTCTTACAACAAGTGGATGGCACTCTGACCACCTTAGAGCTCCAAAAAGATGCTTTGGAAGGTGCCAATACTAATGCTGCTGTCCTAATATCCATGAAGGATGCTGCTGCAGCTCTTAAGAATGCCCATAAGAATTTGTATATTTTCCTTCTTTGTGAGGTTCAATAGTCGTCAATAGTTGGTCATTATAGGGATATTGACAATGTCCACGATATTATGGATGATATCGCTGAACAACATGATATAGCTAGTGAGATCTCAAATGCTATTAGTAATCCTGTAGGCTTCGGTGAGGACGTTGATGAGGACGAGTTGATGAAGCAGCTTGAAGAATTGGAGGAAGAAGAGCTCAAAAAGGTGTGTTTTTGTAAGTTTTTTATTTTCTATTTGACAATAATTTTGTTAGGGTCTTATTGATGTCCCTGGACCGACCAAACTTCCAGATCTTCCCACTGTGGATGAAGGAGAGAAGGTCAAGAAGCCTGCAAGTAAGTCTCTTTTGTTTTGTCATAAATTAGAATTTTCCCTTCTTTTTTCTTTTAGAAAAAGTCGAGGATCATGATGATCTGAAAGAGTTAGAGAACTGGGCCTTATAAAAATCAATTTTGATCTGTCTTGGCTTTAACGTTTTTATGAAATTGTTAATGTAATAAAACACTTTAATAATCTAAGCTTAACAAGTCAAACTTAGCGATTCTTTTCAGTGGTTGAAGTCATTTTAAAGATGAAATTGAAAGAACATAAAATTACTTCCAAATTGACTTCTTTTGTCATTTTAACATGATGAGTTACATTGATTTTCTGTACCTACCTTTGATATATATAGGGTGTTTCCTAAACATAGGGCGTAAATTTTGAGGGATATTTCTCTAATCAAAAAAATGAAAAAAATAGTTTTTTCAACATTTGTCCGGATTCATTAAAGAATACAGAATATTAAGAGAAACAACGCAGGACCTTTTGAAAGTGTTCAACAGTCACTTAAAAGATGTATTATAGTTGGTGATCATTTTAAACAGTTGTAGGTTTTTAAGATTTTATTCCATTCATTATAATTTCTTGTCTTATATTAAATGTGAATTTTAAATTTAAACTAGGAAACGAACTTAAATATTGTTAAAATAGCTAAAATCTACCCTGTGTACAGTGAACATGCCATGAAATTTTCAGGATAAACTCTGATATATCTAAAAGACATACTCTTTTATTATTAAATGGTGAAAATTTGCAATAGGTTGAATTAAGTATTTTTAAAAAGATTAAAACTCTTCTTATTTTGACGCAAAGGCTGTTCTTTTCATTTTGCTCGGTATGTTTAAGAAACATCCTGCAAATCAGTAATTTCAATAGAAAAAGATAAGCGAAATCGGGTGTTAATTTTTACTATTTCTTAGTTTTAAGGAATTTTGTTTATATATAACAACATTAGGGTAGAACTAGAGTATTTGGTAAAATTAAATAATATATTTATATAAGAATACATTCATTCTAGTCCTTTTTAAAGAACTAAGTCCAATCCAACTTAATGTTAAAAAAGCAGTCATCTAATACGATCGTTTTACACAATACACACTGTTGAATCAAAGTAAATAACTCATGTGGGAAAAGAAATTTTTTAAGTATATTAAGCCACAAGGAAACATTGTGACTACCATTTCCATATGATTTATTTTGCCCACAAATAGTGTAACAAAAAACTGCATTTTGTATTAACACAAATAAAAGAATGTGTGTGACTCATAGATATATGCCCTGATAACAATTGTTGAATTCCTAATTTGGAGGTTTATTGAACGATTGTTTAATACTGATTGCTCAAGCACAAAACTATATAATAAACACCTAGCTAAGAAACCTTTGCTTCCAGAAAAAACCGGCTTGGCTGACTTGCCTTTGTAAGACAAAATTTAAATTACGCAGTTGAAGAGGGGGAACACGGATTATCTCGATGTAAAATCTTCAATTGAAACACACAATGCAATATTTCATCCAGAGTATATTATACCAACAGTGAAGCATAGACAGGACAGCAGTTTTGAAAGTTTTTATTTAAAAATTATAAATTTTATTACATTTTTTACATTAAACCAAGATCTTTAAGAAATTAATTTTTTTCCAAAAAATCGTTTTTTAGAGCATTATTGTATGTCACTTTATCTATGATTATATTTAAAAGATAAAAATAAAATGTAAATAAGCCATAATGGAAAACATGGTCTTACCTAAAACATAGCATAAATTACTATAAAGACTCTACCAAGCAAAAAAAAAACATAAAATATAACGAATTTGTTAATAAAGATCTACGCAGGTCAGATTTAATACATTGTAAGAAAAGGACTATGAAAAATCCATACAAAAAGATGATGCAACCATTATTTGATCCTGTACAGGTATCATCAGTTCAAGAGGAAACATGCGATTATGCAAATGAGAGAAGGACCGCATAAGGTTTAATATGTTTCCGAAAAAGACCAATAACGAAGTGGGCATTCAATCCAGCTGGAGTCTCACTTTAATGTTTAGTTTAGTATCGATATAGCTGCTTTCATGGCAATGGAAGTTTAAAAAAATACCAGACCATAAAGTAGCAAGGTAAATAAACAAAAAAAAAACGATTAATCGATCACTAAGACCTATATTGGTAAATTTTTCGAAGAGGTAAGATATCTAGAAATACTGGACTGGCTGTTTACATCAGCCGGTAGCCTTGCAACTCTTCGTTCGTCTTTGTTGGAGGCATACTAAACCTTATGCGGTCCTTCTTCCACTAGCACATCTATGTATCCACTTGAACTAGTGATACCGGTATTCTAAGTTATACTTAGTTAATTATTGGGGACGAAATCTGGAGAGTATTTTAAAATATATATGGCATTAAAAAATATGGCAACTTTGCCTGAGAGCTATGAAATGTTACTGTTGTACTTGATCTACTGCGTATACAATAGCAGCTGACACTTAATTTTACTGGTTAAAAATATGCGTTCACTTCACATTTTCCCCCACCAAAATTCACCTGGAATGCAAACAGTTTTTCTTTATTCGAATTCCAATTCGTGGTTCTGGACTTCGTCGCACATTTTATTAAATTCTGAAACCCAGGCCTCTTCTTCAACCTGCAAAACACTTTTTACTTCACCTACATGGAATACTTAAAGAAAACTTCAAACGTACGTCCACTTTAGTTTTTTTTACCTTCCTCTTCTTTCTTTCCCAATCTGTCTGGTCTAAATCTGAGGAGTTTAGTCTCTTTCTCCTCTTACTCATTTCATGAGGCGGCGACTGAAATTAAAGCGTTTTACGTGAGATTACGACATAGTTTAGGTCACACTACTTACCATATTGGTCAACATCTCTTCAGGATCCTCAAATAAATTCACTTCCCCAACACAATCTTCAACCGCATCTTCAGCAGAATTCTCTATTACTGATATACTCCCATCCATTACTACCTCTTTTTCATTTTCCTCATTAAAACTGACATTTTTCTGTACCTTCTTCTTATACCTCTTCAGCTTGGACACATCAAACCTGCAAGGGCCAACCTGCCCATTATTTGCAACCTCATTCACATCACCACTCTCATCAAACCCAAAATACAATTCTTTGTTTGAAATATTTGTTAAATCTCCTAAATATTTTCTGGAAGAGCCACGTTTCACAGGACTATTGAAAGCCTCATAGTCATATAAAGAACCTTGTACTGCTTCATTCTCTTTATCTACATTACTATCAATAAAATCAAGTATACTCTGTTGATGTAAAGTTTTTTTCTGAGGGCTCTTCTTTAAAATTATTTTTGGAGATACATTCTTGAATTTCTCCACAAAGGTGTGTTCCAATACAGACTCCTGGCTGATGCAAGGTAATGCATTGTGCTTGAGGCTTAAAAAGTGGGGGTTATGCTTGATATTGCCACAGTTAACTCTCCAAGGGCTAGATATGCATTCCACCAAAGTACTGTTGGCATTGGGGTGTCTAGTGACAAAATCAATTGGAGATTCATTGTTCAAGAGGATATTGCTCAGTATCTTTATTGGGGTTTTTGCAGGAGCATCAAAGCCGAAACAATTGTTAATGGTTGCATCTAAAGTGTCTGTCAAATTATTGACAATGGAGTTTTCAGTGGTGAATACATTCTTTATATTAAAACTAGGAAGTAAAGGGTCACAGTTAGGAATACTTGTTATTGATTTCTTTTTGTGAATTGGAGTGCTATGCTTAGCGAAACAATTGTCAGTGCTTGTTTTTGTAGTCTCTAGGGAATTATTTACAATTGGTTTTTCAATGGTGATTTTTTCATTTAAATTAGAGCTAGTTAAGGAGCCAGAGATGGGAGTATTTGTCAATATTTGATCTGTACACACTGGAGTCCTATGTATTGGGACTTTGGAACTGGAAGTATCTTTTATCATGTCATGTCTCTGCAGAATCTTGTTAGACACATTTTTAACAATATTTGAAACAATATCTTCATAAGCTTTTTTATTCACTTTCTTTTTAACAACCTTTCTTTTCTTTTGAGCAGCAGCTTTAGCCTCCTTTTGCTCAATCTTTTTGAGAATCTCATATGTATCCTTATCAAACCCTATGGAAGATCTATGAGTTTGTTTATTCCCTTTTTGCAACGGACTTGAATCGCTAAATTCATACAAATCCTTAGCATCTTTTTTGGTGTCTTCAGGCAACTTCTGCCTGTAAATAGGGACATGTTCCTTTTTTGGACTGAGGCTCTTTATTATTGACTCTTCTTCAACATAAGTCTTGGGTATCAGTACTCTTAGGTTGTGCACCTTTTTGGTGGGAGTATCATGTTGAGATTCAGATTTATATTTCATGTGGACTTGTTTTTTCGTTACAGCCCTTTTGTTAACTTGTACCTTAACAGGGGTTGTTCTGGCTTGCATTTTCTTTCTTCCACGGCGATATTGATGACTAGTAGAGGCTTTAGCTGCTTGGGCATTCTTTTGAACTTCCATTACACGAATATTGGTTTTATTAACAAGAGGTCCTCTCCGAAACTGGGTAATCATTTTTCGGAATACCGCTACATTTGCAACGTTAAGTAAGTTTAAACAGTATGAAATTCTTGTTATAATGCTCAAATTAAAATTCAAAAATATTGAGATCCTATTGAAATTTTGCGGGGAAATCGGGATTTAGGAACATTTGTTATTATTAGCGATTTAAATCGAACTATCAAGTAGTGTTGATAAAAGTCAATTTGAAAGCATTGATATCTGTCAGTTTTCTATTGTCACCGTTTACGTGTTTACGAATTTGGAATAGCGGGTGTAACTCACGAGTTTTTAGGAATATTAATTTTTATAATGCATGTGTAAGTGACTATGAAAATTACAAAAAAATTGTAAAATTAATTGTGGATCAACTACTATTGACTGTTAATAACAAATAGAGTTTGTTAGATTAAAAAAAAGCCAATGTTGTTTGCATATGCCAATGTTTTGAGGTTAGTTCATAGAGTTGCTCTGTATGCACCACTTGACTGTTTTACTTCAGCTGTCTTCCAGGCGTTGATATATGTCACATTACTAGATGAAATTATTTTCACCGGGTGCCGGGAAGATTTTTCTAAGCCAGTTTCATGTTTTCTTGTACTTTTTTAAGGTTTGATACAATTTTAACCGAATAAGAGTCGTAAGTATATATTAAATATTATTTAATCTTCTACTTGACACCTCCCGGCACAGTTAAACATCGATCTCTGCTCTACTATATCATTCAAATCAATTTCTTAGTCCCTGTAACAACTAGTTGAAATTTGCTTCTTAAAGTCAAACTTTATATTTCAGAAAATGGAGATTTCTGACGAAAACCTCCAAACTCTATCCCGATACCTCCAAGAAACCCTTAATCCCAACGTAAACATACGT
This sequence comes from Euwallacea fornicatus, assembly GCF_040115645.1. Lineage (NCBI taxonomy): Eukaryota > Metazoa > Arthropoda > Insecta > Coleoptera > Curculionidae > Euwallacea > Euwallacea fornicatus. The sequence goes on along the minus strand of NC_089541.1, from coordinate 1,761,061 downwards.
AGGCCTGCAGAAAAGTTCCTGGAAGGTGTTGAAGTGAACCAAAACTATCCTCTGCTTCTACTCAATTTAATTCATAAACATGAGGTTGATATGACTGTGAGAATAGCCGGATCTGTAGCATTCAAAAACTACATCAAGCGCAATTGGAATCCTGAAGAGGACCAACTTGATAGGATTCATCAGTCAGACAGGGTTGCCATTAAAAATCTGATTGTAACTCTCATGCTTACATCACCTGAATCAATTCAAAAGCAGTTGAGTGATGCAATTAGTATCATTGGCAAGACGGACTTCCCAGTAAAGTGGCCTGAACTCATTACACAGATGGTTGAAAAGTTTGCAACAGGAGATTTTAATGTTATCAATGGTATTCTTCGAACTGGACATAGTCTGTTCAAAAAATATAGATATGAATTTAAGTCCAATGAATTATGGACTGAAATCAAATATGTCTTGGAAAAACTGGCTCAGCCCTTAACTGACTTGTTTATAGCAACTGTAAACTTAACCCAAACACATGCCAATGATGTGACAGCCCTGCGCACGATTTATAGCTCCTTAGTGCTGATTTGCAAAGTGTTTTATTCCCTGAATTTCCAAGACCTTCCTGAATTCTTTGAAGACAACATGCAAGTTTGGATGCAGAATTTTCACCTATTACTATCAGCTGATCTGAAAAATCTCCAAACAGATGATGATGCTCCCGGAGTGGTTGAACAACTGAAGACCCAAATTTGCGACAATATCGCTCTCTATGCGCAAAAATATGATGAGGAGTTTCGCCAGTATTTACCACAATTTGTGACAGATGTGTGGAGTTTGTTGGTGGGAACTGGGTTGGATACAAAGTATGATTCATTAGTATCGAATGCTCTGCAATTTCTCTCTTCAGTGGCAGAAAGAAATCATTATAGGAATTTATTTGAGGATGAACAGGTGCTGAGCAACATATGTGAGAAAGTTATTATACCCAATATGGAGTTTAGGTAAATTGAACAATATTATATTTGATTTGCTTACTTGAAGATTTCCCTTTATTTCACTATAAACTCAATCTGGTACTCATCTCTTAGTGGTTAAATGTATTTTTTTAGTTGTTTTAAGGCAAGGTATATAATATTAATGAATTTGTCTTAATATGTATATTTCATTTTAGAGAGTCGGATCAGGAGCTATTTGAAGATAACCCTGAAGAATTCACTAGACGGGATATCGAAGGTTCTGATGTGGATACCCGCAGAAGAGCTGCCTGTGACTTAGTAAAAACTCTAAGTACACACTTTGAGCAGAAAATCGTGCAAATCTTTAGTCAATATTTGCAAGTGATGTTGGCCAAATACTCAGAAAATCCTAAGGCAAATTGGCGAAACAAGGATGCCGCTTTATACTTGGTGATTTCGCTTGTAAGTCGAGGCGCCACGCAAAAACACGGAGTAACTCAAACCAGCAAACTTGTAAATATTTCACAGTTTTTTGAGCCACATGTATTACCCGAGTTGGACAGAGCTGATGTAAACGAATTACCGATTTTAAAAGCTGCGGCAATTCGATATGTTATTACTTTTCGGTCGGTTTTACCTAGTGATCTAGTAATTTCCACAATTCCTCAATTAATCAGGCATTTATCCAGTGAAAGCGCAGTTGTTCACACGTATGCGGCATGCTGCATTGAAAAGATTTTAATGTTGAAAGACAGCAACAATCATGAGGTACTAACGTCTACCCAAATTCAGCCATTTACTGCAGATTTAATCGGACAGCTGTTCGGAGTTCTAGAGAGACCTGTCTCAGAAGAGAATGAGTATGTTATGAAGGCCATAATGCGCAGTTTTTACCTGTTGCAAGATGCGGTTATTCCATATTTAGGAGTCGCTTTACCAAAGCTGACAAATAAATTACAAGCGGTGGCCAAAAACCCGTCAAAGCCCCACTTCAATCATTATCTCTTTGAGACCTTGTCCTTGTCTATAAGAATCATTTGCAAAACCAACCAAGCCGCCGTAAAATCGTTTGAAGATATTCTATTCCCCATTTTTCAGATCATTTTGCAGCAAGATATTCAAGAGTTTATTCCTTATGTGTTTCAAATTATCTCATTGCTAATGGAATACTCCTCTGTAGGGAATATTCCCGAGTCTTACCTGCAACTCTTGCCCTGTCTTCTAGCTCCAGTTTTGTGGGATAGACCCGCCAATATCAGCCCCCTAGTGAGACTTCTGCGGGTTTTCATAAGTAGGGCTACAGCGCAAATAATAGCCCAAGACAAACTATCAGGTTTTCTAGGCGTATTTCAAAAACTCATAGCCTCAAAAAGCAACGACCATGAAGGTTTTTATCTCATGCAAAGTTTAATTGAGAATCTGCCCAAAGAGACCATGTCCCCATATTTGAAGCAGATATTCTTCTTGCTATTTCAGAGGCTCTCCTCAAGCAAAACTACCAAGTTTATGATAAGTTTTATAGTGTTTTTGTGTCTGTTTGTAGTAAAATATGGCCCCGCCGACCTGGTCTCACTTATCGACGGAATTCAGCCGCAAATGTTCGGAATGGTGCTGGAAAAGGTACTCATTCCTGAGCTCCAAAAGGTGAATGGGCACATTGAACGCAAAATTGTCTCTTGTGGGGTCAGTAAATTGTTGTGTGAGAGCCCTGAAATGGTAGACGGGACATATGGAAAGTACTGGCCGCAGTTGTTGCAAGCATTATTGATGTATTTCGAAATGCCCCCGGATGAGTCAACTCTACCCGATGATCATTTCATAGACATTGATGATACCCCGGCGTATCAGACCTCAAATGCTCAACTGAGCTTTGCAAATAGCAAAAAGGAAGATCCGCTGGTCGGAATCGGAGAACCGAGGCAGTTTTTAGTGCAAAGCTTAGCTACTCTTAGTAGGGGTCAGCCAGGAAAAGTGCCCACACTGATCAGTAATACTTCATCGGAATCTCAGATGGTCATTCAGACTTATTTGTCTAAGTTTGGAGTTCAATTAGTATAAGCTTATATGTAAGTTTCTATTCTGTGTTGTATAAATATTTTTTTATTATTGAATTTGCCGAGGTAAATTGGATTGAATAATAAAGACTACGCTTTAAGTTGTTCTTTTTTTTTAAGTTGAAAAACTTATTGGAGTTTTTACTAAGGTATATTACTCGAAGAAGTATTACGTTTGGCGCATACACTATGACGTAAAAATTTAAATGATTTCATTGAAACGTGTAAATATTTATGACATTGACACTTCTGACAAAGACAGTCAGTTGATAAAATTTCGAAAAGAAATAAACAAAGATTTATCATCCATCCAATTTTTAACATAAAAACCATCAAACAAAGTATTGTTTATTTTTTATGGGTCTTCTGGACTGTTTCGCAAACCTCAACATGCCCTCCTGCATTTGGTTTGAGAGGGATAGAAGGAACGCCTACGCCTCAATACTTTCAGGCCTACTAGTAAGATCCTCGCTCTAAATCATTTAATCAACATTTAACATAAATCAATTCAGTTCTTCACAGCCTGGTGGATCGTCATTGATTCTGCTACTGTTGATCCAAACCAGATCCCAGTAGGGTATTGGATGTGTGGAATTGCAGGGACTCTATCCTTGATTATGGTTAATTCAGTCTCTAATGCCCAAGTTAGTTTTCTTTGTCATAATAGCTGAAAGAGGTTTAATTTTGTTTCTTTGAGAATAGATGAGGGGAGACGGTTATGAAGATGGCTGCATGGGCACACGAGGTTCCAGGATATGGATTTTTATAGGGTTTGTCATGGGTTTTGCCGCAGTAATTGCATCTTGCAGCATCCTTTTTACTGTTTATATTAATAGAGGTAATGGTGCAATATGCCTTGGTAACGGATGTGGTTGGGGATAATTAAGAATTTTTTTAGAGAAAAAGGCTCCAGGAGTGGCGCTCTTTCTTCAGAATACTTTGATCTGTATTGCCTCTATTATATTCAAGTTTGGAAGATCTGAGTATGCGTGGCATTAGTGTTACAATAACAGCTTATAAGCATTTTGGTATTAAGAACTTGATTATTATTTTAGGATTAATTAAATTGAATATTTGTAATATATTTATTTAAATTAAATTATTCTTTTTCATGATCACTAAAAGAAAACCTCACAGTAAAATCAACCTTAAATGTAAGACTTTGGTTAAACCATTTGCTATTTATCATTAAACATCGGACTCACTTGAAATGAATTTGTCCCCCTACCATTTGTGATGAGGTTAAGGTGATTTATATTATATGAAAAGTGATAGATTATGAATCACTGCTATGGTGGAGCGTCTTCTTAATATATACCAAAATGCATACTTGAGTGGAAAATTACTGAATGAAACCAATTCTACAACATTTAGTGAAAATAATGTATATTCCTATCGCCCGTTATCAAGGATGCGGCGAATACAGTATGTGTGCATGCACCTTAATAGTAACGTTCACACGGCACTCGTCTTGATACCGCTCGAAAATCACTCAAAATGGTAAGGGCAACGTTCTCGATTTTAAATCACAAATGGGCACGAAATTCAAAAGTCAAGAGAACATTAATTTACAGCTCAAATTCATAAATAATTTTTTCAATTACTACTGGTCAGCTGCATAATGGCATTGGCAATCTTTCGTCCTGCTGTTAAATTTCACGTGAATATCTGGTGGGGTCATTACAAAAGAAGATTAAAGAATATAGAAGTAACTTGAATAGAAGCTTTGTTACCTGTGAAAAATTGTTTTGAATTTTTGACGTTTACACGGATGTAGGAGTGAATGTGAAGCAATGAAATTGCAAAATAAAAATCTCCTTTGCTGTTATTCCACAATTATTTGTGATAGGCAGAGAATGAAATTGAGCTCTATTTTTTTTGTGTTTTTTTCTATTTTATATTTAATTTAATCTTCTTAACACTGATCATATCTTGATCGGCAGACACAATATTATCCCGTGTGCCAGTTGTTTAGATGCCTAAATCATACGAGTATCTTATTATTTACAGTTATAAAAAAACAATGGAGTTATTTGAATTGAACAAAATTTAATTAACAAATTCTGGCGTTTCTCTTAACACTTTAAACAATATTAACAATGAATAGACAATAGATACCTTACAAACAAATATATACAAGAAACAAAACAGGATAAATCGCGCGCCAATCCACCTAGCGCACTTCGAGATTAAGTGCACAGCAGAAAATCCGCCTACGAGTTGATTACTTAATAATGTTTTATGGTGGTTCGCAAGAGGCGACAAAAATGTACAAATAAAGCAACTTTTTAAAAGTCAAAAAAAAAACATAAATCTCGCTTCTGAGAGTTACTGGTTGGCAGTTTAATACAAGCAGCGTGTCCAGAAAACGAAATAACAACGAAATTGCACTTTCTGTTTCTTATTAGTAGATACCACAAATTCCCCCGTTTAAATGAAATCAATCTGCACTTCTTGCCTAGAAGTCACCCGAATATAAACGTAAAAGTCAAATTTTCTCATGTTTCATGTAGAAATTAGAGGTAAAAGTTCCTAGCTATAATAACAACCTGTTAAAAAACTATTTTACTACTCGATAAAAAATACAGGGTCCTCAAAAATAAAATGGTATTTAATGGTTCTTAATATTTATACGTTAATAATTAGGTATATCACAATAAAAAATTTGACACTGTAGAACAATATAATGTTGTATACGTAGATATTATAATAGTCGACGTTTTGCTTCTCAAAACTAAAACTCTCTAATGGCGATCCTCAATAAAAGTGTATCTCTCACTTTAACCAGCACAAACCGAATTAAGCGTTATCACAACTAATTAAAACCTCTTCCGACTCAAAAAAGATCAACCATACATTTAATTAGATGAGATCAAGGTTTTCCAAAACTCTCCCTCTTCAGTGAATATGTGAAATTCGCATTCCCAGATATTCAAAAGTGAACAAATTTTTCTCTGGGTATTAAAATCATCATCCGTGGGATTCCGCAATCATCAGTCTTAATACACGAAAATAACTATCTACAGAAAAAAACTTTCTTTTATAAGTTAGCTATCTGGGTCTATAAGGGCCAACCCCGGCTCCCCTTCGCTTATCAACGAGTGAAGTTTGCCCGGATCGTTGATAAACACCTTTTTTGCTAAAGTCTGAAACAATGTTAACTGATTATAAAAAACACATTCTAGGCAACTTCAAGGAACAGACCTTTAAGCTCTCTAAACATTGGTCCCCGTCACTGGTATTGATTTCAGTGAGTAGACTGTTGGATCGCTCCAACTCCGCGTACAGTCCAAAGGGAATTTTGGCTAAACACTCCAGCTTCATTATGTGCAGCTTGGAACGTAAATGTTTAGCTAGATGGCCATGTATTCGGAAGGCTACATTGCAGTCCGAGCATTTAAACGGCCTTGGTTCGGAAGACGATTGGGCAGGGGATGAGGATAACTGATAAAAGAAAAATTTCTATATAGACACATCACCCAATTGTCAAGAAATCCTTTCGAAGTTTCGGTCTGCTTAACTTACTTTACTGTAGTGACCAGCACTTCTCTCATGCTTTTGTAAATGCCCCTTGGTCCGAAAACTCACTGAACAGGAATCGCAGCGAAACGGCCTTTCTAAGTAGTGAATATTCATGTGTAATCTGAAACAAAGATATAAATGAGTACAATATGTCTGTATACATTTAACAGACAATTTAAATGTATCAGGGAACAATTTTTTTGGCTTAAAATAAGCTTCAAAACTATTCTGTCAATCAAGGTCACCTTCTCGACTTTCACGGACCTTTCTTGACAATTGAGGAATGAAAATCGTCATTTAAATAACTATTTCCTTAAAACTTCGCAAATTCTAACCATTTTATACTAACTACACTCACCTCAACTGAAACGGTTTGTTGAAACTCTTCGAGCAAATGGTACAGCTCTTATTTCCTTCCGACTTGACAATGAGCTCATTGACTGCTTCTTTGTTGAGAACAAAATTGCCACCTTCCACTCCATCGAACTGCGTCGCCAACTTCAGATATTCTGAGGCCACGTTCTTCGCTGACGTGTTCTTGTCCAGCTTGACCTGTTTGGTGGCCACATCCGCCAATGTCTCCATGGCACTATTATCGTACTCTGCCGCTCTTGTAAACTCTCCGCTGCTGTTGCTTAGCATATCCACATCATGATAATTAGTTTCGGACAGTTTCCGATTGCGATCCAGGTTCCGGAAGTTCATGTCGTCAACCGGATCAGCGGTGCAATAGAGACGTTTATCGGTCGAGGTTACCGAGAGGTCCATGACTTCGTCGTTGCGGTGCAACTTGCTCTTGAAGCTCTCCTCTTCGAGGATTTTACGCTTACGCTCTGCTGGTGGAGGCTCCTGCACTATCACATCATTGACTTTAAGAGTAGGAACTGGGCTTGGCAGGAATGGAGTTTTCTCATTTGGCGGAGCCTCCTTGACGTATTTCTGAATCACATGGAATTGTCTTATGTTTTTGGGCTCGCTAGGCGCTTCTTTCCTGTGATTCTCCACTAGCGGGCTCGTGTAGGGATACGTCAGAGGTCGACTGCTGCTTTGGGTTTTACCCAAATAGGCTACCAGGCTTTCTTCTTCTTTATCTTTTTCGCTGTTTCCTGAAATATTAGCGTCGCTTGTAATGGGCTTAAATTGCAAATCATCCAGTATTTTGTTTTTCGCATAATTTGTCTTTGATACATATGCGACTTCTTCGGTAGTCATAAATTCTGGTGTAGGACTCGCAGTTCGCATTATACTTGCGGGACTCAGCATTTCAGTTGGTGAGGTCGACGTTTTTTGGGATAGAGATAAGAGACCGTATGCCGCTTCGTGTTCTTGCTGGCGCGTCATCGATTCATCTATATACACATATAAATAAAAAAAAAACATTATCACGTAATAGAACATTGACAAATCTAGAAACGCACCACTACTGTCCATGCCACTGTCATCAGTGTCCGAATCGCTGCTCTGAGACACACTGAGCCCCGTCGAAGACCCACTGCTGGTTGCCGTGTAGTTTTTCGTGTGGGACTTGCTCTTCATATGTTTGGTCAAGTTCCCTTTGGTTTTGAAACTGTAAATTTTGTACCACATTATTAAGGTGTTTGCGCCTCAAGTGTTGATGAACATATCGTTTAGTACGAGATATTTATTTATAAAACGGTAAGTATTGAGGTTACGGATTCTGCATTTATATTTTTACATCTCGTGCACATATCCGGAGGATAGAGATAAATATCAAAGATTCCAATGAAGGATATGTTCTAACGTAAAGAGGACGACGTGATTTTCATATTTTAGTAGAAAACATTGAAGAACTATTGAAATGAAAATTTGAATTGATATTAAAAATTTTTCGGTAGATTGGGATTTCTTTCATATTCTGGTCAAAATGGCGGATACTCTTGTTAATAAGACAAAACTTTATTCTTTTGTCAGTTTCTAATAAAATGATGAACGCGCATGATAATTGAGAAATGTAGAACAAATCCTGGAAATTAAAGATTTAAATTAAGTAGGAAATACCGCGTGAGATAGGAAGCATGTAATAACTTATCACATTTTCTTATTTTTTTGGATGAAATTATGAACATTTCTAGGGGTGTTTGATATATAGGTATGCATTTATTCGGCGCAACTAACATTTAGTCTCACGTCCGGTTTGACCGGAACTGGCGATAGGTTTTTTGAATTACACGGAACCAACTACATTTTTCTAGACTACTTTATTATCCTTAAAATTGTCGTTTTAATCACGTATTGCAAGTTGACATTGTTTGCTTTATTGAGGAAACGAATTTTACTAATATACATGCAAATGACGAGGAGTAGAAAATATTTATTCTGGGTTTGAAAATCCGATAATGAAGGAAACCGAAGTAAGGCGATGCATCTTAGTTTTTACTCAAATTTTTATTGTTTTCACGGTATTTTCAGCAACGGCTTAAAAAGTTTGCTCATTTCGACCCTTTGGGGGCTGGAGGCCAAAAACGTTAATTTCCTAAAAAATTTTCATTAGACTTTTCTTTCGATTGCTTACTTCATATCAAGAAGTTTTCGACTTGCTAATCCTAACAAAGCAGCAAGAGTCAACAACCTATACATGGCCTGCTTATTTAGCACACTTCGACAAAATGGACCGATACACTGGCAAAAGAGATAAAAAAAACGAGACGTAATTTTCTTGCGAATTTTTAAAATTAATAGCACGTTGAATCCGCGTAAGGAGGGGAACACCTTGATATAAATCCTTAAATCGACGTTTTCTGGCAAAGACTGAAGTATTTTCCGAATTATGGACAATATGGTGGATGCGCCTTTAGCGATTTTGGGGAAACAAGAATTTCGAATTTGGAATTAAAATGACGTTTATCTAAAAAATATACTGTGAAAAAGGAAGGTGAATCGTCTAGTTCGCGAGGTAAATAAGAAAACGTGACTTTCTTAAGAACTCAAAAAATGACGAAAAGGCGCGTTACGTGAGACACGTGCAAGGTGACAAGCTATGAAAAGTACTTAAATGTAAAACACAATACCTACCTGAAGTTGCAGTGATTGCAGGTGTAAGGACGGTCATTCGAGTGGGTTCGGATGTGTTTTTTGAGCATCGAGGGCTTTTTGCATCGGATCCCGCATTGCTCGCATACATACCGACCTCGGCCTAGCAAAAAATCAAATACTTACTGTTCCAATTTATCTATTAAGTCGAGTCACTCAAAATCAACAATCAATCTTTAAAATTTCCACTCCGAAACTCACCTCTTCCTCTAATATATGGCGACTCCTCGTTGCACTCATACCCTCCTACGAGTCCGGCCTTATGCGCCTCATCATCCTTTTCGGTCCTGCTCGGCAACTCTGTCACCAAGAACTGAAACGACCTTATACACTCAATGCCTCAAACCCTCAACAACTCACCTTATAACTCGAATGCATAATCAAATTGGCATCAGTCTTTCCCGCAGTAACAAACTTCTGATTCCTCTGTCTCGAATCGTACGCACTCACATACATTTTGTCCACTTTAGTGTCCTGCTGTCTCCACTCCGAGTACATGCTCAACTTCTTGAAATGGGGCACGTAGAAGGGCTGAGTTTTGTTCAGGGTGCAATAAACTGGTTTAGTGGAACTCTTTAGGCCTAAATAGCTGAAGTAATTGCCATTGAAGAGGTGTTGGGCGTATTTTTTGGCTACTCGGGGGGTGTCAGGACTGATTAGGATTTGGTTGAAGATGGTAGGCGTTAACCCATGGTGCTGTTTTAAGGAAGCAGTGGAGGGTTTGAGAGCTAGAGTGTTAGGTCTAACGAATTTCTTAGGTTCGCTTGAAGAGGTTTCAATGGGAGGTTTGATTTTTAGCGGCTGTTCCGCAGGTTTCGGGGAGGAAGTGACTGTAGTGGTCACAGTGGTAGTTGATGGTTGGGCCCTGCTGGGATACCCCATATCGATTGGTCCCTCTGCTGGTCCAGGCATGCCAGGCACATACCTAATGACCCTACCATTGACCAGAAGATTCATCGGGTTGTATAGGTTGTTGGTTTGGTCCGTCTGCTTCTGAATCTTAGATATGTGCTTAGATTCCTGTGAAAACATTCCGGAAAGCTTGATGTTGGGGTGCTTCAAATTGGGAGCCAGCAACTTCACCGCGTTTTGACTAAAGTCTGTTATATTCGGGTACTTTAGCACGCTCATTTCCTTCTTAGGGCTCTCTGTAGGTTTTGATTCCCTATTTTCCTCATTGAAAGTGAAGTGGTTTTTGCCCAGACTAACTACATCGATGTTGGGGGACACCGAGGTGTTTTCGTATACTCTGATTATGTCTCTATAAACCCTGGGTTCTTCCTTTGAAGTCTTGTTAGTGAGTACAGTTCCTCCAGAGTGTAAACTAGATTTAAGCACTCTGTTCTCGTTCATCGTTCCCTTAGGGAAGTCAAAATTCTCGACCTGCTTGGCCGTGTCTTTGCTATCGATGATGTAGGTCTTACTCTCTCCGGAACTGTTGTGTATCTTTACCTCCCCTCCAAAGAGCTTGTGATGCTTTTTTTCCTCGTGAAAGGGGGCTGGAGAGGGGAGGGCGTAATTAGGCGACGTTTCGTTGGTCGGACTGGGGAGATTCACCGCGTCAAAAGAAAAAGACTTGTTTTTGTCCCCCTCCACCAACCGTGTCTTGCCCAAAAAGGGTCCCGGTGAATTTAAAGGAAAAACTGCGCTTTGGAACTGGGGCATACTATCGAAAGCGTTTTTGTTTTTGGTCAGTATCGAGGCCACGTTGACTGAGCTACTCCTGGTATACTTAGCTTCCGAGGGCTTGCCTTTGCAGCTCCGCAGCTTGTGCAGTTCCAACTCCGTCACGGTCTGAAAAATCATTTTGCAGTAAATGCACTGCATGTCCGAGTATAGATTCTTCAACAGCAGCTCTTTGATCAGACTCTTCTGCATTACGGGCTCAGTCGCCTCACTCATGCACCTCTTTCGATTCTTATTGGTCAAGTTCAGCGGCTCGTCATTATACTCGTTATTGTTAACGCTATCTGCCTCGCTGAAGCCTCTCCTCTTCAACAACCCCGCGGACTCGCTATTGACGATAGAGTTGTTCTTGCTGATGATTTCGTTGATGTGATGAGACAAGTCGTTGCCGCTTATAGCTCTGTTGTCGTCGAGCTGCTGCTGGGGATGGGGCACAGTGTGGAAGCGAGGCTTGTACGGTTTGTTTCTGGCACCTTCACAGTTATTATCCTCGCCAGGGTAAACTTGTTGCGTTTGCGTGGCGTTGTCAATGTAATTCTGAGATTTAGAGTCGGTTTCTCCAGTTGAGGACTCTTGGGCCTTGACTCCCAAAACTCGATTGGCGTGAGTTCTCGACCTGCAATGTTTGTACAGATTGGAGCGCGTTTTAAAGCTGAATCCGCAACTGGTGCAAGGGAAAGGACGTTCGTTGGTGTGTGCCCTTATGTGCTTCTGCAGGACGCTCGGTTTCGAACACACCAAGTTGCAATAGTTGCACACGTACTTCCCACTTACGGGATTCCTCTCGGGAGTCGGCAGTGCCTCCTCGTTTTGCTGTTGCTGCTGGTGCTCATCCCCGCAATACACATCGCTCCCGATTGGTCTGCTACTAAATGACGTATCAAAACTATCTCTATCTGGGCGCAGTGGCACTAAACTAGATGATATGCACGATTTGGAGTTCCCACTACTTTCGCTTACTGATATGGAAGACTTGCTGCTGTTGCTGGTGGTCTGCAGCCCCTCGTTATTTGTACTTTGGTTTGGCACAGCGGTTGCATTATTGTCTTTGCCATTGTGCTGGTGCAATGGCTGCGGCTTGCGTTCCACGATGCTCAGCTGCTTCTTGAACTTCTTGTGCAGGTAGTTGTCGACGCTCCTGTCCATCGCGGCTCTGTAACACAAAGCAGGATTACTACCACGTATTCGGTGTGGGTTGTGTTATTTTTTTTAGCGGTGCTACATGTTATGAATCACTAACGCTCGCCGAGAGGCAGCGATAAACGCCGCGGAGAGATAAGGGACCATGTTGATTATGTGGCGTATAAATAAACTTATCTGACTACTTTACATCACGAGGAAAGCGCGTTTAAGAGGGTGCTGATATACCGGGTGTGTGCGGCAAAGTAACCGGAAACGAGTACGATCAATATTGTCAAGTCGTTTGGAGTCCCTGAGAATCTGCTGTGGAGTGTAGATGATGCGCTCGGGTGCGCTGCTAAACTTATCATACAATCATTAATTAGTGATTTCTCGGTAATTTGTTGCGGTTCCTGGATAATCGCACGTAATCTTTGACACTACAATTGTTTACGAGTGCAGGAACTTCCAGTGAAATTTCGGATAAGGATTTACACAGCATCGAGATAAATCAGAGTTCGCCATTTTTGGTTAGTCGATGCATGGAGTTAAGGTTTCCTAAACACCATGAAGACAATCGCAATCATATGCCAAGCACGTAGAGTAGGAACGTTTTTCCTGGAGAGTAAGGAACTTCTGTCCAGCAAACGCGGAATGACTGGACCCTCCGAATCTCAGTACCCTTTTTAACAAGAGATCAAGCAGTCTCGAAGAAGATCTACCCGAAAAACCAACGCTACATGGGAGATGCGGCGAGACTAACGGACAATTAGAAATCGCCGAGCGGCCCGGGGAAACCTCGGCACGTACACCCTCCAGGCTACAGGGTGTTATTTAGTGCATCGCCGAACTTCAATTATGGATTCTTTGAGCGATTCTAAGACGAAAAGTTTTTACAAATATAAGTCCGATAATGCTTTGCTTTGCAGATACAGGGTGTCGAACTTTTTTATAAATCGTTTTTTCGAAATCGATTTTGTTGAAATTAGGCAGTGTTATTCATGGTTATTATTGTTATTTACGCCACTGACTTTTCTAAAACTTTTGTATTTTTTCGTATCAAGTTGTATTTTTGGTTGCTTAATGCGAAAATTTTTTAAAAGGTTTAATAAATCATTAACGTATAAATAACCATAAATAACACCACCAAATTGCAACAAAACCGGCTTAAAGGATTATTAACGTTTTTATGAAAAATCGATCAAAAAAAGTTAGACACCCTGTATCTTAAAAATGAAACATTACCAAATCTATGTTTGTTCAAACCCTTCGTCGTCCAATCACTCAAAGAGTCGCCCCTTGCAGCTTGAACATACTTAAATAGGACCCTGTATATGGCCCAGAAACCAGCACGCGCCAGCACGTCTGAGCCTCGGAACATTGATTTTAATGCTTTCGAACCATAGTGGGGTTGTATAAAGTCACCCATCATACCATAGTTCAACAGTATTATTTGCCCCGTAACTGCATAGGGGCCGCATGGCTGCCATGCCATAAGATGGTGACATTATCGGCCAACACGATGAACACGAACCTAATAGTGAGGCAAATCATTTATACAGGGGGATTCAGAACTATGGGATCAAACTTCTAGGGGTTATCCAGGCCAACAATTGCAGACATTTGTGTAGAAGAACCCATGCTCGGACGTGCCTCCTTAAGGGGCTACCACCTTGTGATGCTTTAAGGCACCTGCATGAAAAAATATGTTTTGCCTAGTTTCTTAGTACGCTTTATTTTAATTTGTTTATATAAAATAACAACATAATAATTGTTCAAAATGTCGTGTTTGAAGTTGAATGTGCCTCTTTAAACGACTTCAAATGCCAGAGAAATTCGTGCAACCAGGACTTGTTCTGATTCCACTGGCGTTTTATCAACCAATGACTGTACATGTCTCCCACAGAAAGAAATCTGAAGGCGTTAGATCGGGTGACCTAGGGGGCCACGGGACTGGACCACCTCTGCCGATCCAATGTCGTCCGCACTGACGGCCCAACTATAATGCATTCAAGTTCAAGAACGATATTTTAAATAATTTCTGTAATGTCATTTCATACAAAGAAGTCTAAATAAAACGTATTGAAACTCGATGAAACACATTTTTGCGCATAATCGTTTTAGAACACCATAACGTCCACTATATATGTATATCTTCAGTTGTCGCACGGAATAATCTCTAAAAAAGAAGGGAAAATCCCATAATTCTGAATAACCCCGTATATGTCCTGAGACACTCCAACAGTGACCTCAAGTCCTGTCAAAGAGGCTTCATGTGTACCTCCAGATAGGAGCAAAATCAGTACACGGACTTCCCTCAGAAATCACAAATCTCTAAGTTTCACATTGATGAGTAATACAATCAAAGACTTTGGTAGGATCGCCCAACAAACCTACACGGACAACACCCTAGTTAAAGGGAGTGTGGAGGTGCTCTAGAAATGCCAATAAGGGAGAGTTGGCAAGTACTTATGTAGGGTCGAGGGCAGGATTGCGAAGGGCACATCAGATCTTTACGATAAAGGAATGAGAAAATTTCCAGGTGAAACGTTCCTGAATAATTTTAGATAGCGGAGAAAGGAGGGGTATGGGAAAAAGAGCCCTTTTGAGGCATTCGGGGAGACGCCCACTGGATAGCGCGCAATTAATTGCATGTTTCAGTGGAGGCTGTATGCCAGATATGAAATGCAGCATTAGGTCTATTTTCTGGCCTTCCGGGGGCCAACGAGCCACAAGCTAATTCTTCCTACACACCCAAACTGATATGTACCACAAAT
The DNA here is from genome assembly GCF_040115645.1 of Euwallacea fornicatus. NCBI lineage: Eukaryota > Metazoa > Arthropoda > Insecta > Coleoptera > Curculionidae > Euwallacea > Euwallacea fornicatus. The sequence goes on along the minus strand of NC_089541.1, from coordinate 1,745,911 downwards.
TAACAAATTCTCAAGTTTTAAATCATCGACCTGAATAAAAAATCAACAGATTCATTGACAAACCAGAATTGGCCGAGGCTTGTCGAACTCTGGAAATTAACAATTCGAGAAATCCTCAACTGACCTGAATTAAAATTTTTGGTTAACCTGAATTAATCAGATTAGGGGATTCTCAAGGTACTTTACCAACCTAAATCAAATTGACTAAATTCTTGACTAATTTATATAGGCTGATATAAACCGAATTTTTTCGACTAACCCAAACTAACCAGAGTTAAAAACCGAACTGATCCAAACAAATAATTACGAATTCTCAACCGGGTCAAGTTAGCCCAAGTCGAAAATTCTCAACACTTGCGGGGTTGACTAAAAAACATAGCTTTGGTCAATCGCTGCGAAATTTTATGAGGATTTTTGGCTAACTCGGAGTGACCTGCAAGTGATAATTCAATATGTATCGCCATCTTGAATTAGTAATCTCAGGGTAAAAACATAGTGAAGCATTGCACCTCGTCATTCTTCTGCCAGGTAGCGATAGCGAGCCGTCGAATACCTCGATGTGGTGGCTATTACTAGTTATGTTTTGTTTATTTTAAATTTGGTCTGATCCCTCAAACAACACCCCCATATTCCGTTCCTCCACCCTCAAGGTACGTTGGGCCCTCTCATCGAGAGGAAAATATGGGGTACTGTTGATTAAACGCAACGTGCTCGGTTGCCGTATTGAGGGAGTGGGGAGTTGAGAGAACCAATCACAGAGCAAGTTTCAAACACCGCCCCGCTGCGAAGGGCGAGGTGCGATGCTCAGCAAACAATGTCAGTTGGTTTATCATCGCCGGCCGGTGAGGTGAGCGTCGAGGTGCTCGGCGAGGGGCGATGCTTCACTAACGTTTTTACCCTAAGCGTGTTGGCTGATGCACAGTAGAAGAGAGAGATAATGAAGGCATGTTGCATACCACAATCTTAAAAAAGATTAAGTATTTATTTGCGTCAGGAATCAATAAATGTCTAGTTATGAGTGTTTCGAGAGACCTGACTATTGAGGAATGCGCACACTGCAATTGATGAAGTAATAGGAAGAGTTACTGTGATCACTATCCGCCGAGGAGCGACTACACACTCAATACATCATTGTCACCGTTTTGTGCGAATTTGCACGAAGGTCACCACCGGCAAAAGCGGCGACGCAACGAGTCATCACTTTATAAAAATACCTCCAATTCTTGTTATTTAACGATTCTGCGAATCATTTTCGTTCCGCCTAGTAGTAATTCCACAAACTTGGACGCGTTCGTTCGAAATTCCTGAGGTTTCGCTTTAAAGAAGGAGAGTGTCATTTAGTCACACTTTTTGCGCGCTTAGTAAAGAAACACCGTGAGAGGATTTCTATGAGCGCCCCTTTTAATCGTTTTCCCAAAGCAGCATAAAAACGTCATTCCATTGGAAATGTAAATAAACCGATTAGCGGGCACGAGCGCTTTCGCTATAAATAAAGTTGATTTGCTGGAAGTGCGCGATTTTCAAAACACATCCATTTCGAACCCTCGATTTCTGGATTTTTGGAAGCGTCCCAACGGCCAGAAATAATTTCTGCAAATTTCGCTACTTTTAACTGGAAGGTCCGCTGCAGGTGCCAAGCGTTGACCGCACTTAATGCATAACAATAACGAGAAAATAAGCGGCAGTCCCTCGATCTCTCGCGTATACATCTGTTTTTATCAGTAACGGTCGGTCAGGTATTCTCGGAATCGCCGAGTACCGCGCGTTGGTCGGAACCACAGGCGGTACTCTGGTGGAGTCGCCCATGCAACAATAATTTCCTTTACGCCATTACACAGCGGTTATTTTCATTCTCGCGTAAGCACCGGCAAGGGAAAACTCAATTAGCGGACGTTTAAAAATAGCTACACTGCTCGGATTTTCCTGTGAAATTGGCAATAATTTCACTAACGACGACCTTCGGTTGGGTTAAACTTAGTAGGCTGCATTCGTCGAAAAATAAATAAACAATGAAAATATTTGTTAGTTCTGCATCGATTTTAAGACAGTTATAACATCTTGTAAGGCAATGGCGGCTTTCAATCTCACTCGAAGGGGCGTGAAGGAAGAGCAGGTGCAAACATCACATTTCGGGCTGCATTAGTCACAGTCTTGTGCTGGTTATAAAATCGCACTGGTGGAAAAAAGACAGAGAGACAAATTACACTAATTAAAGAAACGAAGCCAGTTTTTATAACCTAAAAAATTCCTGCTAATAGTTGTTGAATTCCAACGTAAATTTTTCCTCATATTTAGTTAGTTCAATCCCCGGCGGCCCTTTCTAAGTTAAATTGCGTGAAGAATCTTGTTTATCATTAATATAGGGCATTAAGGAAAGGAGCTCGGCTCTAGAATTCCCTCTTTATTCAAGGTAGGAAACTCGGTTATTACTTATGAATAATAACGTCATTCACTTGGGGACAAGCGTTAGTGTCACGGTTTGAGAGAAATTTAATATTTTGAGTAAAGCAAAAGCTGCAACCGCCAACCGTTCCATTATGCTAAGCGTCAAATTATTTAAGTCCAGTTAAGTTTATTGGGGAAACAAAGGTCTTGTTAACTTGGGAATAGACGTACAATCTGGGGCGATCGCTATTTCAATAGAAACTATCCTACCAAAGTCACATGCGCTTGAATGCTGTGGACCATGGTTTTTATGGGAACTAGTGTTTCGTTGCCTCGTGAATAATCGCTAAAATAACGTCACCATTTTCAGGATTTTTTTTTCATATAGAATACAATAACTAAACTAGAAAAACACTAGTAGGTATTATTATGCATTCTACAAACGAATACAAACTATCAGTCGACCTTTGCCCTTAGCCGATGATGCTCTTCAACAACAAAGCGATTCGAAAACAGGATAAAAGCGCGCTATATTTTCACGTCCATCTGAATTAATCGGTTTTTAATTGCATACTACTTAATTCTTAATATTTTCCGATGAAATCATCGCTCCTGTTCCGCATTGGATTGTTAACTAGAAATGTTCTTGGGCGACCTTGCAGGAGCCCACTGTCGCCGACAGACATGACTCAAAAGGTCCTTGAATCGGGCCGGAATTCTAAGAAAAAACAAGTGTTTACTACCTCTGCGTTGTATAACACCATAAACTTATTGAACCCAACCCAAGAACCACGTCTGGCGACGATTCTGGGAATTTCTTCAGAAATCACCCCCTTGCCGTCAGAGAATAATCAGAACGTGGTGGGCAAAAACTTTCGGGCAGCGTTTGTTGGCAACAGGCTCGTTAGTAAACGTCATTACGAAGTTGTTCACATGTGGAGGTTAAAGGAATCTGCGCGGGGGCCCGGGGGGAACCGTGTTGCTCGGTTCGAGACAGACAGCGTATGACGCCAAAGTGATAGTCTAGCTGGCGCCAGTGAGGCTGCGTTGCCGCGTCGTGTCGGGGCCCCCTTTTGCTCTCGAGAGAAAATTGTTTTTGATGAAATCAGAGGTGTGGTATAGAAGAGATTCCCTCCCTCCTAGTGACGCTTCACAAGGCAGTTTAGTTCGCGATAGATCAGGCAAGACATGACAAATTTTCCCGTGAATTCGAGTCAAGCTAGTCAAAAAATTAAGAAGATTTTTAATAACGTTCTCAGGGAAGTTACGTTAGGTTAGTTTAAGTTAAGGGTGGTATAAATGTTGAATTCGAGGCAATGGTGTCCAACCTCAAGATTAAACTATAGGGAAAGCCCAAAGATGGTTTCAACTAAACAACCTTTAGTTACGTAATTTGCAATTATCGATCACTCTAGTCATTTGCAACAGTAAAGATTTCTGTTGAGTTCTTTGAAACGTTGAGTAAATTTGTAATTTGCCTGGCTAAAAAATTATTTCAAGTTAGTTCGGGTTAGCTAAATGTGAACAAGGCAGAGAGTAAACAAGAAAGAGGTCAGGCAGAAATTAATTAAAAATGAGCAGAAGCGCTGCGAACAATACGCGGGATAGTACAGCGTTTATGAAAAGCATTGAAAATTGGGTAAATAGGAAATTTTGAACCATGGATTTTTACGTTACACAAGTAAATCTCTGTCACGGAGTTCTCTGCAGTTACCTGAACAGAATCAGGAAGCAGGAAAATAATTAATACAGGTATTTTGAACTTAGGAACGATACAAGGCACACCCTTTTTCCCGGGGCCTGCGGAGATAAGACGAAGTACGCAGGAGAAGCTCCATGGGATGGCTTTAACAGTGCAAGATATAGCGGACGTTATGCTGACAGAGGAAAAACCATGGAAAGTAACGACAGGTATTATGTGAGGAATAATGAAAAAAAAAGGATCTAGGAAAGAGAAAAAGGGAACGGGAGTCCGTTCAGGGGGGCTGGAAGAAGGGGAACGCAGACAGTCACTAGGGAAAAATACGGTTTGAAACCTGAGAACGATTGGAAATCAGAAGAAGTAATAGGAAATTTCAACACCATTTCCCTCCTGAAGTATTGCTAGTCTAGCGCTACGGTGGTGGAATTCCCAATGAATGAATAAAGGGTTTTAGGGACAATCGGCAATGCCTATCAAAAAGTCCCACATACCAAGACCGACCACAATCTTACCACTGATAATCTGGGATTGTAAAAGACCATTTCTCTAACCTCTCTATAAAGAAAAAGGTAGTTAAATATACCGTGACCTTTCGGCTTTTTGATGTCATTCGATTACGGAACGTTCCCCTTTAAATTTCGACATTTAGGTCTGAGTTCAGGTTGATTTCACTATGTTATTGTGTGCCTGTAAGCAATAGTAAAACACCTTACGGTGATTTTGTATAAACTCTCTAAAGTCGGGTTTTGCAGAACTAACACGTTTAAACTCTACTGAACGGGGGACGCCAAGAATGGGCAACCCAGTCACAGCCTCCCGGCGGCAGTTCCTTCTCAAGAAAGATTTGATCGTTTGAGAAAAACGACTTATATTAATAAACAGTTGAAAATGAAATTTTTAAGTACTTTTATCCATAATCTATTTTAAGGTTTTAAAATTAACCTAACACCGTATCCATTACAATTAATCTGAATCGAAATTGACCTTAATGAAAAATTCGCAGTGTATTTGACTAATTTAAACCAACATGAATCAGAATTGTAGAATTATGTATTGACTCACATAAAGTAGTTTGATTGAAATCTTTGTTTTTTCAACAATCGCAATCTTATGTATTTTTGCAATCTGATCATGACACAGAATCAGGAAATAGTTGAGAGGCACTAATTTGATGTCCAAGCACATTGAAGGATTTAAAATTGCAAAATATTTTAGTGTGTTTTCAATGCTTTCTATATCAAATGTTACACATCATATCCATGAAAAAAAAACAGAGAATGGTAGGAATTGATTTCGATCATAGACTATAAAATTGATTTGAGAATTGATTAAATATAGTACTTAGGAAATTGAGGATGCAGAACATACAGATATAATACTTTCTCAATAAATTAAGGGAATATTTATTGAAATGTTGGACATCCTTATCTTGGACATACATATGTCCTTAATCAATAAGAAACAATTTTTAAAAATGTGAATTAAAAGTGAATTTAATTTGTGACAGGAAGTATACAACAGTGGCATTTTTATATTATATATTTATTGTGGAGTTTCTATGGGAATACAGATTCTCATAAAGTTGTCACTGAACAACATGGATAGGGCTTCCACAGAAAAGACAGTAAAAAAGTCTCTGATAGGCCTTGTTCACAAAGGGCTTAATATAGCAGGAAGTAAACCTTTTCTCACTTTTTAACACCATTTTCAAGAGCTGGAGTGAGATTAATATCCTGCACATCAGAATGCCACTGTGGAACTCAGTGTACGACCTTGGATATGAGAAAAAAGACTGTTTACTAACAAACCAATTGTTTACAAACTGGTCTGAACATGCCTCTTCTATACCTACCTAGGATGAGAAATAAATGTAAACAAGCATGGATAAATAAACAATAAATTGAACAAAATTTAACTTAAATCGAATTATCAACCTGCTAAGCCAAATTTTTAGAATTTCTGAGATAATTCAAAAGCGAGAACGTTCTCAATCAGGTTTTATCAAGCTTTTAAAAGGATTACGTCCCATGAATGAATGCGCGGAAATAAACAAACCGGACGTGGCAACGTCGCCTCGTACAATACCCATGCAAAATACTGCTCAAGGTTCAATTTTCCTGGAACTATTCGGATTAATTTATCGGTTTCGCAGCCCTAATTACGCAATAAACGGACAAATTGGGGCTCACCGTATCTGCGGGGAGAATCGCCCACGACTGCTTCAGGCGGCACGGCGCACTAACTTCTGTTTACATTATTATTCTGCCTTGTAAAACCACCTTCCCGCTCATCTCACGGACGGCACCTACTGCTGGTGAATCAGGGGGGCCCCCAGTACGCACTCTTTTCACTGAAATTCAGCACGAAAAGACGGATTTGGCACTGGTCCTCTCTCTCTCTGGTGCTGTGACGCGACAACGTGTTTTTTGCTGAGTCGAGTTATTTATTCAACACTTATCTGTAATTTATTAATGGGTTCCGAAAGTACTTGGTGCTGCTACGAGATAATCGAGAGGTACTGCGTGTACGGTACACACTAAATATGATATGGAGGGTCACAAGGCGCCATGTTTACCACCCGATCGGTTTGTCTCTGTCGCTCGGACGCAACGCACCGATCCGTCTGTCACTCTCGGTCGCGGCCAACTCAGATCCGTAATAATTTTGTTGCTCTTGCCTCGTACGGCGTTGCCAACTTTCACTGCATGTTAGTCATCAGATATAAATTTGAATTTGTTTACATTTGAAAAGAATAATTATCACCATATTATAACTACATCATCTTTTCTCATTAACTAATAATTACAAGACACGATTAATGCAAGTCGAAAAAGTTAGAAAAGCCCTCAAAAGAATCCAAAGTGCAAAAGCTGTTCAAAGCAATTAGTGGAATTTGGAGAGAATTTGAAGGAAACGACAACATTGATCCGGAATCGCCTGTCGCCCCCGCCCCCCCTGAGCGTCAACCATTCACTCGACTCTTTCCTCGAATCTCAAACCTGTTCGGCAGCTGTCTTTGTCTTTCTTTGGATTCACCTCGTGCTGCCTGACCGCCTCTGGTTGTTTTGTTCTCTTTTTAACCGGGCCCATTCAATGAGCTTCGAATATAGAACAACTCAACAAAAACCTGCACATTCCTATTAAATCTTTTAATGAAACTATAAAAAATTTGACAAAAAACTTAATGAATGTAATAGATGTAATTTTTTGTTTATTGAAGTATTAGTTGAACACAGTAAAATGGGTTTCTAGGTGATTGATTGCTAGGTGACTCCAAAAGTATGAGTTCATCAGAAATATATCACGGGTTCACTCTCTCTCTCTCTTTGACGCAGAAACAACAAAACATTCGATGTGGTGCAAAGTTTATTGGTACTCTGCAAGCTTACAAGTTCCCATTAATAGTTTAATATAAACTAATGACTATATCTACCCTGACGTCATCTTCTCCCCCTAATCTTAATAAGTAAATAATGATTTGTTGTTCTCGGCACAACCCCATTGCATTTCAAACATATTTAAATTTAACCACTTTATGACATATCCTAGGGACATTTTAATTAAAAATTGTCGTAAGAACAAACAAACGTTACAGACCAAGTCTATCACAGCTAAATTTAGCACGTGTGTTGGTTCAAAACTCATATTATGTAGGTATACCCAAACTATTCCGAGAATCGACACTTTTAGTCGTAATCGCCCACAGCATTATTATTTTCCTTCTTGCATAGGCGGCCCCCCGGAGGGGCCAGAAGCGTCCCAATTATTGTTGGAGATATCGGCATTGTGGAGGCCTGATTGTGTAAATTTTCAAGGTGTTTTGTGCAGGTTTCGTCACGGTGAAGCACGCATCGGTCGTGTGAGATGTAGGAGGTTTTTATCAGACATATGCCTACCGCCCTCTATTGGGATTTTCTGGTAGTTATAAGTATATGTGCAGTGCACTAAACACGGGTAATGATTGTGCTATTTTTTTTTCTTATAAAAATCAAATCAGCAAGAAAATGATTCGAAAGATGGCAGATCAGCACTACTGTAGGCATTTGTGGCTTTAACATCAATCTGACAACATGGCTAAATTAAAAACTGCAATTTTTCAGGGTGCTTGCGTCACTTCCGACGGCGGGAACAAGGCTCCAACTACAGTAAAAATAATAATTTAATAAATTGCGTAATTGTACTGCTCTGTGAATAACGATAATATAATAAATATTCTCAAATTAATTATCAGTTGTCATATATATTTTATATTATGTACAGAGTAAAAATTTAGCGAAAACAATAATAATAATAGATTATGTTACTAGGAGTGAAATTGGGTCTTTTTCTACTCAGCTCATAGATTGAAGGCCGAGACGAAGTTAAGCAGCTGCGCGAAGCAAAGAAGCAAAGACATTTCACTCTGCGTAATAAATACTATTTTTTCGAAACGGATTATCTATGAATGGGAATGACGAGTGGAATCTATCATTGAGAAAGAGATTCATCCCTTTAAAATCACTTTTTTATGGCAAATATTAGTTACAAACATTCAGGATATCATACATTTTTGGCAACAAATAGAAGTTTGATGTTCTGGTGTTAGAGGTCACTCTGAGCATGAGGGGTCAACATAAGTGTCTCGTACGTAAGACCCTTTTATGTCGCTATTTTGATGTAGTACAACGCAAAAATGTTTAATTGAAATGAGTTTGGTTGTATTATAATTTAATATTCTTAGGATTGTTTGGACAATAGATGATATTATGTACACGAGTCGTCCTTGCGATGTGATAATCGGTTTAGCACTGCTTTACCACTACTCGAACGGCAACTCTATGAAACTACTTTTACTTCTATGCCTAAAAGTGGCTCTTTATATTTGCATTCTAGAGCAAATAATGTTGCACTTTAAGGCCTTGGGAAGAGAAAATATTTTCTACTCAGATGCTCCCCGTCGTCACTTGCGGGCTTAGTACTTTGACACATTGGACATTTGCAACACTTAAAGCGCACAAATAATTTTTCTATTTCCGTTCGGAAAATAGCACTTTCCCCCATTATTGCGAGAAAGTGATTCAGGTGAAAATAATTGTGACATCTGTTCATGAAACAGAGAACCTGAGGTCAGAGCATACTCATAGAAAAAAATATTGTTACTGACTCTTGGGGAAAGTGGCTGCTTACGCGAACGATGCGCAGCGGAATTCGGATAGTCGTGTGCTAGAATGGCACTTTCCGCACTTGTTAAGACAACAATTGTTTCATGCAATTATTGAATGTACTATACGCTGGACCGTCCTTGGCTCATTTTCCTTGTTAACAAATCAGGTGCGGCATTGTTGCCGATTTGCTCTCATCACCTGTTCACATCTAAATTTGCAATTCTAGAAATTAATATTAAACTGAATTAAAACCGGAGGATTTTTTATAAATTGAGTGCAACATGTGAATAATCAAGCAGTTAAGATAGCTGCGTGATCGCACTGTCTGGTAAATAGTCAGATGCTTAATCGATTCGATCCTTGTTTACTTTTTTAACTCTCATGCTTTAGTGGCGCTATCAATGAGGGGTAAGGGCAATGGTCAAAAATGTTTTTATGTAAATGCCAAAATATTTATTTAGTATAAAAATAGGAATGGAGTAAAGTATTTGAGTAGTCTACATTGCTGTTACACCACTGATAAATATCGTTTCATTTTGAATCATACCAATGCATGAACCTCTCAGCAGCCTTTCTCCATTTTTCCAGTTTTTCGACCGCACTTTTGAGCACCTTTTCGCTCATTGTAGGCTTGAAAACATTTCCATCTTTTGCAATAGCCCTCACTTCTTCACTGTTAGCCCAGAAACCTTTTGTAAAGTAACTTTTTATATATCTCGATAAATAATAAGCAGGACCGTACTGACCGCAATTCAGTCCAGCCAAATATGCCGCCCCTAACGTTGACATCTCTTCATTGGCCCTGCGCACCTTCACACCTGTCAAATCCGCCAAAAGTTGACAAATGAAGTCGCTCCCCGACACCCCGCCATCGACGCTATATTATGGATATTAACAATACATTTATAAAAGTTATGGTGGCCGTACATGATATTTTGTAGCTTTTTATTGTCAAAGAGGTTGTAAGCCAATACGGTCCTGTAAACAATACTTTCGAGGACTGCTCTAATTAGGTGCTCTTTCCTCGTACTCGCTCCGATGCCTATAAAACCACTGGCGGCACATTCGTCATTAATTGGAGGCTGGATTTAAGTTTTTTTACCAAATAAAAAAAAAACAAGAAAAATAGTGGATTTTACCCCCAAACCACTGAAAGCAGGCACAAAGTAAACGCCACCATTGTCCTTAGTTTTATCTATTAAATTGGACAGTTCACTGACGTTGGAAATCAGCCCTAAAACATTTTTTAACCATGGTTACTACGGCACCATCTGTCCATGCCGCTTTAAATTACTAGCAGTAAAGATGGCGCTACTATTTAAAACAAATGACGAATTCGGGCCTCAAAATGTGCGCACTTATTACGAAAATATGGCCGAACGAATGAAAATGTTGGCCATTTTCTCAAAGGTGCACGTGTATCCCAGTCAAACCTACCAATTTTGAATAACCACTGCACCGACGACCCCGCATCCGAGCAAGCCACCTCGTTCAAATATACTCCGTTCCCTTTAATTCTCCATCCCACCAAAGGATATACCCCCTTCCCGGCTTCTTTTATCCCTTTTCCAGTATTAACGTTTAAAAATGCGCCGGTTCCTAAAGTCAATTTAACGTCACCCTCATTGTGACTGAGCGTTCCAAACATGGCTGCCGATTGGTCCGACACCACAGTCCCGATTTTTACGGGCACCCCGAAGATGTCGCTGCATGTCTCGCCAAAATCGAAGTCGTTATCGACGACAGGGGGCAGTATGCTAAGGGGGATATTAAAGTATTTGGGGATGATGCCCCAGCAGAGACTGAAGGGGTCGTAGAGGCCGGTGGCGCTTGCGTTCGATATGTCAGTGACGTAGGTTTTTCCGCTTGTTAGTTTATAGACAAGCCACGTGTCGATGGTGCCGAATTGGAGGTTTTGGGAACTTAGAGCGTCCCGCACATCTTGGTTGTTTTGGAAGAGCCAAAGGAGGCGTGGAGTCACCTAGAATATTAAGGATATTGACGGAAATGTGCAGGGAATTAAGAATCGCTGGGCGTTGCAAAAAGTAAATAAAGCTATAAGAAAAACGCACAACATAGAAGAAATGTCATAATGACACACATTTCTTTTGACTATAGTGCCAGAATGTTGATGTTTTGAAAATCAATGTTGCCAAATCAAATTTGCCATCATTTTGATTCTGAATATGAACTTGTGATATATCGTTATAACGGAACTTTTCATCAACATCTTTTAGAATAAATGTTTCATTTTTTAAATTATCCTTTTCGCAAATATTGAATCTTTGGTTAGCCAGGTGTTCAATACATACACCTCTTAAAACAAGGCAGGTTGCCTGCTTAATTTCAAGAAGTATTCTTGAAATTAAAAAAGTATTTGTGTCAGATCTTTATAACCATGTGAATTGCTATGTAATGCCATAATTACATAAAGGCAATCACTTCTTATAGAGATAATTGGCTTAAACAGATATGGAAATAAGATAAGGAGACCTGTGGTTCAAATAAAAGCTGGAGCTCTAGACGTCCATTAATAAAATGACGGACCAATCGATGTGATGATTTTATTTCAATGTAAATTGTTGACATTTTCGAGGATTTAGTCGAGTTTAAGAATGATTTTCGTACTTTTTGAATAGTTTGATCGTATACTTACATGACTGCAGGTGAATTTCAAATTGGCAACGATGCCGAATTTAATTTGGCGGCTCAGAAAATGCGCGACCGAGGATCCAGTGTGGAGCGCCTATAATTTAACTTATACTGAAAAACTCAATAATGAATTGAGAACATTTACAGCTAGATAGAACTTTTTCTCCCTTCATAAACGATTCATAATTAAGTAATTTTGTAGCAAAGAGATATTTGGAGTTTTACCAACGTTGCCGCAATGCCATGTTTTTTCCTAAATGTTGTTACATAATATCAACAAGATCTTACCGCCATTTTCCAAGAACTGTTAATTTGTTCTGTAATATTGGCTGCTCTAAGGTCTTTCCAAGTAATGAAATTGTGTAACGTCTCCCCAGTATCCTTCCTCCACGTCACGAATGTGGCCCTTTGGCTTGATATTGCTAGGGAGCGCACCTCGCCTACACTTATGTCTGCGTCTGCAATTTCACTTATAAACTCGCCACATAAGAAAATCTATTTAATATATGTACTTTTTATAGCCATTTTGACGACATCAATAGTGGCTTTCCATAATTCATCCGGGAAAATTTCCACCGATTTCGAGTCTGGGTAGAGTAGATTTATCTATAATAATAAAAGGTTGAGTGGAGACCAGGACGATTTATTGGTGGCACCTTATCGAAGCTGGCGCCCTTGCACTCGCCCTTATGGTCTATGATTTGGCAACGAAGGGTTGTGGTGCCGATGTCTAGGGCTGCGATGAAGCCCAACGAATCACTGGACATATTTTTGGGTCAACTGTGTGTTTGCTTCTCAGTACAGCCCTGTAATCTGTGGTGATGGTAGATTGTTGTTAATTTATTTATTTATTTATAGAAATGTTTGTAATGTGTTGGTATATACATGGGTATGTCGATTATGTGAGGTCATTGTGATAGCTTTATTTGGAATATGATTCGTTACCTATTCGTACTTACGTACCTATAAAACAGTAGCAATGAATAACAACGATTAAAATTTAACTGTTTATTTATTGCCTTCTAAATATGTTATATTCTAGATAATTAAATTTGCCTTATCAAACAGGATCGCACTAATCCCAGGATGCCCCGTACAAGCCGTATATTGTGTCACGATTGCCATGTGCATATAAACAATGACACGTGTGTACTTTGCACCAACAGTAGAGACGCACTTATCGGCGACCAATAGTAATGAGGCATTTGGTCACAAATGACGTTATATGTATATCATTATAATTAGAAATAATCCCTGAAAAGTGAATTTTCCGAGACTTGTTACATAAAAGACTCAGTCTTCCTTGAAGTTCCAACAGTTTGTGCACATAACATTATAAATAACTCATCGATTAGTCTAGCCAGATAAGCTGGCTAATATTAAACAGCTGCAGCTTCGCACGGTATTCTATAGCCTTAAATCCCGATCAACTATGTATATGAAAACACTTACCCACGAATTGCGTTACGGCAGTTGCTTAAACTCCCCATTGGGGGCCAGGTGACTGAAAATAGACCGAGGCTGGGACAAAATGCTGCCAAATCCTGGAGGGTCCAGTCCGTTCCCGACCATCAGAATGCCCCGGCCCCGTTAAATGTCTCCCCCGTTTCGGTAAAAGAAAGTTCATCGGAACTGATCACGTCTAGTTTTCAGACCCTGCGACCACGTGCTTCTAGAGGTGATCGAACCGTTTGGACTGTGTGTTTCTGGGTCATGCAGCCTTTAAGATTGAGTTAATGAAAACAGTGGCGGAGAAGGCCGTAGAAAATAATGAGTATTTAGCCGTGTGTAATTTATGAAATATGTAATAAATTCAATTAATCTCGCTTTCATAGAACAATCATAGACTACTTGTTATTGATGACGTGTGTGTTATGGCCTTTTTTGTCTCATAAGGCTATGGCTCATTTGACACAGCGTCAATCTTACATCGTTGCCGATTTTCTGATGTCAAATTATTATCAATTTAGAAAGTAATCCCGATCACATAACGATAAAAGGGCCATCACCATGGATCCGGAAGCCTTTCTGGACATCGCCAATCAGGTGGTGAAACTGAAGATGTTTCCGTACTTCGATATAGCCCATTGCACCCTCTGTGCCCTTTCTGTAAGGGACGATCTCGGGAGCGGTAAGTTAATTGTCCAATTAATAACAAATAATATCCGTTGTGAGCCAACATATTTTTACTTTGGCGCAATTGAACAAATAATTCAGTGATAACCTAATCATATGAAAGGCAACGTCGCATCGTGTCACTTTCCTAAATGCTACGAGGGCTATCTGGAATCTATATACCTACGAGAGCTGTTCAAAAAATTATTTCAGGTTCTCAGACTTTCTCGCGCAAACATCCCCTCTCTTGCTGGCTCTCCTACATGTTGGTGGTCTTTGCCGGAGGCATGGTGGCCAACGGCCTTCTTGCAGAGCCAATTTTAGCGCCTCTCAAAAACACCCCTCAAGTCCTAGTAGCTACAGCTGTCTGGTAAATTACCCTTACTAGCCTATCCTACTCTTATACCTCAAATTTTTCCCAGGTATGTGGTATTCTACACCCCAATGGACGTAGGATATAAACTGGCCAAATTCCTGCCGATCAAGCTAGTTTTCTCAGCAATGAAGGAAATCTATAGGTGCAAGAAAGTCTATGATGGGGTCACGCACGCGTCCAAGCTCTACCCCAGCGGCTACCTCATAATGATCATCATAGGGACATTAAAGGGCAACGGGGCTGGTTTTACGAGGCTCATGGAGCGGCTCATTAGGGGTGTGTGGACCCCCACAGCCATGGAGTTCATGCAGCCCAGTTTGTATGCATTTTTTCACTTGGTAATCACAAGGAAAATGGTAATTCTGTGCGTGTTTCAGCTATACCAAAGCTTCATTGGTGGCCTCGATAATCTTTATTATGGACAAGAAAACGGAACTGATTTCAGCGCCTCACGCTCTAGTTTATTTCGGAATTGTGATTTTCTTCGTTTACTTCAAGTTGTCTTCGATTATTCTTGGGATTCACGACCCCTTTATTCCGTTCGAGAATTTGATGTGCGCTTTGTTCTTCGGGGGGATATGGGACAGTCTAGCCAAGATCTTCGGAAGGGGGCAGATTAAGGAAGGCGAGGTCAAAGACATTAAGAAAACTAATTGATTTTTTACAGGTAGTGCCGTCCTTTTTGGGGGGTCCAATAGAGGAAATAATTTTTTTCTTGCAGATTATGAGGATGAATGGTAGGTTCGACGAAGTGCGGTCGTCCAATTTATTATTCCGGAGGTTGTTGTTAATTCTCTAAGGCGCACTTCCATCTTGTTTTGTAATGTTGTACTAAAAGCATAAAGCAGGATATTTGTTTTTGATTTCATTATCATTGAACATTCATTTTTAATGCTGTTCAGCTTCCCCGAAACGCTAGTTGAATAGAGGGTTTATTTTCTGATGAACAGAAGGGACTTTGGAATGTTCGTTTATTTTAAATGTAATAAAATGGAACAATATCAAGTTACTAGCGGTTACTTACCCGAGTAACTTTCTTATAGATTATCTATTGAGAACTTCATGTAAATTGAAAGCTTGCGATAATTAAACCTTAATAACTAAATACAAACAGACACAACGTCGGTAGTACCAAGGAAACACTTCTCATGCCCCTTGTCCCTAAAAGTTCTAGTCTTTATGTTCATTTTTGTACGGACACAAAACCGTCAAACTCAAAATTTTGGCTGTTATTCTGTGTTCAACACCAAACATACTCCTTGCAGCACCCAATGGCCGATATGTTCCGTAGTCCTCAAATCTGCTTCAAACACCAAACCCACTCCCATAGCGTCCCTTCTCAAGGAAGTAGTATACACTGGAGTGCGCAGGGTGTTCTGCAACTTCAGCCTAAATGACTCAATCGGCACCACCCCCACAACTGGCAGTTTTTCGATTAGAACTCTAGGGGTGGAACGTCTGAGGCAGTTGCTTTCAGTGTCCCAGGAAGCGCCTTCCAAAAACAGCCCATGTATGAAACAGTTTCCCTAGAAGGGAATTTGATTTGTCAAATAAATTAGGAATTTCCGAGGAAAAAACCTACAGCCGGAGGCCTCAGAATTACATCTCCTGGGTCTACATGTTCGCTAACATAAGTGTACAGAGTGGACCTGTCCAGGGGCCAATTGTGCAGTCTGCAGGCAATCTGCACTAAGGCTGCAAGATACGTCTTGGGAAGGTGCAATCCTGCTATCCACAGCACCGTAGGCTCTCCAGTTGTCGACTGAGATTCGCTCATTAGGGAGCATAAACAACTTAAAAGAACTTACCCATGAAAAGTACTGCTGGTGTCTCGCCTCAAAATGCTCCATCCACCCTCCCAAGTTTTTGCAAGTGGCCGGAGCCAATTTCCTCCAACTAGCAGGCAACTGTCCATTGAGCAGGGAACAAGCCACATTGTCCAGCATGCTGTCCATGCTAATATCTCCGGCCAGGGCACTTTTTAACTGTACCAAAGTGAGTCTCATGATGGCAATCAATTTGTTAAACCTCTCCAGTTCTTGTAGCAGCACTACAATGGTGGGCGACATCATCCTCTGGAAGTACCGACGTACCTTCCACACTTCGTACTCTTCAGGGATTTTTTTTAAAACTTCGTTGGCCATACCCTCTATAAATTCGTCTCTGTTGATTCCTTTATCCGACGCGGCTAAAGATTTGTGTTTTTCAGTGTTAACTTGCAAAAAATGCAGTTGAGAAACCTACAAATTTGCGGTTGTAGCTCTATGAGAATGTTCCACATTTCCTTAGTTGCTTGAGTGTAGTACCCGATCTCGGCATTGGAGTGTAGACCGATTACTTCTGGACTGTTAGTCAGAGGCAACTCATCAATAAAAGCTATAAAAGTGGATAAAAGAGCCACGACAATAACTTGAATGCGTAACTCACCGATATAGTCATCCTTAGTCCCAACCGGAGGAATGACATAGTCTACAGTGTGATCCTGGTAAAAATGAAAGGACTGGAAGGTGTCAAAGAGGAAATCCCCCATATATTCATTCACATACGTCTTAACAATCCTCCTATCGAAATCGTCAATGATTCTCCCCCCATAAATGACCTCTCCAATGAGGTATCTCAAACTATTCCACGGAATTCGAGTGTCTTTGATCTCAAAAGCCTGGGTCAAGTAGATATCCAAAATCTGGACACACACATTAAAGTCGGACTGATTAAAATCATAGCATATATTCCAGCCGATTTTATTATACTTCCTCCTTTCCTGCACTACCGCATGAAAGAATGCTAGCACGAATACCAAAGACTTAAATGCAGAATGGGGGCATGAGTCTAACAGTTGCTCCCTCATCTTACAGTAGTTGTTACGCAGATTTAGCCTCAGGCCACTAGGGGGCTCAGTAACGATCTTGAGAGACCTGTGTAGAATGCCTATAGGGAAAGTAGCTACA
Source organism: Euwallacea fornicatus (assembly GCF_040115645.1). NCBI lineage: Eukaryota > Metazoa > Arthropoda > Insecta > Coleoptera > Curculionidae > Euwallacea > Euwallacea fornicatus. The sequence goes on along the minus strand of NC_089541.1, from coordinate 1,728,589 downwards.
GGGTCAGTAGTCAACCACAACCTAAAGTCCGGATGCGGTTTTCTGATTTTATCAAACAGCTTTTCCAACGTTTTGATGAAGGGTATGAGCAAGTGGCAATTTCGGAACATCAACCATTGCCCCCTCGAGATTGCAGTGTTGAAAAGCTGCAAGGCGATAGGCCCTTGTCCTGGTCCTAGAGATAAATAGCGGAATTTGCATCCTCTGAAACCGCATCTATCTGCGAGATTTATGAGCTCTGCAGTGGGATCGGAGCCGGGGCTTAAGATGAACACCACTGGAGTGATGGCGTTGCATCGCCCGAATATGTAGTCCATGCTGAGCACTGGGGGCATTATGAATTCCTTACCCATTGTCTCTGTGATGTAACCCTCCACAGCTCGAAAGACTCTATCGACTCTAAAGCATCTGAGCAGCAATAAAAGTTGAAAAGGCTTTAGAATTTGCTTACATCCAAAGGGAATATCTCCAGCTTCAGGGGCGTCCAAATCATACCACTTCTTCCACAAATCCACATTCTTCTCAATCTGTTCGGGCAGTGTTCCAAAAGGCGACGGAAAATCTCTGGAGAGCTTCAGAACATTCTCCCATCCCTGATTGGTGATCCAGGAAGCGGGGCACTCCGTTAAAGGTGTCTCTAAACTCATTGATCCTTTGATGAAAAAATCTAATTCGGTTTGGGTCACAACCCCAGCACCCTGTTCCAGCCTCACGGCCAATTGGAACGAAAACAACAGCTTATGCTTCTCGAACATGCCAGTACAACCATCATCATAGACGTTCTTTGTTAGCATCGTGATGATGTTGGAGAGGCGGTGCTCCGGTACTATATGAGGCAGAGCTTTTTTTAGAGAACAAGCATAGGTTTCCAGGTAGGAGGACAAAGAGTACTGATACATGGCATTGACGACTGCCATGTCACTGAGTGTAAAGAAAAGTATAGCTCCCCTTTTGGCCACTGGTCGGTAAACATTTCTTAACTTGTCAATGTCCTTGGAGGTCTGTGAAGCCAACTTCAGCTCCTCAATCACTTCTGTGGCCTTAGTTTTGGTGTTCTCCAATGTAGTAACAAGTTCTACGTTGTCCAGTATATTCCCAGTGGTAGTGGACAGTTCCCTGAGTAACGAGTCTTCGAGCTGCTGAAGTAAGTTCTCGTTTTCACTAGCTTCAGTAACCAACATTTCCCTCTGTTCCTCCAAATCAGGCCTTTCGTTCTTGACCACTATTCCCAGCAGTTGGTCCTCCAGCCCCGAAAGAGTCACTGTATAATTAATTACAAGGGCTGTAGCATAGACTGACGGGTTGAAAACGGGGTTAGCAAGTTTAGTGGTCATATATAGACGGAAATTCGGGTCCCAATCAACTGCTCCATCGCCGAGGATCACAGAAATACGTCCCTCAGATAATTTTACATTCTTTTGAATGACATTTTCAACCGCCGGATCGATGTAATCGTCGACGTCTTGGAAGAGCACCGGAGTCCCGTTCTTAATGGACATCTCCAGGTGCTTCAAAAAGTCGCTGTCAGCGAAGCTGAGCACCTTCACATCGTTCTTCTCCTCTCTCTTCTTGACCCAATTCAAAGCCTGTTGCTGTGGGTCGATGCAGAGGGGGAATCTAGAGCCTTTGATGGTCAAAATTCCATTCTGTACTGAAAGCTCGTCAGAGGGAAGACTCTCAGACGCCCACGAACTCACTTCCGCGTCAGTGATCAAAATCTTTTCTAGCCGAAAGGGCAAGGAAAGTGGTATATTCTTATCCTGAATACTATTCTGCCAGTTGCCGTAAACCATGTCTCGTCTGAATTCTAAGGTAAAAGGGCCGCAGTATGCTAGAAAGCCTGAGCATAAAAGGCAATTGCCCACGAGCCTCTCCCTCTCAGTGTGTAGTTGGTTCAAATCTTCAGTCCATCGGGCTTTCTCAGAACTCAACCCGGATATCAACCTATTTGTCGCTTCTAGACGTCGCATCATAGTGTCGGTCTCCTCCTGTAACTCCTGCCTCCTCTTCATGGCGTCTGTATACTTCTTTTTCAGATGGTCCAAGGTCTCCTCCAGTTTGCTGATCTCGTTGAACAGCTTCTCCAAATCGCTCTTTGCGCTCTTGTATTCGTTCTGCAGCTGTTCCGCACGATCCTTTTTGGGTTTTACCTGTAGAACGAGAGAAACACTAAAAATCGAATTTTTTTGAAAATGTTCAGTTCAATCCAGTTTAATGTAAAGTCCAGAAGATTGAAAAAAATCAAAATTACTAAGGTTACTCTAAAAATTGACAGTTACTCTGGGAATGTCATGTCAGTTAGTGTACTTACCTCCCTGTAGACTGCGCAATATCCCAACACCGCCTGCGCAAAATTGTACAACTCGAAACCCGCCTTGCTAATGGACACCAGTTCGTTCAATTTGGACGACTTCTTCATATGCGCCTTGCAGGTTCGCTGCTGCGCCTGCGTAATGGTGTCACAGTTCATCGCCTGCAGCGTCTTCAGGAAGTTGGTGTCACCCATCATCCCCTTGGCAGTCTTCCAAGACACCTCCTTGTACCCTCTGAGAATCACTACACATTCGCAGATTGTCTGAATTGGTTCCGGAGGAGTGGCGAAGGAGCGAATTTCGGTGATCTCCGCTTTTTCCAGGTTTGCTAGAGCTAGCTTCGCAGTTTCCAATGCTGGAACTGCCGCAGAAAGAGCCTCCTCAGCATCTGATAGTTCGATGCTAATTATTCTAGCTTGCTCCTCGATTTCGGTTCTTCTCAAAGAGGCAGTATCTGTCTTTTCTGCTGCAACAGCGGTGCGAGCTTCAATTTCCCCGAACATGGCCTCACATTCTGCAGTTGCCTTGGTAACAACGACTTTTTGCTTCTCTAGATTGGCGTTGAGGATGGCCAACTCCCCACTAGCCTCATCAATTTTCAATAAACCGTTCTTGAAGCGCTCACATTGGGCATGATTGGAATTGCCTTTCTCCTCCAGCAGCCTCAAATAAGTGCTGATGAAGTCCAGATAGTGCTTGGGTGTGACATAGTTCTTACGCCTCATAATCTGCAGATAATTAGAGCTGAATTCCTTGACGCTCTGATGAACATGGACTACGTGCTGGACTATAGTGTCCCGATACTGTTCAGGAATTTTAGTGTTTTCTTTCAAGAACACTGACGCCACCGCGAACAGTGCTTGAAGAGGCCAGGGAAAGATCCAGTCTATCGTGGTGTTGTTGATCAATCCTGGGAAGTTTCTGCAACGTTTGCTGAGGTCGTCACTCGTAGGGGACATTGATAATACCACATGTAAATTCTCCACACAAGTTTGGATGAAATACTGCCAAATATTGTCCTTGGACTCTCCATGACCCGCGTTCACAGCAGCTGATCTGCACTGATTGACAATCTGTTCTTTATCGTCTTCAGTGAACAACGAGGGAACATAGCCAATCATGAGGATATTGTTGATCCACTCCAAAAAACTTTCTTCAACCACCTGAGTCGCAGCAAAGAAGAAAACTGTGGGTTTCCGGTCAACTCCCAGTTGGCAATACAGCTTCTTCAGGTCGTCCTTAAAGGTGGTTTCGTTGTACCCTCTACAGAGGGAGATTGTGAATAGTTCACAACCCGCAGTAAATGCTGCAAGTCGCGTGATACTGGCCTTGCCACTACCCCCTACCCCTACTAACATCACATGTCCCCGCTCTAGCCTTAAACTTCTATGGACCCTGGTCAGGTGCTCTAAAGCGTCATTAAACAACACTACATGCAACTTCTCTTTCTTCTCATTGTACAGCTCAATTATTTCTTGAAACAAAAAGTAAATTGCATCATAGTCAAGCAAATCTTCGTAATCCCTACGATCCCTTTCATTGGTGGCATTGCGGTAGTCCCCAAAGAGCAAAGGATCGCGCATGACATAATCCAACACATCAACTTCCTCCTCCTCCTCTTCCTCCATTTCTGTCTCCTCATCATGGACAAGAACAGGGTTTTCATCGTCAGGAGTGGGAGGTGAAACTTTCGTAGGTTTAGGAAAATACTTCTTCAGCTGCTCCACCAGTTCATTGCGGACCAATTGCTGATCTTCAACACTGATTAATCTATCGCAGAATACTCGAACAAATTCATTCCTCCAAACTCTAACGATTTGATGAAGAGCGGTGAAGAATTTAGGGGTGATTTTGCACAGTCCTGCAGTAACCCGGGACAAGTCTCGTATATTAAAGATGTAGTGGAACTTACTAGGGATGGGGGGCAGCTGCACTATCAAGAAATTATATAAATTCAACGTCATCGTCAGCAGGACTTCTGCCACCTGCATTTTTTGGGTAAAGACGTTCAGGTGTCCCTTTAAAATTGATGAATAGATATGGTGTAATGTGCCTGTGGTAGGGACGACTAAGTTCAGCACTGTGAACATGGATATAAAGCGAGGGTCCACTTGATTGCGACCCCCTGTCGCAACACCCATTGCAGCCACATAGGAGATATCTTTTAAAATCTTCCAGCTTAGATCTTTTCCCCTGTCATACATTCCTCCCTTCTCAAATAATAATTTTAATAGAGCAATGGGCTGCTGCGTACCGTAATCATCAACTTGAAGCATGTTCATGTCATCAATAAAGCAAATCAGCTTTTTCCCCATTGGAGGGGCGTAAATCTCTTTAGTGCGCTTCTCTACTGAGGACTCCAAAATCATCTGGACATCCATGGAGGATGTCCTAGAGGAGAAGTTAATGTTTAATAAAATAAAAACTTCTGGAGCTAAATTGCGCAAAAAGCCTTGAACTATTGCAGTTTTCGATGTTCCCGTATCCCCTACCAGTACTATCGGCCTCTTAATTTTGTTCATTAATTCTAAAATGTAGGTGACTCTTACAGTGTCGACAGTAGGGACTAGAATTTGAGAGAAGCTTAGATATTTTTCATGCACATACCCTGGGACTAACCACTGCCAAGCTACCCATACTTTTTGTTTTATATCCAGGAAATACTCGAAAAGAGTTGGAAATGCTGTGGGGAGATGCACTAAATCGCAATTTTGGTCGATTGTGTCACTGACTGTCGGCATGGAAATTTGAGATTTCATATAGTGATCAAATTCGCGTCGGCAAGCTTCGACCAAAACGGCCCCCACCGAATTATATAAAGAAGCAACGAAAATTGCGTTGATCAAATCGAGGTCCACCTCCTCATCTAAAGGCCTCGTGTCCTCTTCAGGTTCAGGGTATATGGCATCAATCATATGGCCCAGCTGCGTGACCATATTGAGTCCCGTTCGAGGAATCACAGTTCTGAGAGGGGAAACCCGTCTCTTCCCCAAGATGCCCTCCAGGACATAAGCGATAAGATCAGGCACTATTTTATTATAAAACTCGGAAAATGCTATTCGTTCTAGGGGATGTTTTCTGGAGTTAATCCAGCGGTCCCAATAGGGCTGGTATCCCAGATTTTTAGGGTCTACATACACCATGCCAACCCTTGATACTGTGGACGGTGAGGCATGTTGCAAGTCTCCGACTTCGAATAAAAGGGCGCATACTGGGGTTTGCAGCCTTATGCGCTCCCCATTCGCCAGAGTTAATAACTTATTATCATCCATGACAGAATTCATGTTTTCAATCCACAAAGTATCAATATCTCCATCCAAGAGCAAGTATCTTCTCTCAGGTTTTTCAGTGGGTTTGTTCATTTCTCTTAAAATATTGCTCAAAAGCCCATCAGTCCAGTCTCGAGTCAGCGGGTCTAAAATGCCATAAAGCTCATTCACAGAGACAGCTTTGGGGTTTAAAGTAAATATTTTCGTGGGGAGGGCCATGAGAGCTTGAGCCTTAGCAAGGACGTTGATGACTACAGTCTTGCCGCCCCCAGTGGGGCCCACCAGCATTGTAGAATGCCTCGTCATCATTGTTTCATACATTTGCACTACTTTGTCCACTTGGCAGGGTAGGACTATAAAGCGCTCTTCAGCGAGGACTTTTTCTACTGCGGCCTTAAAATTCGGGTACTCCATTCGGGGACAATCCATGCCGGGGAATAAATCTCGGATTAGTCCTAGGAAAAGCGGCACGTCTTCATGGACGAATTTTGGATGGTTCGTATCGCGTAAGGCGCGCATCAGAACTAAAGATTCTTTGATGTCTGGCGAAGCCCTCTTGAGGGCTCCAGCCATACGTAGGACAGCATTCAAAGCTCTCAACCCCCAATCATAGTGAAACTGCTTGGACAGTTGCTCCTTGGCTAATTTATACAGCACCGCCATTTTTTTGGCCAAAATTTTAGCCTCCAGAAACCCATCCGAGAATAATGAAATCAGACAAATAATTTCTAAATCCGGAGCTATGCACACTACAGGTCGAAATAAAGCTTTAACCGATTCGGGCAATTCAGTCCTCCCCGCACAACCCAAATTCATCGTTACAAAAATCCCCACTTTAGAATCTAAAACAATTTCTACTCCCTCGAAGGTGAATCTCTCCAATTTCATCATGAGTGCACTTCTGATGGTCTGCAGCTGCGTGGAGATCACTGATAGTACTGAAATGTCAATACGGTTGAATTCATCGAAACAGCCCCACGCTCCGCACTCCGCAAGCCCTGTTAAAGTTGCTCCGATGGTTTTGAAATCCATCCCCTCTCCGCAATTGGTGACCATGCAAAGCAGGGCCAAGGCTTTTGCCAGGTCTTTCGTGGTTTCAGTTTTTCCAGTGTCTGCGGGCCCCGTTAGGGCCCCGCCCATATGCATGAGCAAACACTGAGTCATAGTCAAATAAACCCGATCAGTCAAAGGCGTGATCACCAATCGGCCATTTAAACCCATGTATTCGTAACCATACTCGAAGGAACCGGTGCATTGGGTCACCCATAAATTATCCAGATGGTTGACCCAATAAAAGCGCAACTGGCTCTCCCACTCAAAATCCTGCGCGTCAGTCACACTGTCCCGGACGAAGGTCTCCACAATATCCCTGGTATGCACATCTACTACGGCGATGGTTCGGAATTTCGTCCGATCGCTCGCAGTCAAATCCGCCCTCACAGTAACAATAATCTCGTCCAGATGCGCGTTGAGCTGTTGCAAATACTCGTTCATGGCTCTCTTGTTGCCTTTTTTGATCTTAGCGAAGACATTCTCCACTTCTGCAGTCCACCACACCTGGCTGCCCGCCAAGCACACCATCCCTGGGTATTCCAGCATCCATTGCGTACGCGGCCTTCGGATTTTTCCGCAATTGTAAATGGCGCTTTTGGTGATAAATCGGTTCGATCGGCGCATCTCCTCCAGCACGTCATTCATCCAGTCTTCGACTTTGCCTTCGATTATCACGGGGTTTTGGAACTCCATCACTTCTTCACCTGAAATGTTAATCACTCTCAAGAATCCATGGAAGTAAATGCGGGTTGGTCCGTCATTGAATAGTATGGATACAAGGAACTGTAGAAAAAAATTAGCGACTTGATTGCGTAAAAACCAGAGGCGTACTATGTACAGCCACCCACAAAAGTATTGGTACACCGCGTTGCCACCTATAAAAGTCCTTAATAATTTTGTGAAATAATAAGAATATATAATTTAACTAAATGCATGTATTTCAGTGCATGTATATGTTAATAATGTTATGCAAATTATTTCCGAAACTTAAACCTGCTTATAGAAAAACAAGATTAATTTATTCTAATTAAAAATAAATTCCACAGAAGTCTTGATATAGATAAGAAAAGAACTATATTTACAACTAATAAAGTCAGTTTTGTACCGAGTACGGTACCCCTTTTTGTTTCAGGAATTCCGATAAACGATTTGGCACTGATTGAACTAACTTTTCCGTAACGTTACTTGATATTTGTCCCCATTTTTCTCAGACAACTCTTTTCAAGTCACCTTTGCTATGTATCACGTTTTCCCGAGTCTTTTTTCCCAAATGATCTCGTAGATGCTTTATGGGATTGAGGTCGGGCCTTTGAGAAGGTGTTTTTAATAAATGTGGTATAATGTGTATCAACTACTGGAGTACTACATAAGATTTATGTTTGGGGTCATGGTCTTGCTGAAAGTAATCGTTGCGTGCCGATCCCAATTTTTCTGCACTTTGTTTCAAATTTTCCTTTGAGATATTAAGGTACACTTGATGACTCATAATTCCATTATTTGTTGCTAAATTTCCAACACCAGATGTCGCCACGCAACCCCAGACCATTATCCCGGCCCCTCCATAGTTGACGGTTGGAATTACGGGGAGCAACGTTAGTATTCGGACACCGCGATATTTCATTTTACAACTATCGTAATGTTAATCAAATCACAATTAATACTACGGGAAACGATACATTTTATTAAAATACGTGTTTGATTAACGTGTAACTTAATTTTTATTTAAATAAATACAATTTCTAACAACTATCGAAATTAAAATTAAATTAGGTGAACATTTTTTTTGTCCCTTCAATATTCGGACGCTACTGGTTTTCTTAATTTACCACGTAGGAATAAACAATTTATTTCCTCAGTTAATATTTTGTGCGATAACCATTGATATCTACATCGGCGGCCCCTCGACGTTCAGGCATATTGCAGGTGATTTTTTCAAATAATCTCTTTGAAAATGGTCCCATTCTTGTTCTAATCGTTTGTTTGTTTTTTTTTTAACATTTCCTTTGAACATATTTCAGTTTTTCTTATTTTTCGGTCTAATTCGCTCCATAGGTCTACGACGGGATTGAGGTCCGGCGATTGGGGTGGTGGTTGTAATACCTTGGGGGAATGGTAAAGTAACTGCTCCTGCATTAACCGTGATTTGCGTTTGGGATCGTTATCTCGGTAGAATTTGGAAGTATCTGAAATTCCTATTTTATCGGCACTTTGACGTAAATTATTTTTTAAAATATTTAAATAAAAATGTTCATCCGTTATAGAATCTATAAAAACGAGTTCGCCTACCCCAAATGTGGAAATACACCCCCATACAAAAACGCTTCTATTCCCATATTTAACAGTAGGTTTAATATTATTTATTTTAAATTTTTCATCTTCTTTCACCACACCATTCTTCAACCACCGAACCCAAAAACGTCGCATTTACTTCCATCACTGAAAATCACGTCGTTTCACCAAGTATCATGCCTCAACATGAGCTCTTTTGCATAATTCAATCTTCTTCTTCAGTTGGCTTCGCTGAAAAATGGTTTTTTCCTAGCAACTCTTCCATTATATCCATTTTCCGTTAATTTTCGGCGTATTATTTGAGAACGGACTTGTTTCCCAGTGCCTCTGAAGAGTTCATCGGCTAAATCTGGCAGGCTCAATGCTGGATCATTTTTGATTTTTCGAAGGATGATTCTCTTGTCACGCTCATGCAATTTCTTTGGTTGACCCTTTTGGGCTGCACGGTCCACTTTTATAAATCGTCTAATGATATCTGCCACTGTGCTTTTGCTTACATTACATGTACTCAGCAATTTTTCTGTAAGATTTTCCATTGGCGTTATGGACAATCACAAGTTGTCGTCATATCAAAACTGGTATTCCTTTTGCGGGCCGTTATACCTATTAATAGTACGATGACTTAAATTTAACTGAAATTATTATTTTTTTTATTATCAGCCAAGTTTATATGCATGTATCAAAACAACATTCCAGTGACATTCCAGAGCACAAAAAAATATTTTATGCAGTGTCCGAATATTAAAGTGACCCAGAATTTACACGTACTTTTATTTTAATTGCACTATTTGTTGGAAATTTTCACTTTTTTACAATGAAAATTATGTCAGCAGTCGACGAAACACGTATTTTATAAATTGCATTATTTTGTACAGTATTAATTGCAATTCAAGTAAAATTACTGACAATAAAATGAAAATATTTCAGTGTCTGAATATTAAAGTTACTCACAGCATATTCATCGGATTTAGCGCTTCTCCTGTTGTTCTCCACACCTTTCTTCGTCCGGCTGGTCCAAAAATATTGAATTTACTCGCAACTGCCCAAATAACATTTTCCCAAAATTCTGGTTTCATCTGTCAGTGTTGCTTGGAAAAATAAAAAAAGCTTCTTTCTACTTACTTGACTTACATACGGTTCCCTTCTTGCGCTAAAGCCCTTATTTCCTCCTCTATGAAGTGTTCTTCGAATTGTTTCCTCGTGGACAGTATTTCCAAAGTACTGCCTAACTTCTGAAGCCAAATTGGAGCAGTTTTTTCAGAAACTTTCTTGATTCCATTTAAAATGTATCTTGTTTCCCTTTCCGAAAACAGTTATGAAAGCCCAGTTCATGATTTATCCCAAACTCTGTTTTCGAGCTTGAAACGATTAGTAACCCTTTGGACCGTAGAACACCTTCTTTTTACGATTTTTGAAATATCATTGCAAAGACTTTCCTTCTTCAATTAAATTAATAATTATTTTTCGTTCATCCACACTTAACTCTGTTCTGGCCATGTTTAAAACTAATAAAAAAATAAGAAATAAATAGGTGTGCCGGACCAGAAACTTGTGCGTTTTTTACGTAGTCATGGAAACGTGATAAACAAATAGTGAAACAGTGCCTTTTTGGTTTTTTCTAAACATTAACATTGAAAACATGTGTCCTGTACCAAGACTTCTGTGGATGTAACCTATAACAAAAACAAATGATATTTTTTAACTGGTAAGTCAATTTTTTTATGCAAATTGTTATTATTACTAGCAGCGCGCATAAGAAAGCATACATTTCCATGTAGTAAAATTTTGTTATTGTATAGAGAAGATAACACTTTTTAATGAAATAATAAGCCGTACCAAGACTTTTGCGAGTGACTTTAAGTGCCTAAAAAAATGCTCTTTTGGTATTTAAAAATGATTTCCTGCGTTTCACCGTTTCGGAAATAGCGATAGTGGATGCGATTAACAAAAACATCCTGTATCATCTACGTTTGACCAGTTGACCGCTCGGTACATACTTGATATCATCGCTGATGCGATCACCCTGCCATTGCTATCGGTGGTGAAGCGGAGCGAGTTGACGTTGTCAAACATTTTGATCATGTGACCTTGCACTATCGTACACTCGCTACTCCCCAATATCGACAACAGCTCCTCGGTGGAAATGAAGAAAAACCTGGGAAAGCGCCTGCGCTTCGAATCAATGTACTCATTGAGGGACTTTTGACAGTGATCCAGACCCGCTTCTAGGTCTTGAAACTGCTCCAATCGCCCAGGGAGGCCACACACTTCTAGGACTATCGGCCTCTCGGCGGTATCCCTCATAATCCTCCGAAAGACCTTGTCGATGTCATCAAACTTCTTCGCTTCAACCGGTAACTGAGATCTAACGTCCCCAGCTGTAAAAATGCCCTCCAAATAGACCCACTTTCTTAGCACGGCTAACCACTGGGCGATGACCTCTCCAATGTTGGCCAAAGCTTTCTCCCACTTTTGAACTTCTGGTAGAAATGGACCTACGAAGTGAGACCCCGCCATGTTTTGTAGATTCATCGAATTATCATCCAAGACTTTTATAATGTCTTCAGTGGGTCCAACGATGAATCCCCGATCGTCGTTGCCCTTCGGGTGTTTTAGCACCGCAAAAGCGATAGTCTTCCAAGTCTCAGCAATTTCCGTCACCCCCTTTTCAATTGCCAGCTCCTTAACCGCATTATTAATAATTTCTTTCACAATCTGTTGGTAACGATGCAGCTCCATAGCAAATATGTTGTCTAAAGTGAATCGATCGGCAGCCATGTCAAAAACAATCCCAGTCTTGGCCATCAGTTGGCCCCAGTGACGGTCTCGTAACGCCTCGTTTTTCAGAGCCACCATCAGAGGTACGGAACTGCGGAAATGCTTCATCTTCATCTCTAAACTCAGTCCTACTGACATCGATCTGATCTCTTTCGACATCTTTCGGAACTTATTCAAGAAACCGTCAATTCCATCGAGGAGTGCTTGGGGGTTGAGGTCAGTCCACAAGGTTTTGCCCCAGAGTTCACGGGCATGCTTCTGCTCCTTGTAGACCTTGTAGAGTACGACCATGCTCTGAAAGGAAAAAGTATTAAGCCGAATTGTGTAGGTATCACCAGTTTAAGGCGAAACATAGGAATTGTGGAAATGGGAGAAGGATCGCATAAGTTTTAATATGCCTCCGACAAATTCCAATGATGCGCGTCTAGAGGCTAGCAATTGAAGTTGGCAGAGTTAGTCCAGATTCATTTGCCAGATCTGTCTTCGCTGTTCCAGAGTTCTTTTTTTTTATCGTACATTTCCTTATTGTAGCATCACTTAGGTACGTTGTTGATGAATATGATGCCTCTGAATCCGCTGATATTTGTTTATTATCTTTTGATTCGTCCAAGATTGAGCCAGTTACATTGGCTGTAAACTTGAGGTCAATTGATAAACGAAACGCAATGATTCGTTTATCGTACAAAACGATTTCGGAAGACAAAAAAATTGACCACTGCAGGTAAAGAATGTAAGGAATTTCGATTTTAACGCAGAGGGTTATTGTGCTTCCGATTTTTTTATTTCTTTACATTTCAGCTTTTTGCTCTGTTAGTTTTTTTTTATTTTCATAGCCACAAATGTGACGAAACCGACACTAATCTAAACATCGAAGACACGCCGGTCGAACTGACTCCGCCCACTTTCATCACTGCCCTCTCCACGCCCTTTGTCAGAAGCATATTAAAACTTACACAGTCCTCCTGCCACTTGCACAATTCCTGTGCTCTGACTCGAACCGATGATACTTGTATACCAATAAATTTTATTGCTCTGCTTGTATACGCTAAAGAATAATTTCGTAAACCAAAATAAGACAAAAAAATATAGCAAATTTTCATTTCTTCCATTTCATTAATCTATAACTCATACATTTCTGATTATAAAAGAAACATCCTGATGAGGTAATTTAGAGCTGAAACCCTGGACTACAAGACGGATGGAGGAACCTCAGAAAAATTGAACACAGTAGTCAAAATAATTTTGTACGCAGAAATGAAATTGACGTCCAACAAAATTGATAAAAATGACTTGTCCTTAACATCATGAAATTTTTTAAAAATGTACCTGAAAATCAGTTTTAGCTTTGAAGTAATCAGAGTAATCAGCCAACGGAATGTCGAAGAGCATCTCCGCTTTGACCAGTTCGATCCTGCGTACCTCCAAACAGTCAAACTCTGAGCGATAGTTTTCCATGAGATGCACCCCTTTATCCAAGTCCTCCCCCACAGCTCCTGGGCCATTGTTTTGGAACCTTCCTAGAAATTCTCCTAGCACGTCCAGGAAACTATTAATTTCATTTAAAGTCAGCAAAGCAAAACGGTCTTTTATAGATTCCAGAGTTTGCTCCCGGTATAATACAGACAAATACAGAGACTTCCACTCTTTTTCCAGCTGATATGACATGGCTTCATGCTGTGAATCAAAACTTATATCATGCTGACGTAGCATGGCATATATTTCCTGGTACTTCGTAAAATCCAACTCAGCTTGAATGTTGTTCTTACGTACGGTGGTTATGGCTTTCATGACGGCTGTATACCTCTCCTGTTCTTTAATGTTCATCCTTACAGTTAAATGCAGATATTCAATTGTTTTCTTCATATCCTCCATCTTCCCCACAGTTTCAACGTCCAGGAGGTGCCCCAGAGTGTCTTTCCATTCAATGCAGTGCTGCGCTATGGTGTTCAATAAAGGTCGCAAATTTAATCTTATGCTGTCCACGTCAACGTAGCTCTCGTGATTGAGCATTTCCGTGGCGATGTCTTTGTAAAATATAAACTTTTCATCATAGACTTCTAGGGTGACTATGTTGGTCATGAATTTCTGGCAAGTAGATTCTTTTTCGAAGGACCAGAGCATTTTGTAGCGCTTCCAGCTCTGCAGGACTCGATGCACATTTATTATAGTTTTATAAGCCGCATTTTGTAGTTTCTGAATGGCGTCTGTTATATCTGGAACTTTCACCACTTCCTCGTAAAAAGAGTACAGAAACTCCTCCTTTTTATCCCTCCGGATAGGTTTGCATGGCAGACAAGTCTCGTGCATCCACCTTGGGAATATCCGTAGCTGATCAAAGAAATCGCGTGTGTTCATCATAATAATGTTGTAAATCTCCGAAGCTGTAGGTCTCAATAAAATCTCTGGGGTCACTACAACTGCGTCCACTTGAAAGAGTAATTCTTTCTGTTCAAACTTCGCGGCAAAGTTCTCCAAGTTCCATAAAGTCATAGAAATCAATGCTTTATAAACTTCACTCTCCCAGAAATTGTAATAAGTGCACATATCTGGGGAATTTCCAGTGTTGGTACTCAAAACCAGATACTCCAACTTAATTAAAATCGACCCGAAGGATTCATAAGTGTTCAAAAGGTGCCCCACCTTTTCTGTTCGATCCTCGTACATGGCGTTGAAGAAGTCGTCGCAGGCCAGTCTCAAAGGATTGATTTTGACCGGCTTGAAATCGAAGAGATTGCACGTTTGCAGGTTACGCACTCGCTTGTTCAAACTCTTCTCCATGTGCTCAATGTGCTCATAGAGGGCATTTAAGGCGGATATCAGGACTTCGCACTCCCGGGCGTATTCGTAGATGCTCAACGAGGACCATTTGATGCGGGAGAGGCCTTGCTGGATGTAGAGCTCAACGTCGCAGACTTTCCCTTTCATCAGCATTATCTAAAAGTTCGAGATCTTCGATATTAACACAAAATGAGGGGAAGAAATTTTAAAGTTAAATATATAATTAAATAATAACAAAAATAGTGACAACAATCAGTGCCTTATTTTATGGGTGAAATGATTAAGTTAATTTATCAAACAACCTGAACTAACCAGAGGTGATCAGAAACTGCGCTCACCTGAGGCTGGGTTAGCCTATCCATAATCCCGTTATACATCTCGAGCATTCTAATAACAGCATTAACATTTCGGCAAATTTTCTCCTTGCGCATAGCAATCAAGCGTAGATTATCTGGTAGAGTAAAATTCAACAACTCAAACGGTTCTATGCATTTAAAGCAGCGCCACAGAGACTCATCAAAATTGAGCTCAAACTTCAAACCGTGGTCGATCATAATGTTGTTGCCCATAATTTCATGCCACGTCAGGTCCTTTTGCGATTGAATGCGCCCCATGAGGGTGTGAGACGCGCGGCTAACCAACGGAGCTCTCATTGGTGTTTTGATGTCTAAAAGACATTGAGAATTATGGGGGAAATTCGAGCGACTCTGGCGTACTTTTGACGGGGAATAAAGACTTGGCGCCGCTGATAATGGACCCAAATTTGATTTGGGACCTGGATCTGTTGATGTCCTGCAAAGAGCTTCTGTGGAGCTTAACATGCGGTCTTTTCCTGGGCGTCTCTGCGATTTTCAAAATGTCCATTTGCGTGACTTTCTCCAAAGTGGGGCTGTAGATTTCCAGCCACTCTTCAATTTTAGCTGCCAAAAACAATCTTGACGTTTACCGCAACTGCACAAAGCACCACCTCTCACCCTCCTCGTAGGCCCTCAACTCCTTGGCCAGTTTTAAATATGAATTGAAAGATTCCTCCCTTAAAGGAGCGTCCATCAATTCGGGCACTTTTTGAAACTTCAAAATAGGCCCTTTTAGCTTGTAGAAGAGCAACCGCGCCCAATAAATTGAGCCCCCGTGTGGAGGTACGTTTCTGTTTAAAATCGGATGTCGCTTGTTCCTCTTCAAAGCAATGAGTCAGTAATTTGTAAATCTTGAGTTTTACAAAAATCTCTTACAGTAAAATTGTCATCTACGGTCAAAATCTCTCGAGTGTACTGATTTAAAATAACATCAAATTTCTGCATTAGCCTGTTCCGAATCAGCTCTCTGGTCTCGATGTGCTTGAACTTTAGCATCATCTCCAAAGCGGCCTCAGAAGACCTGTTTTAATTGATGATTTTGGGTCCTCTTTAGAGAACTAAACTCACCGAACCATCTTAAAGCTCTGGTCAATGAAATTCACACCCTCCAGCTCCAGTTTGTGCACCTCCCTCTCGTGATTATTGAGCACCGCATCCCAATTTTCCTTGCAGTTAGGGTCGAAAATGTCGAAGTCGATGCTCTCAATGTGCACGACCAGTTTGTCCACGCGTTTTGCCACGTTGTCAATGGTCTGAGGGTCGTTGACCATGGCGCGCATCTCCGGCCCGAATATATTTTTAAAATGACCCACTGTCTAAAAAATATTTATCATATTAGGATTGTGCAAACAAGCCCTAAAAGGTACCAACCACTGCAAACTGATAAATGTCTTTGCAGACTTTGGCCATATAATCAGAGGTGGCAAAAAGCTTGTTCTTGTCAAATTCCCACCGTTGCCCCTTGCCCGAAAGCTCGATTTTCTGCCTAGTGGCCATGTAGGAGGACTTCCAAGTGTTCAACATGTCTGCAGCCTCGGTGGTGATGCCTTTAACTTCATCCAGGGGTTTCCTGTTTTAGATTGTCATGAGGAGTTAGCTCGGGTAATAAAACTTAATACCTGAAAATGTATTGACTGTCCAAGACTTTGCGCACTTTCTCTAACAAGCACCACACGATCCGCTCCATGAAGGAGACCATAACTTCGTCAGTATTATAGTACCGGGAAAGCACCCAGATCAAGTGGAGACCGTCTATTAGATCCGGGATGCAGTCTTTCACTTTACGGAAGTCGTAGCTGTCGCTGATCACCTAAAAATCGCACGTTTAACTAGCTCAATTAGCTAATAATTGTAAAGTCATCACCATCAAATGTCTCTTTATCGTGGACAAGAACTTAACGTTATCTCGCGCTTCAGTGTAATACCGCTTGAGGTCAATTTGATAGTTAAGAAAGGAGTCAATCACCAGCGACTTGGTCATACTCAGAAGCTCACTTATATGCACCAGCGTAGGCTTCTTTAATTGTTCCACGATGGAGCTGAAAGCCGTCTCTCTTTCGTGCCAATATTCAAACTCTGGGAGCGGCCCATTGCCCACTGGAGTCTAAACTACCGCAATCAAACATAGTCATTTTCTCCATTGATAATCACCTTGGATAAATAACTCTCGATGACTTTGGTGATGTGTCTCTCCCAGCCCATAACTGCATCATCCAAGGCTTCCAGGACCTTCGGGTCTCTTACAAGCTCCTCATTGGGTCTGTCCGATTTCAGAATGTCCGATAAATCTGCCATTGGCAGATCAATGTCGTCTTCAACATGTTCACAGACCCTAAGCTATCATCACCACTATCAGTGCATCAACATCACCGACAAAAGCTTACCATTCTAGCATGTTTCGAAATGCGATAACTTCGTTTAATAACTCGATCCTTAATGGGGTATTTGAATGCGCCTGTTCGTTAAAGTTTACGTCGGTTTCTTTATTGTCTGAGGTAGTCACCGAAAATCGAGTGATTGGCTTCTTAGCATCATGTCCCATCTTCATGGACATCCTCTTGTAGTCTCCTTTATCTTGATCTATTCCAGTGGCAGACTTACATCGACCTTCGGTCAAGTAGGAGTCCGACTTTTTCTGGATCTCGCTGGGCTCCGCGAAAATAGTTTTGAAAAGGGGCACAAACATCTATTAGGAATCTCCATGAAAGTTAAGAAATATTGAGTAATCTTTAACGCACATCTTTTGTTAGAACTGATATGTTCCGAATGAAATTCCCAGTGACCACACCTAGGAGGACGTATAGAGGCATTTCAATTTTGGCATCTTTCAATGACCTAAAATTGGGGATTCCCAGCTCAGTGCGTCTAAAGAAGTAGATAAACTTTTTGTCAGTGTTTGCCACACCCTCGGTGATGTAATTGAACGCCCCCGTGAGGGTATAATCCACTACTAACTCTTGAGTTATTTTCTAAAATCATTACTTCAGTAAGTTTGGAAACAAGATAGGTGCTACAAATAAAAGCTTACAGGCACATAAATAACTTCATCTTCCTCCTCCTCTTCTTCAGGCGGCTTTGGGCCTCCATCTATTACATGAAATAAACTTTAATCCTTGTAACACTCATTTCATCACTCACCTTCAGCAACTTTTTTTCTCTTCTTATTGCCTTTGGCTTTGCCCTTCTTTTTTTTCTTTTTTTTACCACCACTGCCTTCCTCAATATCAGAAACTTCCACATCAGTGACTTCAGCTGATGGCAGAGTAGATGCCTCTGTATCAGTTAAAAGTGATTCAAGCCCTGCTTCAAGCGAATGAGCTATTTCTGCAGGGGCTTCTTCATGATTTTCTTCTTTCAGGGATTTTTCCTTGGTTGCTTCATGTTGCTCTGAAGGAGGACCTTCTGATGTTTCAGCTTCAGTATCTGCTGTAGCTTCATCAGGAGAGAATTTATGGTCGATAATTGAGTATAATGGAGAACATAAATGGATGTGATGACGTCTCACCCTCGTAGTCTTCAGGTTCAGATACTCGGGATTCGATTTGAAGGTTCTTGCCTTTTTTGCTGCCCTTTTTGTGTTTTTCTTTGCCACCTTTTTTCTTTTTGGGTTTCTCCGCGTGTTCCGCACTTCCTACTTTGGAAGCCTCCCTGTTGACTGCAAAACGGATAAAGATTTTTCGCCAAAATGAGCTTATTTGGTAGTTGTTTTGGCTTCTCTATATTTAACAAAATTCCTTGTGGGCTTACCAATTTCAGGAACTAGAATTTCCTTCTCCACCAGTTTCTCATAGGTAGTTCTGTACACATAGAAGAACCTCTTGTTGTTGACACTCAGCTCTTGGTCCAGTTGGTCATCTTCAAAGTAAGATGTCATTTTGTTTTCCAATTCTTCAGAACTGGCCATCATATCTTCAAAATAATGGCCAGAGTTCAGCCCCAACACCCTGGTGACCGTGTTTTTGACCCACTCCCGCCGAAAATCAGTCTCCATTCTTTATTGTAATGTTTAAATAAACCAATCAAGAGAAAAAGTTGTTGAATTTTGCTTGCTATTTATTTGTTGTTGTCAGGGAGACCACATTGTTGTCATGGAAACGATAAATTTAGCCACATACTGTTGACCGAGAATCCCAAAAATGTTATTGGTTATCCAAAACTAAAAATATGTCACTTGTGTGAGGTACAAAATCTTAATTACCCCTTAGCTGTTATCGTTTCTGGAAGTACCCCAATAATTTATATGTTAAGACTGCTACCCATACCAACAAGTATGACTACTTTCATAAATACTATTTTCATTGAGGTGCCAAAATAAAACTCTTGATTTATTATTAATAAATAACAAATATATTATATATAATTACATAAAAATTTAAGTGTCTATCACTTATATATCTGTACAGTATCATAAATATCTTTCCGTCTTTGCATACAAATAGGAATCTGCTGTCTCACTTGGTCACATTCGTCCAGATTCAAGTCCACATGAATAATCTCTTCTCCCTCTTTGGCTTGTCCCAGGATTTTGCCCCATGGACTGGTAATTTGTGAGTGACCCCAAGCAATATACCCTTGATCCCCCCTTGCAGGGCTAATAGCCAACACAAAAACTTGGTTGTCTATTGCACGTGATCTTTGCAATAGCTCAAAGTGCAAGGGACCAGTTGTCAGATTGAAAGCTGCAGGATAAACTAAGATTTCTACTCCCTGTAGGCGATATAGTTTGGCCAGCTCTTCAAATCTCAAATCGTAGCAAACCCCCAACCCCACTTTAACTCCATCTAAAACGAATGTGGCCAACTCATTTCCAGCAGATAAAACATCAGACTCTTTAAAAGTGATCCCCCCTGGAATGTCGATGTCAAACAAATGCATTTTCCGGTACTTTGCCAAGAGCTTGCCCTCAGGACCCCACACAGTGCAAGTATTGTAGTACTTATCATTTTCTACTTCTGGAAAAGTGCCCCCAACCAAGTAGATTTGGTTCTCTTGTGCTGCCTTAGATAGCATTTCACTTGTGGCGCCGTTGGGTATTGATTCTGCATATTCGTTGAAAAATTTTATGCCGTAGGGCGAGTTAAAGCACTCGGGAAGACAGACGAGTCGGGCCCCCAGACATTTCGCTTCGTCAATGAGTTTGCGGGCGTTTTGAAGATTTTCAGAACGATTTTTCCCCACTCGCGACTGGATTAAAGCCGTCCGGATGGTTCGCATCACTGACTGCATATAGCCTGATTTAGCTTTATGTTTATTTAGAGTTGAAATTGCGATTTATTCCAAATGAACAATTTATCATGAAATCATCATTGTTTACATTTGAATTTTAATTTGAGATTAAAATGCTACTTGGTGACAGTGACAGTGACAGTGACATCAAATCGTGATATGGCGAAACAGCTGTTTGTGCAATAAAAGTTAATTTCTTCCAATTTAAATAAATATTAGTTAACACTATTTGTTAGCCTATAGACTGAATTTACCAGCTAA
Organism: Euwallacea fornicatus; assembly: GCF_040115645.1. Taxonomy (NCBI): domain Eukaryota; kingdom Metazoa; phylum Arthropoda; class Insecta; order Coleoptera; family Curculionidae; genus Euwallacea; species Euwallacea fornicatus. Next base: position 1,708,267 of record NC_089541.1, on the reverse strand, counting down.
TTAAGGTTTGTTCTGTTATTAAATCCAGTTAAGTGAGTAACCAACGTCATATTGGTTTGTTTCAGATTTTATTATTTTTGAATAGAAACCCCCTCAAAATGGAATTGGCAGCAACCCCAAGTGCCGAAGGTCCTCCAGAAGAGACGGTTAAAGTCGTCGGATGTGCTCACTACAAAAGGAAATCCAAATTTGTGGTAAGTCCATAGTTTTGTGGAGACAGTTCAATCAAGTTAACACTTTGTTGAAGAGATGTATTTATAGATTTTAAGACAAGTTCATTGTTTTAAAAGTATTTATAGGTATATTAACAAAGAATATCAATTTAGTAACCATTTATATCTAAATTTCTATTATTGGAACTCTGAGAAAAATTCCTTGATTACAGACTCCTTGTTGTAAGAAAGTGTACACTTGCCGCTTTTGCCATGATGAGAAAGAGGAGCACACAATGAACAGAAAGGAGGTAACAGAACTAATTTGCACAATATGCGAAACACGACAGCCAGTGCAGGCTAATTGCAGGAATTGTGGTGTCCGTTTTGGAAAGGTACATACTGATAACAAAACCACACATCCACAAACTTTTTTCTTTATTTCTAGTATGTGTGTCTTGAATGCAACTTATTTGACGATGAAGAGAAAAATCAGTTCCACTGCCAGGGGTGTGGTATTTGCCGTATTGGTGGAGCTGACCGGTTTTTCCATTGCAAAAAATGCAACATGTGTCTTCCAGTTCAATTGAAAAATGGGCACAAGGTATTAACTCCCCAAGAATAAGTCCCCCCTTCCTTATTTATTTTGAATGAATACCAGTGTGTAGAAAATGTTTCTCGAGCCAATTGCCCAGTTTGCCTAGAAGATATTCACACTTCTCGCATCCCTTGTCATATCCCCATGTGTGGGCATCTCTTGCATCGCACCTGTTTTGAACAGTTACTGCAAGCAGGTCATTATGCTTGTCCCATTTGCCAAACCTCCCTCATGGATATGACTCAACTGTGGAAATATTTGGATCAGCAGGTGGCTCATACACCCATGCCTTCTGAATATAAGGAGTATATTGTTTTTATATTGTGCAAGGATTGTCATAAGGTAAGTGGAGGGATGAAGGTAAAAATATTGAAGAAATCAAATGGCTTTGGGATCTTCATTAAAAGTCCTGTCAAACCTATTTCAACTCTCAAAGCCTGTATTTCTCTCCTTTTGTGAATGACGCAATTTTTATTAAAACAATTACAGGAATGTACAGTTCCCTTTCACGTTGTTGGTTTTAAATGTTGTCATTGCGGTTCTTACAACACGTGCCGCATTAAAGGCCCCATGAATCCTGCCAGTAAGTATATGATATCTCATAAGCTTTGAATTTTAAATCAGTTTTTATTAGCATCTGCTCAAGCTAGTAATGAAGCAGCTGGAGAGGGTAGTGCTGCCATTGACAATAACAACCAACCTCTGCAGGAGGAAAGTCCTACAGAAACGGTCAGCAATACTCCAGCCCAGTAACATTTGGTGATCGTGTCCATAATGACCTTTGTTTTCTGCACGCTTGTGATTCTTTTATTATTGATGGGCTTTAAACCTTTCGAGAATCTTATCGACTTTTGATAGGGAGAATGACGGTCCAAAATTAGATGTTGTTATAGGGGACAGCTGGTTTTAGGCATTTAATGTGGAAAAGTGAACAAAAGGCAGCTCTAGTGGTTTCGAATGAAGAAGCATTTATTGCAGATCTCCATTGTGCCAAAGCGATAGCCAATCAAGATTAAGATTCCATTGATGTTTGCAGAGGAATCTTTTGTATTTAAGCATGTACGGGTGTCCAAGAATAGTTCTTGTACTTGGTATATAAAAATATTTATATAAACCTTGCTTAATTTCATTTAATATTCGCTTGTATTTGGGTCCTACTATTATATTTTATTAAATGCATGTAATGGTCATATGGTTATGTAATTATAGCCTGTATTAGCGCAAAAAAAGGACATATGAGATTATGGGGTCATAGAAATGCAAGCGCCCAAAGTATACTCAGACTCCAAGATAGTAGCTGTAAAGCCATTGTGTCTTTGTTGAATTCCCTAATTGTTTTGATAAGTTGTTGTTTTCTTGTTTATTTAGATTTGTAGCAATAAAACGCATTCCAATGTCTGGAAAAGACGATGTCGATTTCTTTAGTTGGTAAATCTTCAAATAAAATGAGTTTCATGGCAACGCTATTCCAGGGAAAATTGTTCTTAGAACGTTTTCAGATTTTCTAGATTATCTTGATCACTGCCCCCATAGCACTCAATTTATTTTTAACATCCTGTATTTTGACTATGTAAGTGTAGTCAGGAAAACGTCTAATAATTGTCACTTGTCTTATGACGTCTTGCAACACGCGATTTGTATCAAACTAATTGACGTCACTTCATCAATAATGAACCAGAAATAGACGTTAAGAAGGTCTTCTGTGTTAAGGAGATCAATATATCTATGTTAATAACCCATGTTAAAAATTGTGATTTTATAGAAAACCTTTGGTTTGGGCTCATGAGATTACGCTACTTTGTGTTGCGACTGAAATAATTTTACAATAATCACTCAAATCGATATCGTATATAAACAATATATTACTGCTTTGAGCTTAAACCACAGTGGCGGTAATTTATCGATTTTTTGTATCAGAGGATTTTTCCTTTCATTTTGTTTAGAAATGATGCCTCATACACAAATAGAGTAAAATATGCGAAAACTCTGAAACTCCTCTCAATCTCTAAGAACGGATAGTTTTCAAAACTATGTTGAAAACTATCATAACAAAATAAGAGAAAAATGAAGAATTCGCCAGAAACGCATAGAACATATATCAACTTCATTGCACTTAAAAAGTAGATAATTGCACTGTTGCCACAGCCGGTTGCGTCATCCAATCACGTGGAACCGCTGCTCCTGTCACTGTCCTGCACGTGTAGCTGCTGGTTCAAGAAGGCGACGTTGCAGGTTTTGAGACGCGCAGCTGCAGCCAGTGAAGGACAGGGCGACATACATGGCGTTGAACACAAACTGTTGCTTATGTCGCATTGGTCGAGCATGCGCAACAGTTCTGTGGGGTTAGGTCCACCATCTAGTTTTTCTAAAACCGTTCTAGTATTCTTTTAGCTCATACTTAAAGAGATTTTTGCTCACCAATATCAGTCTTATAGCAGAGATCAAGTGCGGTTGTCAGATCCCACATTTGTATGGAACCATTGGAGTGACCTGTAAAAATGAACCTACGCGGACGTGAGCCCATCCTACTGGAACCTTCGCATTCGTGCACACAAAAGGCGCTTACAGTGCTGCCGTCCACTGCTTTAATGACGCACACCCTATAAACTCACTAGATTACACAGTTAAGCACGTCCAATCAATCCAGACCTTTTGCCATTACTAGCCAATCGCACAAAGAGCTGATCAGCATCCGGTACCACCTTCTGAACAAACACCTGCTCGTCGTCTTGCTCACCAAAGGGGCCGCAATCGTTGCCGGCGATAGAGGCTGAGGTCAAACCACCAGAAGTACCCAAAGCCCCTAAAGAGGGCTCTGCCACTTCAAGCGCCACAATCTTAAACGAAGCTTCAGGAGCTGACCCTGGTTGAGTACTAAGCATACCTCGGAAGCGAGTTACACGCCAGGAGCGCACGTGATTGTATTCCGAGCACACCGAGACTAAGTATTTCTCAGACAAAGTTACCTATTTGCAATGGTCAAGTCAAGACTTTTGGGTAGAAATTAATTAATAATTTACAACCTTCGTGACTTTACTTTGGTGAACAGTGAAAGTTTGAAAGAGCTGCGGGCCATGGCCCACAGTTTCGGGGTGTTGCACGATGACTCTAACTGCTCCTGAGGTGGTTCCATAGGCTATTTCGATCCAATTTCCGCACAGATCTAGAGAAAGCCACATAAAACACTTTGATTTCAGATCTTTTAAATGCAAAATGTGTATTTATTTACGAGAGTTATCTGGTAGCTTGGTGTCTTGTGTTGTATACCAGCAAAAATGTGCAGCTACTTTAAGACATTGCGCAGAATATTCAGATGATGTAACTATAGATCTACCAAATGACAACACAGAGTAATTTCTATTCTCACTCAGTATAACAATATTAGTGCAAATAAAAGTTGTTAAAAATTGTATGAAACTTTCTAAAAGTAAACAACATTGGTAACACTGTTATTTTAAATACATATACGGGTATTACCAACCCAAGGAAAATATAGGGATTGTGTAAATAGAAAAAGGACAGCATTAGGTTTAATATGTCTCCGACAAAGACCAACGAAGTGGGAAGAGTCACCGTCACTGCGATGTTTAGATTAGTATCGATTTCGCTTCCTTCGTGGTCGTTATTCGAGGCATATTAAACCTTGTGCGGTGTTTCTTTCACTAATATAATCCGTATGCGGCCATTGGAGCTGGTAATATCTGTATATAACACATGATTTTGAAACAAATGAAAGGTGCATTGTTACATTTTCATGAGGGTGCATGAGTTTTAAAGAATTTATTTCAAAATTTAAGAAATTACCATTACTACACAAAAATCCCTCCCACTAGTTCTTTTGTTATTATTAACAATTAAAAGTGTCATAGTGTAATCATTGTGAAAGCTTTCGAATGGAACGCATACCTTCCCGACCTCTCTCTGAAGCTGGCATGAAACACAAGGCCTAAGTTACAGAGCTCAATATCTACATTAAACTATTTGCTCAGCCAATGCAACAAAACATTATTTGGCACACTACTTACTTGTCTTTGGCGTCAAATAGACTGAAATAGCAGTCACAGTATCATTGTTGGGATCCCTATAGAGCTCTGTAACCAGAAGGTCATTATCCTTCATCCTCAAAGGAAATTTCTGCATGTCTAAAAAAGCAATTTTTTTCAAAATTAAAGCAAGTTTTAATTGTTGTGCACAAGAGACCTATATAATAGATGCATCCATTATTGCATCCAAGCAGCAAAATGGAGCCTGCAGTGTCGAATGAGGCAATGGGCATCACATCCTGAGTCTGCCAATGCTGGGTCATGGCATGCCACACTCCCAATTTCCCTAAAGGAGAAAGGGCCACCAATTGGCTGCCAATGAAGAACAAATACTCGACCCTGACATGTAAATTGAAGGTGCCTGGAAATTATAATTTAAATTAAAATATTTTAAATGGTTACACTTACCAATATTGGTCCTGGTACCCGCATCAGAAATACCCCACAACCTCACTTGACTCCCATAAGAAATAGCAACCATTTTAGAGGTTTCACTAGAGCCAATTTTAGCATTTATGGCTATACGCTCGATGCAGCTTTCAATGTGAGGGCTTGTGAATACTTGCTGCCACCCACTTGAGTCTTTAAGCCTAAAAAACAGGTTTTAAAGCAACATCAGACTCCCCAAAAGTAAACAAATTGCTACCTATAACACACCACAAAATGAGCATAAGCTACCACAATCCAATTGTGATGAGCCTTAATGATTTGCACTCTGAGAGGATCTGCCCAGCTAGAACCTAAAAGAGATAGTTAATATATTATTTTTTTAAATGCATTTTACAGTAAGAAAGAAAAATATTTTTTTACAACACCATGAACATACTTGCTGTCCCGAAAACCAGCCCCAAATCATTCCTCACAAGTTTATTCAAATCAGCAGAAGAATTACGTGCATGTCTCAGGTCTAAAGAAGCTGTCCTTGAATGAGCTCTATTGGAAACCCCTCGCAAGTCCTGAGAACTTCTACTGTAGCTTCCCTGAAGACCTGCTTGCAGTCGTAGTTCCAATGAAGAATTCCGTGAATGACCTACACATGTATATTTTTTCTCATCTAAAGATTTTTGAGTTTTAATTTGTTACCTTGAGAATTATAAAAAGCTCCAATACCATGGTTTTGGCCCTGATCCCTACCACTGGAAGTGGACTCAGCCTCTGATTGGCTGTTGTCAGTGCTTGCACTCTCTCCTTCTGGTAATCGTGCCCTATGAACTGCTGTTGTCTCCACTAGAACCCCACTGCCATTTTGTGTGTCATGCACTGGTATTGCTGAAGATTTCCATTAGGCAATGAAGTCAGAAATGAAATACAAATACTTACAAGGAGGGGGCAAATAGCCATAAAACAAAACATCTCCACAAGCAGACTGAGATAGTTCCTCACACAACATCAATCTTCGAACCAAGGGAGCAATATTATAGTACTCAGCCTCATGTCGAAGACTCCTTAAATCGACGCCTTGTACGTCAATTTCGCGGGTTCTCAAATAGTTTAAGATAACTGAGAACACTTTAGGGTCTCGGTCAATAAAAATGCAACCTTTTTCATCTCGAAGACTAGAGATGCGCCCGTTTAAGAGGGCAGTGAAAAAAGTGTCCGGAATGAGCGTGAGAGTTTGTCTTGACGTAGAAAATCTGGAAAATGTGTTGAGAATTAGGTCAACTACATTAGAAATTCAGGCTGGTATTCTTACCGTTTTCCTCCTACGTTTAAATGCAAAATGTCGCCAGAATAGGACTGATGGAACATTTTGTTACTTTTTTTGGTTAATACATGTTTAAGTGCGATGAAGACTAAACTTGGCAATGGAAATTGTTGTAATTGGAAACATTTAGTATTTACATTAATAGTAAACAAAGCTGACACTGACAGTGATTTATAACCTAACTGTCAGTAGGTTTTTTTTCTTGATTTTACAAGATAACCTCATTTTTTAGCTCATATTTCAATTTCTCGCAGTAATTATCTTTAAATTTCTTTAAAACCTTGAATTATGCTATGGAGTTAACCCGGAGCAGAAATTACCGTAGCAGAAACAGTTAGAGAAAATCAAGTAAAAACCAAAGGCAACAAGGCCAAATTTTTTCGTCATGATGAAAAGGAACTTGAGACCACAGAAAATATCACGTCATGAAAATTTTACCCCACAACGCCAACAGTACTCCAAAGCAATAGCCTACGAGGGAGAAAGCTGATGAAAAAAGAAACGTCTAGGTAAACAAAAAGTGGCGTAATGCCTCATCAGCAGGAAAACTTCAAATCAGGATCTAGGAAATGCCACCAATTCACTTTTAAGACACCAAATGGAATGTTGTAAAGATGAAAACGAGGTGAAGTCTACAATGATGGCAGAGTAAAAAGTATTAATTCCACTTGAATCTGTTATTTAAGGTCCAAAGACACTACCTCACTATCCTTCATACTCTCCAATCTATTCCTGAAAGCTCAGTACACCTTTGATGCATTTTGATAGCAAATAGCTTACTCAGCACTTTATGTTTAGGGTTTATTGCATACCTCTAAATTTTATTTAATTATACAAGATTTCATACACATATGTCATATTAGCAGGTAGAGATTAATTTCCTTAAGTGGTGTAGATAGAATCAAGAACCTTTGTCATAAATGGGTGAAAATAAAAATAAAATTTGTAAGAAATAAAAAATATAATCAATAATATGTGCTGTATGACTCCTTGCTAATCAGCTACTGTTAAAACTCATATGTAATACAGGCAATTTTAAACCATTTATTCAATATGAAAGCCTCCTTTTTGAGAAAATTTAGTTATTAATATGTCCCTGTCCTTTGGAAACATCACTGATACACTGCCACACACCTTCTGCATTTTGTGACCACAAAGAAATCTTATTATCACCACCTGAAACAGCCAATATATTCCCATTTAAAGACCAGCTGACATTCCAAACAACATCATCGAAGAGATGCAGTATTGTTGAATTCCAGTTGATGCAATCATTTGAGTTCCAAATAACAACTTTTCGGTCTTGAGAACATGATGCTATTGTGTGTCGGTAGATGCCCACTGAAGGGGCCCATTCTACATCCCTAACCCAATCAGAGTGAACCTAAAATAATTACATTAATTCCTAATCAAACAACATATTTATTGACTAACTTCAAGCTTGTTTTCTTCAATCCACTGGTCTCGGTCCTCTCTCCAAATCTTCACCAAATTGTCACATCCCCCTGAAACTAGTCGTTTTACCAATGGCTGCTGTTCACTCTCATTGCCATTAAATAAAGGGGTAGTTGCTGGAGCCCAGCTCACAGAGTTGCATCCTATAGCATGGGCATTTTGGACCTTTCTAGCATCCCAGCTGTTAGTCTCAGGTGTATAAGTGAGAATTGAAATTGAGCCATCACTACTACCACAGGCTAAGATTAGACCGAGTTCGGCAGGGGCAAATTGCACAGAATTGACACTTGAATCGTGGTTGGCATATTCATAATACTTTGCCCATTTGCGATTGGTCTCCTTCCATATGATCACCTTTCGGTCATAGGAACAAGAGGCAAGAAGGTTGCCAAACTTGGGATGGCTCCAAGCAATTTGCCAGACTGGGCCAAAGTGTCCTTTGAGATCATCTAAGAGGGTGGACGCTCCGTTTTTGATGTCGTAGACTTTAACACTGTTGTCCGAAGAACAAGTGGCCAGGCGGAGCCCGTAATAGTCTACTTCGGCATCGTGGATCATATCCTCATGGCCTGTATCCAGTGAGTTAATTATGGACACCATTTCGAACTATGGAACTATTTTAATATTGTAAATGGGACAAATAATAAAGAAAAAAATATGGAAGTTAACTGGAAAAACAAAAAAATTTGGTTAAGTTTGAAGGACGTGTTCATGAACCGTCAAAGTCAATCAATATTATGGCAGATTTGTCACTACGGGATATCTCTCCTTTTGTTTTAAATAGTTTAAAGGAAGAGAGAGAATACAATTGCACAATCGATTGTCAACTGATTTTGCATTAGATAAATCACTGCCGCGATTGGTTAAGAATTACCTCACTGTCAAAAATCTATTTTTAGCCGAGCGCACGCGTCAGACCATTTAATTTCCGCCATTTCTCTAATTTATTTGTTGTCGATTGTGCACAAAAATAGGATTTTATTGTTAAATTAGATTATGGAGACCGCACACATTCCCCAATAAACTGAAAGAGTTTTGCAGGTAATCACAACTTAATAACGGCTTCCTTCAATTCTCCCAAACTGGAACCTGCCCCCTCTCCCCCGCACGTGTAGTTATAAGCCCCAATCGCGCCAACATTTACAAGAGGGTACTTTTCTGATTGCAGCGGTGCTGAGTTTGATATGAAGATGAAACTACGTTAGGACGTTTTAGTGAGACAGTGTGTAATAAGGGGAACAACAAGCAATGGGGGCTTTTCTCGATAAACCAAAAACTGAAAAGTTCCAAGAGGTCGGAGAGGGAAATGGACTCAGGTTCGTAACTTGTGTGAGTGTGTCTCCAATTAGCCTAATTTTGTAGTTATGAGATTATGAATCAGCAGTACCCACCTTGATCTTGATAGCATCATCTAGGATTTATGTAACTTGAGCAATAGCCAAAACTGTAAATATTTAATTATTTGAGTTGAATTTTGAACAGATTAACTGAATTGAGGACTTAAACCCAAATTATTGATATGGTGTCAACTTTAACTGCAGGGTGTTTTCCAAAGAACTGTCAGATTAATGCTTGCGATCATTTTTATAAAAATGCTAATTTTCTCTGTAGATTTCTAATTTGTATCTTACAGCCAAATTAATCAACTTTATCTGCTGTATTCTGCTTTTCAGAAATCTGCAAGTTTTATTTTAAAAGGTCTAGTGCAAGAAATATTTTATTAGAAACTATTTGGATTTGAAATGATTTTAGGCTAAATAATGAATGTGTTGTTAGCTTTAAGTTCAAGTTCATTTGCAAAGAAATACTGAAGTAGAAGCATTCATTATATTCTTTATTGTTTTCTAATTTAGTTTGATTTTAAAGTTTAAATCACATTAATAATTTGATCCTAAATGCGGTATGTTCAGGTATGCAGTGGCCAGTATGCAAGGTTGGCGCGTTGAAATGGAAGACGCTCACTCAGCTCGCTGCGCTGGTCTGACCGACGACGAACGGCTGCGCGATTGGTCTTATTTCGCCGTTTTTGACGGGCACGCAGGCGCTCGCGTCTCGGCCCACTGCGCCGACCATCTTCTTGACGCTATCGTCGCGCAAGAAGAATTCAGCGAAGACGTCATCAAGGGAATCCGACAGGGATTTCTTGGTAATACCTCTTTATCGACTCAAAATCAATAATTCACTCAATTTCTGAACTCTAGAGTTGGACGATAAAATGCGTAATTTACCTGAAATGTGCTCGGGTGAGGACAAGTCCGGTACGACAGCGGTCTGCGCCTTTGTTTCGCCTAAAGGGCTATTTATTGCCAACTGCGGCGACTCGCGAGCAGTACTTTGTCGCAGCGGTCTACCCGCCTTCAGTACGCAAGACCACAAGCCCGGTTTACCCTCCGAACGGGACCGCATCGTTAAGGCGGGCGGTAGCGTTATGATTCAGAGGGTGAACGGTAATTTGCTACTCGCTTCACACCAAAAACTATAATAAATTTTGAGGGATTATGCAGGCAGCCTGGCGGTGAGCCGAGCTCTAGGCGATTTTGAGTACAAAAACGTAAAGGGACGCGGCCCTTGCGAGCAGTTGGTGTCCCCCGAGCCGGAGATATTCATGCAGGAGCGAGATGACCGAGTCGACGAGTTCCTAGTGCTGGCTTGCGACGGCGTGTGGGACGTTATGAGCAACGAAGACCTGTGCGCGTATGTCAGAAGTCGGTTACAGGTTACGGACGATCTACGAGAGGTCACTAGTCAAGTTATTGATACCTGTTTGTACAAGGTATATCCAGTTACTTTTGTGGTTTGTGGCAAACGTGAAGGAATTATTTTGAAATTTTCAGGGCAGTCGTGATAACATGTCCATAGTGCTGGTGGTGTTTCCCGGAGCGCCGCGGCCCTATCCCGAGGCTGTGCAAGCGGAAAAGGAGTTGGAGGCCACGTTGGAGCGGCGCATTAAAGGTTGTTTCAATTATATTACTTGCCAGGAGTACCTGTTTTGAGGGCGGAGCCCCACATAGCGTTAAAGGCTCCGCTCTACTCGTCCCGGTCGGTCCGCGTGATTCTCCTTTATAGTCGGCGTCGAAACCGACGGGTCGCAAAGTTCTAGTCAATTGTTATTCTAGTCAATTTGTTGTGATGTGTCCCGTTGTTATTTAGATTTATGTTCCCCAGTTCCTCGTCGATTGTGTTCATTTATGCTGGTAGTGATCAGGGAGAAAAGTTTGAAGATAACATTTAAACATTAACAAAAGGAAACAGCTGATTTGCGTCATGTTCTTTATTATAATTTTTGCGTATAGGTAGTTCCATCTTGGTAGAAATCCTGACTTGCTATGGAGTGCAAGTGAGAAATCAAAAACGCTGACAGTTGCCAAATTTAACAAGGGAATGAGGCTAGACATCTGGTACATTCCTAATAAAATTTGCAATTTTCTAAATTTTTAATCTCACACGTTTATCAAATTCGGCAACTCTCACCGCCTTTGTTTTATTTACGGTAAAACATCTCCATTCTAGTATAAGTTGGAATTTTTAATAAGTGGGAATTACATTGCAGCGTCTTTCCATAATTCTCCTATAAATGAGCGACTTACAGTCTCATAATTCAAGAGAAAAAATACAACCAAAGACTTCTGCAAACATACATAAATGTATGTTAAAGCCGAAGATCTGTCTTTTTCAATAAATATAAACCTTTTAAATATGCGTAAATCATGTAATTTCGAATATCTAGGTCTCGTTAAATTCGCAAAATTTTTCAGTTATCTTCAATCTTAATGTTATTGAGGGTCACTTTTACCAGCAAATTTTATTTCTAGAATTCACCCAACTCAGTATTATTTTCCTTCTCTAATAGCAATAATGGATTGTTGTGATTTTCATGTGATTTTTAGGTACTTAATCGATATACTTCTAGAAGGAGAAAAGACCCAACTAAATTGTTATAAGCGAGAGCTTAATCAATAGGCATTAAGAGTAATGCAATAATTAATCTAGTCTTCCTTTGTGTGGCGGTCGCCCAATTGTTGCGATTTTAGTGCCTCTAACGTAGGTTATTGTAAGGTGTACATGTTATGCCGAATGTGTTTATTTACCACCAAAGTGCCCCCATTTGTACCTGTTTTAATCGCCGCACTTGCAATAATTTTTCGAATCTTTGTCACTGCTCAAGGGTCCCCTTTAAACTAACTTTAGCAATTGACATCAAAATAAACGTTTCAAGCAGGCACCAATGGCGTTTCATTGACACCGATTTCTTTTTGTATTTTTCAGAAATCGTTGAACAGAACAGTGACATTGAGTTCTTGCAATTACTTTCGAAACTCGACACGTTAGAGATCGAGGGCCTCCCTCCCGGGGGCGGGCTGCCTTCTAAGTAAGTTTTTGCACCTTTTTTTAGGGGTTTTTATGCGCAACTATTTTTTCCAGACGAGCACTAATCGAGCGCATGTACAAACAATTGTTACCGGACCGGGCGGACACAGTAAGTCTTCACTTTGATTATCCAGGCGCTTTTTAAGATGGCTTTTATTGGCTGTGAATGTCTCTCGAAGTAATAAACCGCGTTTTTTTGTTGCTTTTTTTTACCGTTTTCTACTAAAAACCATGAGTACAAACAGCCAATACAGTGTAATTTTTGTTGTAGTAAAAATGGTCTGTTCTGTCATTTATAGGACTTGGATGCGTTCAACTAAGTGTAATAGGTAAGCACAGAGGGGAGAATATTTTTGTACAGAGTACGTTGGTTTTTAAAGTTAATTATTGTTAGCCTAATGAGGAGGGGTGGGCGGCAGCGGCAGATTCAAGTTTATGCAAAAACTCTTAAATGCATTCAGTACAGTAAAGAAAAATGTTTTAGCTATATAATTTTGACCAATCTGTTCATCAGTTGTGTCTTAAAATCAAAATTACATTATATACATCGAAATCGCAGGTACCTAAGAAGATTACGGTCACTATATGGCGCGTTATTTAAGTTTGTGACGAAACTTCAAGGGACGATTCTAAGACGAAAAGTTTATATAAACATAAAACATGAAATTGGTGAAAATTATTAATGTTTATTTTAATTAATATTTAGTGTGGTATCGATTTGTCCTGATCGCATCGCGACCTTGCTTCGCCACAGATTTAATTAATTTTACAATTTTTGTTCGATCTGTAGTGCATCACGCATTCTCCAATTTGACAAAATGTTCTTGCCGATTTTTAATTGGATTTTTTGACAAAGTCGCGGCCGTATTTCACTCTAGGTTTAAGGAAAGTTTTATCCAATCGCTTGCCTTTCGGACGTCTCACATAAATGGCCCATCACTTCCAACCGAGTTAAATTTCGACTCATCACTAAAAATGACTCGTTTCCAATCATTTTTGGCCCAATGAAAGTAAGTTCGCGCGATGTGTAATATTGCTTTTATATTTTTCTTACTTGGAAAGGGTTTTTTGACAGGTTTTGACGTGCTTAACATATCACGAACCGACATTCAACACTTTAGCAAATAGTAATGTGTCATTCGCTTTTTTATTAGAAATTTCACGTAAATTGTCTAAAGTAAAAAAACGTAATGAATTTATAAGTTTTCACATTCACCATTTCGTCCAAAAAATTTCCGTCCTAAAATATTTTCTTCAAGTCGGCAGTTCCAATTGGATCCAGTACGTGTGCTGCTTAAGAATGAACTTAATTCTAAATCATTCCGAATTAAGTAGGTATGTTTCCACCTGCCTGCCTTAAAACACATGTCACGAAAGAGAAACAAGTGGAAATATGTAACCCAAAAGCCAACTTCATAGCCATGTTGGCAACCGCAATATTAAATTTATTAACTTGTTTCACGCTTATGCTATGTTTGTGTTATGTTATGTGGTGTCATTCTACATGTCTGTCTTAATCCACCAATTACAGTGTTTTTGTACACTAAATGTATATCCTGCAAAAGAAAGTTTGCCTGTTGAACTGTAATTCTATGCTCTGCCTTTTCTACAATTTTTCTATACAAACTTGCATCTGCCACTGACTTTCTCAAACTTAACGAAAACTGTCGGATGTGTAAAATAGTATCATTAATAATTATAAAATACACGTTATTGTAGAACACAGTGACCTGCAGGAAATAAATACAATTACAGTTGTAAGCGAGCTGAAGATAGCCTTCGTTCGCCATTAAATCAACGGGCCAAAATCCTCATCATTCGCACCAACAAAAACGTGTTTTCGTTACTTAATTTTTTTTTACTCTTTTAATCGGTGACTGCATTTTGTTAATAGTACGTAATCTTGATGTGTCAGCACAATTGTAATTTTTTTTTTGTAAGTTTTTACCTGTTATACAGTCAATAGAGGGACAATAAAGGACTATTTATTCCCCTTAAATGTTACACATGAATTTTCGCAACAACGTTGTTGCACATAAACCTATAAAAGTGTAAGTCTCGTGCCTGCAAGGGCCCATAAGCTGTTCAGGGTGGAGCTGCCAAATTGGCCGGTTATTCTTCAATGAAGTGTTTTGGCCTCTACAGGGTAGCACGTTATGTATATGAATACACTTTTGTATGTGAATACATTGTGGCATATCGTTGTAGTAACTAAAATGGTTCCAAGATCCACACAATTGTATAGTAATTCCCTGTGAACGATTGTTTCTAGCTGTACTAATAACTAGTGTTGGTCTATTTTTTAACTGTACCCCAATAACGTAAAAATAAATCGGGATGTGTGTGTGCTGTATAAGATAGAATACTCGGAATAAATTTATTTAAGTAAAACTTTTGCCTTTTGAAATTTTTACTGGATCTTCAATCGCAAGAATGTACATTAAATGGGTTGTACCTACAATTAAGTTATTACAAAAAGAAATCACTTGCAATACAGATCATGTCATTAAAAACTAAGTCCACTCCTTAATGTCACAACAAACCGCGCAAGCACGGGGATTCAATACACCAAAGTCCAAAAACTCAAGAGACAAAGTACGACGATTCTATCGATGTAATCGGTAATTTATAAAAAAAAATTAAAGATGTATAAGCAACCTTAGAGACAGTATTAGCGCATCCTATACCTATTCTCTTCATGCACCTCGCAAAGATCGCCTTTGAAATCCAGTTTAATGACGAAATCCAAGTCGCGATTGTTGCGCAAATTTGGCTTCATGGTGAACACTCCGTGGATCTCTTCTCCCTTCTGTACAGTCATGTAATCTTCAAAGTAGAATACTGTTTGCTTCCAGTGGGTGTAAGGAGCGTCAGGGGCTGTAGTGAAGCCAATTCTTTTGTGACATTTTGTAAACTCAACTGTGAAGTATGTGACCAATGCTTGCACATAATCATTCCTTCGCACACCTAACAAGAAGCTGGATGAGAAGTCTAGATCCTCCTTTTTGACTGTGTACAGATCCACTTCCTTCACTAGTGCTGGACCAGTTACTACTTGTTTGGGATCCACTACATCCACTAGAGGTTCGCTTATAGCCACTTTTCTTATTGAGCTCATATCAAAGCCATATACATCATCCCACCAGTTGATTTTCTCATCCTTATACTGGCGATCTTCAATGGCAGTAATGAACAAAGAGCAGCGATCCGGGAAAAGTAAACCATTGGGCTGCAGCCACTTATCCCGGGCAAAGAGTACTGTGTCCAACATACTCTCATAAAACAGGCAATACCCCATCCACTCAGAGATTATGATATCAACTTTCTCAATGCCTTCTGGAAGGGTGATTTCCTCCACTTTTCCTTTAACTATAGTGATTATGTGGTCCAGTTTATTAGACTCAATAATCTGCCTGGCATATTCTACAATATTCGAGCATTCAACAGCAATGACCTTTTTGGCTCCAGCTTTTGCAGCAAACATGCTAAGGATTCCTGTACCACACCCAATATCCATGACAACTTTACCATTAAACAAATGCTTGTTGTGGTACATAGAGTTGCGGTAAGTTAGTGTTCGCACCTCATCTTTAAGCATTTCTTCATGGATGCCAAAATGGGCATATGAATCAAAGTAGTAATCTCTTGAAGTCATCTCTTCAGCTGGGATGTCTTCCATCCTCGCCACTTTGTGGTTTTCGGCGATGTGGTTAGTTGCAGGTGCTGCTTCCATGGTGTCCATTGCAGTTTACCTGAGAAAAAAAATTAAAATTCTCCTTCATATTTGATTGAGTGACTCGTTTGAAAGTTAGGCTTTAGGAGAAATATAATCGCTTTGTTACATATAAATTCGGGTAAGGAGCAGTTTTTTTTTTTCAACTAACACCGGTTTCCACTATCGGTTGTTGTGTGTAACGAAATAACACGTGCTAAAGGGAGTTAAAAATCGGTTGACCAGAATAAGTATTGCTATCTAGGAAATCAATACAAAATGAAAAATTCAATATTACCTGCTTTTTAGGACTAATTATCGTATTTTTAGGAAAAACTTGGCGCCGAAACTGACAAAGATTCAGCGTTTCTTCCAAAAAGAAAAATTGAAGAAGCTTTGACAAGGATAGTAACATTGATTGTCAATATTGACATTGAAAGCGTTGAAAATCAATGACAATGACGCTTAATAGCTTAATTTAATTCGTGTACCCTGGGTGTAGTACAAATGTTCAGATATTTGTTTATGCACAACAATAGGCAGTAACAACAATTAAGATACGGCAACATGGTCAATAACCTATAGAATTGGCGGATTATTGTTTATTTTTACTTGTCGACTTTCGATTTTATTAGAATTTGAACTTTTCTATCCAAATAAATCACAAAAATTCACGTCAATTTTTGTAACTAATAAATAAAAATATTTAACTTTAAACTCTTTATTTAAAATTTATGGATATTTCAAAATAACATTACTTTTCGACAACTATTTATTTTACAAGTACTATACTTTACAACTATACTTTATCAAGAAAATTAAAAAAATATTTTACATAACTTTTAGAGCTCCACACATATACAATTGAACAAACACATATAAAATTTTTTCAATTAAAAATTGTAAACAGAAATGGCATTCGACAGCATTAGACACGGTGTTGCCACATGTCACGTCAAGACTAATAATTTTAAATTTTCTTAATAAAGGACAAGAATGACAAATTTGCTATCTAGTTTTCGTGTTATGTTTTTCGTTGATAAAATCAAACTTATTTCATTAAGTACTGACAATTCATAGTAAGTAAATTCGCTGACTTCTACATGTTCCCCATAGTCCCCATGTAAATATGTTAAAGAAAAAATTATTTGATCCTCAAAGTCAAAGTTCTAAACTCACTTGCCCACCTACTCCATCTAACGTTCAACAAACCGCGCTTCTCGATCTCTCCCTGATTAACTGCCCGTCTGGAGAGGTTTCCAAATACTTCTCCAACACTGAGCAATCGCCCTTAACAATGCAGTCCTTTACAAAACAGATCCTTGATGTTCAAAGAAACCTCAGCAATCGCCTCAATCAGCATAATTTTCTCAAACCTCCTGTTCAGTATGTTTATAACCCCCTGGACTATGCTAAAGTCCCTAATGAACTCTATTTTTCCAAATATTGTCAGTCACCTAAAAAGCTGCTTTTTGTGGGCATGAACCCAGGTCCCTTTGGGATGTGTCAAACTGGAGTTCCATTTGGAGACACTAGTCGAGTTAGAGAGTGGCTTCAAATTAAAGGGGAGGTATCCAAACCTCCCAATGAGTGCCCATTTAGGCCTATCCAAGGCTTTAACTGTATTCGCAAAGAACAGAGTGGGGACAGATTTTGGAAGTTTTGGGAGAGTCAGTGTGGGACAGCTGAGAATTTTTTTAAAAATGCTTTTGTTTACAATTACTGCCCTTTAGCTTTTATGGACAAGCAGGGGCGTAATGTCACTCCTGCTGATTTAAAGGTACTGACCTGATTGATGTTTCATTTCCCTGCAGTTGTGATATTTTTGTTGCAGGAATGTAAGGAACTTGAGAGTATCTGTGATGAATACTATTCAGAGATAATCAATCTTATGGAACCCAATTTCATAATTGCGATAGGAAGGTACATTGAGAAGCGCACATATCTTCTTTTCAAAAGGACAGGCAATAAGATCCCAATCTTGTGTATGCCTCACCCAAGTCCACGTACCATTAACAACCAAAATTGGCCTGCAAAGGCCCTGCAGTTTATTGACAATAACAATCTTAAAAAATACTTTGAATTGGAGTAAATATGAGTATGAGTACTAGTAACAGTTCTGTGATAAACTTAAGTGAACAAGAACAGTTTTTCATGGCAAAAGCATTTGAATTTGCAAAACAAGCTCTAGCCCATAAAGAAGTACCAGTGGGATGCATTTTTGTGTACCAAAATACAATTTTGGCAGTGGGTTGCAATGAGGTAAATGAAACTAAAAACGCCACTCGTCATGCCGAGATTATTTGTATTGACCAAGTTGTAACCTATTGCAAAAATCATAATTTAAGTTTCAAGGAAGTTTTTCAGGAAATTGATGTTTATGTTACAGTAGAACCGTGCATTATGTGTGCGGCGGCTCTGTATCAATTAGATATTAGGAGTCTTGTTTTTGGGTGCAGAAATGATAGATTTGGAGGAAGTACTGTGTTTGATGTTAGTAAAGTTTTAAAGCCTCAAACTCAGGTTAAAGGAGGTTATAAAGCTGATGAAGCAATGGAATTGCTCAAGGAGTTTTATAAGGGCCAAAATCCTAATGCTCCTCCTTCTAAAGTTAATGCTAAGAATACTTGTTGAGTTTCATTTTTGTGTAATATTTTAAGTTTTAGTTTATAGGGTTTTCTATGTGACTGAAAATAAACTATTCTTAAACATAATTTTATTGTAAATTTCTGTGACTACATGTTATAACCTTATGGAGCTTAATCGGATTTCTTATAGCTTCTGAGGTTGACTAGTACATAACTTGGGACTGCCAAAAGTCCTAAAGTGATTAAAACGCCGTGAGCAACCTTCTCAGCAAAGGAGACTCTTACAGTAGGTGGTCCTGAGATCACAGACATATTCCGACTTTGCTGAGCGAGCCTCTGGACGAATTTGGAACTAGTGGCGCCGAACATTCTAAAAGTTGGTAATGTTTAGATATAGGGGCGCAGCCTCCGATGGGAGTCTTGAGTGGGTGTTGAAGCAGGGAACTACATGACATGGGATGCAATCGTTAGGGGATTCTTTCAGTTAGTTATTGGTAACGGAATGCATGGAAATACTTACTTTTTTTGATAAGTTAACTGGCTGTTAGATAATCAAGACGCCAAGTAAGGGCTTATAAAATTTAATTCGCAGATGTCAAAATTATGTCATATTAAAGCATGTCACAAACTTCCATTGTATTAAGCCAGAAATTGGTGATACGGCAACGTTGCAAGAGAAACGTCCGTTCTTTTTTTTATTGCAGTTCCCACTTTTCCGAGGAAAGCGCAAACTTAAAATAGTTGGAAACTAAAATTAGGAAAAAAAAGAACTTTTTTTTAGGTCAGTTAAATAATACCATTAAACTTTCGATTGAAGCTTAAGAATAAAAGCAGCTTTCTATTTTCTTCAGCTAAGGTGTGAAACTATGAGTTCATTTCACATCGACTAATACAAACATTGGCGTTGTCACAAAACATATTCATGCAACCTGCCACACTAAAATTAAGGAAGTTCAATCCTGCACTTTCAGATAATTAACTCTCTGATATTCTGGGAAAAAAGACAATTGAACCCCTTGGCATGTTGCCACATTGCTTAACACTTCAGTTTTTCATTTATTCGGGTAACTTCGTATTTCTTAAGCCGTCACGATTGAAAATCGCGCGAAAACTAAAACACCAACATAAGATTTGAGGTTATAATTTAGTTTCAGTTTTCCTCCTTGAAAAAAATTAGAAATTTTCTATTAAACGTCTCAAAATAATTCAATTTTAATGATTCTTTAATGATAAGATAATTTTGCTATAAAACTCCACTAATGGTGCTACCAAACACCGGCAAATTCCGGCAGGAACGGCCGGAGAAATCGGAGCAACGTCAGGTTGCGGACTCAGGGCCAGTGCTTCGGTAAGTATAGTCAAATCATTCCATAGAGGTTTTAACAGCAATTGTGCTTAAAAATAGAGAAGAAAGCTCGGAATATCGATTAAAACAAACCATAGAAAACGACTCCATTGACTCTAAATATGGCTTTGAGAAAATCAAAAGCAACTCTGAAAGAACTGGATTTCTTTTAAACATGCATTCCGTAAGTTGGTTAAAAACTCGTAGGCACAATTATATAATCTTGACTTTAGTCTGAAATCCTTGATGAGGATAAAAGACTGTGTGCAGCAGTGGACTTTTATTTTATGGAAGAAGATGGCACTCGTTTTAAAGTATCCTACCCCTTTATGCCCTATTTTTATGTCCTCACTAAAAGAGAACTTATTCAGGAAGTCATTCAATATTTATCCAAAAAATATACAGGGATTTTCGGGAAAATTGAGACAGTCACTAAAGAGGATTTAGACTTGGTAATAAGGATGCTTAATTTGTTTTTAAAGTTTATTATAGTGCCTTCCAGCCCAATCACTTAAAAGGACTAAAACAAAGATACATTAAACTTTCATTTTACAACCAAACTGATTTGGTTAAAGTTAGGAAAGAGCTTTTGAGGGAGGCCAGGAGAAATAAGGCCCGATTAAAGGAGAACTCTTATTACACTGAAATGTTGGCCACTCACTTAACAGACAATAGAAGTGAGACTGTGGCTGGCAAGATTACTACTGACCAAATGGAGAATATCTTAGATATCAGGTAAGATTTTGAATATTTAATGATTTCAAATATGAACAGTCATCTGCAAAAGAGAGTATGATGTCCCCTACCATGTGAGGGTCTCCATAGACGTGAAAATATTCTGTGGGTCTTGGTATTCAATTAAAATAAAGGGCCCTACTGATGTTCCACAAATAACCTTGAGAACAGACATAATAGAACGTCCTGAACCCATAGTTTTGGCTTTTGATATAGAGACTACAAAACTACCTTTGAAATTCCCAGATGCAGCTACTGATCAAATTATGATGATTTCTTATATGATTGATGGGCAAGGTGATTTTGAAAATTTATTAAAATTAAAAGAGTTCTATTGGGACTGTCCACTGCAGGTTATTTAATTACAAATCGAGAGATTCTCTCTGCAGACATTGAAAACTTTGAGTACACTCCAAAACCCGAGTTTGAGGGAAAGTTTACAATTTTCAATGAGCCAAACGAAATGCACCTGATCCAGCGTTTTTTTGATCACATAATGGATATCAGACCCCACATTTTCGTCACATATAACGGGGATTTTTTCGATTGGCCCTTTGTAGAGGCACGTGCCGCAGCTTACGATTTAGGTAAAAAGTACCTTTTTAAAAAGCACATAAATAAATTTTTTTTTAAGATATGAAGCAGCAAATCGGGTTTTCTCGCAATCGCGAAGGAGTGTTTATCTGTCGTCCTGCAATACACATGGACTGCTTGTGCTGGGTAAAACGAGACTCTTATTTGCCGGTGGGATCTCAGAACTTGAAAGCTGTAGCCAAGGCAAAGTTGCGCTATGACCCAGTAGAGCTGGATCCTGAGGAAATGTGTCCTTTAGCTGCGTCAAACCCTCAAATTTTATCCAACTACTCAGTCTCAGATGCAGTCGCCACGTACTATTTATACATGCAATATGTTCACCCTTTCATCTTTGCTTTATGCACTATAATTCCTTGCGAGCCTGACGAGGTGCTGCGCAAGGGCTCAGGCACTTTATGTGAAGCCCTGCTCATGGTAGAAGCTTTCTATGCAAACATTATTTTCCCCAATAAACAGGAAACGATTCTCAATAAGTTAACTCATGATGGGCACGTGTTGCATCAAGAGACTTATGTGGGGGGGCATGTGGAGGCTCTAGAGAGTGGGGTGTTTAGAGCTGATATTCCTTGTAGATTCAGGTGAGAGGCAAATACTAATTTTCTTAGGAAAAAAACTTGCATTTATGCAGGATTGTGCCTGAGGCTGTGGATACTTTGATTATGCAGGTTTCCAAAACTTTGGAACATGCTATAGTGGTTGAGGAGGGAGTGCCAATGGAGGCTGTAACGAACCTAGAGGAGTTGACCAATGATATCAAAGCTAAGCTCACAGCTATGAAGGTATGGATGAATATTCCTAGTACATTTCTGATATTGTAAAGAATAAAATCCTTTGAAGTTTTAACAGCAAATTATAGTGAACAATGATGGAAATAATGGGCCTGTGGACTTGAGTGAAAATGTGTGTAATGGCTTGCTTTTTTGTTTTGTCTCCTTTCAGTGTATTCACTCTTTCTAATTTAATCTTGTTATTGAGCTTTAAGACTCTTTTTAGGTGTTTGTAGTTGTGTATTTGGGGTTTACAACTTCAACTACAGCGTACAATTTATATTTTCTGTATAATTTCTGGAGCTTTTACCATAAATAAATCATTAAAAATTCCCTTATAACAGGAACAACCCTTGAGACTGGAACGCCCCCTAATCTATCATTTGGATGTGGGGGCGATGTACCCCAACATAATTCTCACTAATCGTCTGCAGCCTTGCGCGATAGTTGACGAGACCGTCTGCGCATCCTGTGATTACAACTGCCCTAATGCGACTTGTAAGCGCAGCATGGCCTGGATGATGCGAGAAGAGTTCTGTAGGTATTTTTGCCTTTGAGGAACCTGTAGCTTAAAGATTGTTCCAGTGCCGGCAAAACGTGGTGAATACGAGAGAATTCAACAGCAACTAGAGATGGAGAAATTTCCCCCGGCTCAGCCGGGAGGCCCGCAAAGGGCTTTTCATCAATTGAACCCACTAGAGCAGGCCGATGTCGAGAAAAAGAGATTGGAGGTTTGGCTCTTTTAAAGTTAGTTAAGTGAATGTTTTGGAAGATTTGTTTTAGATTTATTGCCGCAAAGTCTACAAAAAGTTAAAAGTAACTCGGATGGGAGAAAACACTACTACAATATGTCAAAAAGAGAACTCTTTTTATGTGGACACTGTACGCGCCTTTCGAGACCGAAGGTGATACCCTTTATTGAATGTATTTTTTGTCCACTGATACTTTTACAGATATGAGTATAAAAGTCTTTCAAAAAAGGCCAGACAGGCCGTTGGGGAAGCGATCAAAGGCGGAGACGCCTCGGATATCAAATCGGCTAAAAACCGAGAGATTTTATATGACTCCCTGCAGCTTGCACATAAGTGCATTCTCAACTCATTCTACGGATACGTCATGCGCAAGGGGGCACGATGGTACAGCATGGAAATGGCCGGCATTGTTTGTTTCACTGGAGCCAACATCATTATGAAGGCTCGAGAGATCATAGAACAAGTGAGAATTTATTAAAACAAAAAAGCTAGATTTTACGTTTTTCGTAGGTTGGAAGACCTCTAGAATTGGATACCGATGGAATTTGGTGCATCTTGCCTGCATCTTTCCCTGAGAACTTCACAGTTCTCACATCCCAGGAGAAGAAAAAGAAATTCGTCATTTCCTATCCGAATACCATATTGAACGCCATGGTATGTTGAAAACGTTCTAAAAGTCACACATTAAGCGACCTGTATAGGTTAAAGAACACTTCACCAATCATCAATACCACGAGTTAGTTAACACTGAAACTCTGGAGTATAAAATTCGAAGTGAAAACTCAATATTCTTTGAAGTAGACGGGCCTTATAAGGCCATGGTATTGCCGGCCAGCAAGGAAGAGGGCAAAAAGCTGAAAAAGAGATACGCAGTGTTCAATTTTGACGGCTCCCTCGCTGAGCTCAAAGGGTATATCACCCAAAACGCTTACTCCTAACCCTCTTAACGTTATAAAACGTTTCAGTTTCGAAGTTAAGCGTCGAGGGGAGCTACAACTGATCAAAAATTTTCAATCTTCGGTATTCGAAGCCTTCCTCAAAGGAGATACTTTGGAGTCCTGCTACGCAGCTGTGGCCCAAGTAGCCGATTATTGGTTAGATGTGTTATTTTCACATGGCAAAAACATGCCCGATTCTGAACTGTTTGATTTAATTTCGGAGAATCGCTCAATGTCCAAGAAATTGGAGGAATATGGGGCTCAGAAAAGTACATCCATTAGTACAGCCCGTCGGTTGGCCGAGTTTCTTGGCGATCAAATGGTCAAAGATGCCGGATTGTCCTGCCGTTATGTAATATCGAAGAAACCCGCTGGGGCACCCGTGACAGAAAGGTGGGAGAAAATTTCCCATTTTTGGAAGGTTGTAATTTTTAGTGGTTACGAAGCTACGTCTATATAAACGCTAAACATACCAAACTAACCTTCAGAACGTGCATTTTAGGGCGATTCCTTTGGCTATTTTCCAAGCCGAGGAAGCCATCCAGAAGCACTACTTAAGAAAGTGGCTCAAAGATACTTCATTAAACGAGATTGACATCAGGGATGTTTTAGACTGGAGCTACTATATCGAGCGATTAGGTGGGGCGATTCAAAAGATTATTACCATACCAGCGGCCATGCAGGGGGTAGGAATAAATTGAAAACTTATTTAATTAATGTCAGTAATCGATAATTAGGTTCCAAATCCGGTGCCCCGAGTCAGACATCCCGATTGGCTGCATAAAAAGATTTTAGAGAAAAACGATACATACAAACAGAGAAGGATTACAGATATGTTTTCGAAAGAGGCACCAAAGTGGACGGATAAAGAGAAAAACGAAGAAAACGTTGTAGGTGAGAACAAGTAGAAATTAATCAAATAAAACTAAATAAAAAGGTCCGTTGTGTTATCTCACTGCCTACTCACCTAATGTACCAGGGTAGATTTAGAAGTTTTTCCGTTGTTGGCGCTTGCCTGTTCAATTTGATCGGTTGTACAAGAACAACGTTTGTAGGCTAAAGTTTTTAGTATCGCCCCATTTTTCATTTTTAAAACCAATTTTTTAGCAGAGCTTCTCGAAGAGCCTCCATTTAAATCGAAGCGTGTAGTTATTATAGCACCCCCGTAGTGTACGGGAAGCGCCATTTTGTCATTTTAAGGCCTTGTTCGTATTTCGGCAACGAGGGTTTGAGTGTCACATAGGAGGAACAAATTTCAATTTTGCAAGTTTAAATAAGTTAATCATAAGCTTAGAGTTAGGAAATTTAAACGTTTTCGCAAGTTTTCCATTCGCACACACATTGTTCCCACTTATTGAATCAAACTAAACTACCAGCTGATATGGAAGATTTCGGCCACTCAAAGGACCAATCACCGACATTCAAAAAGCCCATCGGCTATGTTGCTAAGAGAAAACGTGGGAAAGACAAAGAAAGCCAATTTACCGAAGAAGAACTGGACAAAACCTGGAGAGAAGTCCTTGGAAACCCGCCTCAGTGGGGCGACACCAAGGTTTAATCCTGCCATATACCAAAAAACTACTTTAACTCATTTATTTTTTGTAGGAGTCTAGGGAAACCTGGATAATGTTCCAAAAGCGCAAATGGCTGTTTCAGGCTTTACAAAAGAATATTGGAAATCGCAACAAAAAGAAGAAAACTAAAGGAAGTTTGGCTGTTTTAAGATCTTCAGCGCCCGGGACTTTGGGTACTTTTCTGCAGAAAACTCAAAGGACGCTGTTGACAACGCCCTGGCAAGTGTTGCAAATTTGCCATACCAACACCCCTGGGGTGTTCAAATTATGGGCTTTAGTTGATTGCGAATTATACTCAGTAAAATTACACATTTCTCGAGTTTACTACGCCAATTTGAAGACGGAAAAGGCAGTGGAGGAGTGCTGTTTGTTCCGGAAAGTCAATAGGACCTTACCGAGGGCCAGGCACGTGTATCATTTATACCGGTACTCGATACCTGAAGAAATGTTTCAAGATAACCGAGAGTATGTATTGATTGCGAGGATTAAAAAAGATATTTAATATTACGGAATTGCAGAGAATTGCTGCAATCCGCTATGTCAGACCCGGCAGTAGAGGGCGTTTATGAGACCAAAACATCCCTCCTTTTCAGAGCTTTAATATCCACTAGTTGCGTGGTTAAAGTCTCCAGAGGAGTAACCAGTCTGGATACGTTCACTCTCGAGGAACTAGACACGGTTTCATTGCACCGGCAGCCATATTTAGTCAAAGATTCTTTAAAACACTTATTTTTTTATCATCACAGGTACGTAGCAGTGCTATAAAGTTTGAATTCGGCACATTTTTTTTAGACATCCATCAAAACCTCAGCACATGTTTGGCCTATTCCTGACTCCCTTGAAAAAGGGGCTGGTGATTGTGGTCGATACGGTGAGGACGAATTTGATGCCGAATATGGTGAATTTGTACATAGCGGAACGCAATGGAAAGTAAGTCTGATTAGATTTTGTTTTGACTTCAGATTATTAGGTTTTAATCCTCAATTTGATATTGGTATTTTTATTACTATTTAAACTATGGAAACACCAAAACTTGACTTTCTAAAAAGACGTTGATTAAATGCGCATCTATCATAATGTTCAAATCAAAAATATAATTGTGGAAAGTTTTTTGGGCTCGAATTGAAACCGTAAAATTTAGGATTTTATCGGGAATCAAAAGATTTTCACCTGTTTAACTAAATTATTGCACGTTAATGTTGACACACCCTGTAGAAAAGAGAAGCTCAGTGAAGGTCTACTACCTCCCGAAGGGATTCAGTTTGAGGTGCGCGTCGAGACTGATTTGAAACAAGTTTACAAGCTCCTCAACAAAGCTCTACAGATGTATAAAGAGGAGAAGAAAGGCCCCACACTTTTAGCAATTCAGAGCACCATGGACGTTCCGAGTTTGCAGAATTTCGTGAGCACTTTCGGGGATTTCCCACAAACGCAAATATTTGTTAGGGTAAATTTCGCAAGCTAATAAAATAACATAACGCCATAACGAATTAAAATAGGACGAGGACGATTTGTACAACGTAATGGATTGGCAAAAACTTGGAGCTAAAGCCCTGATTCGCCACTATCTCAACAGTGAATCTGCCCTAGATATTATGATCGAGCATAGCCGTTACTTCCACATACCCGTGGGAAACCTGCCGGAGGATACCGCCATTTTCGGGGCGGACCTCTTCTTTGCTCGGCACTTAATTCGAGCCAATCACGTGCTTTGGTGTTCGACCTATGATAAGCCTGATTTGGGCGGCAGCGAGGAAACAGATACTAGGTACTGGTAGATTGATTTTTCAATTGATTCACAACATGTCGTTTTATTAGGCTTTTAGCAGATAGTCAAGAAGGCTCCAGCGAAGTATGTAATACCCCCGGATGGTATTCGTCGGTGTGTGTGGAGCTGGACATTGACAGCTTAGCAATTAATACGTTGCTGCAGTCGCACCACGTGACGGATATCGAGGGCACCAGCAGCACTACCAGTTTTGACGTGAACCAAACTTCTTCAATCGACGAGATGCTCTCCGGGAATGCCAATGCGGTATACAATGAGGCGGCACGGTGCGTTGAAGCATTCAAAGTGCTGAGAGTGATGGCAACAACATGGATGCGCGATATTTCCCTCCACGATAACGTCTATGCCGACTTTCAAGTCGTACACTTTTATAGGCAAAAAACTCATTTATTCTTTTAATTACACCTCTAACGTTAATACTTGTAGATGGCTGAGATCATCCAAATCTCTCCTCTACGAACCCGCACTACTTAAAACCCTGCAAACTCTAATGAAGAAACTTTTTCTGCAATTAGTGGCAGAATTTAAACGTTTGGGCTGTATCATTGTCTACGCCAATTTTAACAAAATCGTCGTTTGCACCAAGAAAAATTACGTTGCAGACGGATTGGCCAGTGTTGAGTTTGTCGTCAACTCCATTCGAAACAAAGAACTATTCCACTCCGTTGAAATTAGTTACAAGTAACTTCCAACAAAACTCAACTCCCTCGTAGAGAAAAATAATATATTGCAGGCGCTGCTGGGAATATCTAGTGTGGTTAGACCCGGCAAATTATGCGGGAGTAGTGGGAAAACCTCCTGAACAAGAGGACACTGAAGAAGAGGAGATTACAGAGGAGGAGGAGCCTATACTGGACTGTCATTGGAATTTAATAGAGCAGCTGCCAGAAAGAGCAGACTGCAGACGCAGCTTCGAAGCAGTGGTGGCCGGCTACATTTACGCCATCTATACCAAACTGAGGCAAAACAAAACAGTGAAAATGCCCGCAGTACTTAGTCAGCCCTCCTTCGGCTTGGCCGTGCACGACGAAGTAATCGAGTATGCCAAAGAACTACTCAGTGGAGAAATTAGTCAAAACTTATTTAAGTATATTACCAATAACTACTGTTAATATTACTTTATAATTCTTTGATTGTTATTAGGATGACAGAACGTGTGCACAGTGTAGTAAAACCATCCCCAGATGGCACTAGTGCTGCTCTCGGCTTTGTTAAATCGATCTGTCATGTATTAGGTTTAGACCCGGCAGTGTCGGAGGTCGTCAACAATTTAAAAAGCAACTTACTGAGACTGATTGGAATTGGGGAATTCTCGTCAAAAGCTGTATGGTCAGACACTACAGTGTCTTATATGGTACCTCAGATTATTTGCGGCAAATGCAATCACTGCAGGGATATCGGCAAGTTTCCCATGAGAAGATGTTTTCAATTTCTAATTTGTAGAACTTAGATTTAGGCAGAGATCCCTATAGAAGAGAACACTCCTGGCATTGTCCCAACTGCGAGGCTGCTTATAAAAGTGCAGAAATCGAGAGTTTGCTTTTAGACACAGTTTCCAGGAAATTTTTGGCTTATAATTTGCAGGACTTACAATGCAAGAGATGCGCGCAAGTATGCATAGATTTAATGGTAAAAAAAAAAACGTTTCAATAACGATGATTTTTGTAGATTAAAATGGAGAATTTGATCAAACACTGTCAGTGTGCCTCAGACTTTCGATGTCTGCTCTCTAAGAAGGATTTAGTCAAGCTTTTGGAGACGTTTTTGGAGTTGGGAAGAAGGTTCTCTATGCCAGCTTTAGCCGAAACGGTAGAACGTATTTTAACTTTAGTTTAAAAACATTATTTGTAAAGAATAAATTTTGTTTATGAAATTAAACAATTTTGTGGTAAACACTACAAGGAAGAATTTCATTCTAAACATGGGGATCTGTATTTGACGGACCGAGAAAAGTAAGTGGGATTGCGAAAACATCCACTATAATGTTTAGAATAATACAAGGTGCCGCGAGAAAACCAAGCGTTTTTATAACGAATAGTACTCCACCGTTTATAAGGAAGGGTGGTGCCTCAATAGCCATTTCATTCTTTGGCTCATAAAATTTGATTATTATTATCTTCCAGTCGTCACTATGGAGCTGTCGCGGACATTAGAACAACACATACCAGATATAATTTTCTGCTCGTGATCATATAAGACTATGTTTTCAATTATGCTGTTATAAGAAAGAAATAAATTATATATCAAAAACTAATGATTCTATGATTATTTCAAAAACACTTGATTCCCATACCCTACCTTGTATTAAAATCGCATAGTTTGAATTTAAAGTTTTTAAACCTCAAGTTGAAATTCAAAATATATTTTAGTGGCGAAAATATCATTTCTTATTCCCGAGAGAAGAGCACACATTGTGCTTTTGAAAGTACACAATTACATATGTATATAGTATTATTTTTCCTGCTATGCAAATGGCGTTTTAGTGAATGCATGCAAAAGGCAATTAAGCGATTGGCAAGTGCGAGGGAGATGGGCTACCGTTTCTCTTTTCATTGTCAACGAGGAACTAGCTTCGTTGACTTGCAAGCACTACGCTTTAATCCGAGGACAGATTCAGGTTTACGTGATTTTGGAGATCGCAAATTACGCACATACATGGAAATTTGAATGCATTCTTACAAAACAAATTTCATGATGAATTTTAATTTAGCCTTACCTCTACTAACACCACCGTTTCGTCCTCCAATTAAGACGTATTGTTTGTGAGTTAATGACAGTAGCCTGTCTCCCTCGCACTTAACAATCACCTAATTGCCTTTTGTGTGCATTCACTAAAACTCCACATGCATAACAGCAAAAGAGTATTGTATGTATATGCACCAAAAAAAAATAAAAGAAGAGACAATAACCAAATTCCAACAATATTTCACATGCATTTTGGTTAGGAAAGAAGGTTGTTGCGGCTCTTATCTGAACATAGTTCGCTAATATAAATAAACCTTTTTGGCCTGTTTTCCTTAGATAATAAGTTTAATAATAATTCTAATCTCTAAGACCAGAGGGAACAAGAAAAATAAAAGCCAAGAACATACTTTTCACTTGGATTCCAGGTTGATGGGGTCTAAGATGGGATCTTGGAACTTAAAGTCAGGGAATTTGGACATATCAACTCCTGCACCACCTCCATATTGCTTGGACACCTTTTCCAATTCTTGTTTCAACTCTTTTTCTAATTCAGGGGTCGGTTCAACCAACGATTTACCGCTGAAAAGAACAAAAAAGTTTAGGGGATATTTGACCTATCTACAAATGCTAACTTTATACTTATTGTTTCATGAACCTTTATAATATTTACTAAAATTATTTTTTCTTATGCTTATTGACATTCATATTAAAATGAATTCTTTTGCTGTAACTTTATACATGAATCTTTCACTTGCCTGTTGCTCTTTTGCTTGTATTCTCTAATTTTGTCGACGAAAAGCTGTTGAATTGGGTCAGTAGCCTTTTGCAAACAGGGGGCCAAAATTCCAATGTTGCGGCTGTGAATAGCACTCTTGACAGAGGTTTTCACATTGTTTAAGATTTGATAGGACAACATCTAAAAGGGGAATTAAGACAATTTGTATTCTTGGAAGAAAATTATGTAATCACTGCTATGGGCAAAGGGCTGAAAATTGAGAAGAGGACTAGATGAGGTGGTAACGTTCGTCGGAAAAATTGAGAAAGAATGCGTAATTACCTTAACTTGCTCTTGAAAGGGGTTCAAAAATAATTGCTTTATTAAATTTGGAACAAGAACTAGAACTTGCCTCTCAAACAGGAGAAGTTCATATAAAATGCCATCAAATTAATGTCAATTTAACCTCAAATTTCAGAAGAAAACTTGTTTTTATCTCTCTCTATTCAATGGAAGTAAAAAAAGATGGTGGTATTCTCTCAAGTTTATTTATGTAGATTATAGATGGCACCAGCACTATAAAATTAAGAACACTAAAGGCGGCGTTTCTAAATTGGTGTAAATTTTTAAAATTTGAATCTAACAATGACCATAAAAATACAAAAATTGTTGCTTAATCCTATAATGAACTCATTATATGACTTATCACGTGACTAGTAAATTATTAACTAAGTTTAGGTGCCAAACTAAATAAACAAAAAAATTCATGTACAATAACGCTTAAACAATAAAGGAAAGAACACATAAATATAGGAAATGTATATTAGTTTTTTAAATATCTCTTGTACACTCTGAGAATTCTCCGAATTCCATTAATTTGGAGGATTCTCAATTAGAACTCATCATTGTCACTTTTTTGGTAATTTTTAGATGCCTTTCCTTGTTCTCCCGCTCCCTACATTGCTATGCATTTTTCTTGGACCCTTCTCCGAATTTCATTTTAACTTCTTTTAAATTTCTAATAATAAGTAGAATGAAAATACTATTAAATATATGATATCTGATCACTGTGTAAAATATAAGTAGCATATATTCAAGTCGAAACATAGCGATTGTGCAAGTGAGACACAAGAACTACAGAAAGTTTAATATGCCTCCGTCAAAGGCCGCGAAGGCAGAGTAAAATCGACTTTATCCATTTCGTTCGTCTTTATCAGAGACATATTAAACCTTGTGCAGTTTTTTTCCCACTCACATAATCCGTATGTTTCTACCTGAATTTGTGATACTCACCATTTAACCCATGAAGGTGTTACATGGTTAATAAATATATAAATAACTGAAGAAATTTTTTCGTGCAAAAATGTTTTGAAATGGAGTCCACCTTACTTATGAACTTAACACCCTAACTAGCTCTTTGCTGTTGTCTGTAAGTCTCCTTCAGCATTCTTAAATTCTCCTCCAACGAGGCCACTTCATCGAATCTCTGTGCACGCCTCGCTTGGTCTATGTAATTCCTTACAATCTTCATTTGTTCAAGTAGAGGATTTTCTTCAGTATCTGTGAAAAATCTCTAAATAACACTGCCTCCTGATATTTGTCTCAATTATGTACCCGTTTGCACCTCATTGGTAGGAGCAGGAGACCACCCTGTAGTTACCGCAACTGTTTGAATTCTCTGCGGTCTCGGAGTGACTATAAAACTATCCTCCCTAAAGCTCATAGCTAGCTTATGCCTGATCGCCTCCAATTCCTCCACTGAGGGTAGTGTTGGTAGGGTCAACAGGCAATCCTAGTATTATAATTTAGACCCTCAAACTACCAAGAAATCAAACAAAACCACCTTAATGTAATTAGAAACTGCCTTTCTAATATTATTCTGCAACACGGCTGCTTTAGGCGTTTCAGGATCTACAGGTTCTGATGCAATTTTCTTACTCAAAGTGTCCATCATTTGAGCTTTTTCTGCGATCGTCGACCTCAACGCTTGGCAGTCTTGCAGCAAGTATGTAATCTCTCCTGAAGTCAATGAGTTGTACATCTAAATTTCCCTACTTCAATCTTACAGACTTTAAAATATTAGTAGCAATTTACTTTAATATACATGTCCACAGAAGACTGAATATGATTCTTGTTGCTTTGAAGCAGAGAGTAAAGCTGCCAAGTGGTCGATTTAACCATTTGATCGATCTGAACTTTCCTACGGCACTCCAACATATCTAGGCAGTGATTGCAGATCCTTAGAGTATCAGTTTCTTTGCCTGAATACTCTTTGTCACTCACGCTGTTAATGGGGGCAACTATGCTTTCTGGAAGCATGTTTATGTGGTTGTGGTTGTGCGATAAGGAAATGCTTACGGGCGACTTCATAGGATAAGAAGCGGGAACAGTTATTGCACATTATGCTACCGCAAAGCCGGCAGTGATGCTGTCTACGGGCAATATTAAAACTTGCAGCGCAAGAAGGACATCTGGTTACTGTGGAACCATCGAGCCATACTACCAATTCCTGGAAGTTGTTTTACATAGTAACGGTAAAGCCAAGTGGCCCCAAATATTCATAAATAAAAAAAATTGAACATTTTTTTATTTTCTTTCAAATCCAACATACACAAAAATATAGAAGAACTTATAAAGGCTATGCCTCTTTGTAAGATCACATATAGCTGTACCCCTTTGGTAAGTCCTTGTACAGAGCTTATAGGGTTGTACATGGGCAACTTAAAATTTGAATTAGATTAGTTAAAGAGTTTCTTTTTTGAATTTTACTTTTATAACTTAATTTTTTGAATGTCGATAAATTTAATTGTGTCACTAGTTAGGCTGAAATTCAATTTGATCAAAAGTCTCAATACACATTGTCTGTGGTATCAACCAAATGTATTTTAGAAGTATTAAATATCTTTTCTATGCTTTTGAAAGCTCCATACCTGTTCCTGCTGTTTTCTGTCAGATCCAAAAGTCCTCAGCAGACGATCAAGCCTTATAATCAACTTATTGGTCTCAGTAGTCCTATGATCTAGCCTCTCTCTTCTAACAGCTTTAAAGTAATCTGTCTGACTCCTAGACGGACCGGGCTCTTGAGATTCGCTTTGCTCAAGAAAATACTTCTCCTGCGTAAGCTCCTTGAAGCCCTCCAACTCCTGGTCATCCAACTTGAGGATTTTCTTTTTCATTTTGCCGTAAATACCTGAAACCATGAGGGTTTAAGACGAGTTACTGAGGGTGACAAAGACAACCTTTAAAAGATTTTAGGAATTCTTGTTCTTCCAAGTGGAGGTCTTGAAAATGGGCGGTTAGATTGCTGGGAGATCGCAGATCTTTGAGGCATATTGGACAAAGGAAGCCTTCTTGAATGTCTGCGGATTCGGCCATAGGTTTAAGTGAGTACTGTTAAATTGCAATTAGGAAAGGTTTGATTGCATTTAGTAGTAATCCAAGGACAGTCTTAATCAGTGAGTAAACTTAACCTAAATTTCAAAGTCAGCTGAGCCAATTCAGTCGTTATTCATTTGATAGTTTCATAATGATCTAGCGACATCTATCATGAATGTTGTTACATTCTTAAACTTTGTAAACCATAAACTTTCTAAAGACGCACTTGATATTGAATTTTAAATTTCACAATATAATATATAATAATTAGACTTAAAAGAACTATGGCAAAATAATTTTCTTACTTTAATCAATTATAAACAATTAAAAACATTATTGCAACTTTTAGCGCCATCTTTATCCCAAGGGCTATAATGCGCATATCATCAAACTCCGGAATCCCGACCAATCGAATACTGACTAATGGCGGCCTAAAATTGTTTATAAATAAACGGACCTGTATTTTATTATTATTCATTAAACAGTTATTAAGT
The DNA here is from genome assembly GCF_040115645.1 of Euwallacea fornicatus. Taxonomy (NCBI): domain Eukaryota; kingdom Metazoa; phylum Arthropoda; class Insecta; order Coleoptera; family Curculionidae; genus Euwallacea; species Euwallacea fornicatus. Next base: position 1,673,883 of record NC_089541.1, on the reverse strand, counting down.
GTGATTAGATTCCAGTTACCATTGGTACTTAAATTAAAGGACGTTTATCTCTCCGCAAACTGCAAATCATGATTTTTTGTACACACGGCGCGATATTGGCGACTATGTAGTATTACACACTACATACTCTAACATTTCCACGTAGCGGTCGCTGGTAAGCCAAACAACTTTGCCTACTGTGGCCCTTAGGCATAGTCCTTAAGTGACAATGAATTCTAAAGCCTCCTTGGCAATATGTACTGTAATAATTGGATGTATGTTGAACAACATCTTCCTGGAGTACATCATCAAACTGGACCCAGGTGCAGGGCACCTTATCACCTTTCTGCAGTTCTGTTTCATCGCCCTGCACGGGGTTATATTCACCTCAAAATTCGGGAGGGCGGAGCGCAAGATCCCCCTCAAAGAATACCTGACTTTAGTGGCTTTCTTTTTTGTGACTAGTGTGGTTAATAACTGGGCTTTTGCCTTCAATATTCCGGTGCCCTTACACTTTATTTTCCGGGCTGGGTCTCTCATTGCTAATCTTATCATGGGGGTTTTAATTCTGAAGAAAAAGTACACGTGGGACAAATATCTTTCAGTCTTTATGATCACAGCTGGAATTGTAATCTGCACTTTGTACTCATCAAAGAATGTTGGAAAGAGCTGCCTTGACTGTTCAGATACAAATAATGTGATGCAGCAGCAACCTGAGAGTGTAGATCCTGCTCAGTTCTTTTGGTGGTCAATTGGGATTCTACTTTTAACTGGTGCTTTGCTACTGTCTGCAAGAATGGGAATCTACCAGGAAACACTTTACCAAGAGTATGGAAAACACCCCTCAGAAGCCTTGTATTATACCCACTTACTGTCTCTCCCAGGGTTCCTTATTTATGGCAGCAGTATTTGGGAACACTTTGAGATCTCACTCAAAAGTGAACTAGTGCAAATTCCCCTCACAAACATTGTGATTCCTATTTTATTTGTTTACCTGTTCTTTAATGTCCTCACTCAATATATGTGCATCAGTTCAGTCTATGTGTTGACAACAGAGTGTACCTCACTTACTGTGACTCTAGTTATTACGCTCCGTAAATTTATGTCTCTAGTTTTTAGCATTGTTTATTTTGACAATCCCTTTACCCTGGCTCACTGGTTTGGGACATTTTTAGTATTTGGAGGAACCCTAATTTTTACTGAGGTTCCTAAGAGAGTGATGGAAAGCCAGAAGCAAAAGAAAGTCAAAAAGTCTTAAGACTTTTTTAACAAAATCATTATTTGTTCAGTACAGTTTCAAGTAGAAGAAAATTTAGCTGTAAGTTGTAGAGTACAATAAAAGATGGGCATTATGATTATTGACCTCTATAATAGAAAAATTATAAATATTTAAAGAAGTTTTTTTGAAAAACCTTATAAACTGTAGGACCAACAGTGTGGCGTTCTCTTGTTGATTTCATGTGCTGTCACTCATATTTAGCAAACTTTAGTAAAAGTACTTAAAATAAATGTAAAAGAAATTAAGTCCCCTCAAAAACCTTCCATAAGGGCCCTAAGATGCCTCTGATACACACACATAAACTTGGTAACAAATCCTTCAAGATGAACTATATGTTTGCTGCCTTGAGTCATTCGGTACTCATATAGAGCTGCATCTCTTATGACCTGTATAAATAACATTTTTAAACTCAAAACTATATCAAAAACAAAGCACTCACTTGTGGAATTATTTGTTTATCACACTTCAAAATTAGGGCTGTAAGCAGTTCCTTCAGAATTATTTCTGCAGGTATTCCATTGGCCAAAAGTTCATATAAATGCTCCCTCACTTTCATCAAGCTTTCAATGCTTTGTTTACTTGTGATTAGTTTGGCAGTTCCAAGGATGAAAACCTTCCAATCAGGCTCGGGGATGTTTACATTGTCTTTCAAGTTACCCTTTTCAACTTTACATGATTCACATATTAACAAAGCCCTGCGTAGATTGCCATTGGAGGCTTTAGCAATGGCCTCTGCCACCTCTGGGCTTATTGGGACATCCTCCTTTTTACATGTAGTCTGTAATGTTGCAAGATATTAATTACATTTATGTACTTTCTTAATTGTGTACCTTCAAAATGCTGCAAATTTCATTGATACTGGGGGCTGGCACTCTAATAGGCAAACAACGTGACTGAATGGCAGGAATTACAGGAGATAATGATGTGCAACACAACATGAGTCTGCAGTTTCCTGAGTATTTCTCCATAGTTCTCCTCAATGCATGCTGAGCATCTTTAGTGAGATTATCAACCTCTGTTAATAACACCACCTTGAACTCTCGTTGGTTACTTGTAGTCCCAATTTGCTGAGTTTGGGCAATGTTCTTAATTAAATCCATAACAACCACTCTATCATAAATTCCTACATCGGAGGGGTTGATTTCAATGTGATAGTTGCTGCTTACAGTGGTGATCTCCACCTTTTTGTTCGAGGGAGTTGTAACTGTAACAGTCCCATTCTTGAGTCGTTCCACTCCCGGTCCGAACAGCTCCCTTAAGACGCACATAATCCGTGTTTTTTTACCAGCCCCGCTTGGACCGTAAATAAGCAGATGTGGAAAGTCACTGTGTGCCACTAAGTTTTTCAGCTCTTGCGCTTGTTGGAGGTGGTAGTCTAAGAGCGACAGGTCTTTGGGGCGATGCTTGTCCACCCATAACATGCTCATGTTGATTAATTTGGACCCCTTTTTTCGTTTCGATTTAACTGAAGAGCGCGAATTATTTGAGGTTATGTTATTCAAGTGTTTGAATGATTGCGGCGAAGTTAGGCTAATATGACGTTAATATAATCGATAAGATTTAGTATTTCCTTGTGAAAACAACTTTAAATTAAAAAATGAATAAAAACATAAAACCATTTAATTTGAAAAACGCATATTGAATTTATTAACAAGATGATTAAATACCTTACTATAATAATGTTTTTTTTTTTATCAAAATGCTTACAGAATAACCCTAAACCAGCCCTCTACTCCCGCATTAACAATTACAATTTTGCGTTGCTTTTAACGGCAATTTTATTGACTATAGCATGAGCCTCATCATAAACTGGATTACAAACATCTCTAACACGTTCCAGCCAGGCTATCAGCTCAGGTCGTCCTTCAAAAGCATCATCATTCGCCAATTTCAGATGTTCAAGTTCACAAGCAGCAAATATGTCTGCTACAGATATATGATCCCCAAGAAAGTAAGGTTCTTTCGACAGCCACAAGTCTTTGATTTGATCTAGGCATTTTACCTTAAAAACCCAGTTGGACCGTAAAATGTATTTTGAATTCAATAACTGGAATATTTACCAAATTGCCTTTGTGTTTAGATAAAATTTCTTCATCTGGAGGAGTTTTAGTCAATATTGGAATCATCCATTTATAAAAGGCATATGTGGCGCAAGGAAGTCGCATGTTAATGTGGTGCCAGGCCAGATATTCCTCCAACTTTGCCTGTGCTTTACTATTTTTGGGGTACCTAGAGAGCAATCTCCAAGTTAGAGTTTCAAACTAATCATTTGACTAGCTACCAATGATCTAACACAAGCTCCCGGTACTCCCTAGTTAAATAACTTACAATGGCCGTGCTTTCGGCCAGTTTGAAGTCCCCATGATGGATGAAAGGGACCTTTTGAAATCTATTTAATTGTTCCTTGAATTCCTTTGAAGACTGCTCATTCTTGCGAAGCGCAACTGGGCAGTCTTGAAAAGGTATCTTAGTTAGTTTTAGAAATATATACACAGTTCGTGAGGGCTGAGACATCAAATCATAATACAATTTTAAAGGGGCCATCGTTAATTAAAACAAACAATCAAAACTGCAAGTAAACTGATCACAAATCACTATTAAAAATAGCTCAAGCCAAAGGTCAGACATCATATCTCTTAAGTTTTAGGTTATGTATATGTACATATACATATATCAAACTAAAATAATAAACAAATACAAAAATCCTTAATCAGATATTTCATATCCAACCACGCAATCAATTAACCATTTGGAGCTCCTATGTTGCAGCTCAGGCATCTTGTACAGCAAATTCGGGGGATGGGTCTCATTGTAGATGATGTAATTGCAGCAATTGAAAGTGGCAGCATCCTTTGGGGCAAAAAAGGGATGCGTGGTGTTAGCCTCACAAGTCCTGGTGGCTGGAGGTCTGCGTAGTACTTTACCTTTTCCACATTTTATCAGTTTTTGAAGATACTCTTTGTCAACTTTTAAATTGTATATCTCCACAGGATTTGTGTGGTCTTCTATGTAAAAATTTAAGCCCTCGAACAACTGAGGAAGTTTTAATAAGGCACTCATGCAAGCTTTCCTAATTCCTTTGTTCAGCTCTGTATTATTTAAGAATGTTTCTTCAGGAATGTTAATGTAGTGATTGCCACTAATGAAGTCATCTACTCTGTCTTGAGTCAAGAATTGTATGCCCTCCAACATGGCTTGCAGTATTTTAAAAGACAACTTGTGTGTTTTCTTAATAATCAGATAATCTGGCAGTTTCTTATTGTCTGTTTTGTCTTGAACCTGAACATCTTTACAGTTTTTTAGTTTCTGTTTCACATGTTCATCAATGCTGTGGCAATACACGGACACTTTAAAAGGCAAAAATACATTGAATAACTTTGGTATCTTTTCAGAGCCATTTGGCATCTTAAGCAGTTCTTTTATCTCTTTATCTGTAGTGTTTTCCATAGGTATCTTCCCTGAATAATCTTTTAAGGTCACGTCAGCACCATACTTTAAAAGCAGCTTCACAATTTCAATATTGTTTAGAGAAGCTGCTTGGTGCAAAGGCGTTTCAAAATAAAGAGCGGGAATATTGACTAAACAATGCTGTTTAAGCAGGTATTCTATTATTTCAAGATTTTCTGTGTGTATGGCTTCATGCAAAGGGGCCCAACCTGCATAATCTCTTGCATTTATGTCATCAGGACATTCAACAAGTTCCCTGACTTGCTCTAAATTTTTGCGTTTACACGCCAAATGCAATGCAGTCTCGCCTTTGGCATTGGTTTTTTGAGACGCGGATATGAAGATTACTTGATATTGATTGTGGTTGTAAGTCATTGTGTTATTGTACTTTTCTTGACTTTCTAGCAGTTGTCGCAGTTCTTCTAATTGTTTTTCACACTCAGTAGCAATATTGTTATAATCGATATGGCATGGTTCATAAAATTCGTTGCATTTTGGGCAATTGTGGTCTTTTTTCTGAGATTGCAAACAATAGGTACAAAAGTAATGTCCACAAATTTTGATGCGGAGAGGTTTCACACATTTGTCGTTGCATATTGGGCATTTTAAGCTGTTTTCTAGTCGATTGAGATGGTTTAGAATTAAAGCACGTGTATTCATCTGAGAGATTTATGGATTAATTTTAAGTAATTGTATACGAGAGGCAAAAGAATAACTTCAGAGATGCAAAACTTTAACCTAAAAATTTTTGAAAATGACGCCAAGAAAGGATTTATTGTTATATCTTATCTTAAGCATGAAGATCAACTGCGGTCCTTGTTTTGTGAAACAATTTCAAGAGACAGAAAGATATCATTCGCCTGACACACAATCTGTCCTCAAAGAATTCACACGCTTGCTAGAAGATGGCGTTATAGCTGCTATAATATTACAAAAAATTTATTTGAAATTAATAACATATCACGTTTTGAAAATAGTGGGTTTCTGGGCCTTAAAGTCGCTTCTTAATTGTATGAAATTATGCAGAATAGCTCTATCCAAATTTACCTAAAATACCAACAGTTAAACACCTATCGAACCCAAACTAAAACTCACCAAAGAATCCTCGGAACAAACTTGATGCAAATTCTCAGGCTTTACCAATAACAAATTACACAAGGCATGCAATGTTTCAAAGAGTTCTGTCACCAAATCCCCTAAGGGTTTCGTGCACGACCTGTATTCGTTCAAGTCGCATATTGCCACCATCGCCCCTGATACCACAATTAAATTAAACTGGACTAAGCTCGAAACTATAGAAACAAACCTGCAGTATTGTACTGAAATTGCAACATGTGATCGTAAATCGTTCGATGCAATCTTACTCCCAGCTCTTCAAGAACCGCGATTACATTATTACCATCCAAATTGCCTTGTATCTGTTTTATTACGCTACTAATATATTGGCACACAGTCTTGCAGGCCTGGAATCATTATTACTTTTTGATCCAATATTACCAAATAAATTCAAGTTAATTACTGGGGAAGAAACTGTGTCAAAGTCATCAGATTCAGGCTTAAAGTCGGCTTTTTTTTGCTCCACCTGCAAGTATAGCTTTACCCAGACGGTAAAGGCATTCAAACACCTGAAAAAAAAACGATGATTTATAGTGTATTGGCAAATACGCCCATCAACGGCAACAAAATTGCCAACTTTTTGTACTGTTTTTGTTTTATTATGATGTTTAGTAATGTGACTTAACAAAACAGATAGCTATCAACGTCCATGTAGCTAGACAATGTAAATTATTATATGAACAAAAATACCTGTCCAAGCCCAAGTTGACTTTACGCTCAATATCCTCAAGCACAAATTTCTTCTTTTGCAAGCACTCATTATAGAATGAGGTATTTCTGAAACAGTAATTTCCTAATTGACATAATTTTGGAGTTTAGAACTTACATGACCAATGGAATTACCAAGTCAATAAACTGTTTTTCCACTAAATGAGTTATATTATTACATTGATGCACTATTGTAAAAAAATAGAGTACTGGAGGGCTTTTGGCACCTTCAACTACTGGGATAGCCTGCAGGCCCAGTTCTACCGCATAATCTACATGTTCTGATAACAAACTGTTTACAAGGGTGTTGAGAATCTTAGACGCATTCACTGCTCTCTCTTCCGACTTTGAAAGCTACAACATTTAATGTTCTTTAACGTGCCGTTAAGATCATTGCTCAACGAATTACCAGCTGACACCTCAATAAGGCGTTTTTGGTGTCTTGCAGTATCATTATTGCCAGCTCTTCAGACAAAAACGTCTCTCCTCCATAGTTTTCTATCTGAGCTATATTGATGTTTGCTCTGGTGCCTATTACTGCTTGCAAATCTCTCCGCAGATCTTGAAAGCTATTGAAATTCATATTCTTTTATTATGTCTTTTAATTAAACAGAATAGAGTTACCCTCCGCTTTGAATGGTTTTTTTCTGATGGTTTTTGCTATCATAGTACTTTTGCAAATTGCCCGCGCAACGTTCTTTTAAACATTTCAATTCAATCCTATTTGCAGAAACTATTAAGTTATTTCTATAATATATCTATTTATAAATACTATAAACTCACTGAATGTAGTCACTGATGTATTGACTAAAAAGTTTAGTAGTCAGTTTATTTAAGTAGTTCTGATCGTTGCCCATGTTATACATGCTCAGCTCATTGGAAAACTGATTAGTTCTAAAAAGAAAATTCTTCAGATGTTTGACAAATTTGCGTAAAAACTCTTTTACTTAGAATACATCTCATACAAAATGTGCAAATATTCATAACTGCCGACTTTAGAGCCGAGTCGTTGTTGCACATAATCAGCCAACTTAAGTTGATACAAGTTCAATACAAACTTAGCCATTACTTGCTCAGGGTTATTGAACACATCCTTTATGATCTCATAGTTGTGTTTACATAAAGGTCCCAAATGGGCAAATACATCTTTACTCAACAAACAACCCTGCAATCATTGTAAACAAAGCATCAATGAAAGGAAAAACTTTGAGAAGTGCTCATTAGTTAGCAAATGATTAAAAAAGGATTTAAAATGCACTTTGTTTATTTAATACCATTTGACTCTGGTCAATGTATGCATCAACACACTGTGAGTATCCTTTGAACTGGGACATAATATTTGCTATTGCTTTCATTCGAATCAAGTCTTCCTTACTCATAGCCCTGACGAAATCCTCTATTAATGCCTTCTCAATATCTGAATATGTTCTTTCTATTTTTCTCTTCACACTATCAAACCTAATAAACCACTCTATTAATAAATTGAAACTGGTATTATATAAAAGATCTATACTTTGAAGAGGGTAAATCTTGGGAAATCAAAAAGAGCTTCTGAATAACATCAGCAGCCTCATCAATCTAAAATCCCCCAACTCTATTTGCAACTTAAGATCAAATTAATATTTTTACCCTATAAGGATCATTGAAAATTGAGCTAGTTAAAGGGCCATTCGAGAGAAATTCACTTAAATGGCTCATTAGCTTTTGGGCTTCTACAACACGAGCCCTGGGCCCATTAACACTATCTAGCTGATCTCCCAAATGCAATACTTTTGTGGCTACATGGTTGATTTTTCCATCCAGCTCTTGGAAAGTGTCCATTGACAACTAAAACCCAATAGAATTACCCAAAAATATTTTTCAGTATAATGTAGTTACTTTATTTTGCTCTAACAGAGTGTATATTTCTTGGAAGAACATAGCTTCATCTTCCCGTACTACCGCTTCCAGCCGTTCACTCTTTTTCTGTTGGCGCTCTTCAAGTAACGTCAAGTCTCTATAATATGAAGTACAAGCATTCTTAGGGAATTTAACATGATAAAAACTTACTTAATTGCCTGGACGAAGGAGTCATGTAATAAGCTGGGATTTAAATCTCCTTCATCGCCGTCAGATTTGGTTTCGGCAATGGTCCTCCACGCCAGGCGCTCCACGAATTCTTCTGCGTCAAAGGGCTCCTGGAAAATCAGTTAAATGAGGTTTTTACATATAATCAATTTGGGAAATGTTGACACTTGCCTGCTCTAATTCCTTCATGTATTGTTGCATCATTTTGGAAGTAGTTGATGAATATGTATATAACCGGAAACGGAACTGTAGGTTTAAAGAGTAATTGCGTTACTAAAAAGACAATTTTTTGAGTATTTATTATTATTTTGTTTATATTTATCGTTTTTAACCTCAAGTTGTGCAGATATTTGATAGTTTGACATCTTTCCATTGGGTAATCACCTGTTTTGCAAGATCTTCCCTGTTAATTGTATCTTCGTTTTCCTCTACTTTCTGGATAAGAAAATCTCAGTTCACGTGATAATAAATAACTGTTTAATAAGATAGAGCACGTGACAAACCAAAAACAGCGTATAACTACAACTTCATTCCACCAAATTTTTTCTAACTCTATGTTCATTCCCTGATATGAAATGACAACCGTTTCTTGAATCCGATATTCCCAAACGCTATCGAATTAAGACAATTATTGTGTGACATTATTAAGTTGATTGATATGTCCTTATATTCTTAAATTAATGTAGGCCTGAAATTGAATTTGGTATTTTATAATAAACTACATCAACAATTTGTTTTAATCATTTTATACGCAGCAAAATAAGTCATTGAGAATTAAAAGGTAATTAATTAAAATATTTGATAGTATTCCCTTACCATATTGAGTTGTAACAAGATATTAACATAGATACAGATCTAAATAAAATAATATATAGATAATATATGATAGAGATAAAGATAGTCTAACGCATATTTCATTTTTTTATGTAGGTTCCCGATTAATAATATCTATTAAACAATTTGGCAATGCCGCATATCAGTTGGTTCATTCGGAAATATTAGGGAACATGGGACGCTGTAGGAGTGCGCTAGATTTACACCAAAGTTGTTTTTAGGTGCATAATAGTGCCAGAAGGGGCATTATTATTTTTATTTTATTATTCAATAAACCGAAATAGGTCAATGCACATTACCAAAAAGCTATTTTACACCGTAACATAATACAAAATTTCATTGTCCTTCATTTGCAAAATTTACCACATCTGTTTTTATAATTTTGGAATGGTTTATGCCATTTCTACAGACAGCTTGGCAACACCGTTTCACGCCACTTCTACCAGTTCTCTCTTGACAGCTCCCAATTTCCTGTGAATTCGTTAGTCGTGTTAGTTCTTGTTTGTGTTTATAGATGTTTACTTCATTTTAATGGAAATGTCGCACGTGGAAGAACAAAAAAGTTTGATTTTTTAAAACGAATTTGTGTTTCTCTTCGTTCATTTACAATATATTAGACTAAAACGTTCCAAAATGGGCAGCATAGGCGAAGCGAAAATGGTCGGTTTTGTCTGCCGTCTGTGCTCCAAGATCAAAACAGTTGTGATACATTTATACTCAGCCAGAGCCAAGAAACTTAATTTATTGCACAAAATTAAATTGCTGCCTATTAGCGTAAGTACCGACTTCACTCAATTAATTGTTTTTTGAAATTATTTAAAACCTTTTTTGGAAATAATGTATCACATACCAGTATGGGTATCATGGTGATATTGCACAATATTCTATTGCAATAATAATTGAACATTGTGCAATTCTACAGCAAGAGCAAAAAGCCATACTGCTGTGTGAAACTTTATTCGCAAAAATTAAAAAAAGGACCAAAAATTTGTCTCAAAAGCATAAAATATATTACTCTTGAAAGCATTTTATGTCTATTGTTCTCTCTTTTTAGCTGGAGAAATATGATGATTTACCCAAAACAGTGTGTGAATCGTGCATAGAAAAATTGGATTTGCAGTACCGTTTACTAATGAGAATTCGACATTCTGATATGTTGTATAAGGCTCACGAGCGATACCATGTGAGTTGGGTCATATAAGAATAATTAATTCTTGATAAAGTGATCTTATTTGCAGGCAAATGGAAACTGTCCTATTGAATGCCCCATGCATAGTAATGAATACTAAAAATCAAGATGTACCTATTTTTCAGATGCATGTGTTTTGTAAATACCTATCTTTTATATTAAAATGTATGTAGCGGTTCGTTTTGGTTATTCAAAACTGTGATTTTTACATTAAGTTCAAAACAATGTTCAATTAAGTTTATGTGTATTACTTAGTTTTTAAGTGCTGTATAATCTTGTAGCTCAAGTAGGAAATGTTATTTTGCTCTTTATTGTGTTGTTTCATTTCCAATAATAAAACCCACAGAATTATAACAACAAATTTATTTACAACTGTAGCAAAACAATAAACTACTCTTTTCTTACTGATTAAACCTTTGGATAGCGTTTCAATAAGATATTGAGCTGCTTTGATGTCAAATTCTTCTCCCCAGGCGTTAGCAATCCCTTCATTTCCCTATCGAACTTCTGTGCTTTTTCCGTTGTGTACACTTGGTAACACTTTTGAAAAGATTGGATCTCTTTGCTGCATGGAGCCTGCTGGAAGTCGTGAGCTGTGAAGCAGGAGAATAGCACAGACATTTCATGTAGGCAGCACACGTCCGAAAGTTTACTTCCTTTACCAGACACCTTCTCTTTTAGGCTTATGGGTATGATGGTTTTGAGAGGAACTGGTTCTTTTGGTTTGGCACGGGCGTGATAGCGCTTCACGGATAAGGGAGGGAAAACTCTCATGATAAATTGAGAAGAAAGGGTTTTATTAAATTGTTTTTATCAATTATTTTTTAATTTGAATACTTGAGGTTCCTGCCTGCCTTGAAGATTGATGAGCATCAGGGGACTGAATTGAGTGAGGTTATGTCATATAGTAAAATTCGCAGTGCTGTAACGTCCGGTAATGATTATTTCCAAACTATTTAGCGAAATTTTAAGCAAACGATTATTATAATGATCTTTAATGAAGTTCATTTCCCAGTATCCGTGCGGTTTCTTCGGAAATTCATATAAAGCTTCTTGGGAATTTCATTTTATAATTGTTTTATAACTAATTATAAATGAATGATTATGAAATTTGAAATTTATATTTCTCCATGGAAAATTTAATGTTTGGCAACGTTGTATGAAATATCTAAATGCCCTTTAAATTCCTTGATAGCCAGCTCTATCATGTGATCAGTTTAAATGGAAAATATACGATGATCACGTGAGTACTTCTTTTCTAAAGTGCGTTCTTAACTTACTACGAAAAAATCTTTGAAGTGCCAAATGTCAAAGCTGCTGTCAATAAGTTGAAGCGCCAATAACTGAAATTGAGTTAAAAAAAAATTTAATTCAAAATGCTCATTTTTTCTGTGAGTGTAATTGATAAATTGATAATTAATAACAGCAAATCCGTTAAAAGCTTGATCGATAAATAGGAATTTTACGCTCAATTATATAACCCCTAGGGAAGGTGCCATTGTGTCATTAAAACCCCATCTCTTTAAGGAAGAAATTCTAATTTTACCACACAATACAATTATTTTTATAAATCTTATAATCCTATACAATAAAATAAATAGCTATTCATCTCTTAAACGTTTTAGTGTATTTATACAAAGATTGGGGACGGTCTAAACTTCTTCTTAATAGTAGCTCTGATAGATTTTACTGTAGTGCTTGCAGGTCTTCCTTGATACTGCGTTCTAACCCCAGCGTTACCACCACTCCTCCTCTGGACTTTGTAGTAGTTGCCCTTGAAGTTGCCATTACTCGGATACCTCACATACACGCTCGGATTCTGATATCCCTTCACTGGCTGCTTGTAGTTTTGGTACTGGGTTTTAGCGGGATAATGCCTTTGCATTTGATGATAAGTTTGGGGGCTTCTCGGCTGGTTCATCGACTTGGGTCTGATGGCTCCGGGTGATTGATTGTGGTCTTGAGACGGGTAGTAGGACGATTGCCTTTTGTATCTTTCGTTTTCTATTCGTTTCTGCAGTTTAGCTAATTCCTTAGGGCACAAATTAGTAGTTTCATCTTTCTGAACGTTGTCTGATGAAAAAATTGGGATTTTCACGGGTCCACCAGTAATGGCGATTTTCTCAGAATTGGGAACTGAATCACCTATGAGGCTTGTGACTGATTTATCAGGAACAGCCTCCTCAAATTCAGTCCAAGATCTTTGGGCCTTGTTTTGCTTTTTTGCCAGTTTTTCTGGATATGGTGTGGATGAGTTTGACTCGGCGTTCAATAGCGATTTTGCGTTAACACAACAGTTTGTTATTGTGGTGATGACCACAACCGCCATAACTTGATTGATCTAATTAGGAAAACTTAACGTTTTTTTATAATTCCAAAAAGTGTTGTTTCGCACTTACCAACATGTTGCCCGTTCTTTGTGCACGTTTGCAACTCGCGAAATTTAAGACACAAATGTGCCGTACCCTCGTAATCAGGTATGTTATGCCACCACCACGAGCGTTATAGTGCCGTTATGGAACGGCCGAGAGGCGGATAATGCAAACGGCAAACATCTTTGGATAATGCGTTTCCGTACGGTACTTTTCTCATCTCCAACCGCATGTGTTAATTGGACTTCTTTCTCTTCTTGATTGGCGCGGTCGTACGTGTTGATTGTTTATGTATCCGTGACCCTGTTAAATAGAAATAACCGGTCAGGGTATCAGTTTTGCCATATTTTGCGAAATAAAGCTAGGCCATTTTCGATAGACTCGGTATCTGAATCAAAAGATTTAAGATTTATTTCCGATTTGCAGAATGAGAAACATAATTTCAACACCCTCTAGAAAGACAACATGGCAATGTATCATGCTTTTACGAGTAATTATTAAATAAGTACATAGTGCGTTTGTTTGAATAGAACACCCTATACATTGGCGAACCCACTGGAAGATTATTGAATTTTCCGGAAATTGATTTACGGCTTTCCCATACGGAAACCGTCGTACTTCACTAATAAACGATCTTTCGTGTGTTTTTCCCAAATACTGCACGTATTTTGATAAGCAGCAAATTTTACATCAAGGCAGATAAACGATGGTGTCCACAAATCATTTAAGGAGATCCCAGAGAAGATCGTGTAACCGATTTGTTTTACTTTTCGACGCATCCGGATTCTAATTAACCTCGATGTTGTTACGAATGGGCACGTGGACTTCAAGACAACTAATCCCAAGTAACACTGAGCTCAATTCCTTTTCAAAAAAGCAACTGGCACATTTTAAAACTATCTTACGCCTGCACGGCACATTGGCAAAACTGGCACATGGCCCTTCGTGCTTGTGCATACAGGGCAAATCTCAAATAAGGGTTTTCCTTTTAACACGACACAGGCCTCAGAAAACTATACAAAATATTTATGTAACATTTTTTTGATAGCTCAAAAACAACGGAAATATGCCTGTATGAAAAAACTTACATAAATTACGGAACTTCTTAAATCTCCATTTTATAACAAATAGATGGATTGCAATTGGTCAATAAGATGGCCCGCGAGATCGCCAGACTTAAATCCATGTCATTTTCATCTGTGGAATTACATGAAAAGTTTCGTGTTTACGGTTGAAATTAACATAGTGGCAGAGTTGCGGGAATGGATAGAAAACGGGGCACAAATCATTCGCCGAAAAACATCTCTTCTAACAGCATGTACAGAGTCGTGGATAAGGCCAGCGACAAATTGTGTAAATGAAATCAACAGCGACGATTTCGAACACCGTTTGTGGCCAGTGTCGGAATGAACAACAATTAAATGTTTTGTTAATTATTAAAACTTTCATATGCGCATCTTTCGAGTGTTTTTGAGGTATTCACCATGTCAAACGTAAAATGCCTACTTAAGATTCACCCTGTATATAGTTTCCCATGTGCATCTTTTCCTGTTGTCGTGAGCTGCTCTATCGAAAGAGGGCGATCATTTCTGTATGACGAAGTGCCTCGTAATTACGACGAATTAACTCTTAAGACGTACACATACTAAAATAATAGGCCTCTTTAGGGACCGCTGAATCAACGACTCTAATAAATAGACGCAAATATTCAGGGTATCAGTTTTGCCACGTTTATCCATCGTTTTAGCCCGGCAAATAAAGCACAAGAACTACAATAAAATATTCCATTTCAAAATCTCAGGCAAGTAAACATTAAAAAATTCATAATATACGAATACAAAGTAACACATTAAAAATCGTGCCATTTGAAATAAATTCAGCATTGACACAAGACCAAGAATTCCTAATACACAATTTAAACGACACGAGGATCAGGGAAGATCTTGAACCCCCGATTCAGAATTATACATCAATCAAATGCGTATCGTTTCGATTTTCTGTAACGAACTCATTGGACTTCTGATTGGACTCGGGCAGCGGATTGACGTATTCGTGCTGTCCTGGAACCAAAATGGGCTTTTCCAGACCATCCGCGGCATTTTTATTGTAACGAGGATTGTAAAAGCGCATACTGCAAGCATAACATTAGTAAAGTGAGCCACGACCCAATTGGTGCTTACCTGAGATGCGCTTGCGCTCCCTTCTTCCTACGAGCGTAGTAAATGAGACCGAGACCGACGAGGGCGATGAGGAGTGAGATGAGGATGACTGTCACTACGGTTTTGGTGCTGTCTCCAGAGTCATCTTCGGGGGTGGTCAGAGATGAGTGATGGAATTTGACTGAGGGCGAATTCTTGGAGATCTAAAGATTTCATTAGTGGAAAAGCGAGAGTTTTTATCGTAAAATTTACCACACTATCGCTGCACTTCTCCCTTTCGTCGACGATACTGCCGTCCTCGCACAAGCATTTGAAACGCGAGCTGCCCATCACGCACATGTACGCGCAGCTATTGTTGGCGCACGGATCCTCCATTTTAGGTTGCAGTCCCTCCTGAGCCAGAGTGAATAGATCGAAGTTGTACGCAGATAGTCTCACCTTCTCACAAGGCCTGGTTCCATACTAAAACACCCACAATAAGTTCGTTTATCGCCCACTGCATCATAGCAAGTCTCACCAGCAAACATTTGGATATTTCGCCATTATTAGTAGTAAAATACAGCGTATTTTCGTGGAACTTTAGATCTTTGGGATGAGTCAAGTTGCCGAATATCACACTCTTTTGATGGCCGTCGTAAGTCGTCCTCACGATTTGCCCCTCCTGTTGGTCAGCGTAAAAGAGCTGTCTCTTGTTCATATCGTAAGTGAGACCGGAAATAAAGCCGCCGGTGGCTGGGATGATTTCGGTGATGGCGGTGCCGTCCAAAGCGGCACGGTACAGCACGAACGAAGGCGAGTTGATCACAAACCAGGTGGTCAGCGAGTAGAACATAACGCGATTGATCGAGTCGATTACGAGTTCGGACACGTGGTGGTTCGTGTCCACGTCGATCAGTTTGGCACAAGCCATGTCGCGGAAGCTGCACACGCTGATGGATCTGTCCGCGGAGAAGGCGTTGTGGTAGTAGATGTTGCCTATGAATGTTAGAAATTATGTGCATCCCATGATGGCAGAGTTAGTTAAGATGTCAAAGGGTTGATTCAAAACCCATCGTGTCTGCAAAAACTCACCTGTAGCCCAGTCATAAGCAATCTGTGTGGGATATCCAATATGCTCAATATATCCCATTTTCAAAGTATCCAAATTCATCATGTAAATCGTTGGAGAGTTCTCGATGGCAAACAACACGGCATTGTCCTTTATAGCCACCTCCAGGGCGGCGATCTTCGGTATATTCCCTGCGTATACAATGCGCAGCGAATTGGTTTTCTGTGTGATCTGCCTGATTTGATTGTAAATGGTGTAGAGCAAAGTGAGTGGCTCTCCCAGGGCTTTGCAGGATCTCTTGTCGCCCCTGAGACTGAATTCTTTGTAGCAGTCGCACTGGAATCCTCCTTCGGTGTTTTCACAGAGTTGGCTGCAAACCGGTGGCTCCAAGTTACATTCATTGATGTCTTTGCACGTGCGACCGTCGCCCATCAGCCTTCAAAAAAGTCAATTAGTGTTAAAAGGCGCTATCAGTGGTGTACAGAAAACACACTTTAAAGAATTGCTTAAATAACAGTGGCGCAGGGAAGTCACATTTACTGATGAAACAACAAACTCGAAAATTTCTGCAGGGAACAAGATGTGTGTTGTATTTACTCAAATTTCAGAGTCAAATATTGCCTAAGTATTGCGACAAATAGCTTTAATGACCCTACGAGACAGGGACAAAGATGGTCTTTGAGATTGGCATTAAGTAGACCCTCATTAACGTACAAAAAATTACCAATTTTACCAACCTAAAGCCCTCCTTGCAGGTGCACGTTGGACCGGAGGGGGTGCGAATGCAGTTTTGCCCACAAGGGTTGTTTACAAAGTCGCAGGAGGTGGCGCAAAGGCCCCCCTCATCGGATTCGTCGAAGCAGTCGTGCTTCTCATTACAGACCAAATCGAAGGAGATACAGGCTCCCGATTTACACCGGTAACCTTGGTCGCAGGGTATATGCAGGAACTTGGAGGGAGCAGGCGTGGTGTTCTGGCACAAAATGGAGTTCTCGTCGCTTTGGTCGCCGCAATCATCGGTGCCGTCGCACGTCCAGAAAGAAGAAATGCACTTTTTGTTGGAGCACTCAAAGGAGTCCGCTCCTGAAAATAATTATTAACAATCTTTAAATAGAACAAAAGTTTGTTGTCCTACCGCAGCTGTTACAATTTTTTTCATCATCCCCTCCGGGGCATTCCACGCTTCCGTTGCATCGTACTATGGGGTCTAGACAGACGGTCTGATTGGAGGCACACGCGAATTGACACGTTTCCTGAATATGGGAAAAACAGTTCAATTCGTCGGACTGGTCTCCGCAATCGTCCGAGCCATCGCAGAGCAGCGATTTGTCCATGCACTTTCCATTTCCGCAGGTGAACATGTGAGAGGAACACGTGACACTACCTGTAGACAACTTATTTAATTACCCTTGCAATGGCTTATCAGAAGAAACGAACCACACTCTGAATGTTCATCGGAAAAATCTTTGCAGTCGTATTCGTGGTCGCATTCCCAACTCTTAGAGATACATTCTCCGGATTCGCACCTGAATTGCTCAGCTGTGCAGGTGTTGCTCACACAATTGTGCTCATCAGAGCTATCATGGCAATCGGGAACTCCATCGCAGACGAATCGTTCGTCGACGCATTCTCCGTCTGCGCAGCGGAAGCGATTGGGGGCACATTGTCTCAGAGCACCCGCCTTGTCGGAGCAATTCTGCTCATCGGATTTGTCTTTGCAGTCGTAGTGATGGTCGCAGATTTGCTTCTCCTTTTAATTCGATCTTTAAGTTATAAAAACGAATTTCATTTGATATTATTACGGGAATGCATTCGCCATTGTTGCAAGGAAAGTAACCAATGGGGCATGGAACCTCTTTACGGCAGTCCTCTTCGTCTTCACCCATTTGACAATCGTATTTGCCGTTGCAACGTTGTGTGGCGAGGACGCACATGTTGGACAGAGAGCACATGAATTCGTGGCTGTCGCATTCCAGTCTAATGATGGAAAAAGTTGAGAGAAAAAGTGAAAAAGTCGTGTAATTTGGGGCCATTTCGCAGCGTTAAGTGCAACAAATTGGTCGCCGAAAGCTATGTTGAAAAGTTTGGTCAGAAAATTGAGCTAAAGCCAGTGTCGTACCTGGTTTTTAAGGAAAATGATTGTTCAAACTTGTCTCATAGAGAGGGGTTATTTTAACCAAAAAAATTCAGTACGACCCTGGTTCGTGAGGAAATTTAGTTGCCAATTTCATCCGTCATAGATCGGTACTAAGTACTCGATACTTTTTTCTTACCTATGAATGCAACGTTTGTTGTCCTTGTCCAGTACCATTCTAATCGGACATGCGCACACTATCGATTTATGCGAAGACAAGCAAATGTGACTGCAATTGCCGTTGTTGATTTGACAGGCGCTGGTCACGTGAAGCCCCGGAGTGACCGATGTAAGGTGCATGCGCTCAATATCAATTGCCATATCTGAAAAACGAAATTGCATTTCTTTGCTTCCATTCTTTTCTGTAAGTACCTAAGATCATTTTCTGCGTATTTTTGCCAGTACTCTTATCCGCCCAATAGAGCTTTTTGGAGAAATGGTTCGCCCAGAACAAGTCCGAGTTGAGGGTCGTAACGTCAGAAATCGTGGAGCGGACATTCTTGAAAAGATGTCTCTCATCCCCTGTAAAATATCAAGTATAGCGAGTATCATTGCCATTATCAGCACCAAGTAGTTTGTTGCCTGGTACCTGACAGCTAACTGGTGTCTAGAGCGCGATTGATTCCACTTACCGTCCGTGCTCATATGCTCAATGGTTCCAGTACTGCTATCCCCCATATATAGCCGATGGTAATGCGCATCAAAATGGAGAATGATCGGCCCAAGAATGCTCCTTTCGGCCACATGTGTGCGTCCAGTGCCGTCCATCGACATTCTATCAATGTGAGAGCGGTCCTCGGTTTTGTCGCGAAACGAGACAAACATGATTCTAAAGTAACATAACATAGAGACGTAGAAAAGTAGTTTTTAAAAATCTTCCAAGAGACTTGCCCTTCTTGAGGCACCACCGCCACTGATTGGGGCAGTTCGTTAGCTGCGTCATGAATTAACACCTTCTGCGCAAACGTGTTCAAGCTGACCACCTCTAAAGTGGCTTTGGCAGAATCGCAGATGTACAAGTTGTTACCAGTTGGGTCTATTCATTTATTTTATTTGGTATTTTTCGATTATTCATTTATTACGATGAAATGTTGTGAACACCAACATATTGGATTAGTACTTACCGTAATCCATGGAAGTAACCTTCTCCAGTCCTTTAATGGGTAGCGTTACGCTGTTTAAAGAGTGCAAGCTAAGCTCGACAATATTTCCATTGGTTAAATCAGCAAGATATACGCTGTGATTGCGCGTGTTATAAGTCACAGCTCCGGCATCGCGTACTATAGAGGGCAGAGCCCCAATAGAATGTTTTCCCAGCGATTTGTGTTCCACGCTCATAAGGATGTTTTTAGCTGCCACCACCAACATTTGCTTCTTATCCACCGCTAAATAACTCATCAATAATTATTTACCTTCAAACTCATAAATTGCTTACCTTGACAGGTGTGCGCATCATTCCCTAGAAGTCGGCCTTCGGAGCAGGCGCATGCGTAACTATCGCCTTTCAACAGACAAATATCACTGCAAAAAGCAACGGCGCAAGGATTCTCCACACGCTGTTGCAAAGCCGAGTGGTAGATGCTGATCCCGTAGATAAATTCATTGGATTCTTTGATTATGGTGTGGTGGCCTTTGCCCGTGAATTTGTTGCAGGAATCGATGGAATGGGTGCCCCAATCGGACCAATACAGCTTGTCTTCGAAGACTGCAATGGCGAAGGGATGTTTCACTGTTCCCTGCAGAATCACCTGTTGGCGAAAAATTATTGAAAGTGTTTCTGAGCTTGGAGTTGTGTCTTACGCGTCTCGAGGTGCCATCCAAATGGATGCTCTCCAAAGTGAGTTTCTTGGCGTCGGTCCAGTATAACCTGGAATTAGGATAATCCAAGGTCAGACCGTTAGGCCAATGCACGTTCTCTCTCAAGAAGGGCTTTGCGTTACTTCCATCCATATAGGCCGAGGCGATTTCTGCGGGTTCGGCCCAATCGGTCCAGTACATAATTCTTTATCAAAAAAAATTCAAATATGTTAATTTAAAAAAATATATCTCTCACCCGTCCACAACATTCAGCGCGATGGCCCTGGGTTTCCGGATATCCTTGTTGACCAACACAGTGCAGTGAGATCCATCGTTACTGCAGACTCCAATGTGCTGCATTTGCGCGTCCGTAAAGTAGATGTTTTTGGTTAACCAATCCACTTCCAAGTCTTCGGGTTGGCTCAAGCCGGATGTCACGATGGCCTAAAGTTGACAATGACAAAAACGAAATAGTTCCCTTTTTGAAAATCTTCGTACCTCCTTGTTGGAACCGTCCTCTAAAGCCCGTACAATAGTCTCATGCTGACTGTACACATCGGACCAATAAATATAGTGTCCGTCCGAGCTGATACCCACCACTTGCTTGAGATTGGTGGCCACCGGAAAGAGGAGATTGGTGTTGAGTAAATACAACCTGATCTCTGTTTTAGAGGTGAAAATCATTGTGGCTTCGCCCCCGACGGCTTTGCACGTCCTTTTGTCGTCTTGAAGGATGTATTTGTGCTCGCAGTAGCACTCGTACGAGCCGGGGATGTTTTTGCATTTTTGGTCACAGATTCCTGTATGACGGAAACAACTAGGGTTGTAGCTAATACTAGTCCCATTTCAAGACAATTTTCCCCCGTTTTTAACTTAAGTTTGCATCTTGAAAACATCGATTCAGGTTCAAACGGAGAAGGGAAATACAGAGCTGTGATTAACGATTTAGTGAAAATAGATGTAGCATTAATTGTTAATTACAGTTTTGTCCGACATGTTTGCCAAATTAAGTACTAGTCCATGGCGGCAGAACGGAAGGAGTTATCGCCATCATGATATCTTATGTCTTATTGAACGTTTGTCGGTATGTTTATGAAACACCCTGTATATATTTCGTTTGCGCTGGAACATGACATATCTCCCACGATAAAATGACGTAATACGAGTACTACTACAAGGCCTTCCGTTCAAAAACTATGGCAATTGTTTTCTATATCCACTCGTACGAGCAGATTGGTGGTTGAATTATATGATGTATTAGATACCGTTAAAGTTAACACGAACGTGATGGATTTTGAATATTAATTTACTTTTAAAATTAATGTTCATTTAGGATACTGTTACGAACTCATGTCATTTGAAACATTAAGGTAAAATAAGATTCACTATAGCTTTTACCAAATTCTTCACATTCGTTGATGTCCACGCACGTTTTTTCGTCGACGTTGTGGTACCCGACGGGACAGAAACATTTAGGACCGGTGGGTAGTTGGTAGCAGTCGTGGGAGCATCCATGAGTCGAACAATTTAGTTCTGAGTGATTGCATAGTTTACCTAAAGGAAAAATGATCTGTTTTAATTAGGTTTCACTCCAATTTGGGACGTTTAAGGTAGCAACTTAAAAATTATTCATTCACGCTCTCGTCAGGAATTCTTCTAAAGTACATTTTCTAAGACATTAGAATGTCTATTACCTTCATCGGATTTATCGAAACAATCGTATTTGCCATTGCAAACCATCTTGAAATCGACGCATGCTTTGCCGTCCAAACAAATATATTTCCTCTGGTCGGTGGTACACTGTTTGGGGTCGAAATGGTGTTCTGTGGATCAGATTTCTGTGTGTGTGTTTTTTAACGGAAATATTATGCTCTTACCGCAATCCAATTCGTCGCTGTTATCCATGCAATCATCGTGTCCGTCGCACCTCCATTCCTGTGGAATACATCTTTGGTTTATACACCTAGAAAATTTCAACAATTATGATATATTTGACATTAGAGGAGTTTTCAAACAGCACCTAAAGCCATCACAATTATGTTCTTTTATAGAACACCCTACACCCTCATCAGAACCGTCCAGACAGTCCATTTCCTGGTTGCACACCCAGTCCTCCGGTATGCATAATGAATCCGTGCATTGCCACTCTCCAGAAGCGCATGTTGTGTTTACGGAATCCAATTCTGCCTACATAAACAATTAAATAAATCTCAATAAACCCGAGGATTTCGATCAAACCTTGAAATAATTGCAGCTTTGTTCATCCGTATAATCCCCACAGTCATTCACCTTGTTGCATACTAAGGACTTGGCGATGCAGCGTTTATTATCGCATTTAAAAAAGTGCGAGTCTTTACATAGAATAAAGTCTGAAAGAAAACTTTCTGCAGGACTTTCTTCTTAATTAAATAATTAGAAGTCTTACCGCAATCTTGCTCATCACTGAAATCTTCGCAATCGTTTTTACCATCGCATCTTGAATGGACTGATACGCACTTGGTGTTGGCGCATTGGAACTCTGATGAAGGGCAGTTGCTGTATTGGATCTTCCTCAGGAGGCTTTCCAGGAACGCTTGGGAACTCATCACCGCGCCAGCCAGCAGCAAAGCGGTGATGGAAAACATCTGTATAAGTCGACGCAAAAAATAAGACAATTTAAGAATTTTATTGCATTTGGCTACTTACTGTATAATTAAAATTTCTACAGTTTAATTCACACACATAAAATTATTAAAACATGTGGCTTGTTCTCGATCTTCCACTGAAAAGAATGCGGATTTTTGAAGGGATGGATTGTTGGACCTTTTTACCTATACAAGGCAAAAAAATTTTTGGTTTTTTACTGCGCAGAACCAACTGAAATAGGCCAGGTTCGGACATGTGAGAAAGAAGGGTTTTTATACAAGCAACAAAGATTATATTGTTGTTATTGTAGCAATGTTTATCATTCGATATAGTATATCAATGCGGTTGAAAGCGATGGCACTGAAATTTGTGGTGGCTCAAATACAGACCTTTGCTACGTGCACAAATACATTGAAGCCCCATATCGAGCAGCCATTTTATTATAGCATATTCTAGAACCTGAAGCCAATTATATCCTAGAAGACATTGCAAAAACGACACACTTCGCGCAGATTTGAGCAATAGATCTTTTTCGACACCATCGCCATTTTCCGGCCGCCATTACGACTTCTGTCAAAAAGTAGCCCTAATATAATATTGTATGGTTTCGGATTTAAGTACTGAAGTTTGTTTTACTCGTCTCCTTCATATGGTCCCCTTACCTAGTACCATCGAAAATTCCTTAAACAGGCACGGGAGGCGTTCCAGCCTCAAGGTAAGCAGGGATGAAACTGCAGATTTAAGACGGAATTAAGGCCCTTTTAATACTAAAAAGTTAGTTACTTACATCAACGGAATCATAGTTGCGCGCTTCAACACTCATTTCGGTCAATTACGACGACCACTATAGCAAAAATGGACCGAAATTTTAAATGCAACAAATCGCGCGCACAGGGTTCGAATTCGTATATGTTGTTACTCCCGTTTCCATGGCAACTAGCCATTTTTATAGTAGAAATGACCGGTGATTGGCTAAAGTTCGACTAATCACCGGCGTGTCATAGGAGAAGGAGTTTCGTTTCAGAAGTGTTGAATTTAGGCAACCCACAATATACGCCTGAATTCAAAGGAGATGTAAATAACAATTTTCACATTTTCATCCGTGACTGATGATACAAGGTGTCTCAATAGCTCTGTTGCAAAGCGATATTTCCGTTATGGTCAGAAATACCTGAAAATGTTTTGGGGAAAAATTATTTGATTTGATGGAACGAATTGGGTGGTGAGATTTTACTGTTTTTACTATTTCCGGTCATGCCGGAAGTCAATTTCACCTTTATTTCAAATGGAAAATCCTGTGTATCTTTATATTTTCAGGTTCAACACATTAAAGTGATTAAATAATCATTAGTCCCTATTTTTTGATCTTTCATTTTGATCATTTTTCATGGTAATGACTAAATAAGCGACTACTATTATTGACTACGCAATTCTCCCAAAAACCAGCAATACTGCTTGCAAAGCTAACAAACATATTTCGATATATTATTTATTAAAATTGAAACTTGAAACAAATTTCATTAAGTACGATTAATTATTCCGGAGACCTGTTGCTAATATTAGAAGGGTACTGAAGAAATTACAGACGTGCTTCTCACCCGTACGCAAAAATCGGTTACGGGATTTAGATACAAGGTTTATGAATAGGGAGACCTAATAATTAGTTAATCACTTTAATGTGTGGAATTTAAATATGCAAAAATATACGGGGGGTTCCATTTGAAATAAAGAAGATTACACTCGCTTTTGGTATGACAGGAAGTAGTCAAAACAGTAAAATCTCACCACCTAATGTGTTTCGTCAAACCACACAATTTGTCCTAAAAACATTTCTGAGTATCTCTAATCAGAACGGAGATATCTTTTTGCAACAGATTTAACGAGATACCCTGCATAAAATTTGCTTAACTATATACAGGGTGCGTCAGAGTGAACTGTATATACGCTATCAGGCGTTAAAGCGCTTCATTATAATTCAAATTTAGCCACATATCATAGGAAAATGTCGATTCATTCTAGAGATACAGGTCGTTTTTCTTGTTTTACTCAATGATTTTGTGGTCAAAACATTTGACCTAATGTATCGCTCTAACTAATTCAAATTTCGTGGGTAGCCACGTCTTAACATACACTATAAGATACCATTAACGCAGTTTGTAAATTACGGGGCCGGGTTAATAAATAATCGTTTTAAATGGTTTTATAAATTCGAATACTTTGTATATGTACAGTGTGTCTGCGGATGGAGCGTACAAGAGGAAAAAAACTTTATTATTCATTCTTTATAAAAAGCTCCGATTTTTGAGAAAATAAGTTTGCAATATAAACATTTTAGCTTAGATGTATAGGGCGTTAACAAATTAGGAATGTGCCTCGAATGAATACCGACAAGACGGTTTCGGTGCCAGGGAGAAAAGAGAGGATAGTTTTAGTAGACCCAAAATTCTACACTAACCGACTGCTGCCACCAGCGGAAGACCTTTTGATTCGCGTTAATTAGTCATTTACATCCACCATATATGCACTTTTCCTTAGCGCTTCATCGTTATTGTCTTTGGCATTTAAGCAGTCTCATTAAATTTTATGAAGTTCTGTAATAATAGGTAGACTTACACTCAAAAAGTATTTTTGAAGCAAATTAGCTTAAATCAACAAAAGGCTTATTTCAGTGTTTTTGCCACAATAAACTTTATTAAACGCGACATAAAGTCGTCTAGAAAAGCATAAAACTCGCAGGAGTGCAAAATTGCACGGCATTGAATTCCGAATTCTTTAAACCATCACAAAATGTCGTCTTCCGCTTTTCTGGTAAAACATTGATATTTTCTCAGCGCCACTTCACGTCTTTTCCAGGTTTTCTTGTTCCTAGCCTTCTCTCTTAGCCAAAAAGGGGTAGTGGGGGACTTTGCTTGTGGAGATAGGTCTATCCAGTGCATGTCTGACACCTCTTATCGTTCTTGCTACAGGCTCATGTCAGTTGTGGTATATTTACCTGATATATACACTTGTGACTTTGGTTTTGTTTGTGAACAAGAAGTCGGCACCACAGAGTAAGTTCCTGTTAGTTTTGGAAACAAAAATGTCCTTTCCTTGTAGTTGTGTCGCTAAGAATGACGTTACAACCACTACTTCAACTACGACCACTACTACTCAAACTATAAGTAAGATATATTAGTTGTTTATTATAAATACACCCATTTCCGTTTACTTTCGTTTTTAGCCTCTACCGTTGGAACAACTTCAGCACCTCTAAAAGGTAATTTCGGATCATCCTACGCATACATATAGAGGGTGTTTCAGTTCTAACATGCCTAATTTTAATAGTGTATTGTACGTCCAAAAATAATGTTAGTTTGTTATATAAACCAAAGTTCAATAAGGCTTCCTTCAGTAGATACAGGGGGTTCAAATTTAATTTAAAAAATGGAAAATATAAAATTTTTTTCAAACGGATTAAGGAGTCTAACGAAATTTTGGAGGCGTTGACGACTATAAACGAAACACATATTTTATAAATTTTTTACTTTACTATAACTTTTTGTGCGCTTTTTTGAGACTCTATGAAAAAATTTCCGTACTTTTCCAGGGATCGTTAAAGAAAATTAATAAAAAAGAGTTTTAAATCGGAAATTTATTTGATAAAGTATGATATCAACCGATTTGGCATATAGGAATTTTCTCGAAAACTTTTGGAGATTTAGGTTTTTAACAAGACTATTTTTTTATGTAAACATCTTCAAATTTTATATTTTTTCTATAAAATCGTCAATAAAGTTACATACGAAAGGTTCAACGGGTTTTTAAGTGCCCCCTGCATTACCTTCTCCTCAAAACATATGCCAACTTCTTTATAGACATTCAGAAATAGCACAAAAAGTTATAATAAAGTACAAAATGTCATTAATTTGCCTCGAAACATTTCGAAAATATTAACAAAAAAATCATCTGCGCGCACCAACTGTTTCTCACCCTGTATACCGAAAACAAATCGCCTTTTGATACATATTTGTATGAATGTTTTTTTTACATCTTGGGACCTTGAATATGTGGTTAAATTTATAGCGCTATGTTTAGAGAAACCTTGTATAATTACATTATAGATGTAGAATAATATCGTTTTACAGCCTCATGTGGTACTAATAAAATTCACTGCTTCAACACGACCACCTATAGGAGCTGCAAAACTGGTCTTGGACTCATCTGGTACACCGGAGACTACGTGGTTTGTCCCACTGGAACAACTTGCAACGAAAACAGTGGAACCACTAAGTAAGGCTTTTTTTCGAAAGTTTCAAACAATTAGCAACTCCATTTTTTAACTCGGTTTCTAACGCATGTAGCAATATAGCCCTTGGTGGTTATATTGCATTGGAAATCCTTCGTAGCATAGCCAAATTATTTATTTGTAAAGTTCAGGTTTTAACCTTCGCCATTTTGTAAGAAATTGTTCAAAAATCCTTTTTTGAATGATTTGAATGTACGTTTGGTTACTTGCAATGTGTGGCTCTAAATTGTACCACTCTGTGCTAAATTTAACAAATAATTTTTTTAAATTCAAAAGCAACTCTGAATAGGACAAAAAATACTATCTTTTGAAGCGTATTTCTTTTTTCGATGTTGCTTGCATCACCGGTAAAAAGAAAATGGCTGATTTTTTTTTAATTGAAAAATACGTTAAATGACACATCAAATTAAAGATTTCTCAAAGCTGCATTCAATGGTGTATTATGATTTAAAATCTATCACATTATTTTTTGAGAAAAACAGGTATAAATTTGTTAAAAACTGCAATATGTACAATCTCAGTAAAATAGTACGTAAGCAATGAAAAAACTTGTTTTTTGATAGAAAATTGGTTTGTTTTCGAATCTGTGCTCAAAAATGGTAATTGCTTATCTTTATTTAATTTTTCTTTTGTTTAACCAAAGACTTGTTTGTAAGAACAAATTCGAAAACAAACCAATTTCTTATCAACAAACAATTTTTTTCTTTTTTTATGTACTATTTATCTTTGTTTATGTTCCGGTTTTTACCAAACTTATACCTGTTTGTCTCAAAAACTGCCTGATAAATTTAGAATCTCAATACACCATTGAATGGAGTTTTAAAAGAACTTTAATTTGAAGTGTCAATTGAGCCATGATTGAATCATTTTAAATCGGCCATTTTGCTCCGCCGGTGACGTAAGTGGCATTTGAAAAAACAAACGTCAAAGACGGTATTTTTTGTTCTCTTTGATGCTGCTGTAAATAAATAAAAATTATCAAAAAGTTGGGGGGGGGGGGGGGGGGTAAATTTGGTGTTGCACGGTTTAATAAAGGTATCACTAAATCAGTTTCATATTCTAGGTCAAGCAACCCTTACGCTTACACTCAGGTTATTTCTTAATGCATTAAACTTTGTGTTTAGCTGGAGTAGATCGTGGATGGGTCTACAGTGTGAAACGGACCTGTAAATTTGTTTATTGACAGTGTTGCCACACGGTTATTTGCTTTCAAAATTTTCTGCAAGCCGTTTTATTGTAGTAATAATTGGACAATAAAGTTAATTGGTCACGCATTTTCAATGCATAATAATAATAAAAGTAGCGTGATTTCTAGCTTCAGATAATACAAAAAAAAGCGTGCTGAATTTCTGCTGTTTGTTTAGTAACGGTTTACAACCTCATATTTGTATTTTTTTTTAAATACTATATAGTTGCGTCACGGACAGCGATACCGCCACAACTACTGCGAGTACCACTACTGCGAGTACCACTACTGCGAGTTCCACAACTACTGCGAGTACCACAACAGTCTCTTCGGGTATGGCCGTTTTTCTTTATGAGATCAATCCTTTTCATTTAACTAGTTCGCCTTCTTGCAGTTACGGGTCCTCAAACCTGCAACGTAGAGGGACAGCGTTGGCCTGCAAGCTCTAACATCCAGTACTATCAGTGCTACCTGTCCACTTGGAATTACTATGTGGTACTAAATGACTGCCCCTCTGGAGAGATCTATGATAAAGTGACTGAGAAGTGTGTTACTGATTCTAAGAGTTAGACTAAGTGGCTGCATAATTAAAAATTATCGAATTTTTTATGCCAACAAATCTTATAGTAATCTTATAACAATATAATAATATGTAATAATAAAGATTAAAAAATGTTGACAACAAAATTACTGGGAAATATAGCATGGCACATGCTTTAAGTTTTTTGAACCGATTGTGTCAAAGTTATTGCATGTTTTTATGGACAAAAGTTGCCATCTTACTCTTTAGATATGAAAATAGCTCTCGACTTTTTCTTCTCACTAACATTCGCTATAGCTATAAATACAAGTACGCGTTAGTCCTAAAAGTTATGCATTTTGGCGGTAATTTTGGCATTCGCTAGTTTATGTATTATTTGTGCGTATTTTCCTTTGCTAGTTTTTTCATAAAATTCGCATTAACATAACTTTTCCAAAGGTAAAATTCTGTTTGATTCCGATTCATATTACAAATGATTTCCGAACACATGAACATTCGAATAAGCAATTTATTAAAAACCGCCCAACGCAATTCCTACTTGATTTCTAAAGGAGGTAGCCGATATTCACTGAAACTGCCGTTTAAAAGTAAGATTGTTGCAAGATCAATTTCGCAACAACTATTGCAAAGCAAGTATTAAAGTTTACCAGATGCACAGCAGATCCGAGGATAGCCCTACTCCCGACAATGGTTCAAACCATTCAAAAGGTTTTGTCCTAAAGTCATTCCATTCCCATCCTATAACATTGTATATCAGATAGTATCCAGTTTTCTAATTTAGGACACATTTGAATCGTCCGTTACCGCTTGATAAAAACCGGGGCAGGCGCAAAATGATATCAGAGGGGACTGGCGTCTGCGCCAAATTCCCCCGTTTCAAATGATGGATTTTCGCCACAGGAGCGTATCTACTAATTTATTATTATTATTTGCTTTTAGACGTAACCCAGTGCCGCAGTCAGCTGAAAGCTATTTTTAACCGCGTCTCCCATACACCACTGAGTTGAATTTTCAGTAATAATGCCCAACATCGTCAATGAAATTAAGTTAGACTTCAAGGACGTGCTGCTGAGGCCTAAACGGTCCACCCTTCGAAGCCGCAGCGACGTGAGTATATTGATTTTTCTGAAACAAGACCCCTGTTTATTAATTTAACTCTAAAAATTAGTTGTCAGTAGATGTTGTTACTAAAAAGGTGCCAAAAGCTTGCCCTCCAATGAGGCAGGCAATCACCTTGAAGAAGCTTTGTTTAGAGGACGTTGTTTTGGTCCATCATTGTAATGTAAATTCTTATATAGCAATTTGCCATTCAAAACGAAACCCCTCTGTTGTAATTGAACTTTAATAGTGCCCCTTAAACTGCACAAAACTAGTTTGAGGCCCAGTTTCTTGACACTAGAGTGATAAGCACTTTCATCTCAATGAATTATTGCGATATCTTAAATAATTGTATCGTCTGGCATAGATTAAAATGCCTCGTTGGACCAATATTTTGTTGTGTGGCGACAGCTGCAACATTCTCGTTTTGGTCGTAAATAATAGCGTAATTTATCTAACGAGAGAAAATTTACAGGTCAATTTACATAGACATATAACCTTCAGAAACTCCAAGCAAACTTATAATGGAATCCCAGTCATGGCCTCCAATATGGACACTGTGGGGACGTTTCAGATGGCCAAGGCCCTGTCGAAGGTAAAGAACAAATTTAGAATCAGGATTTGAGTGAATTTAGAGAAATTTAGATAAGAAAAAAATTTTTGGACATCCACTGCATATAACTTTAACTGATTTCACAGCTCTGTACTGCGTGAATTTTGAGTTAAAATAAAAACAAGAAACTAATGCCAAGTTGCTGATTTGTTGCAAAGATAACAAATAACAATTTGGGTTTATTGAGACATAAATTTAGCAGAGATTTCAAGCAAAATAATTGATGTTTACATAAGAGGCATTAGCTGGAATAACAAAAACGGTATTTACGGTTCATTGGCCCCTATTGCAAATTGATTTTGTCAAGCAAAATTTACTAAGAAATGCTCAGAATTGCAGCTAGCATTGTCGACAATGCAAAATGCAAGTTTTATTTAATGGTATTAAAATAGATTTTTCTTATTAAAATGTGTTTTTAAGCCGAATTTCTTCATGATTGCATGGCTTTGTAGCACGGTTTATTTACCTGTCTCCACAAATATTACACTGTGGACCAATGGAAGGCATTTGCAGACGAAAATCCAGATGTCTTGAAAAACGTGGCTGCCAGCTCTGGAACTGGAGATGCCGACTTTAATAGGTAATTTATGGTTTTATTTTTTTTTACGATATTTTAAATCATGTTTAAAGGTACCTAAATAATGATAAAAATTTTAAATAATTTTTAATAAAGTCAAATAAACCATCGAAAAATGGGCACAAAAATATCTATATATTTTAGTATATGCAAAAAACATGTGGTTCTTTAATACCTTCAGCGTCAAATACCGAAATTATAAAACAAGTTTGTCAATTGGACATTTGCTATTTTTTTTAAGTAACTCACACTAATCTCTTTTGTCCTATAGGCTCTCTGAAATCCTCAATGCAGTTCCTTTAATAACCTTTATCTGTTTGGATGTAGCCAATGGTTATTCCCAATTTTTCGTCGACTACGTCCGCAAAGTAAGAGCGGCTTTTCCTACACACACAATCATTGTAAGTGGAGTATTTTGATTTGCTTATTTAGTACCAAAATTTGAAAAAAAAATTCATGTAGTCTTTAAAGGAAGCGTTTTTCGGATAGTTTGTTGCAAATCAGGGTTAATTTCGGAAGTAGAATGCGTGATTAAAGCTTGCGCCTCTCCTCCTCCAACCCCGTCTACCTCTTTTCAGGCGGGTAATGTTGTTACTGGAGAAATGGTGGAGGAGCTCCTTCTGTCCGGAGCTGATATTATTAAAGTAGGAATTGGCCCCGGTTCAGTGTGTACAACGAGAATGAAAACCGGTGTAGGGTACCCACAACTTTCTGCTGTAATTGAATGCGCTGATGCCGCGCATGGACTACAGGGGCATATCATTTCTGTGAGTTCTCCCTAGTCAAAAACTATAAGTTTTCAGAGATTATTTTTTTAGGATGGGGGCTGCAATTGTCCAGGAGACGTGGCCAAAGCCTTCGGGGCTGGTGCCGACTTCGTAATGGCCGGAGGAATGTTTGCAGGTCACGACCAATGTGATGGCGACATTATAGAGAAAAACGGGAAGAAGTTTAAGCTCTTCTATGGAATGGCGTCCAATACTGCAATGATGAAGCATGCAGGTATGTTCTTGCCATAGTTATTTTTGGAGAAAAGAGAAAAAGTTTATTTTTATAGGGGGTGTGGCTGAATATAGAGCTTCAGAAGGAAAAACTGTGGAAGTCGCCTACAGGGGAGACGTAGAGGAAACTGTATTGGATATTTTAGGAGGTCTTCGCAGTGCTTGCACATACACAGGGGCTTCGAAGCTCAAAGAGCTGCCCCGAAGGGCCACTTTTATCAGATGTACGCAACAACTAAATACTATTTATAGTTAATTTCGCTTTTTGTTCACTAGGCAATATTTATTTCCTTGGAGAGCTTGATTAATGTTCTTCGAAACTTATAAGTCTCGACTTTAGCAAATTTTATAGTTAATAGCTTAAACTACGCATTCTCGAACGGTGCCTTTATTAGTTATCTAGATACATGCCGCACAACTTTTATTGTTTTACGTTTTTGGAATGCCGTTATATTAAATATATGAGAATTTTATTTATTTTTTACTTGGTTTTATTACTGATATGAATCCTTGATATTTGAATCCGCCATATTGTTAAGAAATTAGTCAGCTGATAACGAGTGCTATAACATATGATTAGATTTTGTGTAAAATTGTAAAATTAAATGATAAGATAATAACTACTTTGAATGGTTCATTTTCATTCATTATTAATTTATTCATTGCTAAGAACAGAGGAAATCGATAATAATGTTCTGTACTATAATGACGATTACTAGTTCTCGTATACGTCATTACGTTACCCATGAAATAAGTGACATTAAAATAGGAAATTAAAGGCGGCATCTGTTATAAATTTTGTGAAACAACTAATTTAAACTTACATAACCTCAAATAGCTTTGCAATTAAATTTTCCTAAGTTTTATAATATTTTCTATTCTTTTAATCAAAAGTAATTAAAATTTCTTGTCTTTTTTGACATAACATATTACTGTTAATGATTTTATAAAAACATGAGGTTTTAAAGAATATGTCAAGCAGCTGCTTTCAATACTAATAGGCCCCCTTGCTTACAACCCTTTTTTACAATGCCCGAGCTTAAAGTGACCCCTTTGGGAGCCGGTCAGGACGTGGGAAGAAGTTGTATTTTGCTTTCTATGGGAGGCAAAAATATCATGCTTGATTGCGGAATGCATATGGGGTATGTAAATGCTACATTTAAGTTTTGTGAATGTAGCAAATAATATGCTTCAGTTTGATTTATAATTAATGCAATTCCTTTCCGGTTATCTAATTTTACCAGAAGAAGTGTCATAGTTAATATTTTCTTTCCTATAGTATATATTTTTTCTTTCCCTTAGTTTCAGCCTTTCCATTTTATAACAAGTGCATTATAATTCCCTTGCAGTTACAATGATGAAAGAAGATTCCCTGACTTCAGTTATATTACGTCCGAAGGCCCTTTGACCCCCTTCATTGACTGTGTCATCATCTCCCATTTTCATTTAGATCATTGTGGTGCTTTGCCCTACATGTCAGAAATGGTGGGCTACAACGGCCCTATCTACATGACCCACCCCACCAAGGCAATTACACCCATTCTTTTAGAGGATATGCGTAAAGTATCTGTGGAAAAAAAAGGTATATTGTGGTGCAAAGGGCAGTTTGCTGAGGTATTTTGGTATTCAAAATTAAATCAGTAATCTACCTTTGTCAAGTTTATTTAAACCAAACAACTTTATATCTTTACTTACTCTTATCCAGGAGAGCAAAACTTCTTCACTTCTCAAATGATCAAAGACTGCATGAAAAAAGTAGTTGCAGTTACACTGCATCAATCGGTAACTGTAGATAATGAGTTAGAAATTAAAGCATATTATGCTGGTCATGTGCTGGGGGCGGCAATGTTTTGGATCAGAGTGGGGTCTCAATCAGTAGTCTACACTGGTGATTATAATATGACCCCAGATAGGCACTTGGGGGCTGCCTGGATTGACAAATGCCGCCCTGATCTCCTCATATCTGAAGCAACTTACGCGACCACAATAAGAGACTCAAAACGGTGCAGAGAAAAAGATTTTTTAAAAAAGGTCCATGAGTGCATAGATCGAGGTGGGAAAGTGCTGATCCCTGTTTTTGCATTAGGAAGAGCACAGGAATTGTGCATTTTACTTGAAACTTATTGGGAGAGAATGAATCTTAAAGCTCCAATTTATTTTGCTTTGGGGCTGACTGAGAAAGCCAACAATTACTACAAAATGTTCATCACATGGACTAACCAGAAAATTCGCAAGACTTTTGTGCAGAGGTAAGATATTGGTTATTTTATTGGAGATTTTGAGTAGTTATTTCTTTCCAGAAACATGTTTGATTTTAAACACATAAAGCCATTTGATCGGCAGTTTATTGAAAATCCAGGTCCCATGGTTGTATTTGCCACCCCAGGCATGTTACATGCAGGTTTGAGTTTACAAATTTTCAAAAAATGGGCTCCTAATGAAAACAACATGATTATAATGCCTGGTAAATGACTATAATATTTAGGGTATTGAGGTGAAATAATAGAAAATTACAGGTTTCTGCGTGCAAGGCACTGTTGGCCACAAAATTCTCAATGGGGCAAAAAAAGTGGAGTTTGAAAACCGGCAAGTTGTGGAAGTTAAAATGTCTGTTGAGTATATGAGTTTTTCTGCTCATGCTGATGCCAAAGGTCTGCCTCAACTTCAAACAGGTTTTTAAGTTTTTAATAAATATTTTCCAGGAATAATGCAGCTGATACAGTATTGTGAACCTAGAAATGTGATGCTAGTGCATGGAGAGGCCGAAAAAATAGCTTTTTTAAAAGAGAAAATTCAGCAAGAGTTCAGCATTACATGTTACAATCCTGCCAATGGTAAGTGTATGAAATTGATGAGTAGAAAAATCACAAATGGGATCTTTAAAAAGTTAATACCTTTATATAAATCAAGTCTTAGGTTTCAGTTTTGGTAATTTCTAGGTGAAACCAACATCATCTTAACGCCAGTAAAAATCCCCATAGACATCTCCCTCCCCTTGCTCAAATCCGAAGCGAAGAAATTTAACGCTCTCCCTCCAGACCCGAAGCGACGTCGCATAATGCACGGCGTGTTAGTCATGAAGGACAACAATGTTTGCCTGATGGATGTAGACGACGCTTGCAAAGAAGCCGGCATCAACAGACATGTTATCAGATTCACCTCTACAGTGTCTATAAACGACAGCGGCCCCTCAGTCTCCACTGCCCATAAACTACACTCGTTTCTGAGTGGAAAACTGCCCCAATGGCCAGTGAGTTTCTCAGAGGGGGAAATTTCGGTCGAGTCGGTTTTGGTCAAGGTTGAGGGGGACGAGGACGAGGCGCAGAAGGTAGTTTACGTGTCCTGGACCAATCAGGATGAGGATTTGGGCAGCTACATTCTGGGCCTTATTAATGTAATGGGGCAGTGAAAAGTTGTTACTGAATGAGAGCTGCGTTGATGTCTCAGCTGTGATTATTTTGCCGAAAGTGGCAAAAATATCAGATTAAGTTTTTTTAATGTTTAAGAATGTATTAAGTACAAAATAAAGTGTATTTTGTAGTATTTTACTTTTTAAGGGTGAGAGCTGACAGAATAAAGGATTTTCCTTCACATTCTGTCAAGATTCGAATAGTTTGGTATCATTGCCTACCTATGATACTCTTTATTGAAATGGTGACTACACAGGTATTCTAAATTAATTCTCGGAATCTTAACTTTAGCAACAACGGACAGTACTTTTTGTTGTGTTCCAGTGATAATTACTAAAGAAAAATCACTTCAAAGGTTTATGTTTTCGAATTTTCTTGACATGGCGAACGGAAAACCTATGGTATATGGAACAGACTTTTATTACATAAAATGTACAACTACTAATAAAAACTTTTAATTGCCAAGTATTTAAAACGACTTATACTTAATAGAAGAATACGCAAAAATAGCAAAAAGTTGCCCTGTACAAAGGGACAATCACAGCGAAACATTTTGGTTTACCAGTGACATACACGCGCTCATACATTTTTCGATTTTTTTTGTTTTTCATTACAAAAATAACAATAAAAATATTTGAGATCAAAAGTTTCCTTATAATATAACATCAAATGGCGCCCCAAAATGTTGTCAATTTAACTTCATCTTACCTAGTTTAAAGCCAAATTATTGAAGTGTTGTTTTCACTACGAGCAAATATTTAGCAACTTTATGGCCCTGTTTTACTTCAATAACTTGGCCTTTTATGCGCCTAGAAAAATTAACTGTTCACTGATTGCCAGTTAAGCTTTATTACTGTCAATGAGAGGGGCTATAGTCTATGTTATGATGATGATAAATTAATGTTAATGGATCATACTATAATACAGCAAAATATGACTTAATTTTCGCAATTTATACTCTACTATTAAAACAATTAAGTAGGTTAAATTAGGTTAAAATAGTTAAATAAAAAGAAAGTTTTGTAAACACTTCTTTACCAGAAAATTGATTTCTTGTAGGTAGGACTATTTGAAGCATTGCTCACCTATTAGATTCTCATGTAGCAGATATTAAATTTGAAAAAAAAAAACGGAATGAATACATTCTTGACAATCACTAATTGAGACTAATCCCACATTTAGTTCTTCTACTCAATAATAACTCTATGACTATGTCATTAATAATCTGTAATTATTTCCAGATGGATTTGACAATAATGATGTCATCTTTTGTACACAAATTTACTACTTAATAAATAAATAAATAAACAAATAACAGCCAGATGTACAATTGCACTAAATCCATCTGCAAATATTTTCAAAAAAAAAAAGAAAAGAAAGTATTAGTAGTACTTATTAATCTGAACACACAAAAACAGGAGTATCAACATTCATGGGGGGTGACACATGTCCATTCATATAAGACACCTCAACTACACTTTCACCATCACCCACCAGACTTCCAGCTCCACTTGACTCACTGCTGCTCACTGAAGAACTAGAACTACACGAATCACTTGAGTCTGTTTCCGAGTCTTCACTGTCACAATTGCTTTTCTGCTTGGTCTCCAGCTTAACTTTTAAAGCTTCAATTTCCTTCTGCAATGCCTCCTTTTCACTACAATACTTGTCCAGCTCTTTTTGAAGACGAGCAATGGTGTCTTCTAGATCTCGGTTCTTTAACGAGTTGCGATTATCCAGTGCTAGGTATTCATTAATGAGCTCTTGCTTGGACATTTTATGTAGTTGTTCAGTTTGAATGCTCTGGTATTGATCATTAAAATCTTGCATTAAGAACTCATCTTCGTCATCTGGTGAGGAGTAAAATTCCTCTCCATCAGAGTCAATGCTAAAGCTTGAGTCTCGAGTTTGAGTTACCACTGAAGAGGTGGAAGCTTGGTCAATGTTCTTGAGTCTCTCATCTAGTTCTTCAAAACCCCCATGATCCTCAAAAAGAAATTGATTATCATTGTGGGGGGCCTCGGGCTTTACAATACGAGGTTTCATCACTTTGCGGCTCTTCCCTCCGTATTTCTGATAGGGGGCTTTGCGTTTGGATTTCCCGCGTCTGGTTTTGCGCTTCTTGGGGGGCGCCTCGGCCATCTTCGACTCCGCCGAGCCATTGACTGCGCGCGCCTCACTCCGCGGGAGGACGTCATTCTGGGGATCTGCAGCAGCGTCGTCCGGTTTTGAAACTGCATTTTCACCGTTAACCACCTCACCTTTTTCACTCATTTTCGCCAAAATCGCTCACTCTATTCACATGGAAGCAGTGGAAATACTCACTCAGGGCTGGTATTAGGGAGCACTTTAAAAAACCACTCGAAATGGAGAGCGAGTTTACACGACTGCAGCGAAATCGCCATTTTGGAAATTCGGTTTTGTGTTTTTGGTTGGGGGGAATGGGTGTGTGAGGGCGCAGCGATCACTGGTAAGAGAATGTTTATTGTTAATAGTGCAGATTTCTATTTTGAAGAATTATGGATTTTTTAAATTTAGAACGTAACTTTAGTGTCAATTATTATCATATCAATTCTCGACATTTTATCTATTATTTATGATATTCCATATCTGCAATTGAGTCGTAATTTTCTTTCACCTTTTATCCTCTTGCACTACTTTGCACTTCCAGCGGTAGATGGCACATTGTTGCCGTCATTCTTAGGCTAGAATATTCAGGTTTAGACAATTTCTATAGCATTCATCTGGTATTAGCACTGCCAATTAAATTTACGTTAACGACGGAGATGATTATATAGAACATTGCCTTGATTTTAACGTGGTTCTGTATGAATATTAAGTAGCAATATAAATTTCAAATTAAGGCTAAAAAAAAGACGGCAAAAAGTCAACAAGGCAAGCCGACTGGAGCTAGGAGAGGTGTGTTAAAATAGTTTTAAGTAATTGTTGTTAGGAACACGTTTTGAAAAGTTATGAAAAATACCAAGCAATGACTAGAAAAACCGTGTGTAAACCACATACCCCGTAAGTGTTTACTTAACATTAGCTTTAACATAATCTAAGAAAATGGTTGAACTTTCGCATCTGTCCTCGTATTGTATTTGCCTTAATTTTCTGCAGCGCAAAATATTGGCAACCAGTTATACACAAAAACTCCCCTAAGTTGGTCAAAAATTTTAGCAGGAAATAAAACGCCACACGCAGAGTTCGTAAGTTTTCATTTCGTCTCACAATTTTACATTCCCTTTATAACATTTTATTATTATTTTATCAATAAGTATACAACAGCGTGTTCAAAAATGGAATTGCGGAACGAAAACAGTCACCAGCTACATTTTGCACGTTTGCAAATCTAAATGTCATTATACTATATAAGTATTATCAATGAAATAATTTTTTGTAGTGTCGTTAAAGAATAGTTTGGACCTCGTAAAGAGACTTGCGCATTTAACTTCGGTACTTTCGTTCTATATCCTATTCATTAGAAGTTCATAGTGGTACTACCTTTACTTTCCCCCATTAACTAATAACAATACAAAAGCATCCAACTGATAAGTAATGAGATATGTCTCAGATGATACGAATGGGCTTTATTATTGAAGATGATTTCTCATAAGTAGAAGAAAGCTGCAACATGACACTTCTACTACAATAAGTGAATGGCAGTGATCATCACTTTATTACAACAATATAGAATTATTTATCATGATATGAACTTCAATGGAATATACAAGTTTTTTATGAATACACAGAGTGGATCCTAATGGAGTTCCCATGAAGCACACTCTGTATACAATAGTTAATAATTCAAACAAAAACATTTCTAGTGGTAATTATATGGACTGAAACATTGCCTAGTTCAATGCCTCTAATTGTGCTAACGTGACGCTTAACAATAATAATAATCAATAACAATGACTGTATGATACAAAACTGCTGTTTGTTCTCCATGAGAAGACTTTTCCTCGTGCGCAAAAGTTCTAGCCCCATTCCCCGTATTATTGTCATATCTAACGTCGAAATAGTGGTACTTTAATGAAGCAATTTAACTACATGTAGCTCTCAATAATTCAATCTAATTATTATAGCAATTTAATTATTATAGTTAATATAATACACAGTAGGCAGTGAGAAATGTGTCCGACGTCTTCATCACCATCAGCAGCAGCATCAGGGCGATTTCACGTGTTTTAATGTCCATCACACAAATTACATAATAATGTTATAGAGAATACTTTCTTATTGCTGAGATCAATCCATTAGCCTTAAGCTTAATAAGTTAACGCTTAAATTAGGTCACAATTTCTTCGTTTATTTTAATAGGAGTTCGAATGGACAACAATTAAATCTATTAAGCACTTTTGTTGTTGTTAAGGGCTTTTTAGGGTCGAGGGCGGATCTGGTTCTATGACGTCGGTAGAGAGCTCGTCAACATCAATGTCCGAGTCATCCATTAAGGTCACACTAGATTCAGCCTAAATATATTCGAGACATTCTATTTTAGAGTTTTGTAGGTCAATTAAAAAAAAAAGGTTGTCGGTCATATTGTGGACAAAATGGTGAATAAACAAGTTCGACGAAGAACCGTGCAGAATTTCTGTTAATTTCTTCACAGAATTTATTTAGTAATAATTGTCGTCGATATTTGTTGGCACAATCGTGAATTTCCTAGAGAAGTACAAAACATTTGAAAACCTGTTTTAATTCAAGTTAGGCGTTTTAATTTCATTCTATAACTTACGGCAATTTTTTGATATACAGTTGATATTTATGGACAATATGGTGAATGAGATCGGTAGGTGAAACAAATGCAAAATAAGTTCGATTAAATTGTTATTATTAATTTGAATTGCCTTAGAGCTGTCTGGAAAAATGAACAATTTTATTGACAATATAACGGATGTTAAATTTGTGTCTCTTAATAGTTTTAAAATGTTAATTTTCTACGAAATATTTTTGACAACTTAGCGATTGCACTCGTTACACTGCACAGAAGAAAAAAACACTCTAGAGACGCAAAATTCAATTCTGGATTCGTATTTTGCACTTCCAATCATTCGTCGAGTAAGCAGACTCCTCTCCTCACTCACCTCTTTTTTGAGCATTTCCACAAGTCTTCTCTTATTCACGCGCAAATTATCCGCTTCTTCGGCTTGCCGAGCGTTTCTTATCCCCGTCATCTCCAAAAGAGCCAAATGCGAATCCTTTTCGCTAATTGCAGCCTCAAGAGCTTCCCTTCTAAGCACAAAACAACTCATTTAACCCCTTAAATATGATCAGATAAATACTACAAACTTGAGATGCGCCAACTCTTGAAGGTTTTTCTTGCGCTCGTTTATGAATTTGCGCAGCTTTTCTTCTAGAAGACTAGTCCTGAGCACATAGGGTTTACAGCTGTGGCATCTGAGAGCTTGTGCAGATTGAAGAGAGAGTAAACGTTGTTCTAGTTTGCCAACCTGAAAAGAAATTCCAAAATTTCATTTAAATAACGTATGGATGAAATCTGAAATACCTTTTCCATTATCTGCCTCCTTCTCGCTTCCTCCCTCTGCAAGACCTCTTCACGCTCCTCAGCAATTTGCATAGCTTCCCTCAAACCATCCTCTAACCTGTTGATTTTTTTCTCTCGGTCTTCAGCAATTTCCTCAAGTTGGTTAACCCTAACTATCCATGACATGTCCCCATCTTCATTGTTGTTTCTCAAATCCTCATTTTTGACCCTCAGCTCTCGCTCCAAAGCCTCCTCCCGCTCTTTGAGCCTCTCGAGGGTGGTTTGGAGCCGCTGCCCTAACTCATCTATTTCGTCGCGTGTCTCTCTCTAACACCCACACACACATACACGATTAACTATATAATCACATAAAAAGAGAAAAAACATGTGAAATCGTTCGGAGGAATGAGGCTCTGGAATTTAGTACTTATCGATACATTTAGAGGGTTTAGAAAAAGCTCTTGAGGAAGCCGGCGGGTCCAGCCTGTATGTTAGCGTGTTAGAAAAAGAGGGAAAATGTTTATGTTAGTAAAAAGAAGCATTAGTAAATAAGAAGTATGTAAGTACCTCTTGCGCTTGCGCCTGTTGCTGCTGCTGCTTGAGCTTCGCTTGCAAGTTTTTCATTGCTCTGAAATTGGCTTATTAAATTGAGCAAAAAAAAGTACAAAAGAAAATGAAGACGTACTGTTGCAGCTCCATTATCTGCTTTTCTTTCTGGTTCTGCTCCTCCTGGCTCATCTGGACCAATTGGAGTAGTCGTTCCATTTCGGTAGCGGATCGTTTCGCTTCTTCCTGCGCTTGTTCCACCTTCTTTTCGGACTCTGCTAGTTTTTTGTTCAGTTCGGTGGCCGCTGCTGCCGTTCCTCCGGTCTAAAAATCGTAAAAAAAACTAGTTAAACTAATCTGGAAACTTAAGATTTGACGATTTTTCAATCTGTATGGTAATTCGTCAAAAAATAAATTTTTTTTGGCGTTACAGATTGTGGAAAAAACTTTGAATAATTCTGGAAATTCTTAAAAGAAGTATTTTGTGGATTCTTATAAAATGGTGGATGCAACAAATTTATATTTAAAAAATATATTTTTCCTGAATTTTACTATCACTACCTTTTGGAGGGAAGTCTGTAATTGGTCCATTTGTTGCTTTTGTTTCTGCAGTTGCTTGTCCAACTCGATCAATTGTCGTTCCTTCTCGTCCACTTGTCTCTGCTTGTTATCGACACTCTTCCTCTGTTCCTCTACTTGTTTTCTAACCTCTTCTATCTTTCTTCTTTCGTCCTCCAATTGCTTCTTTTGCCCAGATAAGTCTTCGGTAGGTTTTTGCTGTGGCGCCATTTGAAGCTTTTTCGTGGTTTCCAGCAGTTCCAACTGAAAGAAAGAATTGAAATCTCAGATTTTAACCTCATATAATCTCATGTGGGATGTTAGAAATTCAACAGACCATTAAATAAAAAAGTCTATAGAAATAAACAGAAAATCTTTATTTCCTTTTTGTCCTCCATAGCAAACCTGATTTTTCTCCAACTCCTGCACTAACATCTCCAACTGTGCTTGCAATCTTTCTTTTTCTGTGGTGCAATTCTTCACCTCTCCCTGGGATTTTTCCAACTCTTTTCTTAACCTCTGTATCTCTTTGTCGTCCTGTGCAGGCGCCTGAATTCCGCGCTCTCTTTGGTATTGCGCCATCTGGTTGAGTTGCTGCTGAAGCTGCTTCTCCATCACCTTAAAGAAAAAGTTTGATTATGGGACATATTTTGACAAAATTGCGAATGTATAAAGGCAATATATTGATTTAAGAATAATTAAGTAGAATGGTACTTAATCGATCTTCAAGGGAAAATATACCTGGATTCTCTTCTGCAAATCCTGCGAGGTCTTCTCAGCCTGATCGGCCCGTTTAGTCTCTTGCTCAATAACGTTTCGCCACTGTTCCAGTTCAGCGTCGTCTCTCGATCCCGATTCATGAAGCATCTTCTCAGTTTTTTCTGCGCGTTGTTTGTGCGTATCTCTCTCTTTTTGGGTCTGCTGTAGTTGCTGGCGAAGATTTGCGATTTCTCTATCGCGATTTTCTAGTACCTCCTTTGTTCCTGCAATAATGATAACATGTAAGTTTATTATGTAACTTCATCATAAGTATTCGAACCCTTTTCAACGTCCTGTGCCATCTTCTTCTGCTCATTCTTAAGTCTGACAACTTCCTGTTTGTGCTTCTCCAGTTCTGCCTCGCTATGATTTAATTCCTGCTGGAAGTTCATCAGCATATCCTGCGATTTTTCAAGTTGAATTACCAACTGATCCCTTTCCATTGTCAATTGTTTGATGTCCGCGTCGTACTTTATTATTTGCTTCTCTATCGATTCTCCTAAATATACAAAATTATTTATAAGTGGGTTACGGACCGTCGTTATTATAGATTATATATAATTTTACTATAACAAATATACCTTGTCTTCCTTGTTTATCTAACATCGATGCCATCTTCTCTCTTTCTCTATTGGACTGCGCCAGCTCCTGCTGTAACTTGATCAATGTCTCCTGGGTTCGATGATCTAACGTGCGCCGCTGCGAGTCTATTCCGCTGCGCACTTGTTGCAATTCAGCCCTCAGCACGTCCCTTTCTTGCTCCATGGTTTTCCAGTCCAGTTTGTCGCGCTCCAGGTGTTCGTGCATGCGTGCCAACTCGCTCGCCATGCGCTCAAATTCGATTTTCGTAGCCTCGTTGGTTTCCAGTGCTTTGGTAAGGTGCATCTGTGACTTTTCCAGTTCCTGCGCCAATCGGCCTGCCTCCATTTCTGTGGCGTTACGCGCCTGGATCGCCTTTTCCAGTTTGTCTTTGAGTCTCTCAACTTCGAGGCGTTCGTCGTTACGCACTTTGTCTGCTGCCAGGGTCTGTCTCCGTTCTTGTTGGGCCGACTACGGAGAAGATGGAAACATTGGTTTTAGTAAATTTTTTGTTAATAAATATCGTAATTTTCCGTCCAAAATGGTAAATACACAAGAAAGGTGAAGGACTGTGCCAAATCTGCTTTCAATCTATACTACAGTCTTCACTGCCAATCCCTTGATCAAATCGCATTCCTATTGTCGACATTTGCCAACAACATTGCATAATAATTTATCTTCTTAGCATTTTAGCGAGTGCAAGTAATAAATGCAAAACACATATGTAGTTTGTATACAGAAGCAACGCTAATTGTAAACTATAGAAATTTTCCTTTATTACGATTAGAACTGAACTTTAAGGCTTGAAAACATATCAAGCTTAGATCGATAATAGATAAAAAAATGGCTGAAGTTAAATATCGATAAAACGGTGAATGGAAAATTTTAGCTGAGCACACTGTAGAAAACTTTAAAGCAAAGATATGGTTTGACTTTGATGTCTTAAAATTATTAATTCTAGACAAACATCCTGAACGAAATGGAGAAGGGCTTTTGTGAAGGGCTTTTGTCTTAAATATTTTTCTGAACAAGATGGTGAATAAACATCTTACATAATCTCGCCTTTTCCATTTTTTGTCTTACGTACCTCCATTCTGATCCTGTCGTTATCTTTCTCCATTTTCTCGCACTGTGCCTTAAGTTTTTCATACCGATCACGCAGCTTCTCCAATTCGATCACCGCTCTCTCCAACTCCAAACGTTGCTTCTCCTGTGCCGCCTGCGCTTTAGCCACATCTTGCCTGGCTAGATCGAGCTGCATCGAAGCTTCGTGCAACTTG
Organism: Euwallacea fornicatus; assembly: GCF_040115645.1. Taxonomy (NCBI): domain Eukaryota; kingdom Metazoa; phylum Arthropoda; class Insecta; order Coleoptera; family Curculionidae; genus Euwallacea; species Euwallacea fornicatus. The sequence goes on along the minus strand of NC_089541.1, from coordinate 1,629,205 downwards.
GTTTCCAGCTGTTGATTGGCGTTTAGGGTACGTTGCAGCTCCTCTTTATAGCGCTCCATTTCGGCCAGTTTCTCCTTCTCCTCAAATCCATATTTGCTCCGTGAATTTTCCACTAACGCCAATTCTTTCCTACTCTTGTCCAGATCGCCGAGGGTTTTATCAAGACGCTCGCGTAACCGATCTACTTCGGCACGAAGTCGGTCGTTTTCTTCTTTCGTCCTTGTTGGGTCTTCTCTGTCGTATCTAAAAGAGTATTGATATCTAGAACTGCATTAACTGATTTTGATCTAGTTTGAAAGCGATACGAAATGCGTTGGCGTGACAAGTTACTTACCTGGAGTATCGGTTTTCTCTGGCGGTCATTCCACTGGATTCCCTCAGATGATCATATTCTGCTACCACTTTTCTGAATTCGTTTTGCAACTTGTCGTGCTTATCTCGATGCTTCTCTACCTCGATGCTTAATCGCGAGATGTCCTCTTGAGATTTCTCGTAACTCGCTTGTGCTTTTGCGCTCTGCGCCTGCGCCCTCTCATTCTCATAACGCAACCTCTCATTATCAGCCTGCAATTTCTCTCTATCGCTCTGCACTCTCCTCAGCTCCACCTGCACTTTCTCATACCGATCTCGTATCATTTCAATATCAATATTGAGCCTCTCCACCTCCTCTTTGTGCTTCTCCTCCAGCTCTTTAGATCGGGCCAATTGCATGGAGGCCCTATCATACATTTCTTGGACGCGTTGTCCTTCTTCTTGCAACTTTCTCTGCTCTTCTTTGGTTTTTGAAATGAAGATTTGTTGCTTTTCGATTTCCAGCTCTAAACGCTCTTTGTCTGCCTGCACTGTGTCTAGTTTGTTTTGTAAGCGATAGAGGTCGCTTTGCGAGCGGTCGTATTTTTCGATGAGTTTTTCGAACTCGCGGTGAACATTTTCGCGCTCGTCTACCGCTTTTTGTGAGGAGTAGAGCGCTTTCTCGAGTTTGTCCTTGAGGATGTCATTTTCAGTGACTGCATCGTCCCGTTCGATTTGCAATTTTTGCTGAAAATTGAGATTATTGTTGAAATTATAATGGAGAACTAGATTTTAACGTCGGTGGCGACATAGATTGCAAAAAAGTAGTTACCTGTAATATATGAGCCTTCTCCCATCTTTCTTTGAGGAGGTCCAACTCGGTTTGGACATCGGCTTTCTCTCTTTGCACTTTGGTGATCTGGTTCAGTTGAAAATCGAGCCTTTCCTTCAGCTTCTCGGACTCATCCTGATAGCTGTCTTTCTCTTTCTGCAGCCGATTGACCGAGGCCTGCAGCTTCTCATGTTTATCCCTAAGCCGATCGACTTCGAGCTGCGCCTGCTCCTTCTCTTTCTGTATACGAGCAGACTGGCCGAGAGCCTTGTCCAATTGCGACTGGATATTCTCTAAGTCGTATCCCAGTTTTTCCTTTTCCAGCTGGATGCGTCTGGTCTCCCCAATGGACTTGTCGAGTTTCTCTTGCAGCTTGTCGGCCTCGGTCTGCGCCTTGTCGTAAGCGTTCTGGAGCTTGTCGGATTGCAGTTGAGCCTTTCCCAAGGTCGCCGTGGTGCGCTCCAGCTCCTCCCTCAGCTTGTCCAGTTCTGCGTAGGCTCGGTCTTTGTCGGCATGCAATTTTCCGGTCGTGGATTGTGCCTTCTCGAGCTCCTCGCGGATGCTGTCCTGCTCCTGGTGGGAGTTTTCTAGACGGGCCTTGAGGCGGTATACTTCCCCCTAGAAGCGAAAAAGAGGACTTTAAATAACTGAAACAATACCATCAAAAATGCAATTGGTTTTTGATAGAAGGCATGCAAAAAATAATGAACCCGGAAATCCTTCAAATACGTATGGACATCTTTTATTTTTGCAAATTCTATAGTCTGTCCCGAAAAAACATTTATTTTCCATGCAAAATCCAGATTTTCAACAAGTTCGAAGATTAATAAACTGTAATTCGGCGTCTCACCTGAGACTTTTCCAGTTTCTCCTGCAGTGCCTGCGCCTCAGCACGTGCACGTTCGCTATCCGCCTGCGTCACTCTTAACTCGGCTTGGCAACGTCGCAAATCGGACGAGGTCTTATCCGATCGCTCATGGATACGATCCAGTTCGTGGGTGCTACTGTAAATGTTGCTGCCGAATCGAGTAGTTTTCGCTTGCGCCAACTCCAAATCTTGGCGCAAGCGCTCGTTCTCTAACTCAAGACGAGCGATGCGCTGACGCGCGGCGTCATAGTCGTCACCGCGACGACCGAACTCCATAGCTTTGTCCAGTTCGGCTTTCGATTTTCCTATTGGGAAATTGAAATGTTAATACGAATCAGCGAAGCATGCAAGTGATTAAATTGGACATAGGTAGATTTAGTTTAAGAACAATTTGAATTTGTAGGGGCATCTATGAGGATCTTCATGATTTTTATGTATTTTAATTGATGTTAGAGCGCGCTCCTTCACAAGTTGATCACTACCTAATTCAGACTGTGAGCTCTCCAACTTAGCCTCAATGCGCTCCCTGTCCGTTTGCACTCGATCTAATCTAGCGGTCAGTTTCTCTACTTCGCTGCTCAGCGCATGGATCTTCATTTTGTAGTCCGCGATCTCCCTCTCGTGCAGCTCCCGTTCTTCGTGTTTTTCCTGCTCTGCGCGATCCCTGCAAGGCAAATTCCTGTCAAAACAAAACCATCATTCACAGAAAAGGTCCTGCCTCTGTTCCCTTAATTGGTTCATCTGCTTCTCTTTGTCACCGATGGCCTCTTCGAGGGTGCTGAGGGCGCCTTCTGACGAGCAGTGATGGGCTTGCATTGCGGACAGACGGGCGCGCGCCATGTCCACTTGGTTGTCTTTTTCTTTAAGGAGATCTTCCAGGTTTTCAACCTAAATTGTTGTGCATGTGAAGTTAGAACCAAGTACTGTGAAAAGTGACTATAGTTGGCAACGTGGCTTGATGTTTGTTGACGTTTTTGGGGGGTTAGTATTGGAAGCAAAAATGAATCGCGATGTTGCCAGTTGTAAAATTGTTCCATTTGAAAGAGATAAATTCATTTTTGTTAGAAAAAAATTGGGAAACTTTCTACTTACGTCAGAATTATATTACACAACAGAGGATGTTACACTTTAATCTGTGTCGATTTATAATTGAAAAATTATAAATTGAATTATTTTATTTTTCAAGATTTATCATTACAAGGGATGTACGCGAAACTTTAAAAAATGATTTATTTCGTCTCCAAAATTGTTAGGAAATTACATTTCGTTGCGTTTAAAACTGTACACACTGGACCTTAAAAAACTGAAATTTCAATTTTTTGGGACCTGACACCTGAAGCATTTTGCAGGCACTTTTAAATCTTGATTACCGACATTTTGTGAGCCTTAAAGGCCTCTACCTTGGAGACATTTCGCTTCTTCGGCCCTTAAAAAATTCTGTTCATTTGAAAATTGAACGAAACCTCAGCGCAACTACTCACCTTTCTCTGCAATACGTTGATCTTCCGATCCTTGATGTCCATGTGCTCGCGCATCTCGGCGATCTCGGCCCCAGCCCTCATCCTCTCCTGTTGGTGCTGCTGCTGTTTCTTCTCGATTAGTCTGTTCTTCTCCTCGAGGCGGACGCGCAACTCTTCCACATCGGTCTGTAGCATGTTGTAGTGCTCCTCCTTGGCGCAGAGCGACTCCTTTAGCACCGCGATGTGGCGCTGGTAGTCTTGGTGCTGCTCCTCCAGCGTCTTCATCTTGGCGCCCATCGCCAGAATCTCCTGGTCGCGTCTCTGGATCTCGACGCGGAACTCGTCGAGCTGTAGCACACACGAGCAGATGCATGCACTGACCATGCGGGACACATGCGTGCCGACAGACAGTGAGGTGGTAAAACTGAGCTCTCCAGCGAGCGACCGGATGAGCCTTACAGCTAGTTACAGTCTACCAATCACGGACCCATCCTTGCCGATCTGCACATCGTTCAACAGAAAACTTACTTGGCGGCGAGGAGGCTCCAGAAGCGCGGGCGGCGCCAGTCTATCGATCTCCCTTTCCAAGAGGTGCACCTCGCGTTCCAGAGTCGCGATTCTCGCGTCCTTCGTGTCCAGCAGCACCTTGATGGTGCTGCTGGAGGGCGAGGGCACCAGTTCCAGCTGCGACTGAAGCGTGCGCAGCGTTTCGTTGGCCGCCTGCAGCTCCTGCAAGACCAGGACCGTGACCGGACGCATTAGGGTGAACGGACACGCAGCGACGCATCAGCTTTACCACCGTCCACCGTCATCGACACATCACCAAGAATCACACTATTTCTTTCTTTCTTCCGATCTTTCTTTATTTTATTTTTTTTTTAGTGTCTCCCAGCGCCACATGATGAGTCCCACGTCGTGAGCGTGATGTTGACAACAATATAATTACAACATCTAAATCAATGGCAACATTCAACATGCTTGATGGCTTTATTCTTGTTCATGTGCCAGATGAATGTGAACATTCTCAACACAATCACACGTTACTCTACCTCACTTTCACGATCTAACTACCAAAAACGGTCTACGGTGGTCGGTCTAATCCGTGGAATTAAATCAATTATTAGGTAGAGAGAACCTTGAACCTACATTATCGAACAGTGAAAATGTCGTACGCTATGAAAAAGCCTTAAATTTTAATCGAATTTATCCTTAAGACGCGAATTATCAATGTCCGAATAGTCTTATCAGTAGCATAATATGCCTATTTCTCAAACTATCGGCCATATGTCCATCACCACTCACTCTAGGAGATATTTTGAATTCATGTGAAATCCACGTCATTGCATCTGTGACAGATTTTTTTTAGTTTCCAATGACGCCTAATCAAAACAATGTTATGTAAGTCCGGTTCATTAGCGCCCGTATTCATGTGACGCATGACGGCGCCGTCTCATTGGCTATACGTGCTTTCAATGAGTTCAAGACCCGATTTCAGTAAATTAGACTGATGATTTTAGTTTCAGTTATCTGGATCCTCAAAAACTACTCTTCTGGCGTCTATTTCTTGTCATTACAATAATACTCGAATTTTCTTAAACGAAATTCATAACTATAAAATAGACATTTTCCGCCAATGAAATTGAATTACGCGTCTTCCATTTTTGTGTTCATGAAAATAATGCATCATCAAACATCATCAGCCAGATACCTGTATCTCTCTTCAACATATGTAAACCATGTTTAAAGGTTCACTTTATCATTTCTTAGTACGCATATGAAATACTTTGACGAGCGCTGTTCGTTTTTATTCTGTATATGCGTTTGTTACTACATATTTAAAAAACTCGTCGAATAGAGATAACTTGACGATATTCTCATACATCTTCATCATACACCAATATTTATGCCAACCACAACAGATTCAACTGCGCACTCTCAAACCTTTCCACCGACAACCGTAGGCAATTCAACTACGAGATTAAGCACCTGTTTTTGAGCCATCGCCTGCATCTGTTGGAACATTGCACGCTCTTCTTCTTTACCTGGAACAGAGGCGCCATCGCGCGGCATTAGCTCTAAATGATACTGACTGCGCGTCGAACGGTCAACGCCACAGCGAACCGCACAGAGGGCGACACCCGTCTCTCGCTTTTACATCTACCTCATATGCAAATATTCTGAAGTGTCTTATACTGTTTGGTGTCTGTGGCACGCAACACATAGAGATGATGATGGACGAAGATAGGCGATGAATTGATGCTGTAACTGGTTTTGTTGGGTATTTAACGGGGTCCGGCGCATCGCTGGGGAGTCATATTGTATTGTGTGTTGCCGCCCTTGGTTTAAATGATTGACGAAAACATCAAGGAAGAGAGAGAAAGAGATGCAATGAGGTGAAGGTGCCAAAGAGGGATAAAAGCGAGACACTGATAATAATTTAAAATGCAGGCAAGTCGAGTACTCACCCATTCCCTTATTTTGCAGCATTTCTAGCAGTTTTTTAATGCTCTCATCTCGCGCTTGAAGAGTCTGTTTTTGGGTCTCGATGCGCAGTTCCAGTTCCTAGAAAGACTTATTTGAATTAATCTTGGTGAACCCAACAATGAAGAAGAGGCTCAAAAGGCACGTTGGAATTATTGCAAAAATGGTGCGTGTGATAGAACAGAAGTGAAGTGTTGAACGTGAATGTGGAAATAAAATGGAATAACAATTCGAAAGCCAGACAAAAGCGTCACAAAAGCCTTAATACTTATTATCGTGAAGGTGCTTGTTACCTTGTTCGTGCGATTTAAGACGCCTAATTCTCGATGGAGTTGTTCGTTCTCCTCGTAAAGTGCCTCCTAATAATTATTTAGAATGGTTCGGAAAATGCCAAGATGCGTTAGAAAGGTGGAAAAAATAACATTTTGGAAATCAATCAGCTGGGATTTTCCCATTGAAAACAACGTCAGTGGAGGAAAACACGAATAATGTCATTGGTTTTTCGAACATATTGTCAGCAAAAACTTGCAAACATGGAAGTTTTCATTAAAGAAATAAAATCTAGTCGACATGACAACATTGCCTATTTAAAACAATCCCCAGTATCCCGGGTTGCCTGCCGCATGGGCGTAAGACGGCTGTATAGACATACATACTGAGGCAATGTTGCCGGAATCATTTTTCTCTACTCAGTAAATAAGAATTTTTAGTATATTTTCTGATATTATTGAATCTCGCTATTAACACGTAAAGTGCCATGGTAGTTCTGACAGTTTCTAATTCTCAAATTACCGAATTACGCATCGTATGACGTAATTGGAGGATGTTCACCACTGCCTTCATGAAATTATCCAGAATCTGTAGTAACATCGATCTAAAGCGAAGCACCAAAAGGAAATAACTTGACAAGGTGGCACTTTACGTGTTAACGTATTTTATATTTATATTAAGGCTTGGCAGCTATGAGAAAGCTCTCGTAGTTTAATATTGTGTTTTGTGGCAACATGCGTGTGAAATGTGGTTGATTTAGGTGCGAACAAATGCGTACCTTAATTGTGTCCCTCAGTATTGCTATTTCCCTTTGCAGGTGCTCGTTTTCTTGGTACAAAGCTTCCATTTGCTGTTGAACTTCCACGCTGGGGCCTCTCATTCGCATGCGCAGCTCTTCTTCTAGCTGGCGCACCAACATTGCTTGTTTCTGGAACAGAGTTTTCAATAAGAAGTTTGAAAAATCCCTTATAGAAAACAATTTTCAACAGAGCGTGCTTGTATTTTTTTGGAAAAAAATTAAATAAAAAAACTGACAGGGACGTAATAAGATTCGTTCGTTATAATACGTTTGCGTAAGCGGCTGGGCCAATTTGATTTCATTTACAAAACCAATTATACAGGGTGTCGGTTTCTGGACTCAACCATACGAATCTCGGAAACTATAGAAGAAACGGTTAAGTAGAACGACGGTGTTACGTAAGTCCTGTTTATTGGCGCCCGCGATTATGCGACGTTTGATGGCGCCGTCTCATTGGCTGCAGGTGCCTTCAGTGAGTTAAAGAGCCGATTTCAGTAAATTGGCCTGATGGTTTTAGTTTCAGTTACCTGGGCTCTCAGTAACTTCTAGCATCCACTTATTGTTACTGGCAATACTCGAATTTCCTTCAACTAGTTTATAATGTTCGCTTTAGGGTAACATTTTTTTCATCACACGACTCGGAAAATTAGTATTTCCCAGGTAATTAACTGAACTGAAAATCCATCTATCCCATGAGGGCACCGAAAAACGATAAAGAAATAAGCTTATTTCTCAAGGCTTCACACCGGCATTCACAGCAACAAGGCAAGGCATACAAACATTAATTGCTCAGCGGCTATTTTGGTGACAGACGTATCGAGTTTTGGGGTTTTCCGCAATTAAATTCTTTTTATTTTTCACAAAATGCTGTGCTCATGCGAAAAGTATCGTATACAACATACTCAAAATGACTATTGCCGCATTTCGTGCTCGTTGTGTAATGGACTAATCCTCTCGACTAATGAGTGTTTTTTTTATCCACAAATAATAACCTTGTCAACTCTAGATAACTTCTTGTTTGTCTACTAGCGGAAAGCGACGTAAACAAAGTTCTCGTTATTTATTTACACCAGCTATCGTCCTCCGATCGCCTCTTTAGCAAATACACGCGGCTGATCTCATGAAATCCACATTTACCAATCGGTCTGGAACACTGACCAGATGTTATTTCATTTTAGTTGGATGATGTGGCGCGTTTGACATTCCAGAATTAGCAAGTTTCCACAGTTAGAGTACTGGTGGATAAATGGGATTGCCAAAGTTGTCCAAACTTCGCGGTCACTGTTTCATGCTTCCACATCACATTATTTTTGTGTTGCGTTTTTTCCTTTCACACTCTGTATATTATTGGTACTCTTTAAGTTTCGTGAAACCTGTTTTTAGAAGTTAATTTTACTTAGCTTGGGACCATAAAACCCCACTCTTTCAAATAAAACCCTGTGTATATTATCCCTATATTCCATCCATTAAGCGCAAAATGAGTCTTCACGAATCGATGATTGAAAATCGTGAGAAAACAGTTTTGCCATGTCTCGGGTGATAAAACTACATTTTTCACACGAGAAACTTCATAGTTCACGAAATAAACTATTAAATTGCTCCCCATTAACGGTATTTTCGCTGCAGAAATAACTATACTCATGTCTCTTAGTTTCCTCGAAACCTCGAATTAGGGCTCAATCCTCAATGCCTTATAAAGGGAGTTTTTTACATGTTTTTTTTGGCTCTGGAAAGTCCTTTTTGCCCCTAGGATGCCCTGTACATTGGCCACCATTACAAACCCATCGATTACAAGGGGCAACATTCTCAGATGCACTTTCCACAGCTACCTTTACCAGTTTTGGAGTAGTTGTCACATGAGGGTCTATGGTTAGAGAAATTTTAGCACCCTGTATATTGAGGAACTTTTTTATTATCCTAAATTGATAGTGCTTCAGCCTAAACACGAATTATTGTGAAGGTTCGTAACACTCGGTATGCAACGTACAAACTCGTCGGTCCGAGGCAATGAAATCCAAGGCGAGGTTCAAGTATTTATAGTTCGAGTTAATTTCACGCACTTTTTATTACTTCCGTGAATTATTACCCCCTCGAGAGATTCTGACGAGGTTCTCTGATGATTAATAATAATGTTCGCATTATTTCCAGCGCACTGGAAAAATTAAGCTGAGTCTTGAAGTAAGGAATAACCAGCTTTAATCCCCTTTCAGCCTCAACACCTTCAAAGTTTCGAAATTTGAAACTTTGCCCCCGGGGGTAAATTTTGTCCCTTTAAATAAGAAAATTTACATGTTATTACTTGAAGAAGAACGAGTCAGATGAAAAAGTCACCATTACAGGCTCGTTTGCATTGCTGTTTACGTGGCGATTTCTCCTTTTGGGGCCACTTTAGGTCTCGTTTAAGGGCGAATAGGTGCACGAGCAATTGAACTATGCACGTAATAAAGGTGGGAATGTGATTAAAATCCGGGTTAAAAACGGCCAGAATGCCGCCTACGGTCGTCGAACCTCCGTCTTCTTATCGATCGGTCTAGAAAGCGATCTCCTGGGGCTGATAGGGCTTATTTGAAATGAGCAGCCCCGCCGGCGAGTTTGGGGCCGCGGAACACGACCCAATTTCCTCTTCAGTTAAATCAATCTATAAGTTACATGACTATGATCTAAATATAGTTTCGAGATGTGTCTGGATTCATGCGGACGTTCAATTGGAAGTTAAAGTAGGTCACAAAGTACGTTTAAGTTTTTCAGGCCTGTGCGTCTGCCAGTGTGTTTGCGGTGGCAATGTAAAAGTTTCGGGGGGACAAAAAGAGTGAGGAAAACCTCACATTTCGCGGAGGAACTGCCGGGACTGCAGTAGCCCCCGCAAGATTTACATTTATCGCATTTAAGGCCATGATGCAGGGACGTCGATAAATAAGTTTTACCTGGTTTTCGCTGCTCAGCAACTTCAACTGGTCGTTGATCAAACTGTACTTCGCCGACTCTTCTTTCCGCAGTGCCCTCTCTTTCTTCAACTCGGGGCTCCAGAAGGTTTTAATGGAGTGCATGGAGGAGCCCAGTTTCTGATTGGTCAGGTCCAGCTCTTTCTTGAGATTGGCTAAGTCGCGTTGCAGATCCGAGTTTTGATGCTGTAGTTCCCCGATGAAGGGCTGATGGGAGGTGGGAGACTGGCGGGCTGAGCGAGAACTAAATAGAAGAAACTTATTAGGTAAATGGTGATGATCGGGTTGACAATTTAGGGAAATGTGTACCACGTGAGTGGCCTTTGCCTTCGTAGGCGACTAGCGACCGTCAACAAATTTAATTTGTGGCCATACGTCTGGGCCGCAGTAACTATGTTTTCATAGAAGACACCCAATATATTAAGGTATTTCTGAGATTCGGCACTTCTTAGGGTCGATCCAGCTATAGAGACGTTTGTGCTCTTCTTAGTTCCCGGAAAATAGGAGCATTAATGAATACGAACACGTTTTTGGCAGCTTTTTAAACTGAGTCCTTGACATAACTTCGATGAAATTATATACATAAGTGCCTTCTCGAGCTTTGCCAGTATGAACTGCGCCACCATGTACATAATTAACGTAGTATTTTTTTTAACTCACAGATATGGGTCATCCTCGAAATATAGGCCTCTCTCCAAAGACCGGTCCCTGCGGTCTCGTATGGGCAAGAATTCGCGGTCGTGGTCCACCACAGTGGGTCCCCGGTCCAGCGACTGGTAGCGCACCGACATGGGGTTTGATGGCCTGCAAATTACCAGTACTTCATTATACAGGGCGATTGGCAATGCAATGGACACAGAACACGTGTGTTTAGAAGACCTCAAAATAAATCGATTTTTCTTATGATTTTTTTCGTAACGCCTACGGTTGCTGAGATATTGGTTACGTCACTTTTTTCGGCATCCGCGGTTATTTCACTTCTCCGTTTATCTTCAATCTAATGCTCGTCTAAACGGTGCAGAATGGTCCCGTCACGCCAACGCTAAATATTCTAAATTCGCTAGTAGGCAACACCGATTCGAGAAAAACGTGATTTTTCTGAAAAATCAGGAACTTGACTTGCAGCAAAAAGGGGGAGCACTTAACTGGTGGAAATATGGAAGACGTTGAAATTTTCTGGTTTTTGAAAAAGTATGATCAAACGATCACGAACGGAGGTTGCCCTTTAAGAAACTTCCTTAATGTAATCGAACCAATTTTGTATTTGGACGGACGTGGGCTGCGATATATTAAATTGCCGAGGCGATCTTCGGGTACTGGTCTGAAGATTACAATCACCACTACCTGTAAAACCTCGTTCCGTCCGTAAACGCGACCCACGGCATTCCTCGGCAAAGAGAGCCAGCTTCCTCAGCTTCCCGTTTCTCCAGCTCTAAAAGATATCAAAGGAATTTGCTATGAAACTGGTGGTCCTTCAGACATTTTTTGTGACGTACATTTATGCAACCGTACGCCTGGTAAAACTCCTCAAAGAAAATTCGATTTTTTGAGGTCTTCCACAAGCACCTGCCCCGAGTCCACTGCATTTTGAATCCCCCTGTGCATAATCAGTCGGGGTTTAGATATCGAAGCAATCATCTCAATTGAGGGTAATAAGTGCCGCTTCCGCCAATAAAAATTGATTCGCTCCCGTTTGGAACGAGACAGCGGCATTAAACGAAATTTAATGGATTCGGTCATGAAAACGGTAATTATGGAGTCTATATGTTGGTCGTGTTTACGAGGCCTTTTGGTCGTTAATAGCTGAAGCTCAATCAGGATTGCGATAAAAATGCTTTTGAAACCAAGACATATTTGCTTTGGGCAAGAGCCCAGCAACAAGGAGTAGTTACGGCTCTTTATCGTTGGACTAATTTAATTACTTTATTTTGTGTTAAAATTTTCAGCGGAAATACCACAGCAGTCGTACGTTTTTTGGTGTTAAAAATCATTAAAATGATTCAAGAAGCAATTATTAAAAAATATGTACAAACGTTTCTATTCAAAGTTACGGCCAATTCCTTGTTTTATCACTCTCGGCTCATTTCTTTTTGATGAGACTTTCTGCTGTTAAAAATTCATTTTTTTTTATTTTACATTTTTTTAATGATATTTTAAATGTACTTTATATTGTACGAAGCTGACCATAAGGGGAATGTTGATGTGGAACATCGGTTACACGAAACGGCTGGAACTAAGCGATTCATGGTTCGGATTCGGGGTGAGTCGCTTTTTTTTTCTTCTCAAGAAAATTCTCCATAAATTTTTGGTCAAACGTACGATTTTTTTTAAGAAAAAATCAATGAGAAAAAATCGAAATTAAGTCTGATGTTTAATATTTGCCTGTGTTACGGGAGAAATATCCAATCGAAATAGGAAAAACAACACTTTATCGCGCAATTAAAGCATCTCTTTGTTGGCAGAGCAGTTTTATTTATTTCCGGAGTTGATCTAAAACATAAACGGGGCTCCCAAGTGGGAAAACAAACACAGAGACTGCACGAAGGACAACACTCAGTGTTCTCTATATTTAGAAAGTGCAATTTTGAGAGGCCTGTAGCTAATTAAAGAGGTCTTGGTTCAAAAGGAATAATGTCCTCATTCATTCTTGCTCTGCCAGTAGTTTATGAATTCCGCACGAATTTTTGATTTTATCAAGGCATATCTCAGAAATTTTTTTGTCAGCAAATCCGCCATACACGTTTCTGCTTTTGAATGGGTCAAAATGCAAATGTTTCCAGGATAAAAGGAGCCACTTCAAATTCCTGCATTTTAGAACTCCATTGGCGTACTGATTATTATAATTAAGTGCGCCTGGTACGCTCCTTGTTTCCACTAAATAAGTAGACAAATTTATGAGGATTTTTAACCCGACCATTTTATAGAAACCCATTGGCGTAGCTCAAAAACTATCTTTTGTTCATGTTTAAGACATTATGTGCATAGTTTTTAATGCACTTCCCTCGTACGAGTATGCTTTTTTAGATTTTCAACGTGCAGATTTTCATAAGTGAAAATGTAAGAAATGTTGTCCTGTGAAAGGCCGTTGGCACAGATTTAACCTTTTTGCGATTTTTTCTGTTAGTGAATTAAACGTATTAAAATTGACCCCTTAAGCTAAACAACTCCATTGGCGTAGCTAAAAAATTTTATTTTGAGAAATTCCGTTAAATTCTTCGTAAAATGCCCGTGGCCGCACAGAGCACGTCTGTAAGTTTTGTTGCTTTAAGTGCGGATTTATCCAGGATATTTAACCAAAACTTAAATTCATAGGCCTCCCTCCAGGATTTTTGTATTTTTCATTTTTTGGCAAATTCAAGGAAAATTGTAGGATATTTTAATATTTACCTTGTGGCACTTCTGGAGCGATGATGAGCCACCCCCACGGACATGGGCCTTCCCCGTTCCTCCAACATGGCGTCTTCCAACTCGTCGTCCCGGTAGTAGGAGTGGTAGGGCGCCCCGTAGCCCTGGTGCTCCGGCGAGTTGTTCCCGGACCGAGTGGGGCGCACGGACTTGCGGCCCAAGGGGCTGCCCCCTGGGTAGGCCCTGCTGGGCGACCGGTCCACGGTGGGCAGCCTCACGCCCCTAGGGGAGCGGGAGCCCCCCACGTACGCGTCACGGGACATTTCATGACATTCTAGAAGAAGCCAGAAGGTCTTCGATTTAAAAGATATTTAATTTTAGGAATTCACCTAACAAGTGCGAAAAGTGACAAGTGCGGTAAAGAAATTTTCGCGTGTGTTAAGTACAATATTTTTCGTGCCAGCACATATGCGTTGACTTTATTTTCCCTGAGGGCTAATGGATCAAAGTCATGGCAGCTCTAGCTAGAGAATAAAAAATGTCCGTCAAAACGACGAAACAAAAACCACAATATTGGTCAGTTTCGTTATTTCGATCGAAATTTTTTACAGGTAAAGTTGCCAGTAGAGAAATTTTTTTTTTATTGCATATTAAAGTGAAATCTTCTCAGCTGAGTGTAATTCTCCATATAGACTTAACAGTCGATGCATTAACCGACGATGATTTCGAGACAACAAAATTTTTGTTAGCGAAAGTCGGAAGTATCTCATCAATATGCCAGAAGTGTAATTGGGCGATGAAAAGTTTGAGGGTTCGGCCCCTTGAGGGGGCGTTGAGGGCGCTCATTTCTGATAAAAACTTCGTAATTTGATTTGGCATTAACTGATGATGGAGCTTGTCATTTAAAGTGACTGATGACAGTTGTGTAAATATATACGTAAAAACCTAGTTCTTATTATGTCAGCGGAACGACTTAATTGTCGTCTCGAAGAAAACTTCTATAAAGTCCATGTCGAATCCGTTATCGACATTAGGGGCACGAAATCCACATCATGACTCGACCTAAATCGCTATTTAATCCATACATTATAACAACAGGCAGACATCATTGCCACTGGCATCGATCCGCACTGGCCTGATTTGGGAAACAATTTACAACTTTGTTCACTTGTAATCGCAATTCGGGGCAGTGTTATCAATGAAAGGGCGACTATAGAGATCTGCAAGCCCGTACCTGGTTCTAGTACCCTCGTAGGTGCAGGTTAGTTCGGGTTTGACGGATCCATCGATGGATTCGAGTTATTAGTACTCGTAATAGTCCACTCGCGGCACACTTTCAGACCACCACCGACATATTTCCGTGCTCGTAATCCTGCTGTCCCGACATTGTTCTGCGTACGCGCCGACTTACTCCTCGGGAACCGATCGGGAACAACGTTGATCAATGAAACGGGTGTAGTGTAAAGTGGAACGCGCGCACGTCTGGAGCACTAGTCCAGTGGGGTACAAATGCGCATTCATGGACTTTGCTAGACATCCCTTAAATCTGCTTAAAACATTGTTATCACACAGAGTTCATTAAACTGAAATAGTATGGCTGAAATTCGAAGTTACTTGAATGGTTTTTTATGAAGGCTTGGGAATATTTCTCAAACTCAGTGAAATTCTACGCCTCTGGTGGACTCGCACGCGCTTTATGACGTGAAATTCCACCCACAACTATTATTCATTACTCCATGTCCTTTAACCTTTACTACAGTGTTTGATTGGCCGTTTTAATTTCCATTGAAAACGACACGGTGACTATGGAGAAGTTTTTCTTACACAGTACACGAGCCATTTACCTGGATATTTATCCAGTGAAGCCTCAACTTGCGTTTGTAATTTTATAGCTGACTTAAGGGCATTGAGAGAATTTTACTGGAAGCAACTAAACCCTAGTGGATGTTATTCAATGTATATTGCATTCACCATCACATCAAGAAAATATTCATGAAAACTAAAGTTTCATTGTTTATATTAATATTATTTAAAGTCCTAATTCAATTATCCTGAAAATCAATATTTTGAATATGACGCAATTTTTTTTAGCTCTAGTTAGATGCAGGTCAAATATAGAACATCACAGAAAGATAGCTATAGTAGTATTGATGAGTAGTAAGATAATTTAATTTCATTGTTAGCGTTAATCGAAAAGTTTAGTTGAAAATTGTCCTCAAGAAGGGTCAATGAAGATTACTTTTATATATATCAAGTTAGAGAACTAATTGAGCTAATCCTGTCGTGGGTTTATTTCGCTTACTTGAATCTCAGGTGCTGATTGGATAGGCAACCCGATCTTCTTTGAAGTTAAAATTATTCGGTTAGGGATTTTTAACACCGATATAACAACATTTTTTTAAAATAAAACACTTTCAAAGGAGATTTTTTATCTATTTTTAGTAATCTATGAAAGAGCAATAAGAATACTGTAAAATTCTATGGATCTTTTAAGCCATTTTGTTAATTTTAACGTACAGTTTTAAGTCATAAAAATCATGATGTTTACAATAAAATTACATTCTATGTATTTACAATAAATAAATAAAAATTACAAAGCAAGTGGTGGTTTTGAATGTTTACTAAACAAATATATCACAAAAGATTCTCTGTGCAATTTAAATTCAACAGTATCGTATAAATACATGGAGTAAAACTATAGGTAAATATTCACATTAATGCGCACAATTATTGCACTTTTGACTACTGAAAATAATGAGATTCACATGCAGACTAAACAATTATTGCTTCCCGTAATTGTTTGTGGTTATTGTCACGATACGTTTGCCCTAATAATATACACAGTACAATACATATTTACAACTACATACATAAGTACAACCTTAAATCGTCATAATTGCTTGTTCATTTACACGTGTATTCCTCAGTTATTTCACTGCAAGTGTCGCATTCCACAGTGCAACACCAATGAAATTTGCATCTGCACTGAGTATTCTTGACATATTGATGGGTGTTATACCCTCTACCGCAGCACATTAATTCGCATCCCTCAGTACCTAAACAAATATTGTTTCAGTTTCATGTAAATAGATAAAACGGCGTTTCTACCTCTTGAAGTGATATTGCAGGTCCTCCCCATGGTCCCTAGGCTTCCAGAACTCAAATCTCGTTCGCAGTAATTGGGGGACAGTTGCAGGAACACCAGCTCGACCTTTTTGGGAGGTCTTTTGCTTGGTAGTTTGCCTTTGGTTAGCACTAGGTGCTGCTTTTTGGTTCTGCGCGTATTTACATTGTTCCGGGGCGGTTGTTGCTGCTGCGGTATTGCCACCACTGGCCTGAAAAATGTATGTACTGAAAATGTTTAAAAATAACAAGGAAAACTACTCACCTAGCTCTGTAGTATTTGTCCATTAAGGCGTCACCGATTTGCCGGAAGGTGGAGAGCGTTTTCCAGCACGTTTTCATCGTACAACTGCCGGATACTCCGTGACATTTACATTCTAGGAGAAGGCTCAATTTCACAATCTGTAAGTGAATATTTTTTCATAATTTCTTGATAAGGCGGCGAAGGAGCTTATTTCTTTCAAAGACTGGTAATTTTTTTTTTAGAATAAAATCCACAAGTTTCTTCTCTTTTCAAATTTTGCTAAAATGGTCGAATTTTTAACGTGATTTTTAGAAAAGAAAAACATTACGAGAGTATTTCCGGTCAGGATGGTGAAGGGGAAATTTAGTTTTTGCAAAAATTATGGCTATCAATTTGTAATAATCTATCTTTCTTGAGGAAATAGAATTTCAATTTTGAGGCAACGGTAAAGAAGTTTTGTTTATTTTGTAGGTTTTAAATTTAGAGCGCCAGCATAGCTAACTAAAAAGAGAATTCTTTTACTTTGATGTTTGTTCGATTTGCGTGTAGCTTTCCGATACCATAACGATTATTGTAAATTACATTCCTTTTAGTTCAAGCTTGAAATCCTTCAACCAAACGATTCTCGATCCCGACAGAGTGCGAAATACCTATCTGCAACGGCACGTAAACCCTAGAGGGCCACTTTTGCTACGATTTACAGATGGACGCCTATTAAATCCATGGTGGTAATATGGAAATAACACGGCTTTCGCACGCCTCAGGCCACATACTGAAAAAGGCCGTGTTTAAACTGTAACTTTACGCCTTTTGTCTTGCCTTTAAGTATAGATCTACTGTCGTGTGGATCGGTCTTAGGTTATGGTTAAGTATGTTAATTTATTGCCCTATAGGGGAGCACATTTGTAATGTGTGTATCATGAAAGAGAAATTGCAGTCGGGTTCGTGTGCAGAAAAAAAGAGAGAGTAATTGCTTATGTCCATATTCGAATGCAGTAAGTAGAAGAACCTACACAATGTTTTGAGTTGCAGTTGAGCGAAAAAGGATTAGAATTGTTTTTTCTTAACAATATGGTGAAGAAAAACTTTCTCACTTTTCTTCCCGCTTTATTGTTATGCAGATTCATCAAGCTACGCTCATCTCCCTCGAATTCGCGGGCATCCATGAATTTCCGGGCAAAACGGGTCCCATAGTCGATGTCCACGCTGCAGCCGCCCCATTTCCACCCATTGGGGGCGGATTCTCGTGTTTTAGATGGGCTCTGACAGCCGCACGACGAAATATTACCCCTGGCGCATGCCGCTGTTATCGCAAAAGTTACCCCGGCACTGCTTATCGCGTAGGTAAATGCCGCCTCCCTGGAACCTAAAGAAACGACCAAAATCAGTTTTAAATAAAAATTCTTAGTAATTAATAATAAATGTATTTTTTCAATTCAAAGAAATTCGTTGTATTAAAAGTAACTTGAGGACATTTCGCTGTAGATTGATGACGTTAAACCAAAATGTCACATGCATAGTGTCTCTCTTTCTCTTGCACATTAGACGCGCTAATATGTTTCAGGTTGTCGACGTTTGTTCGAGATTTAAATACAAGAGGCGTTTGCTAGTTGGTGTAGTTTATTGTACTAAGTATAATCAATCTTCAGAAGAATCTGCAGAAATGAGTCTCGTTTAGTCTCTTTGAAGGTTCCACAATGGTTATGTGGGCGGTTTTTAACAGGTGAACTTAAAATCAAATTAGATAATCAGGGAAAAAGTTATTTTAAAGAACTATTGTCGTACACCCGGTAGCTCTCTCGTTGACAGATACAACATTTTAAGTTTTCATCGGAAAGAAGCGAATTTCCGCTTTATTCTTTAAGCTGAGCATCAATATTTATCCACTTCCCGTGAGCGATGGTCTTTGATCTGCCCACCGTGTGCGAATTTAAAGTGCATCAATTGATTACAGTGAATCACAGCACGTGGGCCGCATCCCAGACGCAGAAACGGTAATATATGAGCTGCTTTATTCCCTTTTGTATTACTGGCTGATTCCTCTATCACTACTTCAATTTACCAATAGAATTGTAATTTAAGTGGACATTTTGAGGCCTCGCGCATGAAAAAGGGGAGGCTGTAGGTCATTTAGTTTTTTTTTGCTTTTGTAACAAAAACACCTATACCTATACGGGATGTTCCAAAAAAAGGGACTGTTTCAAAAATCATTCGAAAGTACAATCAAAGAGGCACGATTTCAATTAATTTCAAGCCAGGACGACCTACGGTGTTGAGTAAACGAGCAGAATAAATTATGAAACCGAATTTTATTGGCAGTTCCAAGAAAATCTTCCACTAAAATCGCCAAACAAATGAGCGTTATGGTCATTTAGGTATCATCACGAACTGCCAGACGACGTGTAAATGCTCAGGGATTATTTGGAAGAGCTGCAGTGAAAAAACGTTTAACTTCAAATAAGATCGAAAGGCGCGACTTCATTAGGCCTTATAAGTTTACTTGTGATCCAATAAAAAAATCAGTTATGGGGATATATATGAGGCTAATGAAGATACATTTTAAAATTAGCGACAATCCTACAGGGTGTCACGAAAAATCGGGGCGACGTGAAATTAAATTTTTTTTAATGGGATCACCCGCATTTTTTTCACGTGACACAATCCTCTCTTAATCTTGTGTTAGATCCTAAATTTTTTATCCTCGAACGTAGCGAGTCGGAGCCATGAGGTTTTAAAAGAAATTTTAGACATTAGCAGTGTCTCGTAAAAAAAATAATGTCGCAGTTATCTTAAGTTAGATTTTGACTGTTTCAGGATGAATTCTGACGTAAGATCTCCTTAGCAGATACTAATATTCATATAGTCAAAAAAGCATACAGAGTGTCCACAATAACAACTTTAATTATCACCTTTTCAACTTCAATTTTCTCGATTTTTTTAAATAGTATGGCGCGCACTGTCGATTAACTCGTTGCAGCGTTGCCATTCAGTATTTTCTCATTTCCCAATTGCAACCTGTTGAAGCTCCTCAACGTTTTACTGCTGGCGCCTGTGACGTCGCACAGCCTCCTTCAGTTAATCCCAAGCATGTTCAATTCGATCCACGTCGGGTCATAATGCTGGTCACGCCAATCGTCCACTCCCAACTTTTTAGACTTACTCGTTGACGATACGAGCACAATAACGTCGAGCGTTATCGTCTTGCAAGAGCAATTCGTTACCAAAAATTTTGGACGGAAGGACTCAACTATAGATCTCGGGATAGTGTCCAGATATAGCGCAGCCGTCATTGAGCCCCGAATTGAGACGAGCCACGTCCTGTTTCCGTAGATGATCCCAGTGCCGAACATCACAGAGTCGTCCTCTTGCTGCACGTGCGGAGCGCAGTGTCGAAAACATTAATCATTTCCTGGTTCTCTCTACACACACGTTGGCGATAGCTATCGGGCATTAAACAGATTCGCACTTTAACCGTAAAAAGTGCACAGCGCCAGCGTTCCAGGTTCCACATCTCACGTGCCCCTGCCCTGGAGTATCGTGTTGTACAGTGACACCCGTCAAAGCCGGTCCTCGCCACAAATGTCTCGCTCCTAAGTGACTATCGTGAAGCCGGTTACGAATAGTTTGAGTGGATGTAACCGTTCCAGTGACCTTAAGGAACGATCTGCGAAGATCCGTTGCGTTTCGAAATCGATTTCTGAGCGCCAAAACACGTAGGTAAAGCCTGATGCGGCACGAGGAGGATCTTTCAATTCTTCAATTGACTGATGGCGGTTTCAGGTTCTTACGTCATCGTGATTTCTGCCCTCGTGCTAACGTAACGATACGAATGGGTCAAAAGTCGATAGAGACGTTCGAGGCATTTTTACCAAATTTTATGTTAACTAGAGGTGTAGTTATCTATGCTGACGTGCAGAACAAAAGTGAATATTTAACCAATTGTTGTCGATGATTTAAAATGTTTTTACTGTCGAGTCTCTGTCGCATTAGAACGTTTTCTTGTTGTTTCCTTTTACCGATCTTGGATTTGTGATCTTCAACACCATTTTAATTTGGATGACTTCTCTCACGGAAAATTACGGCGGCACAAAACTTTCTATGATATGTGTATTTGGACATGCGAAGATAGTTCTAGAAGTACCCGGCCTAACACTTAAGGAAAAAATGGGAAAATATTACTTTATTTCCTAACATGCCTCTTTTGAGATGACACACTTTTCTTGGCGAAGTTCTATGAGTTCTATACATTGTTAATAGTAAGAAACTATGAGCGTTTCAAAATAGGCATCAAGGTCGGACTCCACCTCTTCGTTATTGGCAAATCTCTCCACCGAGCCGTTTTTTCAAGTGTAGAAACGGAAAATAATCTGAGAGGGCTAAATCTGGAGAATAGGGTGGGCGAGGACAAATGTCGAAACTAAGTTGATTGATTTTGCTAATCGCGATGACGGAAGTGTGGTCATGATGGAACAAGATATTTTTACTAAATACGGTCGCTTTTTCCTAATTTCTTCTCTCGAACGTTGCAATAAACTTAATATTCTCCATTTGTTGTTTTTCCTTTAGGTAAAATTGCCAATAGAAATATCCCCGCATGCACGGCGAAAAACTGACGTCATCATATTTCCTGCAGACGTAACGGTTTTCACCTTCTTTAGGGCCGATTCTTCCCTTTGAGTTCGTTGTTTTGACTACTCTTTAGACTCAGGTTTGAAATTATAGATCCATGTTCATGGTAATGGGTCGACGCAAAAACTCGGCTTTATTGTTACAGAATTTGATCGGACGTTTCCTCGACAGATCCTTACGGCCCTGTTTTTGTTCAATTGTGAGTAATCGCGGCACCCATCTTGCGCACACCTTTCTCATATCAAATTTTCTTTATCAAAATACGATGTGCAGTACTTTTTAAAATAATTATCATGTCTGCAAGTTCATTCAATTTAAGCTTACGGTTTCCCAGTGCAGCTTTGAGGATTTTCAACACAATTTCTACAGTGGTTACCTCGTTGGGTCGATCACTATGAAGTTTGTCTTGGGCGCTGGTGCGACCGCATTTAAACTCTGCGACCCAAAGCTTTACAGTTTTTAATGAAGGACCAGATTCCCCAGAGTAGAATCTAACTCAGCTTTCATATTGAATGGATTAAGACCTTTCAAACGAAAGAATTGAATCACGTATCAGTTAAATTGTTATCCCATTTACACAAAATCTCTAAAAGCGTTCAACTTAAAAGGGCTACAAAACAACGACAAACCAATGTAACACCCTCAAACTTAAGGCAGAAACTGTTTAAGGTTAGGTTTTTGTAATGTAGGTAAATTTAAAAAAAAACGCCATCTATACGGTAGTGGAAAAATGCAGAGCAACTTTTGAAAAATTGATATAATTGGAGTTTTAATAGTAATAAATATTTAGGTATAGGTTCAATGGGAAGTCAGTGTATGTCCAAATACTTCTACAAAAAAAATCTTTATTTTAATTTTTTTGTGGAATTTTACATTAACAATAGTATTTTTTGGTGAAAAAAAGTAAAGCAAATTATCAAATTATAGCAAATATTTGCCTTAAAATTTATTTCATTTGTGATATATCGTTGGTCAAAAGCCTCGGTGCGAACATTTATCAGTGCAAATAAAAGTAAGTGTTGTTAATTTGTATAGAAATGGTCAAAAGCAAGCAAATGTTGCTAAAAAATTGAATTTAAACAAATTCTTTATCGAATTATCCGACAATATCGAGTGTCCGGGAATACTGATGTAAAAAGGAAGTATGGTAAACCCACAAAAACCAATCTTACTAAGATAAACAAATTTTTAAAATTACGAAGAACAAACCATTGCTAGGATCGAACAAAATTAAGGGTCGTATTTCTGATGAGCTCGGTGTTGCAGTAACATCTAGAATAGTAAGAAACAGGTTGCTTGAAGGAAAATTATATGGATAAAGACCGGCCGAAAAACCTCTTTTATCCAATGGAAATAGACGTGTCCAACTTAATTTTGCACGATATCTTCATTGGATAGAATTCGACCGGAACAAAGTGATATGGAGCGACGAATCAAAGTTTTGCTTTGTTAATAGTGATGGTATCCTGAAAATGTAAGACTTAATCCAAGGTTGAGTACCTCTGGCACCACCTTTATATTAAGACAAAATTTTGTGTCAAAAGCTCACAAATTTGGACTTAATAATAATTATTGTTTTTATCATGTTAACTATGGTTGTTTTATAACTGCTTGAACGTCATTAAAAACCCAGCCCAGTCACCAGATTTAAATGTAATAGAAAACTTGCGGTTGACATTAAAAAATAAAGTGTATAATGACTCAACATTTAACAAAAATACAAGGTAGGGCACCAGGAGCGCCTCGAAGGATACGTCCTTATAAATTATTTTGATCGAAAAACGTTTCTAGAGGTGTACAAGGTGCTTTTTAAAAAAATTCATTTGCACAGGGCGTGCAAAAAAAGATCATCTCGAACATATGGCGTTTTTATTGGAGTGTCCTGTATTTTTTACATATTCGGAATCAGAAGACGGAAATGGTAGCCGTTCGCCTAACACATATTAGGTCTTAAACAGGCACTTCTCGAGGAGTTTGAGAAAATGTAAAAATGCAAGGGGCAAGAAAACATCTTTTTAAAGTGAAATGAGTTGCTCGACCACTATTTTTTGACTATTACGTCTTAAGTGAAAACTATTCTTCACATTAGAATGAATTTTTTACCAAACTGACATGCAAGGTGAGCAAAAAGAGTGGTCAAATTTTGCTCACTTATCATTTACTATAACTTTCTTATATCAAATGGAAAGTATGCATTTTTACGTATTAATTAGAATCACTAATTAATGCCCTTTCAATTGATACTATGCTGTCCTACACCTAGCATTTACCGTTTTTCCTTAATATGAGATTTTATTTAGTTTTCAATAATAACATGAAAGAAAACAAATCATTGCTGGAGTATGCCTTGGATTGGTTGCTATGGTTACAGAAATATCCGAACATCAAAAAATAATAGTCGTTAGCTTATTGTAAACAAGTTTTTTTACCCGAAGGTTTTTAGTGAAATTTCGTAAGTTTATAGTTAAAAATTAGATTACACTTTACAATAGCAAATCGGTTTATTACTTGTGCGTGTACGTGTCAAGAAAACTGTTCACTAGCTTAGAGAGTTTATGCGCAAAAGTATCCGGAGCAGACATCCAAATAAAAGGATCTGTGAAGGGTTGCTCCGGTGCCCCATCCTATATATTATAAGCAAAGTTACCGAAGCTTGGAGCGCCATCACCTCAGAAGACACACGAAAGTCGGTAAAATCGAAGCCTAGATCCCTACAGGTAATCACTGACAACAAAGGAGGACTAATCAAGTATTAGCAGTGCCATATCAATTTTGCTACCCATTTTAATGTTGCAATTTTGCGTTCAGCCCCATTTATGCTTTGATATTAAAATAGAATATAATTTCACTAAAAAAAAAAAAATCGTTTCTTAAGTGTGTCTCATCTGAGGCAAAATGTTAATTTAAATGCTTTTAAAAAATTCAAATTTTAAATAAATGAGAAAAATTATACGGGGTGATTTATTGGGAATGGGACGTAACAAAACTCGAGACGGGAGATATCAAAATATGACGATGGAACCCAACATATTATGCTTTATACCATGTGTGTGTGTATCAAAGTTACAGGGTGTTAAAGATTGAAATTTTAATGCAAAGTTCTTTACTAGCTTTTTAAGTTTTGATGGCATCAACACCAAAACTGGTGTACTTAAGTTTTGTAAGATTCCAAGTAAGAATTTTGATCTTATTTAGACGTAGTCACTAGAGGGCGCTAGTTGCCACCTGCCGCTTTAGTATATTCGGCCATGCTTCTTTGTGAGTGCAACTGAGGTCAAATTCTATTCAATATAATGAAAAAGCGCCTATTTTTAGTCAAAAAATTGACTCTCGTGTAGATACCATTTCTCCCTTCGTTCACAAGATTTTTACCCATGAGCTAATTCAGGTCGGACCATTTCAAATCCTCAAAAACGGTTATGGTTTTGGTTCACTCGCATAGCAATTCATTAATTAACTACTGTTACTTTAGCTTGTCAAAGTAATTGGACTATTTTCTCGACAGTTGTTTTTAAGTAAAAAAAATTAATTTAAAAGTAACAAGGCCAAGATCTAATAACTTATCCTTCAGTGAGATGCGCGCTATGATTTGCATTTTTGCTAAAATCGATTTTATAATAAGACTTATTTTTCACTTGTTAATGACCTTTCATTTTCCTAATGATTGGCAAATTAAATTTTGTCATTAATTAATTTTTTTAATGAATTAAGCAATTGAAATGGTACTACACGAATTAGCTTATGGGTAAATATCTCTTAAACGAAGAGAAATATCGGGATTAAACCACAATACCTTTTTTGAATACAAATAGACACTCTTTCATTGTATTGAATAGAATTTGACCTTAGTTGCACTCATAAAAAATATGAGTAAACATACCGAAGTGATGGATTGTAACTGACGCCCTCTAAGACTTGCCTAAAAATTAAATAAAAATTCTCACTTGGTATTTTAGAAAACCTAAGTAGACCAATTTCGGTGTGGATGCTATAGAAATCCAAATAGTTAATCGGCAACTTGGAAACAAAATTTTAATGTTTAACACCCAGTAATTCTGATATGCGTAACATTGGTGTAAGGCATGTTGGGCCCAATCGTCATATTTTGGCGTCCCCTATTTCGAGTTTTCCCATGCCCCATTACGACCGAATCACCTAGTATAACAAATAAAAATTTTAAAACACTCAATTTTATTATGTCGTTTTTTCAAAATACATATAATGCCTCTGAGACAAGTGATTTTCTTTTAATATCAACTGCATCGTTTAAGCTGTTGGTCACTCTATATGTACATAAATAAATAGAGTGGTTGAAAGGAAATGAAGCGAAATGATCTTGTTTGTCTCGTAAGGCAAAGAGGATTCAGAATGGTCTAGTTATGACGATTGTCATTCCATCTTACTTGAATGTGTCGCAGTTTTTCACCTATTCTTGTCATGACTGTGCGTTTGCTTAATTTCTTTCATTGCATTTCCTCTCAGCATGTGTCCCCGGTCTTACAGTGGTATGCGAATGGAATTGACGGGCAAATAATTTATTTTCGTTGCAGTTTTTGTTCTGATTCTTTTACATTTATACGTCAGCGGACGAAAATGTTTTGCCCTTTAGTAATTTCTATTCTCATGCTTCGAGCGTGTTTAGTGAATTTCTGTTTTTTGTCTAACGGTACTCCCAAATATTTTCTGTCATTCTTTAGTTTAGCGATGTGACCATCTGCCAATAATATTGGGGTCTTCACTTTAATTTTTAATTTTTTTTTTTTTTAGAGGAGAAGTTGATTTGTGGTTTCGCTTGGTATGAATCTGCAGTCGAAAAACCATATAGATTGATCTACACGCTTTCTGGGCTATGAAGTGAATAGGGGTACTGGATGGAGTAAAATGAAACAAAAAATAACAGTTGAAAAATGTAATAAATAACGTAACGAAATTTAACCTAACCTACCCATAGCGAAACTCACCAAACCCTAAACTAAGCCAACCAAACCATTCTTACCCAAATAAAAACAAGCATATAACATAATTGAAAAACAATTAAATACACATGGTAGGTTTGGCTATGGTTAGGTTCGCTTAGGTTTCGTTACACATTGCATATTTCATATATTATTTATTACATTTTTCAAATGTTTTTTTGCTTTGTTTAAACCCTCCCAGTACCCTAATTCACTGCACGGTCCCGAAAGCTCGCAGATACTTGTTTGGAAAATGAGTTAATAAAATCCGTATTTTTTGGTAAAGAATCGCGTATTACGATATCAAAGAAGTTATTTTCTCATAGAAAAGACCACCAATTTTTGGACGAATAAAGTGATTTGTTACCGTTTTTGGAACTTGATGACTATCGATTTGCAACACCCTGTAATTTTTATGCACAAAATGACGTTTCAATCTTAACGCAATGGTGGGTGCTCATTTTCTTCTGGGTGTCTTAAACTCATGGAAAATTTTGAGCTTTGACATAGCTGTAAAAAAGAAATTCATTTGATCTAGTGTTAATTCGATTTACGCATAAATCTTCGCTGCCATAACGATTATTTTAAATGACATTCCTCTTAGTTCAAGCTTGAAATCCTTCAGCTAAACGAAACTCGTTTTTGACTGAGTCCGAAATACCTATCTGCAACGGCAGCCAAGCCCTAGAAGGCCACCATTTTTTTTATCCTTTGCTACCTCACAGGAAAACTATAAATATTCGCTTATTTTAAACTGTTTATGGTTCAAACAAAAAAACCTCATCTGTTTCACGCTTGGAAGTGATTGTTCTTGTGCTTCTGGCAAATGGTACTCAAAGGTTGATTTACTAAATCTTTAATATCGACGACAGGTACGCAATCTCCAATCGTCCGCCCCGATTATTCCAATTTAAAGCCTTTTAAAACAGTCTAAAACATTAGTGCTAACGAGCCCTGTCAACATATTAAAATATGACGTCCAGTTCTTTCATCGATTAACCAGAATTAGCCATTTTCAGATTTAGCCAGTGATCATAAATAATCACGCTTATAATGTTGTCTCCGTAATGGGTCTATTAAGGTGAATATTATATTTCCTCATTGCCTCCTTAATTATTATTGTAAATCAACGGCTTATGAAATTAGGTAGGCAGGGAAAATTAGAGCAAATTGGCAACCGTGCGGTAATTTGACACATGAAACCTCTCCCATTTCCAAGATGTCGGTTGTTAGTAGTCAATTTTTTGATTACTCACGTAAGTATAGCGAATCGGACCGGTTTATTTTCCTTGGGCAAACAAATCACTTTACCGGCTGTTAATGGCCGTCTTAATTAAGATGTAATCGAGTAATTACCACTTATGTTATCCGCGAACCGTAAAAACGTCCGCTGCCCACAGCAACCTTATCTGCCTCCCTGTAATTGAGGCGGTATGCAAATTGTCCCGATTTAATGCTTTTTTTTTTGTTGCATCGCAAATGGCTTTCCGAAAGGTTCGTCGGATAGCGAAATTGTTTCGAGTTGCGTAACCGCAACAAAAAAATAATATCGATAAATCATGTGATGGCAGTGACGATAAAGATCGGGCTAATGAGGCCGATCTCCTCGGATAAAAGGCATTAGAGCTTCCCCGCTGCGCTGAGCGCTCCGTGTCAGCGCATAAACTCAGCGTATGTGACGTGGTTCAAGTCCAGCCGGCAATTTATACATGTTGGTCAATCAATTTCATGTAAACAAGCCGCATTTACACCGGTACTACAAGATATTAGGCCATGTTTATTCATTAGTTTTGTCGGGAAAGAGAGATAGGAGCAGATTACATCCATGTACATGATTTTAAATATTTAATATAATAGTTTTTGTATATGGTTTGTATGCGGTATACCATAACACGCCTTTTATTACCATCTAAAACTAAAAAGTTGTCTTGTGGGTGCGGACAGAATTACCTTACTGCCCATACAGACGTGACTTGTCCGTCACTCCATCCAGATTTAAATCAATCGGACGTTTGCGCACATAAACACCGATTTATTTCAATTAAACTGCGGGCCGATTAAATCTATTTGGCACGGCCGATTTATTATCGGCGATCGCGGATAAATCCGTTTCGTCCGTTTATAGTTCGCGGGTCTTTCTTAACAATAAATAAAAGCCCGACTGGCAGCGAATTAAGATAAGCTTTAAATATTAGTTGTCCACTAATCCGCACTACCTGACGCACCTGAACGCCGTAAATTTTATCTCCTGGGGATTCGAATAACGTAATTTGTTCCCCGCGTTGCTTTGTGTCTTATCCATCGGGTTTAGGTCTATAACAAAGTTTTATCTGTAAATATAATATAAAGTTTAATAGCTGCCCCTGTAGTGTCAGTAATAATTGAGAAGGCAGACTCGTTACGGGCAGATTTTAAGCAGGATTTGCATTCCTAATTAGGCTTAAGGCCCGCGTTTTTTGCCCGATAATCTAATTTATGACTTTTTAATAATTCGATGTCGTTCACCCTACAAATAAGTGCCAAAGAATCGGCAGGTTCCGCTGGAATTCTTCACACAAATCACTTCAAGGCTCTAAAACATAAGAACCATAATAAACGATTGTGCCCGATTAATAGAAACGTTTTGATTGAGCGTTTGCTGGCCTTATCGCTAATTATTACGTTTCGATCAGTGTTCGCGTGTTTGGCGCCGCCATTTTTCCGATCGCGTGACCTCACCGATCGCGGGAAAATCAATTAAAAACGCGCCGTATATCAATAAGTCCTACCTTATAAATCAATTATAATAAATTTTATTTTCTCGTGTTCGGCCGCTATTAATTTCAAATCTCTGGACGTATGCGGTGGGCCGCCGGCTGTTGCGCACTTTCGACCATGAGAAGTTTCTCACAGAAAACGCCCGCCTATTCACATAAAAAAAAAAAAAATCATTACGTTTTCCTGGACTTGCAGGATTTCCCGGAGTCGGGGATAATTCTCTATTCTTGCGTTGTAACGCCGCAAATGCACCGTTGCGAGTCCAGCTGAATCAACAGGCGTGCAACTGTTACAAGTCAGGGCAAAAATTGCGACAGGTCCCATTTAAATGTATTTGAAGAACAGCGTGTCATCCGGCAGAAATCCTAACAGTTGCTTCACTGATCACTCTGCTGAACTTGGACAATATATTGATTACGAGTGACGTCATTGACGAAACGAACATTGACAGCGCTTTCCTTCCACATGTGGTTCTGGTTACAGTTGGCAGATGGCGAGTTCGAGCGGCCACACCAATACGGCAATATGGCCGGCGAAACTTATCTGCGTCTGTCAAAGATGTTACTGAACGTCGTAATAAAACATGAAAGTCGGTCATTTTGCCGCACTCAGTGCGAATCAACACGAATGCCTGAATTTGTCAGCCCTACCCTAACCAGAACCGCATGCGAAAGAAAAAGCCCGTGAGACTTGTTGAGTGAATTGTTTTGACGAATTGAATGGAAGGAAAAATGAAAATAAATGGAAAACTGAAGTCAATATGTTTCGCAGCAGGGTGCGGCAGTTTAGACAGCGCTTCGTAAACGTATGAAATAAATTCATTAATATTAAAACTAACATGTTTTGAAAGTAATTATTGGACACGTGGATTTTGTTAAAATAAAACAATTTTTTTTAGATATTAGTCATATTAACGAAGTCATCGCTGTTCGAGATATGACGTCATCGACCATTTTTTTTTTTAGTGGTAACCGCCATATTTTCATTTCAAATATTAGAGAACAATTTTTTTACAAAATAAAGTGTAAAAATAAATGTGGGGGGAGGGAAACATAACACATTTTTCGAAAAAAATAGCATTGAAATATGCAAACCAATCTTTGTTATTTTTAATATTTTCCGAAAAAAACTAAAACAATAAACAAATGTTCACGGCAACAGAATATTTATTCGTCAAGTCTAAATTATTTTGCATTTCCTCTGTATGATTATTTGTATAGCACTTGCCACTTAAAATTGTTTAAAAATCGCCAAGCTAATCGGAAGGGAAAGAACTGAAATCCTCTGCGTGATCGGATTTGAAGACAAACTGCGTACCCAAAGAGAAGCTGCAGAACGATTCAATACAATTATCCTGATTTACAGCCAATTAACGAAAGCACAGTTTCAAAAGCCGAAAAAAAGTTTAGAGAGTTTAGGCATGTCCTAGATCCAACCTAAAACTGGTCGATCCTCGATGTCGCAAAAGGAAAAAATTAATAGTTTGATGGCAGTGCAAGAAGATCTACATTCCACAGTAAGCAACGTTTCACCTCTCTTTAATAGGGCCGCTTCCATTCTGCACCAGACATTGAAAACGAATAAGTACCATCCACGTACAGGACAATTAATTCATGATCTTTCTGAAGATGATTTCGATCGGCGAAATCAGTTTCACGAACAAATGCAAGAATTCTGCAGCAATGATAAAACCTTTGTAAAAAGAATAAGTTGTTCTGATGAAACCACAGTGACTTTAAATGGCCACGTCAACTGGTAAAATTGTTGCTATTGGACTTTTAACAATTCCCATTGGACGATGGATTTTCATAATTGTTATCCTCAAAAAGTGAATGTTTGAAGTGCCATAATACACGATAGAATTCTCGGTTCTCATAAAGTTCTCATTTAAGTTTTCTTCAAGCCTTAGTCCCAGCGCTAGTTCCTTTATAGCACGATCCAGAAGAACCAGACTTTCTAAACACATATGTACTATTTCAACAAGATGGAGCACCTGCCTATTATGCAGCACCTATACGAGCGCACTTAAACAAATGTTTCCCTAATCGGTCGATGGGGCGAAGAGGAGTTATAGAGTGGTCCGCTCGCTCATCTGATCTGACGCCCCTCGACTATTTTTTGTGGGAATATTTAAGAAGCAAATTATATTCCACTAAGCTTTTAAATTTAGACGATCAAAAAGACGAATAAATCCGACTTAAACTCCAGACTTCATCGACTATGTTCAAAAAGAATTTACTGTCTTGCTTATTGGCAGGCGGCGAATACAGCTCAGTTTGGCCATCTTGTTTAATAATTTGTTTTTTATTTATTAATTTTGTAAATTGAATCAATGCTGTGTTCCTCAAAAAATGTCTTATGTAATTCCCTCATTTCGTTACGTTTGATATTTCATAAAATATGCTTTTTTAATATTTTGAATAAAAAACGGGGAATTTTTGAAAAAATGACCGATGACGTTATATCTCAGATAGCGACGACGTCATAAATATGAGTAATATTTGATTTTTTTTTGTTCTATGAAAGACCTGTGTGATTTTTTCCAAATCTAGGTGCTTTTAATATTAATGAATTTATTCTATACTCTACAAAAGCCCTGTAGAGTTATACAATTTTGCACAAATGCACAATTAGTACGGCGGGGACTCCCCGGCCGGAGCTGCGTCGTCGACATCTTCGGTCACACATAAACGGCCGGGGCCTCCCGGTCGAACTTCAATAGCCAGGATTCGCCAGTCGGACCCGCACATCGGCGGACTAGATCTAATTCCTACAGGTTACAAATTGGATATCAACTTGGAAAAGCCCGGAATTTAAGGTTTATTTAATTGAAATACTAGAGATTTACGTTCAATTTCTTAAAGAGAAACAGCCAGATTTACTTTGTCCGCTTGATCTCTAAAATACGAAATTTAACTACGCGAGAAACGGCAGCGGAACTGGTGCATTTTCCTAAAGGTTGCGAATCCGAATTAGACTTTGATGTCAAAAATAGGGTGAACTTTGACCCTCCCAAGAAGATGGACAGCCACAAGAGACTGCAGGAAGCCAACAACCGGCAGAGAGTGGGCAGCCTGAACAATGCAAACCAGATCACCACTGCCTCGAATTTCTCTAGCTCCGAAAGACAGGTGCAAGGTAGTACTATCATTTCGACAAGCACGGATTTGGTTAATCTTCTCCCAGTACCTTTCAGAATCCATTGATAAATGCCGAAGTAGCGGCAAGGCAAATGCGCCCAAGCCTTGGATCCTTAACGACGTGTTGAATAAGCATAATTTCGAGAATAAATCATTTAAATATTGATAGAAAAATCTATTAATGTACGGATTAATGTACGGTAAAATATCACTCTCCGCACTCGTTTAGTTATGAAGTCGATCTTGCTGTTCCCAGGCTTCGCCCTCAATAGAGGCATATCGCGTGATCAGCCATAAATCTGCGGCACGTAATTAACTACTGGAGACGCGCGTAATGTCACAACGGCAATTCTTCGTATCTAGCGGCGCCACGTCAATCTTCTCTCCCTTCGTTTTCTTCGTCGACTTATAAAAATCCCGAATAAGTGGCAGTAATACCAATGAATGTAATACCAACATTCCTTATTACAATAATAACATGAGAACCGGGGCCATATTTTTCTGCGGCTCTGAATCGATCCACCCGCTGGTTAAGGACTTGTTTATGTTTGTTAATACCGTACTTTATGGCCTGTCACGGATTAAATGGGATAACATGATAATCCTCGAGGTTGATTCTTGTAGAAGAGTAATGATCCCCGTTTAATGGGTAAGGTGTGATGCTCGCAGGTGAAAACAATGGTTATTACGTAAATAACTCCCTCGTGTAATTTGGTTGAGGAGACTTTGATCAACCTGCCGATCTCGTGCAGTTCTTCATTACGGCCGATTATTAACATACCGGGAAAAGTGTCATTTGTCATAAGCCCACGAATCGTTATCGATCCATTTTCGGGACAGTTAATTCGGTGTTTGAAACAAAGCTGATGTAGTTAATCGGCCGATAAAAGTTTCTCTCGGATGCATAATTAATAAGCTTCTCTACCCACTTAGATTAGAAAAACGTGGATTTCCGTTGAATTTGTTGGAATTCAAAACGGTCTGGTATCGAGAAAGCAGCTGAGGGAATGCCGCGCTTTTCGGGCGCATTCCTTCTTTGCATAAATTTGCCCCGGAACTTCGTTAAACCGGCGAATTATCGTTATTCGTGCTGATCGTTATCTCTCTTCGGCATTTACATCAACGCACGATGGTTTAAATCGTATCAGAGGAAATGCGCTTTTTTTGAGGTTCCAACAATGTTTTCTAATGAAGCACGCGCGAACTTTTAACTGCAGAAAAACCGTAAGGCCCTGAACCATTCCGTGGCGTTTCACCAAATTCTGCAACTGGGACAATTTAGGGGCAGTTGCCTTCTTCAACTGCCCGTTAAACCCTCCGCGATGCATTCCATATTAAGCATGAAAATTCAGGGTTCTAATGATTTTTTTTTACGGTAGAAAAACTGGATGATAATAGAGAATTATCATGAATGAACTGTCCCAAATGTGTTGCTTGTTTAAGTCTTATTTATGTCGGCGGTTCTCATAAATTGCAGCGCGGCCGTTTAAACCCATCAGAAAGGTGTTTTTGAGCGGTTCGAAAACCCTTATGTATTGCCCGGAAGGATTCTCGAAACTTACTGGGATGATTTCCTTACCCGTTATAGCAAAGCTCATTTTGTAATATTCAATAACTGTTCAGTTACGTCACGAGATGCTCGTCAAAACTCTGATCTACAAGTTCCCGTTGCTGACTCAAACAGAGGCTTTTGACATCTTCGGCTATACTGAGTAACAGTTATTTCTGATTGGCGGATGCCTTAGGTAACTTTAAGTTTCGACTTCGATTAGCAGGGATGAAGCCGGCTAAAACAGTTGGCCATCGGCATCTACAAATGCCCTCTAATTATCTACTTTAGGTGTGTCTTAAGTATGTCGCAAAAACATTTTGAGTCTCCCAAAAATAGCCCCTAGCGCCTGCTGGGTGACGTTACATAAAGCTCAGATTAGTCAGCTGAGAGAAAATAAATTGGTGCATGGCGCCATCTTGCATCAGACCAGATCAGTTCACAAATCTTCGTTAGTTCGCACGATTGACAGTGACGTTTCAGTTCTATTTGAAAAATTGTGTATTTGATGTTTAATTTTCTCCTAAAAAGTTAATACAAAATTAGCCAATTTTGCGCTTAAATATTAGAAGAAAGTGGTACCATAAACATACGTAGAAGACTGGTGATATGTGTGAAGAAATTGCATCGGTAATAGATCATTTGGGATCACAATAAAAGTGTGAGTGAACACTCATTAAGGCTAAGTATAGATAGGAAAGCTATATTGAGGTATTTCCATGAGAACTGTATTCCCGATTTAATGTCCCCAAAGTGACTTTTAACCGGACAATTATTGCAGTTAACCGAACACTGCAAAGCGGAGTTCGGTCAGAGCGACAAATTTTACCGCCAATGTTAAATACCTCCAAAAAGCTTTGCTGCGTGGTATAAAACTTTTTATTGCATGCGTGTGGTATAGTACAACCTTCAGCTCGCAAGTACGAGCGGTAAAGTCATTTTATCGCACGCAAGATGGAAAAATTATCAAATGTCCTGCCGGACTTGATAGGTTTCAACTGCCAACAGTAAGGCGTGATGCGCTTCTGGCAAATCTCACTCGTCCTTGAGATGGGGCCAGTTGGAGCGAAGTACTCGACATGTACGACTGTTTTTAAGGCACTGAAGCTTTATTATTTTTTGCCTTTTTACTCCATTGATGTTTCTGTACAACCGAATTAATTACTTATCCTTATCTAATTGTTTGTTGTTTTAGGTTTGATTGCTTGGTGGCCTCATGACAATGTAAGTAGACCATGCAAAATTTCTTTCCCTCTTCAACGATGATTAATGGTTCAGATGAAAATCTGAAGATGTTCGCACGCAGCCGTAAATTAAACACGCGCATCCATTAATTAACGTTTATTTTCAATATTGTGAATGCGCGCTAGTGTGGGTGAATTCGCCTTTTCCAGCTACCATTATTTATTGCCACCGCGGCAATAAATCTTTATCTTCATTAATTAAACGACCATTTTATTTTTGTTGCGCGACGTGCTCGCGAACCTCCGCGGTGCGTTATTTCGCGTATTCCTTGTAAACAAGTGTCCCGATTTTTTACGCGCAACAAGAGAAGAGATCTCCGGTAAATTGGCGTTGACTCACGGGATGCCGCGGTATTCCGGTCACATCCACCGCGTCTTTCTCTCGTTCCCATTGTTCACGAATAAGGCATATCAAGGGGGCCTATCAGTCCTATCAGATATAAATTTGTTATAATAAGTTGCGGCTGTGGGCATACAATAACTTTAATCGGCCCACATTCGTCCGCTGGCGAAGTATAGGATTACGTTGTTATAATTAAGAGGCGGCTCGGATGTAGTAATGCCGTATACGCCGTGTTTGCAATTTGCGATGGCTCAAATTACAATTAAAAATTGAATAAAAACGACCAATAAACCAAGGGAATACCTACATACCAACTATGACGACATGTCCGAAAGAAGAAGGATTCTCAATTCCACTACAATTCCACCTGTGGTGTCTGAACTGGTGCTTGCACTCGTCAGTGGCCATCCTAATGCCGTCACCAATGGCGACCATCGCATCTAAAACATCAAATAAACCTCGCTCGATATTCACTACTTATTTGGCAGATAAGTAGGGTTAGAAATTTGATATTTGCAGAATTCCTAACTTCGCATGGCCGGAAAATTTAGTTATTATTGCTTAATCATCCCTTACCTGGTGAAGATCGACACATGTCCCTCTGCCTGGCCGTCAACCCTGGTATTCTGGAGCAAAACACCTCCGCCCCCAGATTGAACACCCCGTATACTATCCTACAACAATGGACGATGGTGAATTCCCCCTACCGGGTGCAATTTAATGAGAACCGAAATGAAGAACCGTTAAAACAATTAAACGGTCGTTAAATGCGCATTTTGTTGATCGCGTTTAACGAGAGTTTTAACGACACAAATCTAGGTTTATGGTGTTCGAATTGGCACTTAAATTCGCTATTGATGGTTCCCTGTCTAAAATGCTGCGTCTGAATCAGAAGAATTTTTTTAATACGAAAGCTGTCAATAAACCTCATAATTAGCGATTTCAAATGTCGGAGCACCCTCTGACGAAAAAGACGTAAATTAAAATAAAGCGCAACCGCAACCAATCAATTAATTGCATTTTGACAAGGGTTACTCGTTGTTTTTTACATTGACTTCCTTCCGCCGGGCCTGCGTCGTTGGTTAAAATTGCGAGAAGTTTCTTCAAATTCTTTCCCTCCCAGATAATTCCAATGTCCGATATTAGATGACGCTGCGGTGTTTCTTTCAAACATTGAAACCACTGACGTTTCATGACAATAAACGCACGCTCAATAACATCGACTATATGGAGGAGCGACTGAGACAGCACTAGTTGGGGCACATTTTGCTGCAGCATAATAAATGTCTTTTCACCTCCGGACGATCATCAGTATCTTCGCATTATAATCGATTGCTTTATGAGGTCAGATCTTTTTCAAATGAATCGTTACACCGCCTGGAGGTGACCGAAGCCTTGCAATTGTCCGCTTGCAAATAAATAATTGAATTGTTCCTGCTAATTTATTACCGAGCGGCCCAGTTTTGGCATTCGCTAATAAATTGCCGCCATTAATTTTCCTTGAAATTTTCATAAAACATACAAAATAATAATAATAATGCCGCCGCATGAATAACGACATTAGAGCGTGACCTTTGAGGGGCGATACGATTGGTTGCTTCCTTGGTTTTATTGTTCTCATTGAGAGACAAACAAAGAAATAGGCGTGAACTAGGACGAGTGGCATTGGTGGACTGGCGTGAGTAATGGTCAGTTTGTATGATAATGTTCATTGCCGACACCCATCTGCGCAATAGAAAAAAACCACACACACATCACTATAAGTGATTTATTGCTCATTTGCATTCTGTGGAAAAAAGCACGCCTGTCTGGTTGATCATATAGCATTCATTAATTAGACTCTTGTTTTAATTTTAATTCTCAGTTCGTCAAGGGGAATCGGCACATTTGAACTCGTGCGAACAGAAACTCGGAAATTTGGGTACCTAAAAAGTATTCAAAAAATTTTAATGCTTTTTGGAAAAACTTTCGGTTCGATAAACTAGCAACGGTGCAGCGTCCAATTGACCAGCTGCCAAACTGCCTCACTGCTAGTTCGACATCATCAATTCCATAGCGAAAATATTAAAAATGATGAGCAACGTTGCCAGTATGTCCAGGATTTTTCCTGGAATACAATCTCGTTATAATGAATTTTCAAGCTTCAATATAACAGGTAGCCCCACAACAAAAAGCTTATGCGCTTCTTCATCTTCATTCATGTTAGGCCGTGCAGCTTGAAAATATTATTGCGGTATTATGCAATATTTGGAATTACATGAGGATTATGCATATCCAAGAAACGTCTTTTCACCTCTCTTAGGTGGTATTTTACCCAATTTTAT
Organism: Euwallacea fornicatus; assembly: GCF_040115645.1. Taxonomy (NCBI): domain Eukaryota; kingdom Metazoa; phylum Arthropoda; class Insecta; order Coleoptera; family Curculionidae; genus Euwallacea; species Euwallacea fornicatus. Next base: position 1,591,609 of record NC_089541.1, on the reverse strand, counting down.
AGTTGTTGCACTAGGAAAAACTTTTATTTAACGCCTATAAATATATCTGCAGCTCGCGATAAAAAATCGAGTATTACGGTGTCCAGTGATTTGCCGGACAGTTTGGAGAAATGACAACACTGCAGCACTCAGCACTGTCTCGCTATCAAGCACCCTCTTTTTCAGTCTGACGTTGTATTGAGCAATGTCAAAATATTAAACACTGTTGCCGGTGTTTGATTGATTGTCTTCTTAGCGACGAAAAATTTCATATTGTAGCTACAGTGTAACGTGTAAATTTATGAAATTTTGTGCTTTTCTTCTTCTCTCTATTTGGGCTCGACAAGATCTCCATTTACACAAACTGTCAAAAATCGTTACTCTTGGGAAATTTCAAAGAAGAAAATTGTAACCATTTGTTTGCTGTACTGGCGCCATGAGAAAAGCGACGTCTGCGTAATCTCTTGAGGCTGCAGCTCTAACGGCATTAGCGTCTAATTATCTCGGGAACTGTCACCCGTCAAGCATTATCCTTCGCCACTGTTTCGATAAAATCAAATCGAATTTGCATAAACGTATCAGGTGTGTAAATAAGACTCGATAACCTGCATTAATCAAACGAGCTGCTGTGACATATTTATATGAGTGAGGAGAGCGAAATTAATAATTATTCATCTGCAGGTTTTTTCTCGGTTACAAGAGCGCTCTTGGGTAACTGTAGTTGTGAAGAAAACCACAGATTAGATATTCAAAGATCGTTGACTTAAACAAGCCGCCCGAGCAATGTAAACGATAATTTACATGCTACCTATCCCAAAAATTAACATACGCCGCCGCTACGAATAATCAGCCTCAAATTGGCCATTAAAATAGTTCAACCCTAATAATCGGAATTATAATGTAGCGATATAAACGGCCAATTACCTTAAAGCCTTTGGATTTATGGGCTTATTCTCTTTTTGAGATATTTATGGGCGGATTCGGATTCTTGCATGGGAATGTCGTCGGTGCTTTGGATCTGTCAATTGTGGCGGCCGCGTTCGGGTAAATCTCGTCAAATATGTTAATAATAATTATTGTTTTGATAGTGATCACGTAAATACTGTGAAATAATGGTGAAATCCCATAGAAGTGAGTAAACCTAGGTTGTGGGTTGTGCGAAGAGCCTTAGTGTGCGCTGCAAAGGTGTGGGGACGGAAAGAGAAATCCAAAGTTATTGAGTCAGCTGAACGCGCCCATCGTACTCTCGATCAGTCGGAACTAGAGGACAACAGCGGCGCAGGAGTTGCAGGAGATATCTATTTCCTTTGGAGGTATACGAATTGGTAACAAATGAATAGCTGTAACGAGAATGTGAAATTAAGAGTATGGGAAGAAATAGTATTATTTAGAGAACATTTATCTCCCATCTCAGTGAATAGGAGGTCGCTTGCTCAGGTATCGGTTCATAGAACCTTTACCCTTTGTTCGTGGATAATACAATCATTGCGGGATGACACAATGAGACAAGAAGAAAGTGCATAAGGTAACCTTCAGCACCACTGTCGAACTGGAACCAACAGGTGTTTTCTGAACAGTGCCCGTATTGCTCATTGATTAGAGATGAGAACTATTGCGTGATAGACCACACAGCAGTGACCAGTGATCGGTGTGCTCAATAGGACAAGAAGTCCGCACGTTCGGTTGTAGAGAGGTTGAAGACGACTGACGGCGAGATGATGTCAAACTGTCTCCATGTCTCAATATGATAAGTTTATGCATCTAACTATCTAAGGCACGAAGCTTACACACAGCCCATTTATCACTTAAGGCGGGTCTGGAGGGTCATTAACGTTAATTAGATGTAAAAGTAAACGGTAATTAGTGCGCTTATCGCCCTCGTTTGTCGGAAACGTAACAAGCCGGCGCGTTCGTGTTTTTAAAACTTGCGCATGGTTACATGAAGGCATTGCTTAAGTACTTTCCATTTACTCAAACACATTCTTTTCGGAATGAAGAAAACTAAAAACAGATACGTTGATATCGTGTCCTTGAGACAATAAACCTCGGAATCTCTTAAAATATCCCTCCTTCAGTCATGTAACGAATAAAGTTGATGTTAGATGGCGCTGATGAGCTTCTGCCACATTTGACAACCAACCATTTGAATCAATTATTTTAGTAATAGTGGACTAGTGTAGATGTGGGGTACGTTGAAGAGTAACAGAGACGGCGCTTGCGCGGGCAAAAAATTTTAGTCGCTAGTGTCAATGGATTTTTACTGAAAGGTATGTTACAGGGCACACAATTTAGAGCACGGGAAAAATACATTCTCATTGGATTAATGAACGATTAATATCAATGGTCTAAGGGCAAACATAATCTACCCTTATGGCTGGAAACGTTGTAAGAAAACAACTTCCATTATCTAATGTCAGATTTATCATAAAGTGGCGTCAGAAGTAGCGCATATGCGTGCTTGCGTCACAATCATCCTTCCTTACTGGGAATCTATGTCTCGGAGAGACGAACGGTGGACTCGACCAGGAACGTTTCTTTATTTCAGTTTAATTCAATTTTTAAATTCTCCGCCACTGTTTTAACTTGACAAAAAAAGGGCCTACAGTTAATTTCTAAGTTTATTACCCCTGACAACTGTCGATTGCGGTGACCGCATCGTAAATAAACCGTAAAAATTGACCTGTTTTGTTCTACACCTGGACCTACTTAAGCGCTATCTTATATAATACCGGTTTATTTTTTCGGCCAGATAACGAGGATTGTCTTGAAGGACGGTCATTAGCGGCCTCATTATCGCGATGGCAATTCAGTGGAGCTAACTGTGGTGTGTAGCAGTTGGCAACGCTTACATTGTCGTATCAGAGAGAGCCGTTTCGCGAAATGCAACTTGACCGTCGAATCATAAAATTCGAGTCGATGACAGCACCGCCGGGTGGTCCCTGTCAAGAGTTGTACCCTCGACGAGAACCCCCGCTGATGGGTGGGGCCCACCGACGTCTCTCGTTGAGTTTAAGAGAAAAAGACATTATTATTACATGTGAAGCGGAAAAAACACCGAGTCAAGGAGCCTAATATAGATGTCGCCATTATTTGAAGACGTCACTGCAACACTTGTCAAAGTCAGTGTGAGATTTTTACGAGGGCGTTGCATCCTTTTTTCTTTTCGTTCCGTTGGTGAAATCAGTCGATTGGTATGGGTGGGATCAGTATGAGAGGCAACATCACATTTATTTTCATAGAAGGAAATTGCGCTATGTGTCTGTGCGTTAGAATGGCCACCTGTCGTCACCCACGTTTGGCCAGATTGAGATAGTGGTCCAACAGTCCATGTTATCTGTCAAAATCAGATAAAATGCCGTTCGGCTGTTGTTCATCATCTCACCAGTCATTCCATTTGTCAACTGCCACGTGATAAAATCTGTATAGAGGGTGTGAATGAGCATGTGTGCTCATATAAATGGTCGCTAGATGGGGACACATTATTTTGCGTTTTTAGAGTTCACTAGATGGAGCCTTTTTCTCAATTATTTCAGATTTTTTTTTGCCAAAGAAAGAACTGTGTCGAAAACTCGAATCCGCATCATCGGACCTTAACAGGTTTCGCGATTATTTCAAGAATGCCACTGTCCCTCTCGATGTGGTGCATTTCTTATGCAAGAATGAAGTTCAATTTTTTACGTGTTATCAGTTGACAAGAGACCGTTTCTCGTAGTCAGGCCCTGATTGGATTTTCTCTCTCCTCGAAACAGAGATGTTTGCTTTATGTATCTATTCGTGTAGAGCTAAACGACTTCGTATAGGCACTAATAAGATACGAGGTTAATAAATTATCCTCGAGACGCAGCTAGAGGTCTTATTTTTTTAATAACTATACAGCACTCCCGCCGCTTTGATCGCAGTCACTCTAGCGGACAGCAGATGAATTAAACAAATAATATTCAATTTTATTTATGGGTTTTGAGGAATTAAATGTCCAGAGGGGCACACTTTTTCCGCATTGAAAGCTTTCTCAATTACTACACGAAATTAGATGGCGTTGGCGCACCTCAATATCGCAGCTTAGATCACTTGACTATCTCTCCGGTAATCCGTGAATGAACGTAAAACATTTCGAGAGGCCGTTCATTAAAAATCTGCCTACATGGTAACGGAGTGGTACCGTGGTACCACTCGGTTAAGAGCCAACTAAAGGCGATCGGCAACGTTGTCAATAGGTACTGTTTTGAAAAATATTTGACACTTGTTTCGGCGCTTTTACATCATCAGGAATAGCTATTTTTTTGATCCACCGTATATGGGCCATCTTCTCTTTACTCCACGAATTTAACCAAACCTATTTGTTGCCCATCGAGTGACAATCCTGGGTACTTTCGATTCTTCTATAAACTTTGTTTATTGTTTATAGGGTTCCAACTGGCAGCTAAGTGCTTGTCATCGTTTTCTAGGCTGCAAAGATTAATTAAAAGCAAGACCTCGCAACACTTCATTACAAGATTGATTCGGCATTTACTCGGAACGGGGACTGAACGTCCTCCGCGGCTTTATACTGTTAATTAAACGTTTTCGATTCTGATTATAAAATTGTTCACACCTCGGAGAAATTTCGTGTTGTTATCAGTAGCGGGCTTAATAGACGCCATTAATTATCACTCAGGCGTTAAAATTCTTACATAATGCATTTTACTACCGTGTGACGACGGCTACCTGAATACCATCGGCCAGACGACGATTATTGTTCGTCGATATTTTGTTTGTTACTCATTTGTCTCAACACCAGAGAGATTATAACGGTCTACGCACATCCCTATCAAACAATATAGCGGCATATATCGAAGTCTTGTGTTCGAATGTGACGTAATAGTAATTGACAAACTGACAGGCGTCAGTTTTGCGTTTGACAGTTGAAATATGTATGACAATTTGCGTCATTCTCTCAACGGTCTAAAAGAAGTGAACGTAGTATTATTTTTTACAGTTTCCTCTCCCCTTTTTGAAAAATAAAACACTACTTCGTGGTGGCGAATTCAAGGAGATGATGTCAGCATTACCTCTTGCCTCTTATACATGATGACTGTGCTGACGTATGCTGCGTCTCGCCGACAAAACCGTGTAATAAGGCCATTAATGCGTGGCGATCTGCAGCCCAAAAAACGGCACCCGTGTCAATAGAATGTCGCCAACTTTTGACTAGGGGCAGACCTTCTGTTCGTTGTTCAGTCATGCAATAGATCGGCAAATATTTGCATTAAGGATGCTTTTGTTTTTTCTGTCAAGTGGGCACCACTTTAAAACAAATTGGCGCACGCATCCAATTATTAAGTGAAAATGTACCTTGGAGGCAATTGGCAGCTGATAGACGTCATTGTGTGCGTCAGATGTGTGTGCTTCAAATGGCGATAGTAGGAAAAAACACAATCGTGCAAATAGGAATTTTTTTCAAAACGATTCCAGTGTTGAAATTTGCGTGGAATTCCACGCTAATCTTCAATTCAAATTAGTTTGTGGAACTGTAATTAAGTCGTCAACGAAGTGCTGAAATAACTGATAAGTGAGCGGTAACAGTGAGCTGTCAAAGTATTCCAAATTATTGAACTTGAAGGATAAGAGTAAAAACAGATCGTCATGATGAGATTCAAAGCTGCGATTTTTTTCAATTTCGGTGTTAACGTTGAAAATTACTGATTAAACTACAAATGCAACTGACAACTGACAGATGTCAATTATGAGGTTCCTGGCCGTATTGACACTTCGATCTGAAGTATATGCATTGTTTTGAACGAAATTAAAGCAGTGACACAATGACAACAATGTTGACAAGTGAATCTGATGCATCTCTGAAAATGTGACCAATCATTGACTGTTTTCGCTTGTAATCTTTATAGTTAGAGAATCAAAGTTTCTATCACGTACAGACTGCAGGGATTTATGTTACAACGTCTTTTCTCAGCTATCTATTGCGTCAATAAACGCCTACAATGTGTTATTTTCGGGGCGGGTGCACCAAATATTTGCTGAAACGTCATTTTCGAGATTAATCACATAATACTCCGATTACGCGGCAGTAATTGTTTCTCGTGAATCGAGGCCTTGCAAGGACTTAATAGTGACAATGACGATAATGATGATGCAGTGTTAATTCATTGTAAACCAATTAAGGCACATTAATTAGGAAAGGACTACATCAGTTTTCCCCGAAAATTCCTGCTAGAATTCCACATTCTTTATTTATTTTATGTCTTTTTTTAAATTTTTCAAAGTGCGAAACTCGTAAATAAATTGTGGACGTTAATAACGTGAGTGCATTAATTAACTCGAAGTGACAGGAAACAGCAGGACTTAATCAGAGTTGTGCTAATCGCACAAAAACTAACATGAACTAGCCTGCCATTGCCTAACTACTAACACTATGTGCGTCTTTGTCTTTCGCATTTACCCCATGTTATGATCCTTGACGTTCGACACTACAAATCCGAATATGTCTGACGCGTTAAGAAACCACTTAACAGACATGTGACTCAAATGCACCGATGGGACAGTTGGAACTGATGAATATCCAGGAGCATTTCAATCAGCGATAGATCAGATTTGAATGGAGAAACTTACTTGAATTGCTGCAGCAGAAGCACCAGGAGTACCATTTCCTTGAGCAATCGGTGCCCCATCAGCACCATCGGCTCCTCAAACTCGCACATCACTGAGTATGCAAAAACGCATCACGCGGATTAATTTATTCGCCCGAAATGTGAACTAGCCGAATGAGATTCATCGTGGTACTAGCAAGTACCCAACGGAACATGAATTTTTACTGTTTTCACTGTACACTTTTAGGGCCGATCTTTCATACCGTTTTGCATCGGTACCACTGATAACGACCTCGGAGTAACGGGACCGCAATAAAAAAATCAACGTTCCCTTATTAGTTATTTATTGTTATTTATGATCGCTTCAGTGCGATAAGTCAAATAGCATCATTCGTAATAACATAGTGTAAATCACATTAGGCAAATTATTGTTACTTCGCATTGGAAGATACCTGCGCTCGGGTTCTGTTACTAAATAGCTACGTAAATGATACATTTTTATGCGATAACGTGGCGTAATACATGTCGCCGTGAGTACGACACATTGTAAATTTGATGCACGTGCTACTTGTTTTCCGTTTTTTTTTTTGGTATAGCAATAAAAAATGTCGATAACAGAGTTCGAGATAACGAAAGAGTGCGGCAATAAGCTTTGATTTTCCTTCTAAATTGACAGTCATTGTACGTCTTCTGTCATCACCGCCTTAGCCGTAAACGTCTTTTGTCACGTGCCGGCCATGTTAATTCTAACTATAAAAAAAGTTAAAATAAAAAAAAATATATATAAATCAAGAAGATGACAGGATAGCTCTGCGACTGCTATTTGTTTTATTCTGACATTTGACAAGTTGTCAGTTATTGTTTCAGGTTGCCTCCGTTTGTCAATCATGTTCATTTTGGTCACTATCGTGATCGAATAAAGCTTATTTCTCAATCACGTTTTCGCTTCTGGTACATGCCAATCGTGTCGTTTTCGGCTAGAATTCGGTCCAACAAAATGATATTTTTTAACTATCTGTTGTTTCATTATGACGTTTGACCATTTTTTTCAATCCCGTTTGAGTCTGTGACAATGAACTAGAAAAACAGGATGTAGGCGACGTTCCGTTAAAAGCGAAGCGATATTTCGATCGAAAAGCCGCGAAGTATTAGTGCTCCTATGACAACGTCATATTGGCAAGAAATTGTGTTAACGCCACTTTCTCCGGTGTCACCGCCGTGGATTAATCTGTCATCCGCCAATGAGGGGCCTCAAATCGTAAAAAATTATACATCCAGTCCTGTTTTTGTCCGTCACGCTTCAGCCATATTGATTTCGACTAAACTTCAATGTAAACAAAATTACCAAATTTGTGTCGTCTTTTGTTCTATTACGTTTGATCATTTTTAACTTCGCAGTGCGACAAGTGGTGCGCAAAATATGAACGTGTGAAAAAGAGAATAATGTTTATATCAATTTTGACATAATATACTCTTCAGGGTTATGAAGTTTTTCTCGATTTTCTCGATTTTTCTATGTTTCGCAGCACCTTCATCGGCAACCGATTTCATCGATTAGGGATGTGCAGAGATCGTTCTTTTCAATTGTGGTTTAACTTTATGGTGGATTTAAGCAGGCTCCGGTTTGACACCAAATTTACCGTCAAATTAAAGCAAAAATACATATGTATATAGTCGACCATTTCGTTAAATTATAGTGGGACTACATGCGTCCAGATGCCAAGAATTTGACAGTGATTTTTTCACCCTAATTTAAATTAAACGTCACAAAGTTTGACTGAGATGTGACAGCTAGACCCATTGACTTTGAAACATTTGTACCAAGAGGTATCAAGTTGAGTTAACCCAGTATCATCGCGATAACTTTGTCAATGTTTGACACACGGTTTCTGGCAAAAATTTTGAGAAAACTCCCTATGTCAACATACACGGTTTTTCAAAAGTCTCGAACGACTTAATACCCCAAAAAGTTTAATGTACAGGGGATATTTAAGTGTTCTCGATTAAATGATGAAACAGGCAACGTTGCCAAGTACATGCTTCTTCCCTAAACATAAAAACTTTCTTGTTTCAAATCAAAAATACTCATGATATTGTCACGTCAAGCCTGCGCTCTGAAAAAAAAATCGACGCAGCCGACGCTTGCGGAGCGACCTGTGAGTCCCCTGTACTTATATTCACTTGTTTTTCATCAGCAGTGCAACCAAAAGCGCCCCTATATTCCACGTCCATAGTTCATTTTGACTATCGTGCCTTTCTCACACTGATTCGCGCGCCTTTCCCCGATCTACCGCACACTTTAGCGAGACAAAAATACACCTAAAAGCCTCTCATGATCATCATCATCGGCATCATCCTCATAATCTTGCTGTCACCCGCATTGTGCCGCCTTCACATCGCTCTCTTTACGATGTTTGACGTTTCATAAACCGGTGTTTGTCCACACCATTAACGAGGCCTTTGATGGGTTTGGAGAAATTCCACTCGCACGTAAAAAAACGAGTGAAAAGTGGAGCGATGTTTCAATAGAGATTAACGATAGATTAAATTCTTTATAGTAGATTTATGGGCTACGGCAAGAGGTTTTATGCTGTAACCAAAAGGAAGATTCTTGGTAAGGGTTGGTGAAATCTAGCTGAGCAACGTCTGTAGAATGTGCAAAGTTCCTTGAACAACGCTTTGGAGGGTTGCGGCGCGCTCCTTATCGGTATATTGGCCTGAAAGGATCGCGTGAGGGTTTAAATTAGGAAAGGAGGAAAGTGTGTTAAGGAAGTTTGCCTTTTGACGCCATATTCATAATATTCGGTAATATACAGGGTGTTCTATGGCTTAAAATCGAGTTTCAGGCACTTTAAGGAACACTAAGAGAGATGGGCATAGGTATATGGAAAATATCTGTAGGGAAATCGATCTTAATGCACAACAAATAAAAGAGTATATATAGAGTGTTCTATACGAAGAGATTGAGCTTTAGCGGGCTAAACTCAACAGAAGTTTTTTTCCGATTTTCCGAAATCCCTCAAATTACTGAACCACTTCCTGGAGTTTGAGCGGTCCAAAAGCATCCAAACTACACGTAATGTTGGTTGCATACCTAATGTTGTGATAGCACGAGAGCAGCAGCACTAGTGCCCTGACGGCGCTCCATCCGTCCCTAGGGAGCATGCTGAGCAGCTAAGGGCCTGGTCAGAATCATGGCATCACCTCATATCCTCACGCACTTGACACACCATCAAAACACAAAAACGAACAAAAGAGGGCGCCGCGGTGCCGGGTCCTTCCCGTGTCAGCGATTCGAAATTGACTAAAAGAGATACATGCGGACATGAGAGATATAGTAGAAGAATATACGACGGTCAGGTTGATCTGGTCTCATGTCCGGCGCGCGGGCCAATCGGATCGCGGCGCACCCCCCTGACGCGCGGTGTGAACGCGGCCGTAGATTATGTAGGTGCTGGTTATTGCGAACCGAATTACTAATAAATAAATAACGTGATACGCGCGGTAATACAATATTGTGAAAACTGGTTAGCGGTAATAAATTACTGCCGGTAGGTGCGAGCGGAAAGAGGAGTAGTCAGTCGGTAATTTGAGGTGGTATGCGCTTGTTCCGGGGTACTATCGCCGCGCACAGTTTTGTTCTATCATTCCTCAAAACCACAAATCATCCTGAAATGATGCAAAAATATGCAACGCAGCGTCGATTTTTGATTTGTCTACATTTATTCCTGTCGTCCTTATCTTGCCCGGCAATATTGCCCATTCTTACACGGAACTGACATTTGTGTTTGGAAACTATGGCGTCGTCCCGATATTGAAAATTCTCTTTCGCTAACTTAAACCGATAACAAATTTTAAAGCTTTCGGACATACTTAGTGGTATTTAAAAATGTTCCACACTTTTCGCCCTTACCAGCTCATCCACATGTTAACACCAGTAGATACTAGTTTTTCAAAATTATTTCATCGTAATCGGACGTTTCAAAGCGCGAGCCAATCGGAATCCAGCAACGTTGCCCTAATGACAAGCCCCAGCCCAACGCAGCGCGAGCTTAGCGCAATTCAGGACGCAAATGACGCAATCACAAGTACTTAACGTCAGTTTTAATTATCGAAGCCTTATTTCTTAATAAACACTGTTTTAGTGCTTCCCATATGTCTTGGCGCTGACTCAGGAAAGCACCAAATTTGGCTTATTTGCGCTACCAGTAAGTAGAATGTCAGTATTGAAATTTATCATTTTGAATTTTTTGAATGGAATGGTTTAGGTTCCTTTCAATTTGATTGTTGCACCACCCTGGACTGTAGTTAATAGATTAACAATTTTTATATTTTTACAGGAAAAACTCACATGAAAATCAGAGACGTAGAATGGCGCTCTAAGACAATTTATGACAAAATTTTCCAGTCAGGTTCCACCCATGTGAGCCGACCTTCATTTATTTGTAATTACCTACAAAGTGTGACACCTTATTAAGTAGACAGAAGATTATGTTAATTCCGTTTTGGTACGACTTCGGTACCGTACCTTTGGAACCGTGTCTTGAGACGTGGTTAGTTCTAGTTAGTTCATCCATGGCTTAACACATACATACCCACAAAATTGGGTATAAACTGTTGACTCAATTAAATCTTAAACACATTTTTTTGTTCCCTTTAGTTACTCCTTTGATACGACTATGGTTTCGTAATAAATTTAAACGGTTCACTAAGTTGGCTAAGATTGTAAACTAGTAAAAAGGCAGTGGCTCAGCGTTCTTATAAATGCCGCATAGAAACGCTATTTTTTTAACCGTCATTAAGCTTTTATTTTAGCCTGCTTTTGGCCATATTTGATATGTCACTGGATTTTCGTCGTAAGATGTTTTTCTGAAGACTTGGAAGCTTTTAATTTTAAAATATAGAAAAGGCAGTGGCGTAGTTTTCTTATAAATGTCGTACAGAGATGCCGTTTTTTCGAACCGTTATTATGCGTTATAATTAAGCATAAAATATTTTTATGAGCAGTTCACTTTTTATATCAAACAGTGGCAAACTTGAGCAAGAAACGAGTGGAAAATGGATAACGTACTAGTTTTAATCAATTTCTGTAACCGCCCGTGGGTTTTCTCAGTGCATTTGCTCAATCTGTTGCCCGGATTTTTTAAAGTGAATTTTACGAGGCTTGATATCTTGTTTCCTGAACTATGACAATTTTTCTGTGATCAATTGCACTAGTGATTTACAAATAACACTCAATCCTATACGATTATAATACCATAATTGCAATCGTGTATACAGCCCATTATACCCATAGGCTGTAGTTCCGGTGTTTTGTCCCAGAATCGGAAACAGTGGCACAAAAATCACTTTCGATTGTTCTATGTTTCGGCACTGTTTGCCGCTATTTTACCACACTGTCTGCGGCTATTGTTTAGTCACAATATAACACTAATTATTGGGTATATAAGGCCACTCAGGCGAGACTATTGTTGCAAAACCCAGCACAGAGAAAACCGTAAATTAAAGGGAAAAGCTGGCTCAAGAGCGATCATATTTCATTGCATTTGCCAATAATATTTACAACCTTTGGGAGGTTTTGAAGAGGTTTTATGACGCTCATCAATTATAAGAGATTCCGAGGCGTCTTTATTAGAACTATATAGGTGTAGAGTTTGTCTGCATCTAACAAGCTTATAAGCTTCTATGGTGGGTAATAAATGGTGAATTGGGAATGACCAATGAATGGACATAAATTCAAATTATAATTTCAATAACTTAACGTCCGGCCAACAGGCGCGAGCCATAGATTCTTAATTACATTTGTGTTTTTCAATAAACTGCCCATAAATTGTACCGCAATAAGCAATTCACTCGCATTTGAATTTATTTATGTATTACTTATTTGTTAACATCTTAAAAATTTATTATAAAGGGAGTATTTCCCTCGTTATCGCTGCTTTAGGCAAATATTGAACTTTGGTTTGGTTGCATAACAATTACAGACATCCTACTGCCATAAAGCACTTGCCCATGATTATTAAAAGAGAACACCCTTTGTTTGGTGTGTCAATATGTTTATGAAACTCGTGTACTTACCAGAAAGACTGCAAGCACTTTAATATCATTATGGTGATGATCATCACATTGTGCCTTATCAAAACTTCTCGCACCAACTACCGCCGTTATTGAAACTGAAGTGCAAGAACAAGAAGCTTATCAGGCCCTGAAAGATCACTATAATAGGGCCGGGCGAGTGTTAATTAGGTGTGGTGGGAGGGTCAGGTTAGTGCCTCATGGAATCACGCTTCAGTTATTTTCTGCGTCTTATAAAGAACTGAGTAAGTCTACGGATGAGACAGGGGCAAGAACGACGCAAAATAAAGTGATAGATGGGTCCGCTGACTTGGCCCAAAACGCCATTCCGGCCCTTATTTCGGCGTCGTTTTCTCCGTGCGGATTTCAGCCAACTGTTGCCCTTAATTAGCTCGTTAAAGTCGCGTTATGGAATTCAATTCTAATTAATTTGTAATAAGATGACAGCGTTGATTCGTGATTGATATTATAACACGAGAATGGTATAATTTTAAATCTCAAAATGTGGATTCTGTTAGTGCTGAATTTAGTCGTACATTATTCGGTCATTATGCGCTTTACAAATTGCGTTTATTGAATTATAATTTTACTTCAAAGGCGCATACTGTGGGAAGTCCCATTGATAATGCAAAATAAAATGTGCACGCATTCCGCCATCTATTGGAGACCTCTTTCACCTCATAATTCTGTAGTTTAATAAGGGAACATTTCCTGTATGAAGACGTTGCAGGTTTTAGTTCGTAATCGATTGATGACACCGAGAAGCATTCAATTTCAGTTTTTTTTTTTATATATATATATATACCGAGGGTTTCTCATTATTAATTGTAATCGCATTGCAACACATGTAGCTCATTATTCTCAAATAATGAAGTTTTTTAGAATTTCTTTCTTACTGGTACTCCTTTTTTTTATTGTGTTTTTGGCAATATCTAGTTGAGTACTTAAACGGGTTTCGATTCCCCATTTATTGTTCTTAAAAAAGCAAAAGTTCCGCAAATTAAAAATTTTCAAACAAAATAGTGAAAACAACAGAGCTTTTGTTCAAAAATGCAGCCGCCTCTTAATTTTTTTCCCATAACGGAAGATACGCTTTCTATTCGAAAACGTGAATGCTCTTGAAAGCAAAAGCTCTCCTACAATCAGTTGAGTTAAATTTTACTTTAAATCAAAACGAAGTATACATTTCAAATTATTTTATTGAACCAGTAGAACTTTAAAACACAAGTATAAATTTAAAACAGACTTTAATATTCAATTATTGGCCTTCTCTTCACTTTTGCTATCACCTAAAACAACAAAAACGTGTCCCAACTCATCAAACGTGTAAGTCCGTTTCAAAAACGTGTCAACCAATTTAATTCCAGACAAAGTCCTCAAACCGGGCACTAAAGGAATGCATTTGAACTCTAAAATTTTGTAGCTGTGAGGCGTTAACGCCTCCAGTTTGCGTCCCGATATGTCACACCAAGCAATGTTTTTGGTGTTTTCCAGATAAAGCACAAAATCCACTCTTCTTTCTCTAAAAAAAAAAAATTAGCAACAAAACAATTCCTCAAGGATGTTCAAGCACAATACCCATTATTCACTAATTTACATTTAAAAGTGAATAGCTGCTCCAAAACTACAAAATTGGGGAGTTCCATTATTGACAATTTGATATCTCCAATATCTGGACTCTAAAACACATATAATCTCAAGTTGCTATATAACCATAATTATGTGATAATTATACCATTCTTTGTAATTGACTAGTTTGTAACCTCCCTTTTTCCCCCAAGTTTGATCTCCATACTATGTCCAGCTTCCCAATATTAGTTGCTCCACTCAATGACTTAACATCAGAAATCAATTTCTCATTTGGTGTCAAACAATACAAGTACTGACTGATATTTTGTGGATGCAATAAGGTAACATTGCCAAACACACTGCCCCCACTTGGAGCTTCATTTAGGCAGGTCACTATAATTTTATTTTTAGCTAGTAAAACACACTTAAGCCAAGGTTTACCATTAAACAAATGAGAAGCATCTAAGGAAACCTTTTCCAAGCAAATGGGGCCACTTGTGATGTTTTGAACTTGAGCCTCCAGGTACACATCATCATTTTCTGCATTATAAAACTTTGTTTTTACATCCAAAGGCTTTAAAACTTGGATTTTGAAGAATTTTCTAAATGATTGAGGAACTCCTGCTGAGTTCTGGTAAGACACCTCACACACCAAGCTGTAACTTCATCATTTGATGCTGTGTAATATCAACAACTTTAAACTTACATGTGAGGTCCAATTTCTTTGACCTCATGATGAATCACAGTATTAACAGTCTCATCTGAAGAGAGCTGTGCCGTGGAGGGATTATTAGCCAATGGCAGTCGTTGAGAACTTGTTTGCAAATCCACCTAAATGCAAACGAAGCTTACAATCTACCAAACATTTTACCATGACATATTACCTTGACAGTTATATTATACACAATTTGTTTAGTTTCACTATAAACACAGATGTAACTTGAGAAGGTTTCTCCTAAGTAGATGTTGACAGGGTTTTGGGGCAGCAGCAAAAATTGACCAATGGCTAAGGTTTCTGACCCGGGTACTGCCGTGGGGGTCTGCTGGAGGGCATTATTCAATAAATTGCCTGGTAAGTCTTTGCTGTCGCATGTTATAGGTAGGGGGCTCGCCAAAGTAGGGCGCGTGAGTCTCATCACTATATGGAACGGTTTTTTTGGATGGAATTATAGTAATGACGTGCGGGGTACCTTTGAGCGCTAGGAGGTGCTCTTCTGCTTCCATTGTAGATGGTTTTAATTGTGAAGTTTACAGGCTTTTATAGAGAAAATGTAGTTTAGCTATTGATAGGTTTTTGTTTACGTTGTCAATTTTGACAATCAGCAGTTTGGAAACGTAACCTATATTTTTAAGTTTGATGTTGCTCCCTCTATTGACTAAATTAATTAACTTATTTTACTTGTGACATTAGGAAGCGTCAAGAATTCAGCAATTCGTATTAGTATCAAACGCGCCCAAGAACTAATTAAAACATAAAGTATTTTTTCCGTTGAGTGCACTGTTGGAAAATTAACATATATACAATCAGTGATAGTAATTTATACCTCCTTAATTGTTTCCTTTAAATGGCAGAAAAAATATGCTTGTGTAGTTTGGAATTTAAATGTCGATCTTAATTTGACACGATCATAATGGTCGTATGAGTATCTTCATGACGTCAATGTATTGACGTGTGTTGCCACATCTAACTTTTCATGTAATGTGGTATTAGTTATAACCTATTATTTGACTCCATTTTCACATTTTCCTCAACTTCAGTTAATACACTGTAGTTCTCTATTACCAAACATTCCTGAATCTTCTGCAGAATTTAACTCTCAAGAAACTTTTTGAATTTACCGCTAAAATGAGCCTCACTAACCATGGCTCATCCGACCGCACATCGAAACCCTCTTTTTTGCCTCTTGACCCTTCAAAACCACCTCCTAATTCTTTTGATGAGTGTCTGAACATTTTACAAGAAATAAAACATTTCAAGTAAGTTCTTAATTCGTAAAGCTCAACAACACACTACAATTAATACTAGAGTCGCCATTTCAGGCCCCCTGCTGGATAACCTTTGCTGCTGGCTAAATTTTTGCCTTGAGTATTATAAAGATTTCTCTGAGAATGATGATCCAATACTAGAAACATTAACTGAGGCCATGAGGGCCCTAAGACAATGTGCTGTGTATGATACAACTGCCACATATTTAGTTAGAAAAGACTCAAATTTTTCTGTGTTTTTAAACTCTGTTGTTTCAAAGATAGTTGTTTTGCATCTACAATCAGAGCTCTTTGTAAAAATATTGCTACAAGTTGTTTTGAATTTGTTAAGTGGAGAAATTGAGGAAAGTAAAAAGCTCAGAAGAGAGGTGTTAAGGTCTCAACTAAATATTTCTGAATTTATAGGGCTTAATGTTTTTCCTTATGAAATTAGTGCACTGCTGTACAATGCTTATTATGACCAACAAATAACTGAAGAAAATTTATTAAAATGGGTTTTTAAAGCTTTTGCTGAGGATATGAATCATACAAATGAGTATCTGGACATGTTAATGGGAAAAATCATCTCTGAGTCTCAAATCTGGGAACAATTCCCTCAACTTCCCTCAAGCCATCGATTGCAAATCCTAATCTTTCTTCAAGAAGCCTTAACAAGCCCTGATAAAAATACATTAATAATTAAAGTAAATCCCCCCCAATATTGTCTGCAATGCTTAGCAAGGACTTTCAGCAACAGTGGTAGCATAATTTTTCAAACAACTCCTAACAATACAGACTCAATCAAAGAAGTTTTGGTGCTTTTGCAAGTTCTTGCACACCTTTCAAGTGAGGAATTACACTTAAAACACCTGTCAAATGACAAGGATTTATTGATAAATTGCGGAGTGTTGCTTATAAATGCACATCAACTTGGGAAGTGTGAAGGAAGTGTATTTACTCCTATGCAAAAATTGGAAGAGCTGCAAAATCCTAGTGAGGACTTAAGAGGAAGTCTAGTGTTTGGTTTTAAAGCTGATTTAATTCGGTTAATTGCAAATTTGTGTTGGAGGAATCGAGTGATGCAGGAATTGGTAAGGAGTGAGGTTAAATTGTTAAGTATAAAAACAATTTTTTTTAGGCCAGGGAGGCTGAGCTTATTCCAGTTTTGTTAGATTGTTGTAATATGGATGCTAAAAATCCCTGTAAGTTTTATTATGTAGGCAAATTAGGTATAGGTATTCTGAGGTTTATATGTTTTTAGTTATTATTCAATGGGCAATTTTGGCCATTCGCAATATTTGCGAAAACAACAGGGAAAATCAACTGATTATTGGAGGTTTAACCCAAAAGAAATTTATCAGTTCTGAGATTTTGGAGAACTTTGGGGTGAAGTTGCATAATGATGGAAAACACAGCACTGGTATTATTTTGGATACAAATAAACGTTAAAAATAAGTTTTCTTTTATTTATTTATCAAAATTGGAAGAAACATTTAGGACTTTAAAATGCTCTGCAATTTTGGTTTTTCCAGCTTTTATGAAATGGCGTCACGCAGCAACAGCTTTTTGTATCTCGTAAGGATGAATTTTGTTCGATACTAACCTAACCTTATTTTTTAATTATCATAACCTTACATTATCGTTTCCAACTTAAACCGCAAAACAAAACAAAATGGGACTCATCTCGCCAATAAACGTCTTCCTTGATCAACATAAAAACCAATTACTTTCCTCCGGAATACCTGAACTTTACTGGGAGTCCCTGTACCGCAAATTACTTAATCAAACCTTTGATGCAGGTCAGTCTTTTCAACTAGTAAAAATCGAATACGATGAATGTCCGAAGCCCCACGAACCAGTTTGGGGTCTGCAAGCGATTAAAGACTTAGACAAAAATGATTCTGAGCATATTTATTTAGTAGACCATGCCTGGACTTACCATATAACTGAAGCTAAGAAGAATCTTCAGTATGACTCTTTGAGAGTGCGTTTAGCCAATATTCTTGGGTTAGATCCTGAGTTGCCCCGTGAGGAACTTATAGAGAAGATTTTTGAAACTATGTGGAGGATTAATGGCACTTATAATGTGCGTAATATGGAAAATACTGAGCAGACTCAAATGTGGTATGTCACTGATGAAATTGGTTGTGCCTTACAACATAGTGATAACCCCAACTGCAGGATGGTGCCCTTTTTTTATTTAAGTGGCGGTATTTATTCATTGTTATTTTTGCAAGAGAGTATAGAGGAGGGGGAGCTTATGTGTCGAGATTTTGCTGAGGGTATTACAGATATAGTTAGGAGAAAAGCAGCTTTATTGCCCTGGGTTCCTAGTACATTTGAGGATGTAGATGTTCTGGCAAAAATTCCTGATGAAGAGTATTTTGTCAGTGGGCATATCACAGAAACTCTGCCAGAGGTTCCAGGAAAATTAGTAACTCTTCAGAAAGACAAAAAATATCTTTGTTATACTCAGTATGATTTGATTGCAAAGTATTTAAATGATGAAAAGTTTGAAATCACTACCAATGAAGGCGAGGCAGATATTTTATGGTACACGGAACATTTTAGAGACTTCAAGAAACTTAGTGAAGAAAACCCCAATAAATTCATAAACCAGTTTCCTTATGAGTATGTTTTAACTGTAAAAGACTTATTGTGTATGACTTGTCGGAGGTATAAGAACAATTCTCTTCAAGCTCCGTGGTTCCCTATCACATACAATCTCGTAAATGAGGTGGGAAACTTTGCCAAATACTTCCAAAAACAGGAATCAGAAGGAGCAGAAAACAATTACTGGATAATCAAGCCTTATAACTTAGCCCGAGGCATGGACATGCACATTACAAACAATTTGAACTACATCATGAGACTGCCTGCTACAGGTCCTAAAATTGTTCAAAAATACCTAACAAATCCAGTTTTATTCTACCGGCCAGAATGTGAAGGTAAAGTCAAATTTGATCTGCGATATGTAATTTTGCTCAAATCCATAAAACCCCTTGAAGTCTTTGTGTACAAAAACTTCTTCCTAAGGTTTGCAAATAAGCCCTTTGAGTTGACTGATTTTGATGACTATGAAAAACATTTTACTGTGATGAATTACACGGAGGGGGTGGTTTTGAAGCACATGAAGTGTGAGGAATTTAAGGTGGAATGGCAAGTGCAATATGCCAGTTATAATTGGGAGGTGATTGAAAAGAAAATATTGGAAATGTTAAGAAACATTATGGAGTGTGCCACTGCAGTTGAACCTCCTTGTGGGATAGCAGAAAATGCTCAATCCAGGGCTTTGTATGCTGCTGATTTGATGCTGGATTGGCAAAATCAAGACATGCAGCCTAAAATTCTTGAGATCAATTACATGCCTGACTGTGATAGGGCTTGTAAATATTATCCAAATTTCTACAATGATATTTTCAAATTGTTATTTTTGAATGAAGATAGTGGCTGTTTCTTTAAGCTGTAGTTAAACAAATAAAAAATGATATTATTACAAACCTCTTTTTCATTATTCAAATTAGGATACAAAACTACAGAAATTCTTAATGTCTACGACTCTTTCTCTTGGACTTTTTAGGCCCCTTGACAAAGCACCAATCAACTCCAATTGTTTGTCCCAGTAGAGCGGAGCCATTTAGTGCTTCGCGAGCAGCTGCAGCTTCATCATAAGTATTGTACTCAATTAGGGCATAACCCTTTAAGAACCCTGTTCTTCTGTCCAAGTTAATGCTGATGTTTTTAATTGGGCCAAACTCTGAGAATTTTTCAGTCAAGTCATCCTCATTTGCTTCTTCATGTACTGAAGTTATGAACAAAATCCAACCTTCCACCGACTTTTGAGGCCCTAAAAAAAGTTCTTTTAAGGTTAGATGTAGTGGCGTTTTTGAGGTTAATTACCAGGTTCATCTCCATCTCCACGGTCTATGCTCTCGTAGCCACGGACTTTCTCCTGATCACGAGGCTCATTAGCCCCAAAACCGCGTCCCTTTCGTGTCACCACTTTCTCTTTCAGCCTCAATACACTTTGGTCCCCCTCGTCCTCTACGTCGATATCGCCGACATCGTTGATGTCCAACACATCCGCCATAATGTTTTTAATGGAAAATAAAACCCAAAAAGGGTAATCTTGTTTAAATAAGGTAATTACAGTAGGTCAAATTAGGGTTCTAAAATTTTCTCCTATGTTTGGCTATAGATTTTATATAAACTGCTTTGACAGTGACATCTAGATTTGTATATATGGCTCTATGACGTCATCTTTGACCACGCTTTCGATTGTTTGCTCAATAAAAGTAGTAAAAGATGGTCTCCCGTATCATCATGACGTATCAAGATATGATTCACACAATTTAGTTTACTTCGTTTTTGCTTGGCCTTGAACAGTAAAGTGTTCCGATTATATATTTATCTTTCTTTATAACGAAATCCTGCATAAGGGATGATATATTTCGAAGTGTGTAAAGACTTAGAGATCTAACCTTTCTTTTGCACGTTGTTTTATCGTGTTGTTTTTTGTGTTATTTGAAATTGCGTCGACAGATCAAAGGAGTCTCTTTTTCTCAGTTTTTTCATCATTTAAACCTTTTAAAGTGATTTAAAGTGGCTCAAAGCACCTCAGGTGATTAAAATGTCATCCAAAGTATCGCTAGCTGATAAAATTGCTGGAGTGCTAACCGCTGCTCCCTCCCAGTTCGATTCTGATGATGAGGATTTAGACACCTCCAATGCCAAACTTGGGGAATTTGTCGATTTCGAAGAAACCGATGAGGCTGAAGAGGCTTTGCTTAGCAAGTTCAGAACTGTAAATGTTGATTTGCTGGCTGATGTGGATCAAAGATATGCAGGGAAAACAGGGAGTCGAAGAGAGCTCAAAGAGGAGAACAGTTCAGATGAATTTTTAGAATCTGAGAAAGAAGAAGATATCAACAAGTCTGAAGATCTTTCTGATGAAAGTGAAAATGAGCTCTCTGATGCCAGTATGGTTTCACATGAAGATGAGTCAGATGTGCAAGAAGAAGATTCAAATTTTCAACATATGCATAAAACTAACAGGTCAGATCAAGTCAAAAAAGGGCTATGCATTAGGAACCAATTGAGTATTTGGGAAAATTTATTGGAACTGAGGATTCAAATGCAAAAATGCTTGTTATCAATGAACAAAATGCCTCAAAAAGATCATTTTAAGGAAATGAGCATTCAGAGTGAGGAATTTGAGACAAAGTCAAAGGAAGTCCAAAAAGGTGTTTCTAATATCCTTGATAAGCTTTTAACATTGCAAACCTTGATGGTGAAAAAATTTCCTGAAACGAAGAAATTAAGGAAATGTGCTGCAAAACAGGAAAATGAAGATGAAGAAATTACTAGCAGCAGTGAAGATGAGCAGGAAGAGGAATCAGACACTGAAGTAATACCCACTAAAAAACGCAAACTTACTGATTATGAAGAAGATATTTCAAGTTTCCATGCAGATTACAAACAGTATCGAAATCAAGTAATAGAGAACTGGAACACAAAAACGAGACTTTCAATTACAAAGAACTCAGGGCAATCTCATTCTGTTGTAAGTCAAATTGAGCATATTTTAGGAGAAAAGGAAAAGCTTATAAAGAAGACACAGCTGAAGAGAAGTGAGTTCAAGATTCTGGGTCAAAGTGAAGAGAACCAAATTATTGAAGAAGGCATTGAAGTTAATGGTGACCAGAAACAAGTGTTGGAGGAATATAACAGTGAAATATTTGATGATACAGACTTTTACCATCAACTATTGAGGGAATTGATTGAAGTCAAATCTGCAGATATCACAGATTCAGTGCAGTTGGGCCGGCAGTGGATACAGCTGCAGAATTTGAGGAGCAAGATGAAAAGGAAAATTGATACTAGAGCCACAAAAGGCAGGAAAATTAGGTATGTTAAGTTGTTAGAATAACTATTGTGGTAAATGACAAGGATGGATTGGTAGATATGCAGTTCACTCGAAATTGGTGAATTTTATGGCTCCAATGGATAATCACTCTTGGACGGAAGAAGCTAAAAATGAATTGTATAGTTCGTTGTTTGGAAAAATCCATTAGAGGGTGTGATAAAAGGAGAGTTTGCAGGTAAAGGATTTTGTAAAAAGTGCCTTTTTATTTTTAGTCTATTCTCTAATGTGTAGGATTCAAACAGATATCTTTAGGCAGTTTCTTTGTCTCACTTTTTCTGGTAGATAAACATCGTTGATTCGATAAACAAATCCTAATATTTGGTAATTTTAAGGTGATTTTCACCAGTTTGTCAACAACGCCGTAACGTGGTTTTAATCGCGCTCCTAGGACAATTTAGTCTTTTCCGAAATAAAATAATAGATAATTTCTTGTCTCCATCTAGGTGCAAATAGTGCCTTGGAAGGCTATAGTTCATAGCACCAGTTAAAAGAGAGAGATTGGCGTAAAAACGTGTTCTCTCTTCCTAAATACCCATATTACAAACCACTATTTCACTAACGATATTCATATTTATCCTATGCAATTCGAAAACATTTATAAATTGGAAAATAATCAGTGTGTTTGGTTAAAAGGAGCCCCACGCTCGTGTGTCAGTGTGAACGTGAGTGTAATTTTTTTTAGAGTTTTTGCGATTTCATACTATTTATGCGATTCAAAATCTTCTACTTACACAGACAGTTAACCAAAGTTCATAGTTTTTGGGAGTATCAAAATTTTTAAGTTTCATGTATTCAACGTGTAATCTCAGAATTACCAATAATTTGACGATACTTTCGTGCCTCTTGAAATTATTAAATAAAAAGTCATTGATGTAGATGTGTATACATATTTTATTCTGTTTATTTTACACTCGTTTTTTTGTGGATAATCGTCATCTTGTATGTACAATTATGTGTTTTGAGGGGCGGGCAAATTATACAAAACATTCAATAAATCTATTCAGTATTATTATTACACAATTATTATAAAACTGGTCATTTTTTTGTTAATTCCTTTTACTCTTAAACGTTATTTAAATACCGCTAAAGCATTTTAATAAGAAGCATTTTCGATCGGAAATAATTGAGTCCGCCTCGGCACCTTCCCGAATCGGGGAGCTTTGAAGTGATGCTGTAAATTCTTAATTACTTTTTAACGCTATAAATAGACAGTATATCTTTATGATATATTACTTTTAAACGGTTAACCAGCCTCTAAAACTACAATACTTTTTATTTAATAGAGAGTGTCACATAGTCCTCGTCTCTAAGAAAATATATCAATCATCTTTATAGACATTTAAACCATATTCTCTCGTTATAACGAAGTGTAATCCATCCCAGGGAGAGCGCAATTAATATTGGTGGCAACGTCGCGCCTTAAGTATAGCTCCAGGATTGGTGCTTCAGAGAGCGAACTTTAGATTGTTTTCACGTTTGTTTATGACGAGATCGCCATCTTGGACTGGGCAACGTTGCCGCTTTCCACTTAAATAATGGAAGTGGAATTATCCTACCAGTTGCGCCCGTCCTGGAATTTCATCTCAAAATCACAAGCTTTGTTTCCAATCATACAGGGTGTCTCATCAAAAAAAATTCTTTATCTCAGATATGTGTTTTTGTAACCGAGAAAAGGCGACACCCCAGAAGTAGGTAAAATACAAAAGAATCTCTTCATGTTTTTTTGTTTAAAATTTTTTTTAATTATTTTTTTTTACATCTTGGAGCTGGCTTCGTGCGCTTTCTTCACTATGGCCAGCTTTGAGTGCGGGTCCAAAACCGGTAACTCTGTATAGGGCGGCTCCCTAGTACCGTGCAGCATCAGAGACCACTCCTTAAAAAATCCCGCCTGTGGCACCTCCGAGTTGAACTTTGCCTGAAAAAAATATATACATCACGGGTTTTAACATTGTTACCGTTTACCTCCAGGGTCCAAACTCCCTGCGGACACTCCCCCCACGTGTGAGTGGTCATGAAGGGCCACTTAGAAAATCCATCTCTCCCATCGTCGTCGTTCTGTCTTCTGCTCAGGATCATTGACCTAAATAACCCAATTAACACCTATTTTATACTAAAAAAATCAAACTGACCTAGTCCCCATTGGTGACGTCAAAAAAAGCTCAACGTCTCCCCTCCTAGTGGCGTTCAGAGTAATCACTGCTTGCACGTGCTCCAAGTACCGAACCTCCGTGTTATTTCCCTTGCACGCATTTGTGTTAATCTTCATTACAACCGAGCCTCGAGTGGGAATTCTTTTTAACTCTGAGACGGAGCCGCCTTCGCAATGGTACCGTGGAGGTACCGTTTTCCATTGCCTGGCTAAAGCGACCATGGCGCCTGCGTCTAACACTCCGAAACCAAATAAATGGTTGAACTCTAACCCCACTCCGTTCATCGTCCAATGAAAGCGGCCCTTCGCATCAAAGAGGGAGTTGCGCTTTGAGGTCAGAACCGTTAGGTGTTGGATGTCGCGCCAAGTGAGCTTTTTGCTGAAACGCTTTAATGGTTAAATTGGTCTTTTAAGTGTGAAAATGTGCGTACTTTGCTTCGAGGGCTAAAGCGAACACTCCCGCAGCCTCCGGCGCTGCAGCACTGGTTCCCGAGTGGGTGGTCGTACATTTTCCGTACAGATCAGTCGTAGCCTACAAAAGTAGATTTTCATTTCCAATAAAGCAAGCGTGTTCTAAGTATTTATTCTGCTTTAGCTTGCCATCTCGTCTCTGCCACATTAAATATTTCACAGTCACGTGTGTTTGGTTGAATTATAAACGCATTCCTTTCGATGATAAATATTTGAAATTTCCTTTCCGCCAGAAAATTCCACCTTTGTAAATTCGGCATCCAAAAGCACTTTCCTCGGGAATTCAAGTCGTGGAACTTCCATTGAATTTGTCTGTTTTAATGAAAGTATTTCTCTTCAAATTGGTTGCTAAAGGCAGTTATTGTACAGAGTAATTGAGCCAAATTCAAAGGATATGCGAAACAAAATTCTATAGCGTTTACCGGTGAGTTGGACCGGCCTCCTTTATAAGCCATTAAAATCAATTTATTGTGTTCAATATCAATAATTAACTATTAAGGCGGGAGCTTATTTTTTTATTTATCGACCCTTTTATAGTCTCCCCTATAATCCATCAATTATAGTCCTAATTAGATGCTCAAGGCCGTAAAACGATTATATGGGTAGACCAAAAACTATAAAAATGGCACAGCCATCATCGCATCACCATCAAACAGTTGATTCCAACGCATTCGCCAATCTCCTACAGAAACTTGTCCAATATTTTCAAATTCCAAAAATCCTAGATGCGCTCTCTTCACAATGTGAGCACTCAACAAACAGCGATGAGCGCATTCACAGTTTGTAAAATTGTTAATCCCTCACGAGTCTTTGATTAATTAATTCTTTTTATGTCTACGAAATCGCATTCACCATACTGACCAGAAGCTCACCATTCAAGCTTTTCTTATATACGTCGGTGTCCATTCACCAGTCTCAACAGTTAATCGTTTAAACATTTATGGCACGTGTATTCGTACCCAGTTAAAACAGCGCATACCCCCCAGACACCGTTTAATCGTAGAAAATAATCGCAATAAAACGAATTGATCGCATTGGAAAGAAATTTACTTCCCAAGATTTTCATGTATAGTTCAACTACCAGTTATAAGTTGCCGAAGCAAAAATGCATCAAATACTACATTTCACACATTCTGCAATCTTTTTAATTAAATACAATGAATCGCATTTACCATATTGACCAAATTACCTCCCAACGCAAGAAGCATGATTTGAAGTGATTATAGAACTTGTAGTTTCATAATAATTTAAAAATAATACGCATTCACCATGTTGTCGAGAGAATAATCGTTAAAAAAATTCGTTCAACACATGCTACGCTCTTTATCATTGTTAAAAATGCAAAAATCTAGTCAACAATATATCTCCCCTATTGACTTTAGAATGACCCTCTCGAGCAATAAAAATGCAAATAAGTCTGTGCCGGTGCACGTAACGTATTTTTCATAGTTTCGTATTAGACGGAATTAATTGTCGAGCATCTCAAACTAACCCAGAATACCCAATTGCCGTTCGAATTTTTATCACGTTCCCAGGCTTAGTGCGGACTATGTTGTGAGGCATTTCGGGCCAAATCACAATAACTCACCTCGTCCAGGTGATCGTGTGTTGAACGCGCTCTAAAACTCCCGGCAACATCGCTTGGATGAAATTTAAACGTGTCCCGCACACGCTCGCATTACTGGCAATATAAAGGGGCCGTCAAGCGCGGAATATAAAAAAATTTAGGGCCGATCGTAAAAACGTGTATTCCTGGTGCTTTTAATTGGGTACTGGTTAATCGATAAAAGTTAGAACTCCATAGCAAGGGCCTCTTTGAGTATCGGAGGCCCGTTTGGCAATCTGTTCAAAAAATGTGGGCAATACTTGTCACAATGGCCGGCCGAACCCAACAAAGGGTCATCGCAAAACAATGGCAACGAAAAAGGTCAGCCATGTTGCCTTGCACTTGACAAATTGGCGAATGTAGATTGCTAATAGGAATTCGGATTTGCGTAATTATATAAGAAGTAACAGCAAAGTAGGGAATGACATGGGAGCTAACGCCCAACGCACAGTATGGCTAAGACAATGGTTAAGCCGCGCAGAACTACAGATGAAAATACCGTGTGCCTTAAAAAAATTCAAATTTAGTGGACTCTGGAATTATTTGAGCACGAACCCGTATGTCTTTGATATGTTCTGCGTAATCTCGAACATAAACGAACCAAGCTAACCTTACTTAAAAATACAACTCAGTTTGCCCGCAATATTAGTTGGTCTATCACTTTCTGATTTTGTTTGAATACCGCTAGTTTCACGAAACAATTTCGCAACATAATTCAAACTGTCCCGAAGTGCAATTCCCCAACTGTAATGTGGAGAAATTTTTCACAAAACTTTTGAAGACCAGGTTGAATTTTATAGGCCCATTCTCCGTTTATTAACTCGCCTTTCCGAAAATAAGCCTCAAACATAAAGGCTTTTTGTTCGAGTGTCAACACCATTGTTTGCACTCGGAAAACTTTAACTAACCAACGCGAAAATTGGTGAAGTCTTGGAAAAGACTATTTTTAATAAAAACCAACTAATAATACGGGCAGAGTTGTATTTTTAACCGAGGTTAGGTTGGTTCGTTTACGTTCGAGATTACACATCAAAGACATACGAGGTCGCGCTCAAATAATTCCAGGGTCTGCTAAATTTGAAATTTTTTAAGGCACATGGTATAATACGGAATTATTGAAGAACAAAATTCCCGTCAATCTGGTGAATGTGCGTCTTCTCAATAATTAAAAAATTATTGGCGGGGAATGTGCGTTGAAACTGACGGATAGGAAGTTTCAGAGCAAATTACTTGTCAATATAGTAAATGCCTTTTTTTTATTTTAAAATATAAATTGTCAAAAAGGTACCTGAAAGTTTTGGATTTTTCGATAAACTTTATCTTTGTAATTCGGGACGTGTCTGTATTAAATCGTTCTTGATTATATGGTGAATAAGATTTATTGAAATTATTAATTTTGTAGAAATTACTGAGCTTATATAGTTTAGCTTGATAAAAGTGGTGCATGCTCTTGTGTGAAAAATATCACATATAAGAAGTCCTGCACGAGGCACGTCCGAATGAGTGCCTAACGTGACTCTGACCGATACTAAAAGTCGGATATTTTCTATGTACTTTTTGGATGCCCGCAGTCGCCGTGGAATCCGCGCGCATTTTGCTAAAGAAACTTAAATGTATAGCATAACCTCACTTACTACGCCTGTATTGGGGTCCTTGGCCCCATTGCTGAAAGTACTAGCCAGAGTGCTGGAACAGCTCTCGTCGTAATGCGCATTCTGGCCGTCGTTGATGGCGCTGTTGATGCTCACTGTCCACATGCTGGCGGCGTAACCGTCACAGTTGCAATCGTCATCTTCGCCACCGTCGCCGCTGGCCCATACGTAAATGTTGCCCAGGCCGTTACGCCCCTGTAGGAGGCAGAGAAATACCACTTGAATACTTTGGGTGGTTTTTCTGGATTAAAGTCTAGATCTCCTATAGTTACCGGAATTTCTTTATACATATATCAAAATGTGGCGATAATTTTACAGATATTTTATATCCAATATCCCTTCCTTAAATAACTTTATTCTGATGGCTAAGCGAAACAAAGGCGCAGTGAAAGAGAACGTCTAGGGAGAGATTTAGCTCAATTTCCAATTGTAAACACAAATAAAAAAAAACAGTTCCAAAGGGGTTAATTAGAAAGATATTTCGATCACCGAACTGCTTGATACCCTAAACATTATTATTAAACCGGAACTTTTAGAATTTCCCGGAATCATCCGAATATTTCCCGTGAAGTATCGATCGGCCACGCAATATAACATGAATATAATAAATAAAATGACTCGAAGCCGAAGGAATTTTCCAATGTGCCGAGATTTATCGTTTTCCAGGGATAACAAACGTTACTCCAACATGGAAGAATTTTATATTATGCGTCTGATGGTATCTTGGGCGACTTCCTTCATTACCCTTAAAACTCTTTCCGTCCTTAATACACTTAAACCTTAAAGCCGACGCTCCACAATACCGCCGCCCACACGAATCCCAGCAAAAAAGCTTAAACTGCCACGCAAACAGGCTTGGGGGGCTCATAAAACGTTTCAAATCGGAATAATAATGGACTTTTCTTACTTTAAACCGGGAAAAGACTCACCTCGTTCACCCCCTTAACGATAGCTCTCATAGTGGCGTTGCGGGGACCGTCCACAGTTTTACCATCGTCGGTGGGACCCCAGGAAGCGCTGTAGATGTCGATTAAGTTCGGCTCGTGTCCCATTGAATTAGCCTCGATTAGATCGGTCATGTACGGCTGGTCTAGCATTCGAATGCCTCAAAAAAAAAAATAATTCTTTTGTGTTTTCAGCAAATAGCAGAAAGAGCGGCAACACTGGATTGTTTTCCTAGACTAACCGATCATACAGCAGTCGTCTAGCTATGTTGGCCCCAATTAGGGATGAGGTCCTCTTCCCAGTTATCAATAATTATATGTTACTTATTTTGTAATATATGTACAGTATGTCTACTTTTAAAATCACGAATTTTTATTGTTTGTCACAGAACCTAATTTTAGGACAACTTGAATTGCAGCGGGAACTTCTCACGAAAAATTTACGCTAAATTGAAGAGAAAATCGTCAAAAAAAATTGCTTGTCAATGTGACAACATTGCCTTAAGTTTGTATGCCTGGAACTAGCAAAGGTTTAATGTCAAAAACGCCCACGGAGTGTGATGATATTGCCACATTGCCGTAAAATATATAAGAAAATGTGACGTCATTGATATATGGACTTTCCGCGGCTTCGACGCCATTTTTGCTAGTTTCAATATCTGCGAAAGTTTCTATTCTTCAGTGACGCTCCTCAGATGCCGAATCGCCCAACTTAATACAGTTCATGTAATTGTCAAAATACGAGTTAAAAGAACTGTGTTGATGACGTAAGTTAGATTCGAAATTATCTTAAAGCTCGATGCCATTTTTATCATCTTCAAAATTCGGAAAAAACGACTTGTGGTGACGTCACTCAGATGCGATAACAAATAATACGATTTTATTTTTCTTTCGACAACTAACACATCGTTGCTAGAAAATATACATAGAAATCGAATACGTAGAATATATTTGTATTAAACAGGAAAAATCTGAAACTGCACAATGTTTTCTACGACCTTTGGACTGGCAGACACCTCCACAAAATCCATAAATAATATTCCAAAAGGGGTAACTTCTGAAGCGGTTTAAAATAATTTGGTTATCCTCCATTGCGAGTGACGGCTGTCGCATGCATAATGCGTTCTTAAAAGGGGGCACCACTATTTCGCTACACGCACAAGTTTTGACGTGTATGGAAATTGCTCAAAACAGAACCGCATAACTTCCTTGACAATCAATTTGCGTGTGAGGGGGAACTTCTGACCCAGAAAGAGGGAAACCGTAATTAGATTCGTCAGGCGCGTAACTTCCATAGCGCGGCAACAGTTGTTAGTCGGTGTAATACAGTGGTTTCGGGGGTTTACCTGCAATTTTAGAGTCATAGGCCACACCCACGCCACAAATTCCGTTGTCTCGAGCGGCGGCTACTTCTCCTGCACACCTGGTACCATGGCTTAAAAGAGATAAACAAATGAAAATTAGTAAAGAAAGTAACGTTGCTTAAACTTGTTTTGACAGCTGTCAATTTTTCTCAAAGTAGACTCAAGTTGTAAGCTCTGAAAGGTTATTACGTCAAACTGAAGCAAAAAAATGGCAACATCGTGCTGCGCATGCAAGAATAGATCAGCACCGGAGAAACAAAGTCCGCGTGGTAACATCATGTTTCTCTTTGATTTTTTTCAAACAATGATGTCCATCGTTGTTGCCGCAGTACGTTCAAAGTTTCGGTTACCATGTGCAATTCTTAAAAAACTTTTTACATCAATTTCAACGAAAAAAAAGACTAATTCGTTCTCGTAATATTTTCTTCTAACACGGCAGATGGAGCTGAAAACATGTCAATTTCCTTTTTTGCTACTTTATGCTATGTCAACGTTGCGAGATCTAAGTTCAAGTTTGTGCCCCTATCCTAAAACTCTTGATATGGCAACACTGCTTTTTTGTTTCTTCTATCTTCAGTTTTGGGACTTGCTAGAATTGCAAGGTTTGTGCGTCTAGCGTTGAAATTTCCAGTTGAATTTCACTCGAAAGTAGGGCTTTACCAACGATTTTCTAAACGGGTCAAAGGCTGGTACTTCATAAGGAGAATGTGTGACTCATCTAAGGCTTAAACAACGTCTAAGGAAAAAAACATCTTTGTGGCAACATCACGCGCGTCTTTTGTTCTCATTCATTTGTCCAATGTTGCCGAACCTATTTTAAAGTCGTACCGTGTTGATTTGTTTATGTTTCTATGAGTATTAAATTTCGGGAGCTGCTTAAACTTTGAGCCTTAAAAAACGTTCGTCACCCTCTTAATGCCACTTGAACGCTAAGAAACAAATCTTGATCGATCAAAAAACAGTTGAACAACTATGTTTACTACTTTGCCTCTAATTGGCCATTGCTCAGTAGATAAACATCTCATTTCAAAATGCCCCTGCAAACATTGTCGGGATAACAAAAAAAAACACGATAACGAGCTGTTTACCACACAGTTCAAACATGGCAACAGTGAAGTTAAAAAAGTTTTTATTGCATTAATTACTTACCTGTTGAACCAATCGTCGGTGTATCGAGGATACGGGTACGGGTCATTGCTGCTGAAATCGAAGCTGGCTTGAGCGTTCTAAAACGTGCGAGAACATACTAAAAAAATCGTTTTATAACGAAAATGTAAAACTTACATAATTGTACTTCAAATCTGGATGCATGTAATCGACACCTGGAATAAACGACCGATTATAGAAATTTTGGAAAATCGAGGAAAAGATCTCGTAAGAACAGAAACAATCTGTCGGGATTGTGAAACCTTTTCACTCAATGTTTTCCCATATTTATTTCCTTTGAAGCCCATTCAGGAGCGCCTCAGGGCTGTTTACTTCAAAACATCGCTCTCAAAGTCGAGGCTTTTCATTCATTCGAAACCCAGCACACAAAAGAGACAAATATTGCCCAACAAACAGAGACGGAGTTAGGGAAGCGCAAAAAAGTTTTACATGGAGTGCGAATTTTGAGACGACATGTGGCAACAATGGCTTACATTACAACACGTACTGAAGAAACAAAAGCGGCATGCGATGTTCCCAAAGTGAATTTTCTTTCTCGAATTCGACCGAAGTCGACTCAAAATTTCAGGACCCGACTGTGAATGAAGTACGAGATAGTTGCAGCATGAAGTACGAGGCTTAAATGCGGTTTCGTCAAATTAACGAAGATGAAAACCAAAGGGCGTTTTCATTTTCATCAACTTTCCGTTAAAAAATTAGAGTCGAAATCGATCAAAACTATCAGGAATTACACGTGAGATGCAAGACTTGAAGTTACATCTGGCAACATTGACAGACGTCAAAAATTGGTCTTAAGGTGACAAAAAAGAAGCGAAGTGATTCTCAGTCAGCTTTCCTTCCTCTGATTAGAGTGAAAATGCAATTAATTAAATGTGTTTTTTAAGAAAACTTTAGCTTTTTGAGCCTTTTGAGACTGCGTTTTGTGCCGCCTCATGATTTAATATTTCACGGTCAAAGGAGAGCGTAATGCTGTCCAAACTGATTAATCTTCCTCTAAAACGCTTATGAAAATTAATTTGGAGACTCAAGTATTATTGTATACACAAAAAAAAACTTGTAGAAACAAAGGAGAGATCAGGTGTTGCCAAACTGACCGAAAACTTCAGGAGAATTAGTTACGCGTTGTTATTGGAAGTATTAAGATGAATCTTAAAACTAGATCTGACAACAAAGGCATGGAAAAAATTTGAAAGTCGCAGAAACACAAAACGGCAACGCCGCCTTAGAGCCTTTTAAAACTGATAGCAGCTAAGAGGGTAATTAAACACTCGTTTTGCTAAATACGGTGTTGCCAGATGTTTGTTTTAGACAAAATGTCTGAAACTCAAGTAAGGGTATGTTTTGGAGTCAGTAGTTATGACAATTATTTAAAGGCGTTTAAACTAAAATGAGTTTTATTTTATTAATTAAAAAAAAAACTCACCGTCGTCCATAATGGCGGTGGTGATATTCTTTCCCGTAACCCCCTGCGCCCACGCAGCCTCGACGTTAAGGTCCAACTTGGCCTTGCCGCCATTCTGCCCCGTATTCTTCAAGTACCACTGGTAGGGAAAATAGGGGTCGCTAGGATCCTGATGCGGCTCGATGTTTTTCACCAAATTCTCCACCTTCAGGGGCTTGTAGCCCCTCTTCACCCGCACGAAACCGGGCTGCTGGATTGCAGCGTGAATCTGCGATTCAGCAATAAAAAGAGTAAAGTTCTCTCAAAGTTATCTCATAGACGACGATTATTTGGCTGGAATTATTCATTACTCGCTCGCCCTTGAATAATTATGCAATTTTCCTTCAGAAAAGTATTTATAAGGGTATTTTCTCTATTTACCAGAGGATCTGACTTGAGCTTGCGCATATGAGTGATGCTCCTCTTGGACCGGGCAGGACGCAGTGCATGGTTCACGAAATGGTACTCTGAACGAGACTGGAGGACCTGCAACAATTCCCTAATTAAATATAGAGCTTTAGCGACGGCTGGAATCAGCTAAATTTAAGCGTTAAAGCCGATTTCCCACAGTGACGTCTAGAGGATTTTAGTAAGCCGACTTAAGACCCAGTTTTCAATGCGGGCGTTTTTATCCACTTCAGAAAACGCCGTACCTCTATAAATCAGCATTAAAAACTATATGAGACTGACAGGGATGGTTTAGGCCTGCTCACCCCTAGGTGTGCCGTACACTCACCCATTCTCGGTGTAGAACGTCTGAACTAGATCTGGACGAGCTGTCAAACTCAAGTGTCACGCGCGCTTATGATCCACATATATGTTTCAAATTGAAATGCACACAAATTGGACGTTATACATACGCAGCAAAAGGAATGTAAACGCTCTCGACAAGTGCAGAATTTTCGAATGTGTCGAGCTATGAATTTTTCTATAAAATGCTCCGTAAGCAATAAACAAACGTCATTGAGGAACCCGAGTTACGTGTACGCGCCGTATTCCTCAACAACAGTCCCTCTGTTGGTTCTCCGTGCCGTTCAAGTGCACTTTGAGCAGAAAGTTCTTCAAGCATTCGCACGTCTAAAATCAGAGTTTCCAGGCATCAATTTTTGTGCGTTCCACCTCGCATACGCTCCGAAACGTATAGCAGCGCGCACTCACACCGAGTGCAAAGATTCCGTCAAATAGTGAAAGTTTGTCAATTAATTTAATGCGTTCCGTAAACCACTCTGCGTGCTGGCATGGCCCGTTCTTCCAATTCACTCAAAGTAGAAAATTTGTTTCTACCTCCCATGAAACCCTACACAACCCGACAAATGAATTGACGTAACGTCCTCTCACGCTTAACATTTATATTAGAAAAACATCTAGTCGTCACCATCGTTTTCTGGTAGGCGGAGACCCTCTCTTATACTATATTTCAGTTATTATTAACCCGAAGCGGCAATTTTCATATTCATAAGGCTCTCCATTAGTAAATTGAATTTTAGTTCCAATTTCTCTGGCAGCCTTTTGGCACTCTATTACGGCTCGATAATTAAGGCTTTAACAGTTTTTAGAGGGTCTTGTGTTTATGTATACGCAGATGGAGTGTGGGTACCACTCGAAGCCACTTGAGGACCTGTCGCAGAATAGAATAAATATTTGCATTGTTTTATTATTAGTCTTCCATGTTATTCCTCGTGTACGACGTATCAGGAGAAAAACCGAAAGCTTATCGAGCATTATTGTTGTTGGTCCTGTCATAGATTAATAATATGAACAGATTTATTGTTTGCACTGGGTTTAATAACGATTCCGCATGTGTAGGTGTCCATGTGTGTGCTCTCAGATTAATGATCGAGATGGAAATTCGGGTTCAATATTGAATATTATTTATCGTCGATGGTTGTAAATTCGTGGAATGTGCATGTAAGTGCATGCGGCCCAACGAACGCTAATAACGAGGGGTTGATGAACAAAACATGAAAATTAACGAGGAAGTCTTGAAACAATTGTTCTGATTAAGCTGAGGAGAGGGCAACGTCGCGTTTTGCATTTATTTTTCGAGGCATCTGAATGACACATGGAGCCGTCAGAAATGTTTTGGCAGTGTTGTCAGGCGGTCATATCTGAGAGGACGAGACAAATATTACAATATAGAGGGCCACACCCTCCATCAATAAGCGCCTTTGGGATTTGTTCTTGAAAATTTGACGTTTGATATTGCCAGATATGCCTTGCCGGTATTGCCAAAGTGACAGTGATTTTTAAGAAAAAAAGAGAAAGACAGAACGTCTTTCTAATTAGTGGATAATTTTAAGTAGTGCATAAAATTAGGACCAAATTAGCAAAATCGCAACGGCGCGTTTAGCACTTCTTTTCGTCAAATGGATGCGCGACTTGCTTCGCCAAGTGTTGCCAAAGTGACGGTGCCAGGGACACTCACCAAAAGATCTTTCACATTAGTGAAAAACCGAAACGCTCAAAATCTCCCGCGAAGTTTGGACCTAATCAGCAAAGTGGCGGCGCCACGTTCGGTACTTATTTCACAAAATGGTCGGCAAGTGTGACGCGCTCTGAAGGCACCTCAAAAAGTCACTTTCACCTTCACCAACTCGAAAAAATGTTCGCGCGAGAACATGAAAAATAAACAAAAGACTAAATACGCCGAAAGTAATTTCTGATGAAGCGAAAATCCCTAAAACCCTAATTTCTCTCTAATCCAGAGCAGCTAAACCGAGGTCGTGTTCCTTAAGCAAAACAGCATGCAGTTAGCACGATCGGGGCTGCGTTAAATTGAATTTACACTGAGTGAAAGGTGAAAGTCCCCAATAAGACACCCGTATTTGCCTCTTCCTCCGTTTAAGCCCTGCTTAAGTGGATGCAAGTGGAACTGCATCGAGAGCTGCATTAATAAGCAGGTCGATAGGGCTTCACTGAGGTCTTCGCGAAAGAGAGTGTTTTTATGTGTCGAAAATAGTGATTATTCGTGTTTTCTCGCAATAGAACCGATAAAAGGAATTCCTGAAATATTGCTGTTAATTGTACTACGAATGGAGCCAATAAACTTCAGTATTATGAAGTAATTAAAGATGATTGTTTATGATCCGTTGTGTGATGTCACGCTTTTCGGAGTAATGACGTCAAGAGAGAGTGAGAGGTAGTCATCATTGATTTCTCTCTGGGACAGAATTGAACTGTGGATTTATCTTTCAAGGCAATCTTTAAAGGGGTTAGATGCTTTGTTTGTAATTCGTTTTGCTCAAGGGATTGGCAGTGAAATGTCTCAAAAGAGAGTCCGGGTTTAGAATCGAGTGTATCTAGTATACAGGGCGTCCATTTATGGAGCTTATACAGGAAGTTTCAGTTTTAACCCGCACAATTTTAATAGCGAATTGAGCGTCCAAAAATAATGTCAGTTTCGAACATAAACCCGCTTCCAATGAAGTTTCTTCTCGCTGACAGAGGGCGTTAAATTTCGATTTGAAAAATAAAAAATATTAAATTTCTCCAAAAAGGGTTAAACGTCCTCTTTAACGAAATCTCAAAGTTGCTGACGACTATAAATGAGGCGTTAGTTCTTCAGGGGAAAAACATTTGTTGGCTCTTCCAGTGGCGTGCTTATCTGCATGTTAGAGGACATTTTTGCAAAAATGCTATTGGGTTTTCTGAAAATAAAAACTTTTCTCGAATTCCTCGTTCAATTCCGGAGAAATGGTCTCTCTTGAGATTTTTTCGTCCGTTCCACCGTTTCCAAGTAAAAATTTTTTAAATAATTTTGCTGCACGTTTAGCTTGCGTGCACATCGATGTTAATGTGATACATAAATGGACACCTACTCGTTAATAACTTTTAACGTAAAAATATTCAAGGCTTGTCTTTACTCTTAAAAAAATGTGGTGGATAGTTTTCCTTTTTCCCAAATTTCCGGTAAAGTATCGGCACCATTATGTTCTAATTATTAATTTAAGACGTGTGTTAAAATTATTTTAATTTTTTTTTCTGGAAACGGTGGGTCGATCGAAAAAATCTCAAGAGATAGTATTTCTCCAAGATTCAACAATAACTTTTATTTTCCGAAAAACCAGTAGAGTATCATTGTTTCCAAAAAAATATCCGCTAACGTGGAGACAGGCACGTCACTGGACGAGTCCAAATTTTTCTCTTCCCAAGAAAGCACATGCATTAATCATAGCAGTTAACACTTCCTAAATTTCGTTACGGAATTTGCAGCCCTTTTTGAAGAAATTTAATATTTTTAAAATTTAATCTGAACCACTAATATTTACTAACGGAAGCCGCGCTGGACGTTGGTTTAGATAGCAAACTGACATTATTTTCGGACGTCCAGTACACCATTAAAGTTGTCCGGTTTAAAAATAGATGGATGGATTTTTCAATTATTATTTAGCACCCTGTTAATTTAATCAAATACGTAACGTAATCCTTTAAATTTTTGGAAAATTTGTTGGTTTAAGGTCCATATGTGGGCACGAGCGCTTCTACTGTTACATAACAAAAAAATCTGGAAATGTCTACAAATCACCCTCAGGACTTTATATCCCTTTTATACAAAGTGTCCATTTGCAGAACTCGGCAAGAGGATTTCGTTAACCATAAAGGGTACTAGGTCGGTCAATTTGGGGCAAATTTGCTAAATTTGGAGCTCAAAAATGTGTCATTTTAAAATTAAAAAAATTCTGATGGCCTGCACTCGGTGCTTGAAGACAAGCAGAATGTTGGTAAAACGTTGTTTTCCTCAACTTCTACAACGTGGCAAGTCACATTTCAAATCCGACGTTTCGATTTTCGGCAACCACCATCAACAACTGTTTTTTTAATACGTGCTATCTCCATTATTCACATTTTCGAATTCACCTTTTTTCTGAGTACATTAAGCGTTAAATTCCTTTTTTTTAATCGTGCAAGATGACAGTACACGGTTTTATCCTCAAGCTCCCCCATTTTCCAGGTGAAGACAATCCGAAAAAAGAAAAAAAAAGGGGGGGGGGGGCGAAGAGTTCTGTTGGCCCCAAACTCGTTATGTCTCACAACAAAAGCCGATTGCGCGCACTTTATTTAAGCAACCTTAAGTCTACGCGCTGCAATTTAAGCTGCGCTAAGACTTAAGCCGGGTTTGACACTTTACAGTGAGTATGAGGGTTAATTAATCTACCAACTCCCACATTCAAATACGTATAGTATCGATGCTTAAAAGGGGTATTAAGTGACCCTTTCGAACTGAGGTGCACATAATCAGACAAACCGCCCGAGTAATCGGGTTTGGCTGACGCAAATTTGATAATGAAACAATTGGCGGCGTCTCAAGATGTTGTTTATCTGGACCTCTCCAAGCAGTCGAGTTCAGTTGAGAATCACTCAAAAGCCATTAGAGCTCTCTGACGCTGGTGAAGTACGAAAAATTCGCGAAAACAGTAAAAGGCCACCAGCACCCCATGCGGGCACATAAACATCCCTTAATTCAGTCAAATGATTCTTGAACGTCGCAACCCCGGGGGTTGGCAAGTAAACGAGCTTGGAGGCGCCACCCTACGACACCACTCGATCGTCTATGGGCACATTTACGTTAGGGCGATTTTCTAAGTTTTGGACATGCACCGTGGCAGTGTACATCGGGGAATTGCAGTGCGAAAGATTCTCCCCATTTTGAATTCAGAAACCTGCACCAGGTGCACTGTACAGTGCCCTGCACTCTGTTATTAATCTTGTTCTCGCACGTCGCTCTAGTCTTCTAACAAATCTGACTCTAATAAGGTAATCATACACAGAAATCAGGCGTGGGAACGTAGCATATGTTAGATTCAGTTGTGCACACATACGATTCTTGGAATATTTAGAGTGGTTTGCGTGAACAGTAGTATGCTCGATGTGACTTGCTTTGTCAGTGTAACAAACAGCGAACCCTAAGCGAGAGCGTGTTGCACCTGATGCTCCTTGCACACGGTTCTGTGAGATTGTCAATATGAAACTCACACCGAGTATGCAATGCGTATCTGTCAAACCTCAGTCTCGTGAGACCAAGTCCCACGTCCGAAAGATCTCATTCGTAGTTGACTTGAGAAAATCGATGTTCAAATCGTTGAACTTCATCTGGGTCCAAAAACCCTAAACGAGAGAAACCACGTAAATGTGAACACGGACAACAACGATTGCGGTTGGAAAGGATCGTAACGCTCCAATTTGCAATCCTTTTCCAGACATGACAAATGTCTGCCATCAAAGTCCACTAGGAATATGATTTCTTGGACATCGGACTCACGCGGTTCCGGCTTCAGTCGGATCCTCTAGGGGTTTTCAAATTTTTTAGCGAAGCTCAATTGCGGCGTCCTCAGCGTTCCCTTCTTGCGTTTAAACTTTCGCACTGAACGAACCAGTGCTGCTTCTTTTCCTAGTGCATTTGGACGCATTAAACCATTGTCAACAAAAGCGACTACCAGCTGTTGCCAAAAACTTACCGGTCCCATATTAACAAATCCATGACGTTTCGCCACCTGGTGGGCCTCCTCAGGTTCCAGGTCGCGTTTGAACCGGACCAGAAAGGAGTTACTGAACAGATCGGCGACCGTGAACGGAAAAACCGAAAAGGCTACAACCAATAAGAAGATTGGCCTCCAAAACAGAGGCATAGCGTCACGAGGGCACGGTCGAGACGGCACGACTAACAAGACGTCGGTCGGAAGCGACACTCGGCGTCGCGAGCAGCGCGCACTCTGACGTCACAGCATCGATTTTAACGAGCACAGGGGGTGCTGGAGACGGCCGGGGGGAGGGGGGGGTTGGTTATGAATGATTTTAGATTAAAAAAAAATGAGTCCCTCTGATGGCGATTTACAATATGTAATTAGGGCTGTGCCCGCGAAGGATTGATGCAAGTGACAGCCGGGATTGTGGCACTCAGCGACGCGGATTATCCGGTTTTAAGGGAAACCACGTCCTAACGATCTCCCGATAATTGATGCGGAAAAATAGTCCGAGATAAAGAGATTGCCAAGGGCCCAAAAATAGTTCACAAACACGATTCATCACGGATGTCACTGGCGTTTTGTTGAGGTCGTGCATATTGCTTTACAGGGATTAATCGCAGTTTGATGTAGTGGATTAAGGTACACTGGAAGGGCATCCAGAAGGGGGGCTCCCGGCATCCGAGGCGACCGCCGACGAGTGCTTAGAATCGCAGTAATTTCGCTCAAAGGTTCTTTTTAACGGATGAAACGTAAAGTCGGATAAGCCCCGATTGTGGATTAACTTTCGTTTGCGGAATACGCTCAAACAGTGCCTAACGAATAGCCAATATTTGGCTTCCCTTTTAGTCTTAATTGCACCACGTGGAAGAAACTTACCATAAAGTAAATAGACCTTTACAGTGAGATCATCAGTTCGTCATTAAGCTATGCGTGCCACTCTGAGTGTTCTGCGCTCCGCGTTATCTCATTCATACTTAGGTACTTGACTCCTAGGGCTCACTTGGATTTGCTATAGTAGCGTTCAGTTAGTGTAAATACAGGGCATTTTAATTTAAACTTTGATTGTACTTTCTCGAGTTAATCTATGGAGTGCTACCCCAGTTACCAAAGTCTGATAAACCACTCTCGGGTGACTAACATGCAACAATCCGTTATTGATTGTACTTTGCCGACTTGTTCGTACCTTGCCGACGATAAATGGGGCAACCAAAGGAGGTGTTAAACGAACGCGGAAGATTCGAAAAACAATAGAAAAATCGATCTCCAGCTGCCTTTTATGGCCAGGAGGGGCTTGATGGTAGCCGCAGATTGACCATATATTGTGCACACATACGTATACGGTAATTCACGTGACGGTTCCATTAGAAACTTTTGGACTTGTAGCTATTTTTGATTTTTCATGTTTCGGTGTCGAACTAATATACCGGATGATTCAAGAAGATGGCTCGCCTCCATAACTTTTTTGTTTTCAAACTAAGAAAGTTGAAATTCGGAGGGAAGCTATATGAGAATGGAGCCGATTGGTCGACATTAATGACGTTTATCCAGCACTTCCGGTTTAACCGGAAGTTCTCCATAGACGCCGTTAATGTCAATCAATCGGCTCATATAGTTTCCCTCCAAATTTCAATTTTTTAATTTTAAAAACAAAAAAGTTGTAAAAGCGAGCCATCCCCTTGAATCATCTGGTAGATACACTGTATTTTTTTTTAATGTTTTGAGGGTCATGCTACTTCCGGTTGTATTGCAAGTCAACGTCAACTTTCTTATTTCAAAGGGAACAACTGGTATACTTTTGCATTTTTGGAATCAAGGAATTAGCCTGATCGAACCGGAAATTTAGAAAATTCAAATCGAATTTTAAATTGAAATAAATTTCCTTTCAGCCGTATTCTTGTCAAAGCCAACAGTGATATTTCTTGTTATTATTGTTCAAAATTAAAAATTCGTAAAATACAGGAAAATCGTTGCTTTTAGGTATAGGGATACTTAACAGAAATCGATTCAGGATAAAATTCAGAATCTAGACATAGAAATATGTACGGGGTGTTAAAATAAGCGGCTTTTTTGCTTTGAAAGTTCCTTAAATTTGACATTATTTTTTGGAGACCCTGTATAATATTTACAAAAACTTCTCCCGTTAACCTAATCTACCACGTCTGGTTAACATGTCAACAAATTTTCATGAAGCCCGCTTTAGTAACAGCTGAGAATTTTCACTTTGGAGAAATGACGTTTTAGAGAGATTATTCTTTTAAATCGAAAT
Source organism: Euwallacea fornicatus (assembly GCF_040115645.1). Lineage (NCBI taxonomy): Eukaryota > Metazoa > Arthropoda > Insecta > Coleoptera > Curculionidae > Euwallacea > Euwallacea fornicatus. Next base: position 1,549,990 of record NC_089541.1, on the reverse strand, counting down.
ATCTTCGAAAAGGTTAGATTTAGGGGTAGCGATATCTAATAAAAATTTAATCAGGTTAATTTGTACATTCCAAAAATGCAAAAATATACTATTTATTCCATTTGAAACAAGGAAGTTGACCTTATCTCCCGGTATAACCGGAAGTAGTATGAGCTTCAAATATTTTTAGAGAACAGAGTGTATTTATTAGTTTAACTCCAAAATGTGAAAAGTGAAAAATAGCTACAAGTCCAAAAGTTTCTAACGAAACCGTTACGTGAATCACCCCGTACAGTGTGGAACAATTAAATGGAATACATTCGATATCCGCGTATTTCGACACATGTGGAAAAGATACCGAAACACGTCAATTTTAAATTCTGAAATTACATCCTGCAACGTGAAAAATTCATCCCTAAATTCAATCCCCTTTGGATGGCAGTTGCAACCACCAAACTTCGAAATCGGTCCTGTGGGTTTCTTCAGGTAAATGGTCTTTTCATTCTCCATTTAAAGTTGATTTGATATGAATTTTGTCGCTGATAATAATAGGAAAGAAATAAATTTATATATTGGAAAAAACTCTCTATAGCACGTTAGAAACTCTAAAACTATACCAACTCAGGAGCTCCATGGAGACGATATTGATAGAAAAACGCGTTAACAAATGAGGCAAGGATTAGGTCATGTTATCCAAGAAGGAAATGTAATATTTTCCAACGGGTCTACATTGACAATTCATGGCTATATTAATTATGAAAATTATCATTTTTGGTCTGAAGATAATGATCCACGGATAAGAGACCGACATGCGCAAAACCCTACAAAGGTTAAAGTTTGGACAGGGATAGTTGGAGGCCACATCACAGGTCCCTTTTTCATTCATGGAAATTTGAATATAGATATTTATTTATCACTAATCCAAGATAATATCGTACCATCGTTGACAAACTTATATCCTAATCAAGCGGACCCACAAGTTCCAGCTGAAGTGAAACGGTTCCAGCAGAACGGAGCACCAGCCCATTACCATATTAATGGCCGCGAGTACCACGACTTAAATTTTCCAACTTGATGGATAGAGCGCCGAGGCTCGCTACAATGGCCGGCACGATTGTCCGATTTGACTCCATCAGACTTTTTGTGGGAATATGTGAAAATTTTGGTGTACATCTGATGTAAGAAGAAGAATAATGATTGCGATTAATATGGGTTACAGTTCTGCTGTCGATTAACGTTAGAAGACATTTTGATTTACGATTAGAATGTTGCCAAGAAGCTCGTGGCTTAAATTTTTTACACCCCGTAGCACATTGAGATTGATTTGATTTGTTATTTTATTACATTATCAATAACGAACTGGTATTAGTTATTAAGTTTTTAGTTTGGCGTAGAGAATTTCGTCGATGATACGATTTTTTTCTTATTGTTCTTTGCAATAAACTTTAAAACCAAAGCAACTTTGAATGGAGAATGAAAAGACCCTTCAAATGATGTATCACAAACTCATACTTCGAATGTAAAAATTTGGAGGTTGCCGCTGCCACCCAAAGGAGGTTCAATTTGGTGTTGAATTTTTTACGTTGCAGGATGTAATTTCCGAACCTTAAATTGACGTGTACCGGTGTTTCTTCACATACGTCGAAATATGCAGATATTGAAGGTATTCCGTGTGGCTATTTCACACTGTATATTAGTTATACGTTATTTTCGAATTTTCCACCTCCGGACAAATATTATCTTCGATTTACGATACTTTAGAATATGTTTGGAGGCTTAAAATGTGAGCAATGGTGGAAGTAAATGGGTTTTTGTGGAGAGTAATTGTGCTTTTAATTCAATGTTGATTATCAAGGAGATGGAGAAGAAACTGGTAGAGTATAGAGTGGAAAGTTTAAGTTTCCGGCTATTATTTGAAACAAACTATAAACCTCAAGGGCGTAGATGCTAGGTTTTACAGCAATTTTATTCGAATTTTACCAAAACCATCGTAAAAACCTTCAAAACATGCAAATTCGACCCTAATGAAGGAGAGAGGAGAAACATGTAAAACCCACATTAGGGCGTTTGAAGTTCCCTCACTGAAATAACTCAAATTAGGGAATATAGAGACGTAGATGTTGGGAATGTCAAGCTATTTCGATGAAATTATTCAGAGTTGCACCAAAATCGTCGCGAGAACCTTCAAAATATGCAAATCCAACGGTGATGAAGAAGGCGAAGAAAAAAAACGTACAAATCCCATATTGGAGCCTTCAAAGTGCTATCTATGAAATGAAACAAGCTGTAAACTACACAGACGTGTGGGGAAAGAGGCAAATTTTAATGAGAACATTCGAAGTTTCACGAAAAAATCGCGTAAACTTTCAAAATTTGGCGATCGGGAATGAAAAGAAAACGTTTGACATTTTTACGTTTCGAAATAATGCAAATTTTCGATCAACGCAGAATTCAAAATTGCTGCACGTGTCAACATGAAATTTCGATCTAAAAATGACTAATTTAAATTTGCTCATTTACATAACCCAAATTGAATTTCGCGCTAATCACCGCCATTAACAAAAAACAAATTCCATTATTCAAAACATAGTAAAATCCCTCCGAGAATTCCTCTATTTTAATTACTAGAAAAATATGTCCTCCCAGTTATCTACATATACGGAAAATCCCACTAAATCCAAAGACTAAATGAAAGATTTGAAAGAATAACATAACGGAGCGTTTAAGGTCCCATAAAAAGGCTTAAGTAGGATTAGGCCTCAGACCCAGAATGGAGATTAGACTACTCATTACAGGCCCAAAAAGATAATATAAATAGCAACAATTCTGAGGGAAACACGATTTGTGTTTTATCGATAGTAGTTCATGTTCAAAAAGTGGAAAAATGTCAAGTACATATACTTTGGCCCTAATGATATTGTTAGGCATCTCTCAGACCGTTCAAAGCAGTAAGTACAAACAGTTATTTTTGTATAAATTGATCCTTTGGGGCACGACAATTGTATAGAGGGTGTGATTCAAATACGCGGCCAAACTTCAACGGGCGATTCTGTGAGTGATTCTAAGACGAAAAGTTTATACAGGGTGGTCATTTAGTGCGGTCTCCGCAGATTACGGCCGAACAATTTAATATTTTGAATTTCTTTTTTTTTGCGTTATCTAGAACTCGATTATGGGTACATTCTAAAATTGTTTTCGTTTTATACAGGGTGTTCTAAATAAGTGAAAAATATCAAAGTTATGTTTTTTCAAATAGGACACCCCATATATTAATATCGTTTTGGATTTCTTGAGAAAAATAAATGTAAGTTTCATTAAGGTTTACTTGTCCTAAATCTTAAGGACTTAAGTATAAGCGTAAGTTTGGTAATGTTTCGATGCCAAGTTAGAAATTTTAAAATAAAAAACAATAAAATATTATTTTTTGTTATTATTGTTATTTATCTTATTATTCACTTGCTTAAGTATAGTTTCAATGAAGCATTTTTTAATTTGATTTTTCTTCAATTTTTGTCGTTGCTCCTGTGCACGCCACCAGCAAAAGAAGACGAGGATTCTTAGCTTAAAAGGTTCCTTCGTGCTATATTAAAAACTGTTATCACATCTCAATATCATCTTGGTTCGCATCTTGAGATTTACGAGTTGTTATTTAATACATTACTTATTAAAAAAAAAGTGTGACACCCTGTATCTGTAAAACGAGGCATTACCAGACCTATGTTTACGTAAATTTTTCGTCTTGGAACAATCCAGAGAATCCCCCTTTGAAGTTTGGCCACGCACTTAAATAACACCCTATATAAAAATACATTTATATTGAGAGAAACTTCGAGCATTGTTGACGCAAAAATCGATTTTCCGCGGAAAAAACCGATGTAATGGATGGGTCAAATTCGGCCCTAATAGGCCGCAAAGGCGCGAGTTTACACTACACAATCATCATCATCATCATTTGTATTATTTCCTTGTCAGTCAACGTGCTATTTTTGCAAAAAACACAGAGACACAGATAACACTGTTTACGATCGTTTTTACATTATACTAAATTTCATAATGTTCGAGAGGCTTTTGAGTCAACAGCAAATCTGTTTAAACCGTTTCAAATACTTATAGCAAGTGTGATTTGTTACCATGGCACTTGGTCCCACTACCGTTCCGGTAAAGGAAAATTCTCAATTTCGGACGTCCCAACCCGCTTATGCACCCACTACATCTACGCCTTTGTAGGCTTGGATTCGTTCACTTCCCAGGTAACCACGCTGGATAAATGGTTGGATTTCAACTTAGGTATATTTCTCCCACAATAGTACCAACATTTCAATTTAAGTAATAGCGCTCAATTAAACCCAGGCTCACTGGCCAGTGCTGTAAACCTCAAAAACCAAAATCCAGATTTAAAAATATTGGTTGCCGTTGGGGGATGGAACGAGGGCTCTGCCAAGTACTCATCAATGGCCGCAGATGCTCAGAAAAGGGCTACTTTCGTGGCTTCCGCCCTGAAGTTCGTACAGGTAAACGGATTTGATGGGTTAGATCTCGACTGGGAATATCCAGGGAGGAGGGACAGCAGAAACGCTGCCGATAAGGTACTGTGACGGGCGAGGTTTCAAAGGAAGCTAACAGTTTTTTTAAGGATAACTTTGCGGCCTTGGTGAAAGAGCTTCATCAGGCTTTCAATCCTCGGGGGCTGCTACTGACAGCAGCTGTGTCAGCCACTCCTAGCTCAGTGGATATTTCCTATGATGTTCCAGCAGTGTCTAAGTGGGTATAAATAAAGCAATCCATTTCAAAATAGAGAAATGAGTTGCGAGAATCTGACGATAATTTCACTATTTTACCGTTTCGAATTATAAATTCATTAACCTGGATTATTTATTAATACAGGAGAATTTTCTTAAGTTTTTTGAAGTTTTTAGAGTGCCAATAAGTAATAAATTTTAAATGGCTGTTTAAGGATACGTGACTTGCTCAAATGGAGATTTTTGAGTCTTAAACTGAGACTTGAATATATATATTACGAATATATGAGTATGATTCATAACGTGCGTGTTTACAGTCAACCCTACAGCTCTCGAAAGGGGCCGCGATGACCGTGTATTTGCGTTTCCAAAAAGGCCACGAGGAAACATATATTGATATTATTTCCATTACAATAACAAAGTAATAAAACTAACTTTATAGCTCAATTGGCATGCTATAAACTGGAACTAATGCAAGCTCTCGAACAATGCCGCACACAACTTTGTGGCTTAGTGCAACACTATACTTACAGACTTTTCGGATGCTAAAATGGGCACTTCAGAACTACAGATAAATTCTCTAGTCATTAATTAGCATTTACTATTTAATTTCATGAAACATTTAACGTAAACCTACAAATTTATTCAAAACTAGAGAGAAAAGAACTGAATAAAAAGACAGGTCTTCACAACATATATTGCGCCATCTCATCTTTTGTTCTGCAACTACCACTTGTTGCTTTTAGTTCTCTATATGGAATGTTTTTGCGGTTACATAACAAGACATCAATCAATGTCTTCAACTCAAGTGTTACAATTTTCTATTCATTTTATACAAGATATAACGTTTGTGGAACTTAACCGTGGGAATCTTGTCAACCGTAAAATACACAAGATCGGTCAAATTGGGGCAAAGTTTTGCAATCTAGATTCCAAAATATTCCGTTTTTCAAATTTCAAAAGTATTCTGCTTGTTCAAATTTCTAAAATATGCCCGTTGTTGAATTTTGGAAAACGGCATATTTTTTGAACCCCAAATTTTACGAAATTACGTCATTTTAACCGACCTCGTATCTTTTATGGCTAGCAAGAGCCCCATGGTTGAGCTCCATAATTAAAAAACCCGCGTAAAATGAAAAAATATTATAAGAGTAAGTTAAAGGCATTTCTGGAGTTCTCGTTCCATAACTGCAGAAACGATCACGTTCGCGTATAGTACTTAAGGCAAAAACTGGTAGCTGCAGAAGCATTCTTATTCTCGTGCACATTAACCAATATAACTAATAATGATTTTCATGATTATTCAAATTACGTATTTCTAAATAAGGTATCTCGACTTCATCAATGTCATGTCATATGACTTCCACGGGAATTGGAACTCCGCCGCCTACCACAACGCGCCCTTATACAGCACCATTAAACTGGCTGGCACCATATACGCGGACTATAGCGTCGTTAGTACCCCCCCCCCCCTTTTTTAATTTCTAATATAATTTCATTAATCTCTCAGAATGCCTCGATTCAAGGGTGGCTCGCACGCGGTGCACCCCCCTCAAAACTAGCCCTGGGGATACCGTTTTATGGCCGTACCATGACTTTAGCCTCATCAAGAGCTACGGCCCCGGGATCCCCCCTTTCAGCGGTGGCGGTGGCTGCGGGGCCTTATACTGGAACTCCTGGGATTTGGGGATATAATGAAGTCAGATTTTGTTTGCAATACTTGTTTCGTTGTGTATTAAATGTTTTAATAGATAGTGGAAAAATTCAATGAGGGGAGTTGGACTCTGCAATGGGATGAGGAACAGCAAGTTCCATACGCCTATTCTGATTCTACTTGGTTGAGCTTTGAGAACGAACAATCCATAGCCTTGAAAGTGGAATATGCGAAGAATAATGGTTTGGGAGCGGTGATGTTGTGGTCAATAGAAACTGGGGACTTTCGAGGACTCAGTGGTACTCAGTACCCTCTGCTGAAGACCATTAATGATATCCTGGTACGTGTTTTGAGAATATTGACAATGACTAAATTTTACTGTTATCTCATGAAGGGATCTACTTCAATAATTGAGGAAATCATCCCTAAGTCAAGCTCACCTACATCAACTACTACTACTAGCGCGGTTCCAGTCGTAAAATCACCAGAAGCGTCTCCTGCAAAGGAAGATGATGCTTCAATTTCAGAAATCAGCGCTAATCCCTCGAGGATCCCCAACGCAAATTCCTGCACGGGATCAGGATTTTATGGCAGTTCCATAGACTGTAACGTGTTTTATTACTGCCGGAGGGTCAATGGGGCCTACGAGGGCAGCACCTTCACTTGCGCCAAGGGACTGTATTACGACACCAAGCTGAATATTTGCAATTATCACACTATTATTACAGACTGTTAAATTGAAGATTTAGAGCAGGACTTCTTATTTGTAAATCAATGAGAAGTTGATAATAATTAATAGTAAGTGGGTAGCAAGTGATCTTTTAAAGTGCCGCGTTCCGAGTGAGATTCTGTGATAAAATAAGCTATTAAATGCTCTTCGATACTTATTAATTAGTACTAAGGTCAATACGATACGTACTTACCTATAACAACTTCTAGAGCTACTATCTAGAGCTCATTTTCGACAAAATCGGTTTAGAAGTGGAGCTGGATATCAGGCATTTTTTGAGCATTTAAATGTCGCCTTGGTAGGGATTGATACTGTGGTATACCTGTGAATTTTTTATTTCACTTTAGAAGGGATTATTTACGTAATTTTATCTAAAAATTACTTTGAAAAATTGAATATATTCAGATGTAGAACACAGAAAATTGGTAACTGTCAGTTGGCGCCATTTTACGTTGTTTAAATTTAAAAAATGTTTTTAGCGGAACACGATGCTGCAAGGGTTCAAATGGATGTTTACTATAATTAAAATTAATCAGTTATTCGTAATTTTTTCATATACTCACATTGTTCCTCAACGTTCTTGAAACCCCAAAATAATAAAATACAAAATTTAAGAATAAACGTGTAATCCCGGAATATGCTAGCGCCATCTTACCTTTTACTCGGTAGTAATTAGTTGATACAATGATAATTCATGTCTGAACATTTTTGAATCTACACAACAAGAATAAAAAAATATCTTCAACATTTAAAGAAACAAAACTCATGAGAAACTAGCGATTTTCAAAATGTTCAAAAATTAAAATACCACATAAATGGATTGTAATAAATTTTGAGGAAAGAACGAAGAATTGTATGTGCATTGACGCATTATAATTGAATAATAATGGATATTGAGATAATTTCGAGTGGTGTTTTTGTGTGTGTATCACGTCCATTTAACATGACGAAGATCAATTCTTAAAATTTTCTAGAAAAATTCACAGAAAAATAAAGGAAACAATGGAATTGTTTGAATAATTGTGGGCACTTAAGATAAAAAGTTTTCATCGAAATTGAGATATTTTAAGAATTGACCATCGCCTCCAAACATTTCGTTCTAGAATGAGACCTTTTCAAGGCAAAACTGATGTTCTAACAGTCACAAAATTTCTTTCGAAGTATAACCTTTATGATCCAATGAAGTGAAAATCGATTGTTGCAAACATCTCTAGAAGCATCCCGGGGAAACATAAGGAGGGAATGTGATAATCACGAAGTTCACACTCATATTGGAACATCTTTAAAACCTACTCGTACTTAACGGGAAAAAATATGAAAATAATACACTCACACTTGATAAGTGTTTTCAAGACGCAGTCAACCTTGGACCTCACACCGACATAATCTACGGGTTAAAAGTATTTAAAAGTACTCTCGACCTCTTTGTCTAAGTGCATGTGCGTATTTAAAAATATTAAACGTTATTTTTATCGGCATTCCATTTGAAGTAGTTTTTCAAGGCTCGGCTAAGATGAATCAATTCCAGGGCTATGTAAATTAAAGATAACACTTAATTCAGGTAATTCAATGAATTCTAGGCGATGAACTAACTAAGAATACGATAAGAGAACAATGACACGATTGTGATGAAAATGTTTGTGTATTCGGAAACTTTTACCCAAATCGACAATACGCACACATCACTACTAAATACTCAACAGTGATAAGCTAGATACATATCGCAACAAGAATTTTTTGTTTGCTCATCCCTAGATAAGATAAAGCACTCGACTATTCAAGAAAAACCCTATAAATTGGCAACCACTGAATATCGAGTTTTCATTGATCTCCAACTGACATTTAATCATGAAGTTGAGTGCATCTATCCTCTTTTTGTGCGCAGCCTTTTTGGGTGCCCAAGCGGCCAGCGTTGCCAGTAATGGTTAGTTGGCCCTTTCACCCATGAGTGCTGCCTATAAGTGACTTTCCTTTGCAGACAAAGTGATCTTTTGCTACTTTGAAAGCTGGACTGTCTATAGGCCTGGAAATGGCAAATTTGATGTGGAAAACATCGATCCTGAATTATGCACACACATCACTTTTACTTTCTTGGGTCTAAAAGAAGATGGAACTTTGAACATTTTGGACGCCTGGGAGTCTAACGAGGATGGACTTAGTAAGTATCGATCGATGAGAACATCTCTAAATTTGTGATTCACTCACACTTTGATAAGTTGTAATTGGAGCGTTAACAATTGGATTTTCAATTTAGACGGTTTCAACCGTTTCGTCGGCCTTAAGACCCAGAACCCCAACCTCAAGACCCTGATCTCCCTGGGAGGATGGAACGAAGGTTCCTTAAAATACTCCACCGTGGTGGCGGACCCTGTGAAGAGACAAACCTTGGTGAACTCCGTGGTGGAATTCCTAGACGAACACGGATTTGACGGTTTCGACTTTGACTGGGAATACCCCTCTAGAAGGGACAGTACTAATCCCGCCGACAAGGTATGTAACTCTAAGAGTGAGTGACGACTCGTTAAAGTGCAACGAGACGCGTTTCAGGAAAACTTCGCGCTTATGTTAGAAGAACTTCACAACGCTCTGAATCCTAAAGGATACCTCTTGTCTGCCGCAGTTAACAGTGCTAAGGTTAACATTGATGTTTCCTACGATGTCCCTGCTCTTTCTAAGTAAGTTTTAATTTTAAAGTAGCGTTGATGCCAACGTTAAGAACATAGATACTTGGACCATATCAACGTGATGGCTTACGACTTCCACGGAAATTTCGAGACCTTCGTCGGTCATCACACTCCCCTCTACTCCGCAGAAATCGACGCCCAACACAACAACTCCGAATGGAACATCGTAAGTTTCTAAAGCTACAATGCAAAAAAAACACTAAAATCTTGAGTAGAGAGTTTTGAGATCCTACATATACTACATTATCGAAAATGACTGAATTGAAATTTGTTTTTGGACGTATTTGCTAAAATTTTCCGAACATCTACAAACGTTTTGTGGGTTACAGGCAACTGGTATCGAATACTGGCTTTCCTCCGGAGCAGACCCGTCCAAAATCAACCTTGGTCTAGCTACCTACGCCAGAACCTTCACTCTCGCTGACCCCTCAAATACCGACCTTTACGCACCCATCAACTCCGGTGGTACTGCCGGTCCCTACACCAGAATGGATGGAATTTTGGGATATAATGAGGTATGTTCTATGCGATATATCTTAAACTTTTTCTTAGTTTTGATAATTAATGTAGATTTGTGAACTCCACCCTGACGCACAAGACATCTGGGATGATGAACAGAAAGTGCCTCATTTGGTGATCGACAACCAATGGATCGGTTACGACAACAAGAAGTCTTTGGGTATCAAAATCGATTACGCCCTAGAGAAGCAGTTGGGAGGTTTCATGGTCTGGAGCTTTGACACTGATGATTTTACCGGTCTTTGCGGAGACGGCACCTACCCCTTGACCAGGACCATTCACACCAAACTGGCCGAACACGGCTACAAGTTGAAAACTAACCATTAAGACGGCTAATTCCTTTAAATATGAAATAGTTTGATCAATAAATGTTCCTATTTTGCTATGAAAATTTTATATTTCACAAAATACCTCACCCCAAATCAAATAAAAAAGTTGTTTGTTTAACGAGTGCAAACAACATCCGAGTTCAAGTCGACAATGTAAAAATGAAGACAACATATTTGAAATTCCGTTATTACGTTAATAATGTCTGCATTTAAACATTACGTATTTTACATTGAATCATTTCGAACGGTTATGCCCACGATGGAGACAATGTAGAAAAAGGCTTACACAATGCAAGTTATGTAGCCGACGTTTAAATTAAAAACTTTTGCTCCTTAAAAACCGGATCGTGTCGATTATTGGCGAAAAATAGTGATGTAGTAAAAAGTATAGAGTCAACAAAATCAAAATGTACGTGCTTCAAAACTAAATCTCATCTAATATTAAACAAAAATGTTAGCATTCGCCATGTAATTAATTGAATTACAATTTATAAATCTTGTAAACAATATGGTAATCTCCAAAATGAATTAAGATCATCGTTCTTTATTTCATTAAAATGCAACAAGGAATGTTAAAAATTTCAAGTTTACGACCTAATTAACGAGAACCTCGTTGATGGTCTGTAGGAGAGGTTGGCGCCTGCTGGAAAACTCCATGGCCATGTCATCGGCGCCCACATGCCATATAAACACGCCCATCAGGGCTTGGTCTTGAGCGTACTTCACCTACCAACAGCAACCAATTAATTCAATTGATTAAAAACAAAACATCGCACCTTGATTTGTATTGATCGCTCATCGTCATAGGCTAACCAAGTGGTTCCGGAATACTTGTAATTGCTCGCTTGTTCCTCGTTAAATACAGTGGTATAGTTCTTGTAGCTTTTTAAAATCTTTTTAAAACAACGTATAGTTGTGTATTTAGTTTATAGGTGGCGCTTACCTGGTAATAAGTCGGAGCTGCGGGGGTACCCCCACCTGAACTGGGAGAGTGCAGGTCGTGTTGTTCTGGATCTACGAGAGTGAAAGTACGCCCATAGAAGGGGATGCCCATTGCTAGAAGGCTTTTTGAGGCTCCCGCGTTAACCCAATTATTCATTGAGGCATTGATGTTTAAATATTTCTTCTCATAGTTTCCATCCAATGACGAAGAGTAGAGGGGAGAGTTTTCTCCAGTTACATTGCTCCAAGAACCATAATAGTCGTAAGTCATTACATTAATAACGTCCAAATACCTTCAAAATGTGCAAGAGTATTAAGTAAATAATGTAGAAAATCTAATTTACTTGACAATTTCAGGCACATTATACCCAGAGTTGTCATATATGGGTATCGCCCTCACAGCAGCAGTGACTAGGTAGCCATTTTTCTTGAACTCGGTGCTGACCTCTTTGAGCAAACTCACGAAATTCTCTTTATCTGCATCTTGGGGAAATTCCCAATCAAAATCTATCCCATCGTACTTCTGCTTGGTCACCATGTCGTAGGCATTCTTGACGAACTTTTCCCGTAGATCGGCAGACGCGATCACTTTCGCAAAGCTGCCATTTTTATTAACGACACTGAAGAGCAGCTTGAGGTCGGGGTTTTCTTGTTTTAGAGCAAGCAAGCGAGGCACAAAGCCTGCAAGGCGAATCTGGCAACATTGGAGGATTTTTAACATCACGAAGATCTTACCTTGTTTTTCTCGTTGGATTGTGAGCGACGCGTCGTCGTTAACATCCAAAAAGGCGTAGTAGAGGTGGGTAAGGAGGGTCGCGTTGATTTCTTCCGGCTCGAGTGTTTTTATGGCTCCTGACCAATAGTAAGCTCCGATGTATTCTGCAAATTAATTAAATGTATGATGATTGGTTATTTGAGCCTTTTAGACGTTGATATCAGTACTTTGGAGCTGAGGCTCCAACGGTGTAGGGTTTAGAACTAAAGTCTTCCACATGTGCTCTCTGTAACACAAAACGAGCAGAAATACAGACCCGAAACAGACACACTTTAACTTTGCAATTGCACGATTCATTACAATGATTTATAAACTGATCAGTCGCATGTTCAAGGTTTATTTACCCATAAAAACGACCAATTACTGCCCGATAGTATTTTAAATAATTTCAAATTAAACGGGAATAATGGGTATTTAATCGTGGCAACGCTGCTTGAAGAGCTTGAGGCAAGGTAAGATTGACCATGTAACGAATTACGACTATATTGTTCTCAGTAGTTTTATTTAGGGGATATCCACTAGCATTATGAAGCATCATAACATTTCACAGCAATAGTATCCGCTGGATAAATAGAAATGTGTTAACGGATAATTAGAAAATAAATGGGGATTTACCATATATTTATCATATTATTTGCATGTGATTATTCACCCGAAATGTTTTCAAAATTATTGATATTGTTCTTTGAAGTTTTCATGCAAACGTATGTTTGCTATTTATTGCAGTTTCGGGATTTACAATTGGTTCAGTTAATTAGTAGAATATGAAGGAAATTAATTTCCGCAAGGGATTGGTCTTCAGACTATTGGCGGCGTAGGGTGTCATAGTCCTCGACGTTGCTACGAAACACAACAAGTCAAATCATAGACTAAGTATAGATTTAGGGATTAAAGTCCGCGCGATTGGTCGACATTAATGACGTTTATCTAACACTTCCGGTTTACCCGGAAATTACCTCAATTTTCGATTTTTAAATGTAATGCCCTATAGATTTTTTACTTTTTTGAAATCTAGAAGTCATTTTTAGTCTAAAAATATGGCAATTAATAAAGGTCTTTCGTCAAGAAGTTGGAGTTAGATAAAGGTCATTAATGTCAATTAATAGACGCTATTTTCACATAGCTTCCTCCAAAATTTCAACTTTCTAAGTTTAAAAACAAATAAGTTATAAGAACAAGCCCCCTTCTTGAATCGCCGGGTATAGTGGGAAATACTTAAAACTAGGACAGAACCGAAACTAAAAATAAATTTCAAACCAATGATGAGAATATTGCGTGTCAGGTATTTGCTCTTTTGAACATTTTTACATCAAATTAGGTAACGGTCTGGTAACGCCTAAGTGCTGCAGTTGAAGTAACTACTAAGTTCGCAGCGTCTCAGCAACGATCATGTCTACAATGTAAACAAAACCAAATAGAGCCAAAACGGGTCTTAATTAACCCAAAATTTATTAATGTGTAGTTAGAATTAGAGGTAAACGGACACAAGCCATGAAAATATCTATCAATAGCGCGAGTTAATGAAATCAAAGTAAAGTGTGTCGCTGAAAAATCCAAAGATTCGACAGTTAAAATTGCAGTTAACTATACAAAATGTCAGTTTGAATACGGTGTGCATGCAAGTAATGTAGAAACATAAACCCTGCGTTCGATGGATATAATTTAAGATTAGAAAGTGGTGTAAGTACTTATGAAGAAAATGTAAATAATAGAGATAGATCCAATTAAGGGAACAATGAAACAAGGATCCACAGATATTATTTCAAATTTTAAAATGTAAAAAAAACATCCGTAAAAATAATATGGACCATTCCATTAAATTATATCATCAATTAAAATTCTTAAAACTGCTAATTTAATTTGAATTGTTTACATTATTGTCACGAATATTTGCGTACATTTAAAACTTGAGATAATTTCTATGGAATATTATTTATATTGTTTTCTTAATTGGATTTGTCTCCAGTTTTTGCATTGTTTTCATAAAAATTTTTCGCCACTTGCCGGTTCTAGATTATAGTCATAGAACGCAGTTTGCATTTTTCTACGTTACATGCATGTTTTCCGGACTAAGACTGATATTTTCTCTACTTAAATGTACTCTTACCTCTCGAGCCCTTGACAACAAATTTTCAAGTATACTTAAATTGTATTGCGTGACACTATTACCAAATCTTTTAATAGTTCCCGCCTCTGCAGCTTTAATTCTAATTATTAGTGAACTGTGATCCAGTTAAGACCTACTTCTACGGTGTTTTGTTTACATTGCAGATATGAATGCTTTGTATACCCTGCAATCACAGGGGTTACGAACCAAAACGTAAATAATCTACATTTTAATTTTTAGGATCCGGTCCTGATAAAAAATTTCTATAGTTTCACACCAAGAATATATCTGTATCTAAAAAAAATTGGTATAGACAATGCCCACAATTTAAGTAAGTCTTAATTAGCTAAAAGTATTACAGAAACATATACATGTGAACTATTGTTCAAATGCAGCTTAGAATACGTGTACGTCAACGATGTAGATAATGTAGAATATGTTCTCATTTGATTTATAAAAGCCATTTAAGTTGAAAAATTGTTATAATTCGGTAGATTAAATGTGCATGCATCTAAAAAATCGGTGTAGGTAATGTTAGCGATGTAGAAAGGTATAAATTTCGCCCACTGGGTTCGACACAACGGAATATAAAACAAACTTTTCATGAGCAATTATTATTTTTTGTGGTTCCTTACTTCCATGCCCTAGTTCCACCATGAATAACACAATCATCAACCCTAACAACTGTTGCTCCCTCATCTCGGTACCAAAAGAAAAGGTTAAAATAAGCGCGACTGACGCACTCCTGCGTCACCGATTACTCGAGTACTTAATTTGCCGAATAAAACAGACTAAACATTATTGCTTGTTAGAATTATTATTTTCATCTTGTTCCTGCTGATAAATACTAGAGATTTGTTGTTCGAAGAGTGGGAAAAGAATGCTTTTAAATAATCTTCGTACACCTCTGTATTGGAGTACCCCAAGGTCTTAATGATTAAACGTATTCGTTAGCTTTCTTCTAATTAAAGCATGAGCTGATTTGAAAGCCGATAATACGTATCTTAAGTGGTAGTTCTGAGTAAAAATGTGAAAATAACATATAGCTTTAAATTAAAATTACGTATTTTTGACGTGGAATCCAGGGGCGTATCCTGATGTTGAGTTACGTGCAATTTTCGTCGAGTATCATTAAAAAGTGCACATTTTTGGTTTTTCTGGATAGAAAAATATGGATAATAATATGTATTTGCGAGTAAATTAATATTTAACATTTCGAATTTTTAGTATGCCTCCAGGTAAACTTGATTAATAAGTGCGACAATGGCGCAATTATCTTTATCATCCTCACTACGTAACAACCACTTTCGGCCTATATAAACTCAATAACAATTAATCAATAGCATTGCCTACATAAATCGATAATACTGCAATACGCAACCAACTGCTACCAAAAGCCATGAAGCGCCTCTTCCTTTCTCTTCTTGTAGCGCTGCTCAGCGCTCAGACCTCCTCAAGTACATTCTAAAACCAATTTTTTACTATTAACACTCCATTCAACTTCTCAATAGCTCACGTGATCTGCTACTACGAAAGCTGGGTGGCATGGAGCGGTATCAACCCTGAGGACTTCGACGCTTCGCTCTGCACCCACGTGAACTACGCCTTTATTTCGCTGTCGGAGGATGGAAGCCTCAAAGTTGAGGATGAAGAATTGGACATTGGCCAAGGTAGGACGAGCCACTGAGAATCTCTTAAACTAATCTATTTTTCAAGATCTCTACAAGAGGGTAACGGCCATGAAAAACAGCAACACAAACTTGAAAGTTTTGCTCAGCGTGGGAGGTCAAAGCTCTGGAGACATCTTCCGATGTAAGATCGTTTTTTTCTTAAATTATTGCCACCGTCATTCCAATTTCAATATCATCAGCTATGGCTGCCGACTCCTCCAAGAGAAGTGCCTTTCTAGATAGCTCCACCTACTTCATCTCAACCTACGGTTTTGATGGGTTGGATGTTGACTGGGAATACCCGGAGGCTGCAGATTCGGTAACTGAACGCTCATTAGAAACTAAGCTTTAGCTAAATTTTTATGTAGGACAACTATATAACTCTATTAAAAGAGATTAAATCCCTTTTTAACGAGAAGGGATGGCTCCTAACAGCCGCAGTCTCCTCTGATGTAGAGAGCCATGGATACAACGTGGCAGAAATGCTGAAGTAAGTTACGTTATACAGGGCGTCTCTAAAAGGTCGGTACAAAATTCTACTACATATTTCTGAGGTGAAAACGGGACGATTTAACCCAACAATCTTTGTCCAAAAGTGGACGGTTCTCAAAGTGCAGGACGTTAAAATGAAGATTGAAAAAGAGACAAAAATATTTACTTGGTCAGTAATGCTTGTGTCAGAACAAAATTTCCCATCGGGGAGTTTTTAGGGGCGAGAAATCAGAATTCGTTAACGTGTTCGATGCACACTTAGAGGGCGCTGTCAGCGCTAGGAGAACTTTCTCTAAAGAGTTATAACTTTTTTTATCACCCAGCATAAAGTTTATTTCTGATTAAATTTGTGTTTTCCTATACGTTTCATGGAAAAAAGATATCTTGCTATAAATCTCTACGAGCATTCCTTCTTGAGATATTTGAAGATGAAAGTTATCTGAGTGTCTGGAAAAATTGCTTTAGAGTAAATATTTATTTAAACTCTACAGTAAAATAAATAATAAACAATTGTATTGTGAAATAAAAACATTAAGATTAGAAAATGTGGTAAGAATTGAATATTTTTATTTTTCTTCCTTCAACTCAAAGAATAAATGTGCACTTCAAAGTTATTTTTCAAGATAGGCAGCGAACTTCAAATTTCAATTATCTCAAGAAAGAATGCTCATAGAGACTTGCACCAAGATACTTTTTTTTCATAAAACCTGTAGAAGAACACAAATTTAGTCATAAATAAATTTTATACCGGGTGATGAAAAAAGTTATGCCCTTTTAAAGAGAGTTCACCTAGCGCTGACAGCGCCCTCTATGATATTGATCGAAAATCTAAACGGATTCTGATTCCTCTCCCTTAAAAACCCCCCAAAGCGACATTTTGTTCAGATAATAGTACAGTAGCGTTACAAAACAAGTAATTAATTTGTTTTTGTTTTTTAATCTTCATTTTGACGTCCTCTATTTGAAAAATTATTACGTTGTCGCCTCAGAAATCTGTGGTGAAATTTTTTACATAACTTTTAGAGACACCCAGTAGAATAACACAACTGGGATTCGACTGCATTTGGAACCCCTTGAAACATTTTTGAGAAATTGAAATCTTAGAATAGGTGGAACGACTTTGGACTGAGTGATGCAGTAATACGAACTTTTTTTTTCAGTTATCTAGACTTCATTAACATAATGACCTACGATTTTTACGGCCCTTGGAGCCAATACACAGGGGAAAATTCTCCACTCTACGCATCGAGCGTAGAATCAGAGTGGGAAAAATCACACCTGAACGTAGCTTGTAAGTCTTCGCTTCTCTTTTCCTCGCGTTTGGCTGCAAGTATACAATAATAATTATAGCCGCCGCCTCTAACTGGGTGAACGCCGGGGCTCCAAAAGACCGCTTGACCGTTGGTACAGGATTTTATGGCCGCTCTTTCACACTAGTCGATGCAAATTCTAATGGGTTGCACGCGGCCATTACCGGACCTGGAAGCGATGGCGGATCACCCACTTACGCCACTGTATAGTATGACAGTTGTGACATTGAAATAAAAATGTCATCTGGTTCATGTTTTCCAGATCTGTTCTGATTATTCAAGTTGGACTAGAGTGTGGGACGACGAACAAAAGAGCCCTCGCAAATACAACGGGAATCAGTGGTTGGGATATGACGATCCCGATTCTACTTCGCTTAAAGTATGTCTTGTCTATTTTTTTAAATAGACTGTTTCATAAATATGATTTTAGGCTGCATGGATTAAAGATAATGGCTTCCTGGGGGTGATGATTTGGGCCATAAATCAAGACGATATGACCGGTACTTGCGGGGAGAAGCAGATTCTTTTGAAGGAAATTAACAAGGCAATTGCTTAAACATACGTTGATACTTTACTAGATTAAGAAACAATATTTCCTTTATGAAAAGAAAATTTTTGTTGTCTTCGAATTTGCAGGTATTACATATTTTAATGGATATAAGTGATTAAAAAAATATGTGAATAGGCTGATGTAGTTAAGTATATATGTATTGAATAAATTCAAAATTCCCTCACTGTTTTACTAAAATTTTGTATATTTCTTCTTCCTCGATGTACATACTTCGCCGCATCACTTTGCCGAAGCGCTCCTCTAATTGCCCCATATGAACTAAAACAGACACAAAAGAGACAGAGAACCAAATCACCGAATAGGTTCGCTATTGATAATTATTATTGTCCTTGTTCCACACATCGTTGTTTTCGTATAGGCATCTGTGTTGAATAGTTGGGACCTTTTGTCTAGATAGCACTGTGATCGAAACTCGGAAGTTTCATTTTAACGTCGTGCCATCCTTACCTGACAATGACATTGATTGGTCGTTGGTTTTGGCTGACTTGCAAGTTGACATTTGCCATTGCCGCCTTCGCAATTTTGATTTTGAGCGCGCGAAGCGTCCTTTTCATATTTTTCGTGTACGATGTCGCTGGCTTTGTATCTTGTGTTCAGATATTCCGTTAATGATGTAGGAAAAACGAATCGATGCCCAATTTAGAAAACAGAAGGTATCTGTAATCTATACTTTACATTAGAACCAACTTTCTTGGAACAACAAAAAAGCACAACAGATAGACAAACTCACGCCTTTACATTTAATACATTTAACTTTAAACAGGAACTGACTAAACTACTCGTAGCCCGCATTTTTTCACTTTTCAGGAACATTCAGTAAATAACGGCTTCTTTCGCAATTGGAATTCTCTGTCAATTTTCAGTTCGAGAACTAAGAAGCACGTACGAAAGAAATTTTCTGACTATGCATGCTTAAAGGTTTGGTATTGCGAAAGAACCTAATATTTTATATTGCTGTTTCAACCCTCATATCTTTGTATCCTTCTGAAACTGTTCCCTGCCTTCTTCTTCATTCTCAAATTTATGAGGGTATTTATATTATAATTGGACGTGCTTAGGAAAGAAAGGATTTCAATATGTATCATCATGTACCCAAACGACTTACAAATTGCCCAAGAGGACTAAACAAACCAACAAACAATGATTTCATCATCAAATGACCAAATATAGGGAATTAAATGTATTCTCCTATACTATATTTTATTATGCAGTAATTTCGATAGAATATGTATGCCGATTTTAACTGGACTGCAATGGATTGATACAACTAACCGCTTTGATGAATTTTAGAATTTACCGAACTGTCTTGGTAACATTGATGGTAACCATATTGGTATCCATTGTCCAGCCAAAAGTGAATCTGCCTTTTATAATTGTAAAAGTTATTTTTCACAGCAGTTAGCGGCTATAACAGATGCAGACAACAACTTTATGGCAATTGATGTTGGCGACCATGGAAGAAATGGTGACGGTGCAGTATCCAGAAATTCAAATATCGGACGAAACTTCAAAGTAAGCACGCTCAATATTTTACGACCGTATCCTCTGTTCAAAAAATCACAGGAAGCGGTCTTTCGCTTCTATTTTGCCAGAGACGTTGCCTTTCCGCTTTCCAAAAATTTACTAAAGCCCTATTGATTTTGATTTTTAACCAATACGAAAAAGATCTTCAACCATAGGTTGTCACGGTCCCGTCGAAGGGTAGAATGTGCTTTTGGCATAATGATTTCAAAATTTCAAGTACCAGAAAGACCTATTATATCCTCTCCAAATAAGGCCGATAAAATAGTGATAGCAATTTGTATATTATTTAATTTTGTAAGAAAAATGGATGGAAATGTGTCAGAACATTTCACTCAGACGGGTTGTAACATAATAACACCGAGCAACAACGCAATTTTCAGCCTCAAAGTCGGCGAGGCACGGATGATGCTATGGGATAGATTATGTACGTGTATTAATCAGCCGTACGTAGCATTGCCTTGGCAGTCCAAATATTATATTTAAAAATAACTCTATATAGGGCGTTCGTAAATAAACGTGAAAAATTTTAATGTGTTTATTCTACATCAAAAGTAATGAATACATTTGTAGCTTAGTCCAGTTCAATACGGCTTCGTTTCGGAACCACGGGGTGTTAAAGTTAAAAAAAAACTCAGACATTTATTAATTACTCAGGAACAACTGAAGATATTTTGATAACATTTTGTAGGTGTAAACTGTCCTGTAGATGTCTCTGTCGAAAAGAAAATGTAATTATTCGTCCACCAATGGCGTCCGTACCGGCATGCCACTGGAAACACACAAAAACAATTGCATATCACTTTTTTTTTAATATCTTGTGACATGCCGGTGCAGCTGCCACTATTACCCCTAAAAATTTACAACTACAAGATGTTACAAACATATTTTAAATTCTTTCTGAGTAATTAATAAACTTCAATCCTTTTTATAAAACTTTAACACCCTGTAGTTTCTAACTTAATCCGTATTGAACTATAGATTATTTGCTATACTATCAAGATTTACATTGTGAAGAATCACACCTTAAAATATTTCGCACTTATTTCCAAGGACCCTGTACATGATAACAAATAATCAATATCATCAATTTATAAAATATACGGGAGAACTATTAAACAAAAACGTATCTGTTTTATTTACTTTTTTTCCAACCTTATTCGATGTTTTTTCTTAAAGTTACTGATTTGAATAATTTCGCATGGTATAGTCATATAGAATATTATATTTTTTCTACTATTTGTACAAACGTGCAATAGTATGATATTAAACGTTGGGTTATCTTCAATCTTAAAAGTATACGCATTCACCCTCTGCGCAGGTCTCGGTGAAAAATGTCACTTGGAATCTGACCAAACTGAATCGTGTTTAATTTGTTTACATGTTTAATCTTGTTTACGACGTGTTTGAGTGGTGTACGAATCATCATAACAATACTGTTGTTGCAAACGAAACATGTTCCGAATTGGTCGCAGACATGTTTGAGACAAATGTCTTATAAGTATGCGATCGGCCGAACAGCATCATCTTCTTCACCCAGGACCCGACGACAGCGGACCAGTGAAGTAGTGGAAACTCTATTTTGACACTTAGTTGACCGTCTCATGTTGACTCTGATTAAGGTAACGAGAACACAGGGGAGAATATCAACAATGAAAAATTAAGAGGTGAATCGCCTGTATTTAACAAAATAAATTAACAATTCATTCATAATAAAGCCCAAAACAATAAGCTATCGCGTAAACATAGGTGTTTTCCAGAGAATAAACAGAGTGTCTGTCCTTCTCAGGGTCCCACAGAAATCTACAAGTTGCGTAAATATCTTGCGAATTCTTTTCTCCTATCGATACAATGCAGACTAATTTATACCTAAAAAAACAACACATTTTCCCGATTAAGATGAAATAAGACGCATACCTATCGAATTCTAATTGCTTCACTTTCCCCCTGATTTCCACGGATGCTTGCTTGGCAGCAGCAGCGCACTTCTCAGGGTCGTACTGCAGATTCTCGATAGTCTCGTTCATAACTTCTTGCAAGATCTTACTCACTTTCTCCGTGTTGAAGGGATTGTCCGAATCGAGCTTGTACGTGTTTTGATAACGAGGTCCCTGGAATAGAGCGGTACAAGTGCCAAGCGCATGCAAATGACTACCACTTTCTTTACTTCATCGTTGTTATTATGGATTATGGTGTTGCCGAAGAGCGAATTGGCGCTCATGACTATACGAAGACTACTACTAATCACGATAATCCAAAGAATGATGCCGAATAATAGTTTTCCGAGCATAGGCGTGTATGAATTAACAGGCGAAGTCTTTAAGGAGTAAACCTCTTTTGAAGCGCCTCTGGACCTTGCGTCTATTTCAATATAGACACAAAATCGATTATTTACCATTATATAGGCGAATAATGAGGGCAAGATAGTCGTGCAAGGCTCCGAAAGAAAATGATATCGATTTCGCATCAGCAGAATAAAGTACATAAAATTTGATGGGCTGCTGATATATTCAACACCAACCTAAGTCGTCACGGAAAAAAACGTAAAATAAATTTAAAGAAATTATCTAAATGAAAATAGCAGTTTATGTGAGGAGTAAAGTCAGGATAAAAAGGAATAAGAGGGAATTGATCATGAAAACCTGGTTAAAAGGTATTGATGGAGGTTTTGGAGGCGGTGTATGTTTTATATTTAGAGAGGAAAACTATGAATTGTCGGAGTATGGGTGAAAAGTTACTGAAGGATATATGAAGTAGGAGTCTCAGCAAGCGGTTCTGCTGTTTGGGGCTCACATTCTGACGATGCTGGTTTAGATTTAGACAAGATATTGAAGTTTTGGTTTGATCGATTCTAAGGGTTTAGTTATAAACCAGAGTTTATGAAAAAATGTCTTAAATATTGCCCACATTATATTCAAGAAGTTTTTAGGATATTGAGAACAATATCACATTGTAGATGATTACGTCAAAACCTATGAAAATCATATTTTTAAGACGTCATACTTACATTTGCCAGATGACAGATATCTAACTACGGTATCCAATGGAAAATAACAAAAACAAAATGGGCGCCTATTTCAGATATTCTGAAAATTCAAACAATATATTTGAACTAAAATTAACACATTTAAAGAATGAACTTTATTAAAACATTTTTACACATATATAACATTAAATTAATATGGAAATCTGTCCTTTAATTCTCGAGGAATCTTCGCAATCAGCTCTGCATGATTCACCTGTTTTAAAGTAGCAAACACCCCTTGAGCATTGGGATATGAAACATCCCTTAAAAAACATTTCCGTCAACAATGCAAAGACTCCTTCAATCTCAACTCACCGAGAATAATCGTATTCTTTGCCGTGAATGTCCGTTAAAACGCCCCCTAGCGCTCTTAAAACTCCCTCAGGAGCGCAAGTGTCCCATCTTTTGCATCCTTTGCTGGCAAACACATAGGCGTGTGCTTTGCCCTCCAGTAGCAGTAACACCTTAATTTATTGTTAAAAAATTGCTCATACAAGTTACTTTATCGATTAGTACCTTATGTCCTGCACCCCCCACTCGAATCACTTCATCTGCTTTTAGAGTTTCTAAAGTCTTAAGCACAGTAACATCAGCATGTGACCGAGTTGTGGTCACTATGAATTTATCTGAACAAGGACTTGACGGAGTAAAACCCCCCACACCTAAACCTACCAAGCCCCACAGAGTACGTCCTAAAATTATTTACCTTATAAAAATGTAACTAAAATAAGACTTCTTAAATAACCTTCAGTTTCTGGATTTATTTTGTAGTTGTAGTAGGGCTGATGTATGACCCCACCCACAGCTCTGCCTTTGACTGCAAGTCCAATTAGTACTGTCACATGATCCAGAAGTCCCTAATAATTGATTAACTTGTTTTGAGAATTTAGTCTTGAAAATGCATACTTGTGTATATTCAGAAGTACCATCCAAAGGATCAACCCATACGACCACATCCTCAGCTTTAACCCCATTAAATTCTGTAGGACAGCTGCCTGCAAGAACACCTTTATCCATGTCTTTTACTATCCATTCAAGGGGCACCTATAACTGACCTTAAAAGATCCAAAACAACTAATTTAAAAGTAAAACACATACATCTCCAACATTGTTGTCAGGTCCTTCTTCTCCTATGATTGTCACGTCAGGAAAAAACTTTGATAATGAGGCTACAATGCACCTTTGCGCAGATCTATCAGCTTCAGTTTGTAAGTCGTTTTTGTCAGAGCCCTGTATAGTCTCAGTGATAAATCTTAATTTTTATCAAACATAAAAGTACCTTTTCAACAATGCCAAGCTCTCCCTTAGCCATAATATCTTTGATAATTTTCCCAGCTTGGAAAGCTGCTGTGGTAGAACAGGCCAATAAACGGAGCAGTAGTGGAGAAGATTGGGGCATTATTGAACTTAGAAGTAAATTTGGATTAATAGCTGCAGTTTTTAATTGTTAAATGATGATTTGAGTAGATGAGAGGTCTTATGATTAAATTATGTGTTTTGGTGCGTTTTTGAGGCTTTAAACGTAAAATATTTTGAAATGACTCAATAAGTTTTACCACTGCTTTGTGATAGATTGTTTTTTTGTGTTATAAGCAATTCTGCAATGCAGGAAAGAAATGGTTTTTATAAAATTAAATAACGTTGAAGAAATGAATTTACAAATATAAAAATATAACCTCAGAAATTTCTATCAGCTGTTTTTGATTTATACTGAAAGCAATAAAGCAACAGGATATGATGAGTTTTTACTATTATGATACAAGAATGTCACAAATGTCCCCAAATTCTTTAAAAATATTGAAAACTATTAAAAAACATCTAGTTAAAGTTTCATTAGCAAAATATATTTTATCATTTACTATATTTGAACTTTCAATAAAAACAAATGTAAGTGAATAACACGTAATTATTTATATAAATAATTACATCTTAAATATAGCTGATATCATTTTAACCTTTTAAATAGGTTTTAACTTTCTCATTGTGTATGAGTATTATTTAGTGTATTATTTTCAATTTATTTGATTTATAATAGTTTGTTTTATATAGTTGAAATTGTTTGTATATTGTTTTAAATTGGATTATTGTAAATTTTCAAAAATTGTCTTCTTTTTATACATTGTTTACGTAGCCTCAAACTTCATGATTTTCTTGTCATACGAATATTTAGCTAAAATTGACGTCTTATCAAAATAAAATAATAACATAAATAACAATTTAATCCTTAAGAAAACAAACTAATTAAATCTCGTTTTAATAACTAAATACTCCCTCATATAAAACCAAAATGGTAAGTTAAAGCCCTACTTAACACCGCAGCCTCAAATCCATACAAACAAATAAAAAAATCCCTCAATAAACTGAAATTCCCATCCTCGACGCCCCCTTTCCAGTTACATTTAGCTCTCAAAATTTTTTCCAGATTCGCTTTATTTTGATCCAAAATAGGGCTGGAAAGACCCGCCTGGCCAAATGGTACATGAATTTTGATGACGATGAAAAGCAAAAGCTTATCGAAGAAGTGCATGCAGTGGTCACAGTTCGAGATGCTAAACATACTAACTTTGTTGAGGTATTTTGTTTTTGTCACTGAAATGCTATAAGTCTGTATAATTTTCAAATTTGTAGTTCAGAAACTTCAAAATAGTCTACCGCAGATATGCAGGCCTGTATTTTTGCATATGTGTTGATGTAAATGACAACAATTTGTCTTATTTGGAGGCCATTCATAACTTTGTTGAAGTGTTGAATGAATACTTTCATAACGTGTGCGAGTTGGACTTGGTTTTTAATTTTTATAAAGTGTACACAGTGGTCGATGAAATGTTTTTAGCCGGCGAAATCCGAGAAACGTCACAAACGAAAGTCCTCAAGCAATTGCTCATGTTAAACTCTTTGGAATAGGTCTGGTAGTGTGTGTGTGTATAAAATGCTTTGAATAGTGTTTGTGTATTCGAAGCCATTCCACTATAACGTAATGTTTTCTTATTTATATTTTATGTTGTATGTTAATTGAAGCAGAATAAAGTAAGTGTATAAGTCTAATTTTGTTTCTACAAGTTCCTGGTAGGTGCTAAATATGTTTGACCGAAAATAAAACACAATATTTGGTCATGTGCGCCGAGAATGTCGAGTGAAACGCGTCTCGGAAACGGCCCATTGCCGGCACTAATGACGTAGACTGCGCAGCGGCCCATTCGTCTCGGCAAATCCGTTATAGCAGTTTGTTCTTTTTTCGGAAAAACTACGCTCAAAACGGGTGCTTATTTGCGTCTTCGTGAAGATGAAAATTCCGCTTCAAACACTGTTTAATTAATACTAATGTGACGAGGCTCTTGGAAAGCAAATTGAGAATTTTACCCATGTAGAGGCAAATTTAAGGGGCAATACTTCAAAAGAAAGGCCTTGGTCATTAAAATGAAAATTAGTAAATTTGAAAAAAATTCCCGTTTTAATATGGAATCCAAAGGAGCCTTAGCACTCAATTGACATTCATTGAGTTTGGAAAATATGTAGCTATATATAAATAATTTATCTATAGACAACTCTTAATTTAATTCAACAATTAATTAATTCCAAATTACTATATATGTATTTAATATATACAATCGATGACGTCATCATATAATTGCCTTTTATGTTGAAAGACGTTTCGGATAATATCAGTTAATTTGACACATGAAACTGACAACACAACATGGCGGTCGAAAAATTTTAATCTAAATGTTCGTTAAAAATATCAAAATTTTGGATTATCAAGGTGTTTTGACACGCTCTACGTGCACAATTAACAAATTTCTGATTATAATTTATCGGAAAATCACTCATGTTATCGACAATTAGAGACATAAACCAAAATGACAGCATCAAAAATGGAACCCCTACAATCGTCCATACATAAACACTTAATATGCATGGTAAGTTACTTCGGGTTTTTGTACACTACCTACCTAAATATTTAAACCATATGAACCTTTTCCGTCGTAAAATGCAACCTAATAATTGCATATGAAACTCTTGTATATCTACTGACCATAAATATCCGCATTTCCTATACATTGCCATTATTAGAGTTTTATATGTGAAGTATCTATTAGGTTTATTTAATGTCAATCGGTGACCACCAACAAACTTTTATTAGGGAAGGATATAAGGTTAAATATAATGGACATTTTTACATCTTTGTTCTGAGTATACAGTGTCGGAGCCATCAAATCTTAAGCCCACATTAAATCCCAGAGCTTTGTCGACATCAAACAAAACGACACGACAGTGGGCTGGGCTAAGTTCTCCAGTTTCACTTGTCGTGGCTTAATTACAAACGTCGGCCCCTCTTTGAGATATCGATACTCGAAGCAAGAAAATGCGCGGTCCAAGCAGGCGTTTCCTCGCCAGAAAATCTCCTTAAAACCGCGAATTTACGACGTTTTATTTCGGGGCCGCGTTTCGCCATCATCAACCGTTGACAGGTTTATAATCACTCGGGATATCCTGGCTAGCGATCGGGTGAGACGTCCCGGAACGGGATACGGTCCAATGAAATGTCTCGCTCAGTTGCAAGCACGTGCTTGACGCTCTTTCAATCTCGTTAGATGTTTACTTTCGATTATCACTTTTTGTGGCTGATTGTGAAAGTTAAAAACTAATTTTAGTGATAAATAATCGGAATTTTAATGTTGAAAAGGTTGATTTTTTTTTATCTCAGGACCAATTCGCTAAAACTGTTCATCAGAGCTTGCATAAACTCTCTCGAAGTCTATAAAAAATTCACATACTAAATGTTACCACTCATTAATTCTCTTGCATAATATATTGAGCCTGCGTTTGACCCCTCGTGTGTCCCTTTCACGCCCCATTAAACTGCTGTGCTATAAAACTCTGTGAGCAATCAAATTAAGACTTTAAAACACTACTTATCTCACGTTATTAATTATAAGGCCAAACAGGTTAGTTAATTATGTAAGTAATGAAGTTAAAAAACGAAAAATGCTATCTGGCCGTGTTCCTCACTATTTCAGGGAAAGAATGTTTTTCAGCGTTGGTGAAGGAAGTGGCCCCCGCCGATGAGGGGGGCTGGAATTAGAGTCAGAGCTAATTACGAATAATTAACCGCATATAGGGTTTACCCAGATTTTTTGGAATAAATTCCCTTGTTTCGGGGGTACTTGTCAAATTTCTCGTTTTCCTGATTAGTCCTAGGCGAGTCTGTTTCCTGGTCATCTCCTAATCAGCTCATTTGGATGATCCCTAGGTCTTTCAAGCGTCTTGGTTGCATGGTCTTAGAGAATATCCAACAATGTTCTGTAGTTGAAATCTCTTCTTATTGTGTCGTTGGCGATATGCCTAGCCACGTTCAAAGCAGTCGTCAGCGTCTGTTTTCCACTGCTTGAGGCTTCTTTGGGTACGTTTTGGTTGCATAATCCAATGCTGCTAGTACGTATGTCGGTTGCTGGTGAATGACGATCTTAACGAGCGTGATCTTTCTCGGGGTCAGTCTCGAGTTTCCTCTTATTGTGGGGAAATTCATCGTCCCTCTTGCCTTTGTTTGCTGCTCAGTCTTCTCTATATGCTTCGACCACGTGAGTTTCTAGTCCATCTTCACTGCTAGGTGCGTCCTCAGGTTGCTCCATTACACTCGCTCGTTTTTTATTTTCACTTAGTCTTCGACCCTGATTTTTCTCCTCCATTCTGGGGCTATTTCCTGGGTCCTTCTCGCGTTGATATAAACCGTCCACTTGGAGAGTTACTGTTCCAGGGTGGCAATTTCCTTTTCCTCAATTAGTGTTCTGCCAATACAGAGTCTTCACAGTATCCCTGTGTCATCTGGAAAAAATGTCAGTTGCGTGTATCCAACTTTAGGTGGATCTAACACGTTGATGTTATAGACGAACGGCGATAGTGCTGCTTCCTGAGGTATTCCCGTTTTCATTCTCCTGTGGATTGAGCAGCTTGACTAGCGAGATTGGAAATTCTACATCAATCTTGTTTTGATTGGCACAATCAACTGGAGCAGCCGACTTTCATGAATGTAGAAGAGGAAGCGTAAAGTTATGAGTCTGGTGTGGTTAATAATGTTTTCCGAAAACCAAAATCAAAACCGCCCCAAAATTGACAATTTTCATTGGTAACGAATTTGTTACTTCAAATTGTTACGTTTCTTGCTTGTTCCGTACAATCAAATAGCGGCAAGTTGTCTCTTTCAAAGCCACAATGAGCGCTGGGAAATTCTTTGGGGCCTTGGAGGGTAAATAGATGTAGTATTTGGTCCTAAAATTCCAATAATTTCCTATTCAAATTAGTTGTTTGGGGCTTTGACAACGTGGATCTGATCCTAAAGTGATTGATGTTGTTTTCAAATGGGTAAGGTGCCAATATACTAACAGTACTTCTAAGCATACACTCTTTCTCCTTTAAAAAACCAACACTAATTACTTCTGTAGGGCGTTCCGCCTTCGTAATGAACGACTTCGGCCTCCTTTGAAGTCCCCAAACTATTTAAATCCGGTATGTTAATGCTGTCGGCGCATCTATACCCGTTTTTTCCATCGTCGAATTTCTGGAACCACATGTGGATGCATTTATACATAAACGCAATTTGTAGAATTAGCTGCGAATGGGCCGCTTTTTTAGCCTCTTCGGGCGGTGAATGATGGTCTAGAAAGTCTTCTCAAAGCCGTTTTTAGGCACGGGATGCGGCTTTCGAAACCATCCGTGTCCCGAAAGTCCCCGGACACGCCCATTTCCTGTTGTCCGTCATTTGCGGCCTCTCGGGGTTATCCCGGTTAATTAGGTGCATCTTGACGTCGTTTCGGGGGCCCTCGTAACTCATGCTGTTTCGCTTGTCACAAGGGACAGGTTTTTCTGGGTAAAAGTATGGGTACATGGCGGTAGTTGATTATCGATCCTGTTTTCCTGTAATGTAATGATTCGTTCCGATGGAAAACTTCGTAGGTTGTCACGTGCCGACTTTCGATTTACCAGATTGAAATGGGTCCTGCATTGGTCTTGGATGCCCCAATCGCGGTTCTGGAGTCGTCGAAAGGCATCCGTGGGGATCATTATTTTACCGAACCTTCAAGATCGCAAAATTAGAGCACAAATGTGACCCGATATCTCAAAAAGTAAACGAGATTTTGCAAATCCATTTCGTGGGGTTAGAGAGCGCATCGAGATGATTCATTCGAGCAATGCAACAGAACATCCTGCTATTAGCAAACATGCTGAAAGGCAATTAAATATTTTTTAAAGTGATGTATCGTGTTCTTGTACTTAAGTCGCCATATTTCATTAATAAATGCTGTTTTGTGTGTCGTCTGTCCACGTTATATCAATTTGACATTTTCCGAAGGCCGGTCTGGACTGTCGACATGACAGTCGAAGACAAT
This sequence comes from Euwallacea fornicatus, assembly GCF_040115645.1. NCBI lineage: Eukaryota > Metazoa > Arthropoda > Insecta > Coleoptera > Curculionidae > Euwallacea > Euwallacea fornicatus. Next base: position 1,519,558 of record NC_089541.1, on the reverse strand, counting down.
CCGATCGACAATTGTCCACACAATTGTGACTCTTCTTGTCAAAAATCCTCTGGGTCATGCTAGAAGCGGCGTTCGAGCAGCAATTTTCATACAGAACGGAAAAGTACAGTGGCTCGAATCCCGAGGGCAGTGACGCAGGTGACAACTGATGTTTTATGCCGATGTAAAATCAATGTGTTATCAAATATTCTTGTGCAACAGTCACCTTTTCTTCTTTTATTCTAAGTGAGAACGACGCTTCGCACACCACTAGGGGTTGCTTGAGCGATACGTTTGAGCATTATTCTCTGTGAAAACTCACAGAAAATCGCATTCGTTACTTACTAACAGCTCGGAAAATTGCCCTGTCACTCTCAAACGTATTCCTAAGTTTTACAACATTTTAGCTATAGATTTTTTTATTACAAGCGGAAAAAATGCCATCTGGGGCACACAAGGGGATTGAAAACTTGATTATAAGTGAGCGGATTTTTGCTACAGGGAGGAAATTAGGTCGAAACCAGAAAGCTATTTAGATGCTTGGGAGAAGGGTTCCTGTTACATTGGGAGGGAGTATCGACAAAATAACACCCTAGTTAATTCGGATGCATATTTAGCTACCATTTCCAGAGGGAGACGTGGTTGTTTTATTGTCATATCAGAATAGTGCCAAAAATATCCGACCTCACATATAGATGGCGCTGTTTTTGTTAAAAATTTGCCTATATTACAAAGACCTTAATTTTAACAATCTTGTGACTAAAGCTTGAGGGTGCTAAATTGATTTGTACTACATTGAAAAATATGACATGATAAAGTGTTTCGTATTATCAAACGAAAACTCACAAGCAGCCCGTGAGTTATACTTCCATATCTATGCCGAGCGACATCAACCAGGTAGAACGCCGTTTAAGCATTTAAAAAATAATTTACAGAATTATGGAATGTTCAAAAAATGTGGACCACGACACTACAGTTTAAATGGAGACAACGAAATTGAAGGGCTAAATATAATTGGAGAAGTTTTGGAAGGTCCCAACATATCGCGTATTTTTGAAATAACTATACACATATAGTCACATAGTTGAAAATAGTTTAAAATGGTCATTTTTTTTAAGTAATTGTGATTTTAATTTAAAATAAAAAAGTTATGTCGGTTTTTGTCAAAACGGTATGCTGTAGCAAGAAACTACGCACGCCACTGCAATCACATCGAAAAAGTGCCTTAAGAACGTTTTCATTTTACTTCAGTATTGTCCAAAACAAAAAAGTTATGAGGAATTTTGCAAATGGCCGAAATTTGAAAAACGCCCTCCAGCGCCGTGGGCTGCAAAAATATCAAAATGCCGTTTTGGCCATTAATATTTTCTCATAAATCTAGCTCTTAACACGTATGCTAGTTTTTCCCTATCTAGCCGGGACATGAGATTTTCCTGTCAAAACACTCCAAATTCGAACACCCTGTACATCGCATTTCGACCTGAGCGAGCTGTGCGCAAGATCGGTGCCGCGATTACTCACAATTCAACCAAAACACCGCTATGAGTGTGTTTCAAGGGAATGTTTGGCGAAGTTCCACAACAAAAAAACTAAGTTCTTGCGACGATTCACAACCATGGATGGATTACGGATCCATCACTTTGCAGCTGAGACGAAAGGGCAGTCAAAACAATAGACTCAAAGGGGAGAATCGGCTCCAAAGGACGCGAAAACTGTTCCATCTACAAGAAAGATGAACGTGAGATAATTTTTATTGATTATCTCCCTAAAGGAAAAATAGGAAATGCAGAATATTACACAAATATATTGCAACGTTCGAACGAAGAAATTTGGAAAAACCGACTGCATTTGGCGAAGAAGAAAGTCTTGATTCATCAAGACAACGCACCAGTCCACACTTCCGTCATCGCGATGGCCAAAATCAATCAACTTCGTCTCGAATTTTTTCCTCGTCCCCCTCATTCGCCAGATTTAGTTCCCTCAGATTATTTTCCATTTGCATACCTGAAAAAATGACTAACTGGAAAGAGATTTGCCAATAATGAAGAGTCTGAGGTTGATGCCTATTGTGACACATTCGAAGCTTCTTACTACAAACAGGGTACAAACGCGAGCCATAGAACATCGCTGGGAAAAGTGTATCAGTCTCAAATGAGACTATGTTGGGAAATAATGTAATATTTTCCAAAATTTGGTTTTCTTTAAGTGTTAAGTCGGGTATTTCTTGGATTATCCTCGTACATACATGTACCGTTTCTCCCAGATAAGGATAAACAGCGTGGCGACCTGGAAAGTGCTGATAGATACTAAATCTCTTAAAATATGAAAAAGTTGCGCACTTTAAAACCAACTAATAATTTGTTTTTATACTGGCTAAACTCCGAACGGTTACGAACATTTCCGAAAGAAAACGATTTTCATTTTTTTACAAATAACTCTTATCCGGCTAGAATTAGAGAAATGAAAATTTTTGCATTATTAAGACACTTTTTTGAGAACTTCGTAACAGTGTTGCAAGTTGTCCTGGTAAGTCCCTACTTTCGCAGACACATTGTGAGGGAGTATTTCATAATATTACGTCGAAAATTCAGGAGATGAATTTTTTAAAGAGGAGAAGTTAAAATAGATATAGAGACATATCTTTTAAGAGAAAAAATGTGTTTTTTTTTTTTAATTTTACTGATGGCGTCCCCATTGATGTGACCTTTAAATTTTAAAAGAAGACTTTGATGCATTGCTGTTTTGTTAAACAAAAATAATTTTCCGAATGCTCCATATTTCGCTGAAGAAGGATCTCTTGATTTGTTTTCACGACCGTTTTTATGGAAAAAAAATAAAACGCAATTATCTGCACTTTTCAAAGCGAAAGTCTGCCGTTTTTACCTATTTTTGCAGTTTCGTCACTTCATTTGAAAATATATTTAAATTTTATTAATAAAATATCAGTTTCACGTTCTCATCTCGAAAACGAAATGGTTATTTTTATTAATGCTAAACTAACAGATATTTCTGTCATTTAAGATCTTGCTGACGGCAACGCAACAAAAGCTTGTTTTCCCCACAAATAATGTGTTCTACACATATTTTACGCCCCCCAATTTTCATTAAACAATGCCAGAACGGACTTATTAGGGAAAAAACTTTAAAAAAGGATTTTTTACCGCCTTGTATTTCAGGCAGGAAGCGAAAACGGATCCATATTCATATGATTTTTTTCCTTCAAATTATCCACAGATTCGCCCTTTGAATATTTGACACATTATTATGAGACACCCTGTATAAATATTTGATAATTTGTCGTTTCAATCGTTTTAAACATATTCTCAATCGTTGATTTTTGAGAATTTTGAAGAAGGCAGTGAGAAGAACAAAGAAAAGTATTTATCCAAGATCAGGAAGACAATTAGGGATAAGGAATAAAGAAGGCAATTATGTATTAATCCGTAATGAGATTCTGGAATGTAGAGAGAATCAAAGGGTGAAAACTCAAAACGTGAGAATTTAAGGCATTAAGAAAGGACAGGTTGAGTTAGAAATATGGTGCTTTTGAAAAAAGTAATGGGAGTACTCTTTGTCTATGACGAGTGTGTTAGTGGAGTAATTTGTGACTCCCCACAAAGAGCCAGCTTAACGGCACACTAAAACCTAAAGTTGCCTCTGAGTTGCCTTTAAGAGTTATGGAGGTTTCGGGTATGAGGTAATAAGGTATCAAACTAGTTCATGAGAGACTCACTGCCTAGTGGGCGTTAAGTTCTCGGGGGCCCTTTGGTTACGTTTTTAAGGGGTAGTAGTTACTTGTGGAAGCTCCAAAAGTGTTTAAAAAAAATTTTTTATAGTAGTTGGTCCATGTTTTTGAAAATCAGCTCTCAAAGTTTTAACATTGGCAAAAACTGGCTAGCGCCGCCGCTTTGGGCATGTTCAGAAAAATTTCGCAGTCGCTAAAGTGTTGTTTTTCGATTTAATGGAGCGATATGGATACCTCGACTGAGGTGCTGGAATTTTGGAAAAGTTTTTTTTTTCATTTTAATTTTCCAGCAACAAACCCGCGGGTTCTTCTTGGACCAGTAATGAGTAATTTTTCTGCAGAAAATTCAATTTGTCGCTTGACTCTCATCTGACCCAATTAATTGTTTGTGGAAATGTTGCTCTTCTGCATAGTTTCGTGCGTATTATTCGTGAATTGTTCTTCGCTTTTCATTCTCACCGGGTCCAAGTCCCTGACAAAGTCTAAATTCAAAGGAATGGTACCTTTATTTGCGTAGACAAATGCCACAAAAACTTACCAAGGTGGTATTTAGAAAAAAAAGTTGATGATCGTTTTTTGAGAATCGAAACGTCGTGGAATGATACCAAGACTGTCACGTCGAAGCTTTAAAAAAAAATGCAATAAAAAAGCAGTTTACGTTCTCGTTTATCTTACGATAAATCGGGGAAAAAAATGGAAAACCAACAATAATTTTGCGTATCTGTCCACATCGTGAAACTACTATCTTGAACGCGCAATATTTGTTCCATTTAACCGAATCTATTATCGTTTGAGACATGACCCCCATGTGGGACATTCTGATATTGGACAGACTTATAGTTCTTAAATTGTGATTCAAGATCGTACCAGGAGCGGCACTCCACGATTGTCGAAACTTCCAATCTGGAAACCGAGGAATTGGCGAAGGAGAAGTTTCCAATCGCGTTTCAGCGGACCCGTCCCCGGTCTATGAGTTAGCGAAAGCTTTACCTTCAATTCGTTGATCACTTGAAGGGCATGCGAGAGACCAAAGACGAACTGAATACGCCCGGCAGGATGTAGGTAAGCCGAGAATATTTCGTCAGATATGATTTTCGGAACCGCCTTTTTCCTCCGGGAGAAAATTCCGACTGTTGTTACACAATAACGTGATAGAGCGAAAAAAATGAAAAAGTCAGCCATATTGTCGCATTTGACGCGCGCTAGTGGAAGACGCCATTGCCGGCGCAGGCGTAGTTGTTTTCTTTGCGAAGCACACTTGACAGAAACGATGCTACGAATTTTGGTAAATAATTACTACGTCACCATTCATGCGGTTTCTAAGGGCAATTTTGTATGCGTCCTCGTGAAGTATTTCAATTTTGCAAAACTTTATTATCATTTTGCAAATACCTAAATGTTGTTGAGCAAGCTGCGTCCCAACCAGAGCTATCGAAACTCGGCTAAGTTGTCTCGTGCTGAAGTTGGGCTCACTTTAAAATTCACAACAGTTGATGGACCTTTTCAATCCAAACGACAATTTCAAACGGTCGTGCCGGGTTGAGCTCCGACAGTGTGATGGGAAAAACAGACACGCGCACGTAACAAATAAATTATTTTAATAACTTACACATAACTATGTACAATATAAAGGGAAAATGCTGAACCCAGTAATACAAAAGGCATACATTTTAAGTTCTAACGATTACAAGATTAAGCAAGCTGCGTAATGGTCAGTTACATTATCATGGCTACGCTACATTTCACTTAAACAGAGCCGCTGAACGTTTACTTTCAATTTCTCGTCATTAGAATAATAACCGTTATAAATAATCCGTTTCATAATAAATGTTTTACCACTCCGTACTCGCACACATACATACATAATATAGCACCAAATTTCGATATACAGACACTCTATCCGGGATCACAAATGCGGCCCCGCCAAATGTCCCGCCGCACCCATTCCCGAATTGACCATGTGATGCATGGCGCTGTTACCGCTTTGCAAGTACATGTAGTAATTGTAATTCTGGGCGTGATCAGCAGAGGGCGAAGGCCCCGGCGGCAACGCGCTGGTGCCGCCTCCGTGGGGCGTCCGGAACGCCGCCACCCCCGCCAAAATATCCTGTACTGAGTGCGAGCTCGGCCAGCAGGGGGCGCCCCCGTGTCTCTGATGATGGTGGTGCGTAGGCGATTTCTGTTGCGGGTACGCAGTGTAGCTGGGGTAGATATTGTAGATGGAGTGGCCATGAGGGGAAGAGTGTACCAAGGAGCCGATTTTGTTCCGCAGGATGCGGCTGATGGAACTGACTGAGGGCACGTTGTATTTGTCGCAGACCCCATCAGACAGAAGGCGATCGCGGATCTCCCAGGCAAAAATGCCGGGATCTTTTTGCTTCAAACTCTTAATGTAAGAGACTACTTTAGGGGTGGTTACTCGCGGTTTGGAGCCTCCGATGGCGCCCGGTAGGATCGACCCGGTCTCGTGGTACCTGAAGGTAAAAAAATGAAAAGTGAAATTTTGACTGCGTGTGGGGAGAGTTGTACCTTGCTAGGATTTTTGACACGCAGCCGTGTGAAACTCTCAATTGACGGGAGATGTCGCATGGTCTGATCCCCACTTGGGACAGCTCCACTATTCTGAGTCTGACAGCGTTAGGAAGTGGCCGCCCATTAACGAAAACTCCCCCTAGCTGGTTGACCTCCCCGTATTGTTGCACGTGGGCATCTGAAACAAAAGAATATAATCGCGATTTCGAATGACGTCAACCAAATCCATCCCTATAGTCCTAATAAAGAGGAATATTCAAATACCACTATAAGTAAGTACTCTAAAAATATCTGCAACTAGGTCGAGCAACGTAAAAAATGACTGCATCTAGGTGCCAAACCAAGCGACGGTAATTTCAATCAAACCGTGGAAATGGGCAATTTTCCACGACCCGTTGGGCTTGGGCGTGTGGAAAATTTATTTAAGTCGTTGATGAGGAAGCGCTCCTGATTTATCGACCAATTTTTCGGCTAACGCTTTTAAATTAGGTGCGAGCTTTTGTGGGCGAATTTGCGAGTTCCGTGACCAAAAAACTATACTCTAAACTATGTGTTTATTAAGAGAAGGAATGTTATTACCAAAATATATTGCAACCAGGGTAATCGATAAGTGATACAACCACTCTAGGGATGTTCGAAGTTATCAACGAGGGTCGACTGAGGCTGACTGCGTTCCAGTTGTGTTACCTCAGTGCGGTTAAAGCAATTTTTTACTTCTACTAAGGTACCCTAGGGATCATTGGAACCTTTAAATTAATTCTAGTATGAAATTTTACGTAAAGTGACACTTTATTGTTACCCCCTTCGTTCGGTGTGTTTGTTTTGCAGAGCTCTCCTCGATAACTAAATTTCTTAATAAATGTATTGGTTTGTCGAAATAATGTTGGGAGCATTCTCCATAAGCAATAACTATTAATTTATTAAAAAAATATGGAAAAACATACTAAGGAATTTACCACTTCGCGACCGCACCGCCACTCTCCTATATATCGACTGCCCATTTTCTCCCCTTACCCTTTCTTTTCAGTTTTTGAAAGGTACTTCAATCCAAAATGGGATTCCCCGACATTCACATACTGCAGGCGCTCCATAGAGGTGTTCAGAGCAATTCGTGAGGGTCGAATGAGGTCCGCAGCTTTTCGGTTGAGTGTGAGTGTTGCTCTCACTATTCTGTTTCAGCAGTGTGCGAGCCTTTCCAATTTCATTTATTTCACGTGGGATAATTGCGAATTTCAAGTCAAAAAATAGCATCTTAAATGTATTCTGGACATAGAGCGAAGTATTACACGAAACAATTGTTTCATGAAATAGTGCAATTCTGGGGAACCTTTGCAGTTGTCAGGAGTATGTTGAGTGCATCCGACGAGTATATTGAGTCGTTCACGACGTTTATCTTCATACGTGCGAACGCATCCCAGATGCAGAGCCATCCAGGACGAGAGCTGAGTGATCCCAACAACTCTGCATTGATCGCTGCTTCCTCCGTTCGTGTAAAGTAATGTCAGAGGGCTTGGAGCAGTTGTCCTTAACCTCAGCGCTAACGAAAACCCTTCCAACGAGATTTTTCGCCGCAAAACCACCAAAGGGAGAAATTGGAGGCGGATCTAAATTTGAAATTTTCGCGGTGAATTTCAAAGACTTTACATTGCGGGTCATACCAAATCCAAGAAGGCAAATCAAGACTTCACGGTCCACAAACTGTCCAAAGACGTGATTATTTCGTTTTCGGGAAGCGGGGTCGTTGGGGCTGCGCGTTTACACGTATTAAAAAGCGGCTTTATTGCCGCGTGTCTAACGTTTACGACTTCTAAGGAATATCGTAAGGCTCGCCCGAGTAACAATAATTATTTTACGTCTTAGGGAGAGAGAGACGGAGAGAGAAAGAGAGGGAGATAGAGAGGGAGAGGGAAAGGGAGAGAAAGAAAGAAAGAGAGACAGCGAGGTTTACGGTTTTGTAATTAACTGGACGTGCAACGGACCCGTACATATACTTAGAGATACGTGAAAAACGAGTTTGTGCACATAATAAACCCACCGATGATGAAGATGATAGCGATGGCGTCTGAAGTTGTATTGTGCTCGGGTCGTTATTGTAAGTGGCAGAATGGCTTTCTATAATTAAACTGATAGGTTGTGCAAACAAGACATTAGGAATACAGCTGCGGTGCAGCCAGCAGACGGTCGTGTGGCAGAAGTTGCTCCTTGTTAAATTGGCGTATTCCAGAAGGGGCAGGAAAGTCGCGACCCCATTTAACATACTTGTCTCGAAACGACAGCTATATGTGATATATCGATCTATTTTTAGAACACCGAACTAACTAAAATCATACATTTCGAAACACTATTATCGGATTCATCAAGGGTTAGGAAAATCCGTTTCGCTGCATCGCAAGACTCTGCAATTGTCTGAAGATCCTGGACAATGTCCGTCAATTTTCGAGGAGTTCCTCGTTGGTCCCAAAATCAACCAACCACTTTTTTTTTAGAATGCGATTTAGGAGCAGACCTGAATGCGTTATCAGGCCTATTGAACGGTCGATATCTTGTGCACTGAACCGGAGTCAAAGGCTATCAAAATGTCAGTGGATAAGGCGCTTACAAAGCGACCACAACAAGCACATTTCACGGTTTTTGTTCATCTTTAAGGCTCACTTAGTTTCAATGATGTATGCTGGCCAATATTGTTTTCTGTTATGATTTATTTACGAGGCTCACACACTGGTGGTAAGCTGGCGGAGCAGCAGACCTAAAAGTCCGGCGTCATCGAGTGGTGCCACTCGACACCAAAGCCAAACATCTCCCTACGAATAATTCCTTTAAAAAGCTACCTGTATTTATCGGCTAATAGACGATACACGCCCAAACAAGGCCGCCGAAGTACTTTTTCTGTAATTCCTCGGCAAACAAGACCCGAATTCCAAAGCAAACACTCGAGCCTAATAGTTCAGGCACGAATATGGGTTTAGTGGCTTTTTAATAATTAGTTATTCATTCTCGATTTGGCGTTTGTAATTATTTATAGACGTACAAATTCGCCACTAAATTCCTGCCAGCCGTTAAGTGGCTTTTTACTGCCAAAACTCGCAACATGTCAAGACATAAATTAACGACGTGCCAGATCAAAGCTAGTTCTAGTCTGGCTTGCTCCCATTTGTTTTCGTTGCCTCCTGCATGTCGCTCGTACATGAACGACAGTCAACACGTGTTTGATCATACTTCACCGAATGTACAGGGATGTCAGATAATACAACTTCAATCGAGCGAAAACTTCGATAATAATGACGTCTCTATTGATCTGAATAGAAACCGACCAAGAAACGCAACATGTCATTCGTTGTCTGCAAGGGCTGTCAGCTAGACTAAGACTAGCGACTATACAGGGTGATTTATTGGGAATGGGCACAACAAAACCTGAGATCGGGCACACTCAAAATGACGATTGGACCCAACATACTTTGTACAGGTGTTCCGTGTATCACAATTACAGGGTGTTAAAAAAAAAATCCAAAATTTCTTAATAACTCTTTGTGCTTTGATAGCACCGACACCAAAACTGGTATACTTAGGTTTTGTAAGCTGCGAAGTAAGAAATTTAGCCCAATTTTCACGTGGTTCGTAAAGGACGCGAGTAGCAGCTCACCGCCTCGGTATATTTGATCATAATCCCTTATGGCTGCAACTAAGGTCAAATTTTTTTCAGCACAATGAAAGAGCGCCTGTTTTTAATAAAAAAAAGGATTCACGTTTAATTCTCATATTTCCCTTCGTTAACAATATTTTCATCATTAAGTTAATTCAAGTGGCACGATTTGTTCAAAAACGGTCGTGGTTGCGGGTCTCTCGCTTAGTAGCACAACACTTAACTATTGTTACTGTGGCTTGTCAAAGTAATTGAACTATTTTTTTGTCAATTGCTTTTTTAAGTCAAAAATTTTAATTCAAAAGTAACAATGCCAAGACATAATAAATTATCCTCTCCTGAGAAGCGCGCCATGATTTGTGTTTTTGCTCAAATAGATTTTACAATAAGATTTATTTTTCTTTTGTCAATGGGCTTTCATTTTTCTAATGATTGAAAAATTCAATTTCTCCAACAAATGTTTTTTTTTAATTAATTGAGAATTCGAAATGGCACTACACGAATTAGCTTATGGGTTAACATTCTGTAATTTTCAAACACGCAACATTGGTATAAGGCATGTTTTGAAATGTCCCATTCCCAATGAATCACTTTGTAGAAAGCATCTTCATGCCCCCTAAGCAGGTCAAATCAAAGAATGTTTTGAAAGTTCAAGTACGCCAATTTGGTTTTGTATTCATGCGTAGTGAGAGATTTTCACACAGTCACTTATTTGGGAAAAAAATCAGGGGGGTAATAAACGGATTTTCAAGACAACTGTTTTGAGTGAAAACTGCTCTTGGAATCTGGAAGTTTCTATTGTATCGCCACGATGTAAAAACTTAGAAAATTTTTTACAATCTGGAGAATTATCTACAACTGTTCCCATAAAATGTTCAAGCGTAGTGATGGAAACCTTCAATTTAACATATGACAATTTTTATTACACCTCTGCAATCAAAAAAGAATTAAAGATATGCCAATGCTTTTTTCAATATTCTCGGAATGAAGGCCTCTTTATGCAGATTCGCCTATTAAAATCACGAACGTAGAATGTGGGTCTTCAAGGTGGTCTTGCTTTAAAGTGGAAATATTTGTTTTAAATCCCACGAGAACCTTTATTATATCACTGTCGTTGCGATTGAAATTGCGCAACTTATACCAATACGTTTTTTATTGTTTTTTTCGAAGTCAAAAAGACCCTTTGCAAAAGTGGATATCAAAAAATCAGCGGCTTAACATTTAACGTCTAGACAACTGTCCCGGTAAGTTTGTATTGTGTTGTTTTAATCGAACAAAATTGTAGACACGTCAATGTATTTTCATGGGTCTACTTCGGGTCTCAAAAACTTACAAACAGCCATATCTATAAAATAGATTTCAAGATTAAAAGTTAAATTTTTATGTCTCAGAATGATGGCTATATCGTTCTAATTTACAAAAAAAAATGAAAATACGCCAATGTATTATTGAGCGTTTTCACAGTTTGAATAATTCTTTACGCACTTGCTTATGAAATAGTCAAGGGCATAGTGAGTGAATATACTTCTGCTTTTAAATTCTAAGAGATTTTGATTGTCAGACTGTGAAAAAAAAATTCTAAGTACGCCAATGTAGTTTTATGTATTTGCATTGGCTAAAGATCCTCTACAAACGTTCCTATAAAATAATCAGGGGCGTAGCGCGTGAAAATACTTCTGCTTTTGATCTCTGAGAATTTAGTTTGCGTCACCACGACGAAAAAGTTAAAAGTTCGCCAATAAATTTTTGTAATATTTTTACAGTCTAAAACATCCTTTATAAATATATCCCTATAGAAATCAGAGGCGGGGAGTTCAAGACGATTGTATACCAGAGGAAAATCATCAAGGGCAAGAACAATTTGGAAATTGTTTCGTATTTGCAAGTTAAGATTCATTGCATACGCCAATGAACTATTTTTGGGATTTCCGCAGTTTCAAAAATTCTCTGCAGTATTCGCCTATGAAAAACGCAACAGGGGCGTAGTGAGCGAGATTTTCAAGCGATGGTTTTAAGTGAAACGTTCTGTTTATCACCTAATTAAGCATTTTTGTTACCCACAGTTTAAACGACAATGTGCTTTTCGATACATTCAGATGCACAATCCGAAGGATCCTCCAAATTAGGTTATAGAAAGATAGGGGTACATTGAGAGAAATGTTGCCACTCCATAGAGTGAATTATGGACAAAGCATTTTTAAGTTTCAGATTTTTAGATATTTGATAACGTTGAAAATGCTCATTTAAAAGCTTCAGATGGAACAGACTGGAAGATCCTGTACCTATTACATATTGATAAATTTCTCCTTTAATACCTGAAGCACACTAAGGTAGATGTTGATACGCCGTGTAATGCCGGACACTTTAATATCCAGAAAATTACTCCAAAATTACCTAGAGAAAACCTTGAAATTTCAGTACCTGCAAATTACTCAATAGTTAGCTGCGTGTCTAAAGAATTCAATAAATTTAATTTCAAATAAAGATTGATTGTGAGGTACGATACGCCAATGTGGTACGGGTGACGTATTAGTTCACGTAAGTATGGATGGAGTAACTTGAACAAAAGCGCAGAATTCAAACTCTATACGGCTTTGAAATCGCACCCTACCCTAAGCAGTAACCCATCCCCAATCCGACAACGTCGCACCATCTTCGAGTCAGCGACTTGTCTCAAAGACAGGACAGATTTGTAAGATAAAATTTACGACCTAACGGAGACCTTTAATTTCCTTTAATTAGTTTACATGTGGTCATATCGCTGCCTGAAAGAAGTTTAATAAATTATTCCGCTCGAGTTGGAGCGGCGCTCATTGCACAAGGTTTTTAATTAAAGTATCGGTTTGTTTTTGTCGCAATGTAGCCTATTTTTAAAACGTCGTTTATCTAATGGGGTTTCATCGCGTCCAAAACACATGCTTCAGCTCTTTATTGCCATACATCATGTGCGAACGCACCCAATGGTGCAACTAGAGTAAGATTGGACCTATGTGAAAATGACTCCTTAATTACGTACTCCAATTGCGCGGAGCCACGGAGGTTGACATAAAGTGAGCGGAGTTACTCTTAGTGCATCTTCAGTTGTGGATTTCCAACACAACCGTTAAGGGAAACCTGAAAAAAAACGCGTCTGAGCCCATTTAGTGAACAAATTTGGTGCGAGCAAATATTGAGTTTTCAGCGGGGATTATTGGTTTAGGGAGCCCGTTCGGTACCGGAGCGCACCCGGCTAATAGTCGTACAAATTTAATACCATTGCCAAAATATTGACACTGCGGCCACTTCATTTTTGGGGCCCCCGATGGGGGGTTCTCGGAACGGAAAGTGTTCAGGCCTGTGTTAAAACACTGGCGTTTGTTTGGGCAGCGGAGGCACGACCGCTCAAGTGTTATTGTCTTTCCATGCTTTAAACTGTCTTGTTCTGGTCACACTGACAAAAAGTCGCCCTGTTGAGACTCTGTTTCAACTTCAACTGGCTGTTCGTTTTGTGTTCTGTTTGAAGTTGGTCCCGTTGGAGGTAGATTCGAATGGAGAAATTAATTACTCACGAATAGTTTTCTTTTGGGAAAAAATATAATCAGTGTCTCACTTTAGGAGAAAATTGGGTTTTGGCCACTCGCACCGTACAGCAGCAACTGTTAAAAATGTTCTTAATGATGATTATGGGTAATTTGTCATTTGTCGAAATTTTCCCTTAAAATACGGAAAAATGGTTGCCAAATTGTTGTGAAATGTGCCATGACGCCATTTATAAACCCACGTTTAACAAACATTCTCCCTACGCCACTGATTTTTTTGAAAATTAATAATCTGCCTTTGACGGGGCATCTTTAAACTGCTAAATAATTAATTACATATTGGCCAAACTTCATCTTTTTAATCAATATATGGAAAAAATATCAGATTTCATAATTTTCGTTTCGGCGGTTTTACTTGAAATCCCGTTAGTTACACCTCTATTTTTTTATAATTTCTACTGAAATTTCAAGATTTTCTCTAAGCTTTCAAGGATTTCGAGCTGTTTATTGTGCTCATTATTCATTGGCGCATCCTGTGTTTTCGTTCTTGATGTGAGTTAATGAAATATTTTCTCTAAAGCCTCTGTTTACTGAAAATGGATTTTACTGATTTTATAAAATATGAAAAAGGTTTGCACCATCGAATGCCCCACAACACATTAACATGCAGAATAATTTTGATATCGCAATAAATTTTTAAATATTGCGATACCTACTCCTATCTTTTGTTGGCTTTGGTTTGATAGCTACAAATATTTACTAGCTACGGCCGCGGTTTCCTAGCAGCAAGTTTGGCATGACAAAATATAAGAGATTATGTAGGAGGGTTTAGACTATCAAATAACTTACAACACAGTAGCGTGCGGATAGTTTAATCACTTCAAAATAACCATCAGTTACTATCGTGGTATCTTAACAATTAAATTACGATTTTGATTGGTTGTATAGGCAAGTTTACACTATAAAAAAATCAACAACGCAATGGCGTGCGGACAGTTTGAGATCAGAAATAATTTCTGTAATTTGCGATACCTACTCATATTTCTTATCGCCTTTAGCCTGCAAATACCCACCAGCTACGCCCGTGGCGCTGTACCGCGAAAGTAACAATTTCAATAGATTATGCAGGAAGGTTTACAGTGTTAAATAAACTACAACATATTGACGTGCGGGTATGTTTCAAATTGCAAACAATTTTTAAAAGCTGCGCTAACTATATATATTATATTTCTTGTCGCCTTTAGGTTGGGGCGCTGCAGACAGCCACTAGCTACATCCATGGTTTCATATCAGTAAAATGCAAATTTGAATCAATATAAAGACTACTCTACCAAATAACGGGGAACATATTGGCGTAGGTATTAATTAGTTTAAATAAATTAAAGATACAATTCTGCTCTCCGACGGAAAACATTATTCGTCTTTCTTTAATCATCATCCTCATTTTTGACAACCAACCGTCTTCAATTGACCAAATTTCTCATCTCTCATCAACCAGACAGGCAAATCGTGATTTACTAACCATGACAACCCTCTACCTTGCGCGCCCCATCGTACATGCATACATATGCAACAAAATGATCACCCATACTCACCACTATCCATATTTCTCCTCAAAACCTCTCCTTCGCCCAATTAAATGCACTACCCACCCACACCACCAAATAATCGGGAACGTCACCACCGCACACACCGTCACCAACCAATTTAACACCACCCGAAGCGTATCGGTGCGCTTGACCGCAGTCAAATGCACACACAGATGACGCCAAACTCACACTTCCTCACCGCTATCTCTCTGTCGGTTTCCGCTCAATGAACCCTCAAAACGCGCCTCAATTTTGCGGCTCGTGCCCGCGGTCGCGCTCGGTGACCATTTGAGTCACGCTTTTTACTCCGAGCCACCTCACTGGTTTTTACTGTTTCGAAATCATCGAAAAAACACGCCCCTTTGGTCACGGACATATGACTCGATCCAATGAGGCGGAGAGGAACGCGCGGATTGGTTAGTAGGTGATTGGTTGCGCTCAGTTGGCGAGAAAGAGTGTTAAGTGGGGGAGGTGCGGACGGTGAGTGCACATGGTTATGGTGGTAGTAGGGGAAGGGTTATTGTGTGTTGATGTGTGAAAAAATGTTTAGTTAGTGATTAGTGAGGCTTAAGGGTTTTAAAATGTTTTTTTTTTGTGGTAGTGTCATGAGGAATTTATCTGGTTGAAGTTTGCAAATATACCTATACAGTACAACTCGTTTAATACAAAGATTCAAGGGACAGGCAAATTTGTTAGCTGTAAACGATTGCCTCGTTGTACCAAGTGCATTGTGATATTTCTAATGTACAGTAGATTGAAAAAGTATTCACACACCCAGGGGAGTCCCATTTATTTGCAACTTTCGTAACAAAAAAACAGTTTAAATAATAAAAATTTAATATATTCGCTCGCTAATAATAAGATATCGTTGCACATATTCATAAAAAATGTAGCCAGGACACTGTCTCTTTGTACAAAGAAAATGAAAAAAAAAATGTCTAGGTATACAAAAAAAGTATCCATACATTATGAAAATCAAACTTTTATGACCCTAAATAACAATTAAATTTAGTTATTAATATTTGGTAGAATACCCCTTACCATTGATCACAGCTTGTAAACAATGAATCATTGATTTAAATATATTATAGATAATATTTTCAAATATCCTGAACCATTCGTGTAAAATAATATTGCGAAGTTGCTCTTTGCTCGAAATTTTACTTCTTATCTATTTTTCTAAAAGGTCCCATAAATACTGAATCGGATCGAGATCAGGAGATTACGGTGGAATTTTTAACACATGAGGTGGTACAATAACCACTTTTAAATTAATTTTAATGAGTATTTGGGACCATTGCCCTGTTAAAAGTAAAATGCGTTTTCTAGCCCAAGCTTTTCAGCACTACTTTTTAAATTGGTTTCCAGGATATTTTTATACATGAATTTATCCATGTTTCCTTCAATAAAAATTACATTACCCACATCATTTGCTTCCATGCGCTATACGCTTCTTCTGTAGACATTCAGCCAATAATTATTTATTATTTCGATTATTTACCATTCGGCCTTTGCATTTTTCTGACAACCAGTGCACGCAATCGAAGGCCCTAAGGCACGGATTAGAGCGGAGTGTGCAAATTTCACCCCAGAAGTTCTCGACAATGTCTTCAAGAGTGTCATGCGTCGGGTAAATTTGTGCATTGAAGTGAATACACAACATTTTCAGCAATTATTGTGAATTTTTGAATCAATCAGAGATTTCCCATTAAAATGTGTTGTTAAAAAAATAGACTTAATGTTTAATTGAAATTTTGAAGATTAACACTAACTAAAGCCACATATCCTCATTCGGTTCCTTTATCAAACATTCATTTCAACATCATTTTGCGGCATACGATCAAGCTACGACCAACTTTTTATCTTCTATTTCTCTTGTGTAAAAACCCACAGCTCTCTAAATATATAATTTAAATGATCTCACTGTATTTGCTCTCATCAGAGAAAATAACCCGTTTCCAGAACTTCATGGGCTGTTATATATATAAATTCAAGAGCGAACGCAACACATTTTTTACTATTTATTTTGTTTATCCAGAGCTTCTTGGTCAGTCTTCTCACATGAAATCCCATTCTCCTGATATGGTAACTAATGATTTCTAGATGAATTTTTTGTACAGGGTGTCCACTTTCGACCCTTTTGTAGGGTGTCTTCGGTATTATTGCAGTTTGAGAGTTATGGTTTTCCCAAACCTGTATCACTTTTTTTATCAAACGATGCCGCGAACAGATTTATTATGGCCCCCTTGGTTCTTGAAATACAGGGCGAAATTCAAAAATTATGCATTGTCAGACATCTATTGTAATTCAGTTATCTTATAAGTTATCGACTAGGTAAAGACGGAATCTTAGACAATTTTTTGTGCAGAATTCAGTGACGTACACGTCAATTTTTTTCTCAGGTGTTTCTATTTTTTTTTTAAATTACCAAACTTGATATTTCTTAAATGGGACACTCTGTATGTGCACAAATTACCTAACAAATTGGTTTAATATTTTGAAAAAAATTTAGTTAACGTAAATGTACGCAAGCTGGATAACGCAACGAATTGATTCCAAAATGACCATAGTGTTAAATCTCAAGTTATTACATCAAGTCATTGTAAATTATCGTTGTTTTTCTCTTCTTTCGACATTACGATTTTAAAACAGTGATTTTATTCTACAGAATGTTTTTAAGCATACGACGCAAATTATAATTTCAAAATTAAAAAAAAAAAAGAGTGAGAACTGGATTTTCCGCGACGTTGATTGGTTTAAAAATTTAACTGGCGACGACGATTTGAAAATTTTATTGTCATGCGCATAAATTAATCCAGAATTAAAGTCTTATCCCAGAGACTTTTCAAAATTCTTACCGATCGCTCCTCGTATATATTCTGTGATAACTTTACCAAAAATAGTACTTAGTTTCATGATAGTGATAGTAATGGAGGGAATGATAATTTCAGTCAATCGGAGAGAGAAGGAATTCTTGTTTTAACACGTAACTTAAATATGTAAATATGTAATTACTTAAGCAAATAAATAATACATAGTTGGCTAACCCCCGTTTTCTCCGCAGGTCCCCAAACCGAGTTTAAATTAAAAAAAACTTAACTCTTCTACATAAAAAACTGTCAATTCAAACCGCGCTTCGAAGTGAAGCCAACTAATGGGAATCCGCATAATACAGGGTTTAACCCAAAAATTGATACTAACGGAGATGCAATTTGTAAAAATTAACATTCAAAAACTAATTCTTATGTCAAATCATTCAAATTCTTGATATTAAGTACCAAAATTGATGATCAGGGCATCACATTAATCCTTTCTGAAACGAAACTGGGATATTAAATTAATTTGTTTTATTTTCTAGATGGGGTAAATCATAAAACAATCAGAATAAGTGTTTTATTGAATAGAAACTTGAAACTTCATTGTTGGACTTATCTGTTAATTCTAAACAACTTTTCATAATACATGTTTCCTCTAAAATTAAAAACCCAAATACTTTACTCATTATTCATTTTCATAATTTTCTAATCTCCTCAACATGAAACGAAATATACATATCTTACAAGCTGCGTTTTGAATTTACAAGAATGCACAACCTTTTACCGAGAATAAAAGTTTCTGATAAATTAAAAAATAATCCCATAGAGTACGTACTTTCTGCTGATCACTGTATATGGCAGAAGAATCTGTTTTGCTTTCTTTGTACTAATGATTCACTTTTCAGTAGAAAAACATGTTTGTTCAATAATTTTTATGCTTAAAAAAAGGATATACATACCTGGTTATCTCGCTATTCGCAACCGTTTAAAAAAATGTATCTTTTATGACCATATAAAAAAGGCAATTTCCACCTCTACAGATAAAATATTCCATAACATTAAATTTCATTTCCAAAAGTGAAAGTTTGATTCATGGGAGTTTTGTTGAAAGAATTTCTATCTATTGGCAAACGTCGTATAGGTCAACAATAAACTTGGCAACTTATAATAAAATTACTGTCAACGCATAAAGTATACGGTTGGCGATAACAATAATTAAATTATTCAATAATTGAAGTACTCTTTGTATCATGGTTAGGGATAGAAAAAGTAGAGTGTTTTACTCGTCGTCATCACGTTCTGCAATTCGAAAATAATCAATTCTTTAATTTTGTCAAAAACAACAAGAATAAAATTTGTAATTAAATGTAATTTAATAAATAAAAAAACACGACAAAATAAAATATTTTTAATTAAGACACCGCTCGGTCCAGAACAAAGAAGTTGAGACACAATTAGCGTAGATAATAACATTGAATAGTGGTTGATAAGCAATAATATATTAAAAATACAGACTGATTATTGCGATAAATTATACGTTATTATTTACATAAATAAAGCTGCTAGCAGCGTTAAATAATAATTGGAAACTAGACTTATTCACTTTTTCCAAGTAGATTTTTGCGTGAGATCAGTCAGTTGTTTCAGCTCACAAATAAGTACGGTAAAACTGTAAATAAAACTACGAAGAAATCACCTTTAAAATACAACAGCAACAAACCTCCTTAAACTTAAGAAAAAAACACGTAATTGTAATGTCAGTTAATTTCGTACACTGGTAATACATTAGGGTGAATTTTAATCGTCCAAACAGATAGCAAATATACCTAAATAATAATTACAATGGAGTAATGATAAACTTTATACAGCATTTAACAAGTTCATATACCACAACTTTTATATATTTAGAAAAAAACCTATTGTATTTATAGAGTAGTATCACAATCTACAAGTGAATTTTTCCGCTTCGAAGAAAGTCATAACGAAAATCCTCGGATAATAGCGGCAAAGAAAATTCATGGGGCCCTTTTTTGTCCTTATTAGCTGTAAAGGTCTATTTTGCCACCTCAAAACTAACCTAAAATGCTTTTTGGAATTTCTCGCCTACCGCGTTTCTACAGGCTTAAGACGTAATGGACAGAATGAGTGAAAGTTTTAATCTCGATTAAAAAAATTGCTTCATTTACTAGTCGACCCCAGCAAAGCCCTGAGAGCCTTCGATCGCCTTAATCAGCTTCTCTTTGAGAAGAGCATAGCTCTCGTAAGGGGGCAGGTCCAGTCTGTTAAAGCTACAACACAATTATATAGAATATACCAAAAACCCGAATAAAAATCAATTCATTGCAAAACCATAGTTCCCAAAATAGTGAGTAGAGATCACATTGAAAAACATCTCTAGTTAACTTACCACGTATGTGCTCTAGGGAAATTATCAGTCGTACCCCACCTCTCAATCGTAAACAGTTGCGGTCCATTACTACCATAAAGCTCCTTAAATCCATTCATGGGCACCCTCGAAGTCCCTGTAACGAACTGCAGCAGCCGCGCTCTCATTTCGTTATTAAATGACAATACCACCTGTAAATAAACACCGTCACTTCTCCCCTTTATTTGAACTGCACAAATTTCTTACCCTCCAAAAATATTGCACCACAATGTGATTTGCATGATAATCCCCTTTGTACAACGTGTTTTGCTTCCAGTCTTTCACGTCGATGTGTTGAATGCCGCACATAAGTAGCTCCAGTTCGTTTTCGTCAAAAATCTTTATCACATTCATTGGCACCAGATCTTTGAAACCGTCAAGGAAAGCGTTCATTTGCTCTTGGACGCGATCAACGAACCGCCATTGAATTATGCATCTGAAAGTTTTTTTAAAGTAGTAAATTTTTATACATAATGAATTTTCCCGCACTTGATATATTCGTCTTTGTTGGAATTGTCCAAAGGAACATTGGCTCCCCCTTCGGCAAGCTCATGCACCGTGGTATGGCCAAAAGTCTCTTCGTCTACAGAGAAGGTCAAATCCAAACCTGAAGGGTCGTTTTCCTTGATCCAGAGTAGAGATTTATAATATTCAGAATCCACCGACTCCATGTCTTTTAGATCAATGCATTTGGAAAGCATCATTTTGTAAAAGGGTCTTATGAAAAATGCTAAAAGTACAACAATTAAATCCAAGTCAGGGGGTGGTTTGCGGATTTACCATCTAAGAGCTTGCCATGGTATACAGCCATCCCGGCCACTCTACCAATAAACTTAAAATATGCTAAATGCTCCTCGTTACATAGTCCTGAAGTCGGGTTAATTTGTAACGTGTAGTTGTCCCTAAATTCAAATCAAATTAAACATTTTAGCTTAAGACGAAAAATGAAAAAGTGCGACTCACATGGCAGAATACTCGAATAAACCATAATAAGGATTAAACATTTCTTTTGAAAGTAAATAGAACCATTCCCTTGCTAATCCCCCATAATCCAAACCGACCTCTCCCTCGAACTCTACCCACAGCTTGGTCTTCAACAAATCTACCCTATTCACAGTGGTAATCATTCTGAATGAATCCTCTAAAATGCTCCTTCTACGCACTTTCAGCTCGAACTTATTCGGTACATTAGTCTGTGAAAAAAACTTCATTGTAAACCCCTGAAAGAATACGATAAAAGAACTTACAGGTTTCCTAAGTTGCGTCTTCATGTATTCGTATTTGCGTTTATAGTCTCGAGAATAAGGTATGGCAGGGCCTGCTATTTGTGGATTGGAAAGGCGAGGGTCATCCCATTGGGTAGTTCTAGTGTCTGATCATAATATTTTATTATTGAGAAATTAAAGGGCAAATAATCTCGACTTACGATGATCAATGAAGAATATTCTTCCGTCGGAATGAACACGTTCTTCCCACCCTTCGGGCAATGGGCCCAAGTCGTCGTCTAATTTACGATTTGTTGGTGCCACAGCCGTTTGGTTGGGCATGGGGCTGGCGCGGCCCGTTCTTGGGTCCACCCATGACGTTGTCCGTTCGTGGTGATCGATGAAAAATAGTCTACCATTGGGTGCCCTATGTTTAAGACAGTTTTAGCGTGTTACAATAGTTGCAATAGAAACTTCTTTTCCGCAACAATATTAAAAAGGGGATCAAATGCCATTTTCTCTGATATTCTTACACATTAAAAATAAGTCTCAATATGTTTGTAGCCTCTTATAGTAATAGATAATAAGATTTCTTTATTATTCGCTCAGTCTTATAACTAGTCTAACCAACGTCAATAAAAACCAATTTTACTTTCCACTATTATACATGTACAGAGTGTTTCCTCATATGTAGGGTGATTCATTGGTAATGGGACGTATCGAAACTCAACATAGGGGACAGCTAAATATGACGATGGGATCCAACATATCTTATACCAATGTCGCGTGTTTCAGAATTACTCAAAAAAATATTCTCATTTAATCCCGACATTTTCGTTCGTTAATGAGATTTTTACCCATAGGCCAATTCATGTCGTACCATTTTGAATTCTCAAAAGCGACGAAAAATGGTGAAGTGATATATATAAAAAGTGTGAATTTTTATTTAAATTTAGAAAAATTAATTAATTGCAATTACAAAAACTCACTTTTGAACACTCCACCCTGGCGGTAAATCCTCTCCAATGGCCGTCAAGTCACTCTGCGACGCGTTATTGCTATTTGTGGACACTGGGGAATCCCTTCTGGAGGAACTATTACTGTCCACATGATCAAAACTCTGAAAGGAAGCTGCCAATGAAATCATTTACCAAATTTAATACTCATCAAAGCAAATAACAAATAATTTAACAGAAAATGCCAAAAAAGTAAGAAATGAAGCAAACAGAAATAACACCAGACCAGCAACTGGATCCCAGAATTTTTTTGTCACTCAGGCAGACAAACACAGACACACTGACAAAACTAAATGGCTCAGTAATGTTGGCAATAGTGTCAAGAAACGGCAACACACTGGAAAAAAGGCGTAGCTAGTGCTGCGCGGCAGGGATATAGGCAAGCGCCGCCGTGGGACTAGAGGCATCATCATGACGTTTACCCTGTCATTGTCCTGCAGTGACCCCCTGCGGCTGTCTGCCTCACTCTCCACTGACCCGTTATAGTCCGAATCCGTAGCGCTCGACCGATTAGTGACGTCAGATGTGGCCGAGTTTCTATTGTTTGAACTTACTGGAATCTCCAAGCATTCCCGAGCTTCCACTTCGACATCTTGAGGATGCGGCGTTGTCGGCTCCTCGTCGCACGGCTAAACGCATGCACATTTGCAGGGTATTAGTAAATGACACGATGGCTTACCTGGTTATTGCTAGAAGTGTCCCCACGGCCATTGCTCTGCTCATCTACGCTTATATGGTAGCGACGCTCAAACACTTGCCTTTCATCACCGCGAGCCACTTCTTCAGTTTCCGGACTGCTACTACTGTAAATTTGGGTTAAAATATATTTTCACTTGAGTTAAGAGGCTTACGCTAAAGTAGGTCTTTCCCATTGTGTCGTCCGAGCTATATGATTAACGTAGTAAGTCCTCCCATTAGCATCCTGCCTCTCCTCCCAACCAGGAGGCAGAGGCGTTTGGGATTCAGTCGAGTTAGAAGTAACTAGAACGGGCTATAAAGAAAATATAAGTATTATGATGTTGAGTGGAATTCCATAAAATCAAGAAATTCTGTGTTTTGAAGAGACAGTTTAAGGTAATCTAGTAATGCTTACTTGTGACACAGTCTCTTCTCGTCCCTGCCCTACAATTTCCCATTCATTGGTATTGATAGGTTCCTCTACTGTAGCCACAGGTACTGATGAAGGTCCCCGATCATGCAGATATCCATGGTAGATCTCCAAATGCCCGCGCACACGTGATTTTGCACTGAAACTACTATGTTGCGTGAAAGGTCACGAACCAGGAGCATGCAGAAGAGAGAAGTTGGAAATTTGTTTCACAATCAGAAAAATGTTTATTGTTACAAAAACAAGCTAACACAAACAAGCATAAGCGACATTAACACGAACCTTCGAGGCCTTAGTAGGTATTTGACAGAAGGGATGGTGCGGCCTTCTTGTTCTTTAGGCAAATTAGTCAACGAGAGCTCCACCATGCCCAAAAAATCGTCACGAGTCAGTCTATTTTCATCAAATACCTGCAGGACCAACTTATGTTCTGTAGGTTTCACCTATAAATAAAGAGAAATATTTATTGCTGTAAAGCACTAATTTATAATCTAACACACCTTAAATATGAATTCCTCATTCCACTCAGGATTAAGAGTTTTCTTTCTAGTCCGAGTCAACACTGAGTCTATGATACCCTCTCCATTGATAGGAAGAAGGTCGATTCTAACATAAGGGTCGCTGCAAAGAGAATAATAACAGTTAAAAATGCTGCTAGGAAAAAGCTCAATAAATACCTGGCTCCAAATATGTCTTTTTTCATCAGATTCTTGCCTCTGATCACTTTAAGGTGCAGGGAGCTTGTAGCCTCTTCGCTCTGAGAGAAATGTGTTTTAATTGATTAAACTGACTTAATAAAGAATGTGTTGGGTATATTAAATAAGAAAAAAAAATGGCCTTTCGTATACGGTTTTTTAAGTCCCTGAATAAGACTAAAACAGTCAAAGTTTATAACAAAAACAAGCTTTATCCAAAAGCGCTTGCTAACATCAAAATCTTGAGGTCAGGTGCTTGAGATTACTGTAGCTGATTAGTCACAGTTCCTCTACACTGTCTACTCCCAAATTCACGCAAACACACAATTTTTAACGCGTTAATTAAAGGAGACATGATGATTTCCAATTATCAGAACCCTTCAGGGACGACTAGACGGGACGTGGAAATACTCACGCCATCGTCTTCTACTTGAGGAATGTAGCCGTATTCATGACCAGTATCCATTAATGGATCTTCCCGGAGCGGTGCACTTTAATTTTAACACGGAAAATGGGCAAAATTAATGAAAAATTAATATATTACAACACGTATCCGACATGTATTTGGTTTTTTTTTATCGGCTGCGGACGATTACTGTCACTTTTGACAACCGATGTAAAAAAGCGCCGCATTAAACTAATCCGGGGAGGAAAACTTAGAGGTATCCTTGTTTATTGTGAGCTAGTAAATAAAGAGGGAAATTGCTCGGTTGGGTAAGAAATTATATGGGATTGATAATATTGAGAGATAGTAATAGATAATATATAGATGACGTAGCCTTGTTTATTTTATCTTTGTTTATGGCTGAAAAAGGAAGTTTGGGAGATAGAGAAAAGTATTCTCCAAGTCCAAGATGTTAACTCATATTTTTATCCAAGACTTCCAGGAAAAAAGCAGTGATATTGCCTTTATAATAAAACTGAAAACATTCTATTATCTATAACTTCTTTCTTTGTTTCGCCCCAACTAATCCCATGTGTATGAAATAAAGAAAAATATTTTCTGAATTTCCTTCACCATATTGTCAAAAATCTACATTTCTTCCCTCAACAAAGCATTCATTATTTAATTTAATTTTAACTAGTTGTAGTAAACAAAAAACAACGCAATTATGGAATATCTTAAATGAAAAAAGATTCAACGTTTTAGATCACACGCTTACACTATTCTTTTTATATTAGAATAGCCACTACATGATTTTCATTACTATATTTGTCTTATAGATAGGACTACATGTTTATATCCACAATCTATATTTGTATTCTAATAATTTATGGAATTAATCACATGACTCTATAAATTTTCTAAGTCTTACCACACTAGGCATTAAACTAATCCTCCTGTGAGCATTTTCCTGTACTGCAATAACTGAGGGCGTTCTGCTTCTGTTGAGGTACTGCGCATTCCAACTGTTGCTCCTCGGCCTGGAAATGTGCAGCTGAGCAATTTCGGTACCATTAGAGATATTTTCATTAGTGCTGGCACTATTAAGGCTATCGGTGTGCATTTTCAATATTAAAAAACTCCACTACACGTTTGGCACGCACATGCAAAAATCACATTTCACCGTGGTAAAAAATTCCGCACCAAATGATGTTGAGGTAAATCTGTGACACTAACTGAAATCTGTCTTATCATTAATTTATTATTTTAAGATTCGCCTTTGAGACTTTTAGATTAGTACGAGTGGTAAATATTGATAATACGTGATAAGAAGATCCCATGGCACACACGCGCTACTCCCGCAAGGAACATGCAGGTGCTTACAAAACGGGAAATAATCGCTAATGAATATCGCAAATTTAGATGCGCGGTTTAATAATTAAAGGTGATGGCTTAACAACGGTCAAGATTGCTGTTTGCGAACCGATCAGGCCTTGAATTTTATTAGTTTTGCGATGGATGTCTTAATTATCATTATGGTTTAGACGTGACATCAGATAGTTTCCTAAAGCGACAAATTTCCGTATTCAATGCCCTGCAGTTATGATCATAATGCATTTTTTATGTCTTATTGTTCAAGGAACGAAAAGCGGGTTTCTTAATCGTTCAATTATACCAAATCTTTGATGTAACTAACGTGTACTATAAACGTGTACTATAAATTGTGTAAGGGATATGGTTAATAATTAACTATTTAAATTTGCATTTAATTCTTTCGAATTTGCCGCCTACTGCCATAAAATTTGTACTTTTGGTAACCAAAATCTACACAGTGTAGTATGTCTGGTTGTCTATGATCAGTTTTTCTCTTTCTCTTATGAGCTTCTCATTGAAGGCAAAGGGTAACGTCACAAAATACCAAGACTTAAAATTTTGTTCTATTTTAAATAACAACTTTGTCCAATATATTCTTATTCCTTAGCTTAAAGGAAAAAGTTAACTGTAACAATTAACCTGAAGTAAAATATTATTATGTTTTGAAAATTGTAAAACTTAGTCAAAATGGTCGTCCATGTGTGTTCATGACGTAGTCTATGATGACTATGTAGATATATCAAATGATAGTTTTCGCAGTTATTAGGTTATGTTTGTTTATTATGATTCATAATTTTCTCCAGAGTTTTTAAATTCAGTTTAAAAACCCCCAAAATCAACAAAAATTTTAAAAGAAATATTTAATAAATGTCTTTTTAAACAAAGCAAACAACACCCAATTAAATCACTATGTCCCGATTTAGCGGCGTGCTTCAGTTAACCGACTTGGACGACTTTATAACTCCCTCTCAAGAATGCATTAAACCCGTAGAAATCAAGAAAATTAAGCCGTCAGGCACTGGTTCCAAGATCAAAATCCAAGAAGATGGTTCATATTTTCAAATCGAAGAAGATGGGGCTTACCAGAAGCTTGAAAAAGTAGAAATTACATTGGCCGATTGTTTAGCTTGCTCAGGTTGTATTACTTCTGCAGAAAGTGTTTTAGTTACTCAGCAAAGCCAGGAGGAGCTGTTCAGAGTTTTCGAAGAGAATAATAAAGTTAAACTACAAGGGAATGTGGATGAAGCTAAAGTGATTGTGGTGTCAGTGTCTGTACAGCCAGTGCTTTCACTTGCATATAAATACAATCTGTCTCCAAATGATTGTGCTGGTAAACTGGCAACTTACTTTAAAATGCTTGGCAGTGATATGGTGGTGGACATGATAGTGGCTGAGGACATGTGTCTTATTGAGGCTCAAAAAGAGTTTATACAGAGATATAATAACCAGTCCAAGAACAGCCTTCCAATGCTGGCTTCTAGCTGCCCTGGCTGGGTTTGTTATGCAGAAAAAACTCATGGTAGCTACATTCTTCCTTACATTTCATCCATAAAGTCTCCTCAACAAATTATGGGCTCCTTAATTAAGCAGTGGGTGGGCCATAATAAATCAATTTACCATATTACCCTGATGCCTTGCTATGATAAAAAGTTGGAAGCTGCCAGAGATGATTTTGTAGATAAACACACTAAAGAGAGGGATATTGATTGTGTAATTACTGCAATTGAACTTGAACAAATGCTGTTGAAATGCAACATTTCTTTATCATCTTTAGATATCTCTAACTTTTCTCAACCTTGGCTGAGAAACAATCCCAGTAATGAAATCAGGCCAAGTTTACACAGCCATGTGGGTTCAGGGTCTGGAGGATACTCTGACTACATCCTCATAAACTCGGTGAAGGAACTATTTGGAATCTCTACTGATAAACTTGAATATAAATCATTGAGAAATCCAGACTTCAAGGAAGTCCTTGTTGAAAGCGAAGGCAAAGTCTTGCTGAGATTTGCAATTGCCAATGGCTTTAGAAATATTCAAAACTTGGTGCAAAAATTAAAAAGGGGACGAGTGCCTTATCATTATGTGGAAGTAATGGCCTGCCCTTCAGGGTGTCTCAATGGAGGGGCGCAAGCGCGGCCCGCAGACGGAGTCTCTGCCAAAGAAATGGTAAAGGGGGTTGAGGATTTGTATAGGAAGTTGCCAGTGGCTTCACCAGAAGATAATAAAGTAGTGTGGGATTTGTATGAAACATGGTTAGGGGGGCAGGACAATGATAAAGTCAGTGCAGTGCTGCACACTGAATACCATGCAGTGGAGAAGCAGAAAAATGCCCTTAATATTAAGTGGTGATGTGTATATTAACCAATAATTGTTGGGTTTTAATTTGTTGACTGTTGTTTTTTTATAATAAAGCCTTTCCTAACATTTTTTAAGTTATGATTAGGCAAGGTATAAATCACATAGTGCCTTAATAGACTCTAATTAATATTTGAAAACAAAAATGATTCAATTCGAACTCGAAAATACGCCGAATCTTAGTCTATGTATTTCTTGTGGGTTTTCTAAATGCTAACGATGTTTATTTTAACATGGAAAAAGAATTACAAAACTAAGGTATGTCTCACTAGTAGACCCGGAAAAGTTATATGGCTCTTGTGTTATGTGTACTATATATACACTACAAAAAGATTTCATATATACATTTTATGTATAAATATACATTCACCATAACGACAAGAAAAATCCTCTTTGCCAACTCTTAGGTTATTTTTAGTTTTTCATAATATAAAAATAAACAATAATTTCGTTATCAATAATCCTCACAGGTCATCAAGTCATCTTTTAATAAGTTGACGCTGGTTGTTAAAATACAAAATTAAATAATCAGTTAGCTTTAGTTCTTTAGTTTTTTTCTCATTTTTTAGTAAAAGTATCAGTTGAATTGAAGTAATAAAATAACTACAGCTGCGTTTGAGGGTTTAGTTCAACAACCGATATTTCAGACTTAGACCTTCTGCGTGGCCCTTTTAGGCTTAAAATTATTGACAATGTCCGATTTCCCTGCGATACAACAGTTTAAGAAGTTAGTAAGATATTAACGTTATAGGTATATACAAGTATTTCAGCTGAATTGCTTTTAATATGGAGTTATCACTGTCTTTAACACATTCGCGAATTCACGAAAGGTTAGTGTATTAATTTATTGATAAAAACATTGAACTATTTTTAGCTGCGATTATTCACATTCTCTATTGTCAAGAAAGTTTATTCAGTATGATTTTCATTTTTAATAAATTAATTCATTTGGAGTTGATAACCTATAACACCGAAAATTAAAAATTTTGTTATTAGCATTTATTGATTATATAAATATCTTTTTCTTGATATTTAAGTGTTCGGTAACGAGGCTGAGGTGTAATGTTGGTTACAGACATTCGTGTAGTTTTAACGTCTTGAAGTTGCGACGTTGACAGATCAAGTATTTCCACGTAGTAAAATATTAAATAAATGTTTCTCAAATTATTTAAATTTTAAATATGACAATAAAGGCCACGTCTATATGACATCATAAGCCATAACCTTTAGAATCTTTTAATTATCATTTAATTGTTTTATAACTTTACGTTTTAGTTAAAGTCTAATTTCTTTCTTGTGAACTTACGACCGTTCCTGCAACATAGCATTTTTCATCAATTTAAGTGCCTTCTCGCCTTCAGATTAAGTTCCATATTTGCATAAACTTACCCGGTATCCGAAAATGGCTCAAGCAGTATATTTCGAGAGCTTACTTGAGCAACCACTTTTTCGCACATATTTATTCTATGTTGCCTTATTATCACTTAAAATGATACTATTGTCCGCGTTGACTGGAGCAAAACGGTTTAAGACAAAGGTAAGTGGTTCAGTTCAATTCACCATTAAAGAAACATGACTTAAGGGGACTAAAAACTTTATTAGCCATCAACTCATTATATATTAATTAAAACATAGTAACTTATAACATTTAAACCACCACGGGGACAATTTCCTTTTTTTGCAGACGTTCGCAAATGCTGAAGATGCACAGCCCTACAAGCTGAAACCTAAGGTCAATGAAGATGTAGAACGTGTCAGAAGGTGAGTTGAAATCTGGCCACTTATATTCCTGAAATAAATGGGTCTTTTATAGGGCGCATCTAAACGACCTGGAGAACATTCCTATTTTCTTCATTGTGTCCTTGGTGTACCTCACCACAAACCCCTCTTTATTCCTTGCCTCTACTTTAATCCGAATATTCACAGTAGCTCGATTCATTCACACATTTGTTTATGCTGTGGTAGTTATTCCCCAACCTGCCAGAGCCCTTTCCTGGGGCACAGGTTACATCATTACAATTTATATGGCAGTGTGCTCGTTGTTCTATTATTTGTAAGATTTAAGGTCAGTAATGTATCGTTTTAAAACATGAAAATAAATAGTTATAGTTATCTTTAAGGTTTCTTTTGACATTTCCCACAATGCCTAGACCATCCTCTCTTCGTTCCAAATTGAGCCCCGCAACTCTCACAATTGAACCTTTTCTGCTGCGTGTGGCTCAAAATGTGCAACTTAACATTATGTTTTCTGTGGAATTTTTGGTGGCATATATTGCACTCGAATGAATGCTGGTTTGAATGGTATTGGGTATGGATATACAGAGAGGCTTTTTGTTTGAACGCCTTGCCGCAAACGTCGCACACATATGGCCTCCTATCTAAATGAATATTTGAGTGTTCATCTAGAGACCACTTATTCTTAAACTGCTTTTCACACACATCACATTTGAACTTCCGCACTCCTTCATGGACCTCCGAAATATGTCTGGTTAAAGACATGTTCAGACGAAAATTTTTGCCGCACAAATTGCAACAAAACGCTTTTATATTCGTATGCATCGAGCGATGTCTCAGGAAGTTTGAACTTTTATTGAAAATTTTCAAGCAGAAGTCGCATTTAAAAGTCTTGCTGTTTTCCTCTCGGCATTGGGCCAAAATTGCAGTGTTTTGGGTTTTAAAGTTTGTTGAAAGTTTTTGATTGTGTTTGCCTTCCAAGTGCCTTTTCAAATCGTGTTTTTTCGTATAGGCTTTGTCGCAAATATTGCATTGAAAGGCTTTACCGACAATTTCGGATATCCTGCGTCTGACTTTTTGTGAGTCCGTTACGCGCAAGTGTGTCTTTAAGGTGTGGGTGTAGTTTTTATCATATTGATAGCAAGTTTTTGCAGGTAGTCGCTCAACAGGTACTGGTTGAAGAGTGAGATTGGTTGACAGGTCTTCAGTGCTTTGCCTGCAACAAGAGAATGCCTTTAGCTCTTAGATGATTTGAAAAAAGGTTTGTCAAATATTCCTGCTTTAATCTTAGTTTCAGTTCAATTTATAACAATAATAAAGGTTTCAGAAACTTAAAAAAAAAACTTTCACTGCTCCTTGATTATGAATGAATTTCAGAATAGTTCCGGAATCCGTTGATCCTATCAAGTGAAGTTCTCGTACTCTTTGAGTAACTCGCTCGGATCTGCAATGCTGTGATTCAGCTTCAAATGATTCCTCAAATATCGCTTCTGTCTAAAGGTTTGCGCGCAAATGGAGCATGTAAACGGGCGTTCTTCCGAGTGTATTATCGTATGCCTCTTTAACTCATACTTCAGCCTAAATTGTCTCCCGCATACTTCACAAGAATATGGTTTCTCACCAGTGTGTCTTGTGATGTGTAACAACAAAATCGACTTGGTTCGGAACTTCTGTGGACACTGCGAACAGGCAAAAGGATACTCGTTGCTGTGGGAGCGATTGTGCACAAATAGTGATGCTTTTTGTTTGAAGGCTTTGCCACAAATAGCACAAATGTAGGGCCGCTCGTTGGTGTGTATTCTGCGATGTTCCTCAACATTGCGCTTGGTGGCGAAGGATCGTCCGCAGATGTCACAGCTGAAGTTTTTCACCCCTTCATGTGTCTCCTTCAGGTGACGTACCAGGCCTTGAGATACTCGGAATTGTTTCTTGCACAGGTCACATTCATAAGGGCGCTCGCCTGTGTGGATCCGCATGTGCCACATGAAAGTGTACACAGAATGCAAGGTTTTCCCACATTGTTTGCACTTGTAAAAGACTCGACCATTCACCTCCAGTTTCGCTTCTTTGACTTGTTCTTCGTCAATTTTCAACAGAGGATGACGGAGTGTGTGTTTAGACCTTCGACGTTGTTTTCTTTCTTCAGAATCTAACTTTATCATTATCTCCTCCAATTTAACTGGATCTTGGTCGCTATGGTCTTCCTTTAAGTGTTTCTTGATAAGTGTTTTGCTCAAAAACAACGCGTAGCAATAAATACACTCAAAATAGAAGGTTTGCTTCTTTGTTGATTCTTCACAGTCCTTTGTTGATTTATCAGCTTCCTCAAGAGGGGTTATTGGCTCTTCAACTAAAGCTATGTTTTCTGTTACAGTAGTGTCTGGTTGATTGAACATAGAAGTTTCTTCAGGAAGAGGTCTGAAACAAAAGCTGCCATCAAGTTCTAGGCTCGAACCTGACTTTTGAGAATTTGACAGAAGAATTTTGACCTCCAGGCACCACTGAAGGATTTTTAAACTGATTTATTTGTGTTAATTTAAGTCCTTTAAATTGTAACTATTGACAATTTTGACCACAAAAACAACTATTTTTTACTAAAAAAAAAAGCACACAAACTGAAACTTACAAAGATTCATCATTTCCAACAACTAGTGCAGTCTCGGTGTCCTCATATGTTTTGCTAACCTCTTCCCCAACAACAAATTGATATGATCTTAACCTTCGGTCAGCTTCTACACTTGTAATAACCAAATCGTGCCACGCTAAAAGTGTGGAGGCGCACTGCCAGCAGCATTGCAATGGTAAGTGGTCATTCTCAGCTACTTTAATAGGCAAGTACAAATTAAGCTTCTCGGCTAAGGCATTCTGAACTCCATCATCTGTGTAAATTCCTATTAATTTATCACTTTGGTTTGCGCACAGTCGACAAATCGCGTTAATGCTGATCACCTCCGGGAGACTGAGTATTGGAGGCTCTTCAGGATTTGTTGCCATTGAAGGTGGATTTTCGTATTTTTAGGAATGAATTAAAATGAGTATGGGTGGGAGGTAAAAGGGCTTGTAGACGTTTTTAGAGGCTAATATATTTAGGGCTCACTTGGGGGGTATTTTTTGGCGCCCAATAATTTAAATATTGTTTTTATGGAAACTTTTACAGTGTAAATTTATCTTGAGTACCGTCACAAAATAGAAATAGGGTCAATATGTCACTGACATTTGAGTCTTGTCAAATTCACACATATCAAATTAAACGTCTACGACGAATTGATCATTTTTAATTGTCAATAAATGACATTCTTGTCAAAATCAGCTGACTGTCACATTTTATTATTTTCTTTATCGCATTTTTTATTCCTTTTTGTAAATAATAAAACTTAACTAAACCCACTTTAATGCGGTAAATAAATGCTGTTTTTAATTGAATATGGCGTTGACAAACATTCTCCTGCTAAGCCAAATCGCCGGTCATGTAGTCGCCCTCATCCTTTCTCTGTGCATCGTCGTCCCCATGAGTCTACAGCAAGATGACTTCAAGTGCGTAGTTCCCCTATTTTTTTTTGTTGATACTGAATCACTATATAATTGGGCTATTGCAGGGGGCACTGCTTGTTATTCTCCACTGGTGTCTGGCAAGAAACTGACGGACAGTTGGATGTAAACTGGGCCTCACAGGGTTATTGCAATTACACCATCTTCATAGGCGTTGCTCTCTTCCTTGTGGCAATTATCCAAATATATAGGCTATCCATGTTCCTATGGAGGGGCGTTGATAGCAGCTTTCTTTCTGCTTTTGTTGATGTTATAGTGGGCATATTCCTGAGTGCTGGTACAATCATTGCAGCCTGCATGATCACTTTTGGGTTCATGGCCTGGTGCGAGAACATGACTCAAAGGTTTCCTTCGTAAGTATTTTGCATATTTCTTTGGTACAGAAATCATAATATTGGGTGTAGATGTGAGTTTGCCGCAGGACAAGATATTGACCATAAGGATGGGATTAATACAAAAAATTTCTATATTGAGCTTGGAACTGCTCAATTTGGTGTATGGGGCTCATTTGCTGCATGGGTGGAGCTGACTGTGTGTGCTATTATTAAACTGCTACGCTATCACCAGTTGGAGAATATCAGAGTTTCAATGTATCGAGAAAGGCAGAGGCTTATCAATGAGAATGCAGATTCTCCAGGTAGAGGTCATTTAATATTTATCGAAGTGGTTCCAAGGAGAGTTTTTTTAGGGAGTTCCTTGGGACGAGAGTCAATCACCACTCAATCAACAGCCACTGCCGAGTGATTAGTTCGAGGTGCACGAGGAATACTACACTATCCCTATGTGTTTATTTACGCTATAATCCATATCACTTTGTTTTTACACCATGCTGTGTATAGGTTAGTTAGCATCTTTGAAATGACTTAAGTACCATTGGAGCTGGCTTGAAGTGATTGCGATTTCATTTGTGATATTGAGCTTATAATAGAAGCATTTAGATATATTATTTTTACAGTATTGTAGGTGACTGTTACTATAAATAAATAATTGTATATTATTGTTAAGTTCTCATTTTTATTAGATAAAATATTAAATTTTTAGTCTTAAACTAAATAATTGTCCTCATAATTCTCTTTAAAAGACAAAAGATCATTTAGAGACTCTTCGTATTCATCTCGTTCTAAAGCAAATTGGTGGAAGCGCGTTATTTTAAGTTTTGCAGCTTCGGAACGCAGAGATTCAAACATCGTTCCAATATCTGTTGATGAGTGAAAACCTGCTAAAACTGGAACGGAATCCACTTCTAAAAATAAACATTCCTCTGTTAATGATTAAAAAAACTACACTACTCTATAAGGAGAACAAT
Source organism: Euwallacea fornicatus (assembly GCF_040115645.1). NCBI lineage: Eukaryota > Metazoa > Arthropoda > Insecta > Coleoptera > Curculionidae > Euwallacea > Euwallacea fornicatus. Next base: position 1,484,587 of record NC_089541.1, on the reverse strand, counting down.
AACTGAGTGAATGTACTATCCTCCCTATGATCACTCTTACTCGTAGTCTCAGCCCTAGGCGCCCAATGAACATTTCCATCAGCATTAATCCATTCATCAAAAAAAGCGGGAAAAGGATTTTTGGTCGGCATGGCTTTTGTTGCTGTTGCCACACTGCTTACTGAGGCGTAAGTGGTACACCCCAAATAAAATTCTAACATATCTTTAATAGTTTTACATTGATAGGCAGGCATGTCCCTTTGCTTGCCTGCTTTATTTGGAGGCTTTTTAAGGCGCACTTCTTCAATACCTCTCAGTGTCAAGTGCTGCATCACCCGCTCAGTACCTATAGTTGCCATGTAATATTTATATTTTAACATTTTAAATTCGCACCTATAGAGCACCTTGGCGCAAGGCTCTTGTAAAGAGGTCCTTCCCATAGATCAAGACAATCAATGAAATCTACATCTGCATTAAATGAGAAGGGAAGACAAAGACTTGCAGCTACACCCTTCCTGCCATTGGCAGTTAAATCACAGCTTAAATCTCCTAGAGACATGTTTGAGCCTTTTAATCTATATTTCAAAGTTGCAGTATCAAGAGCTGATGCTAAGATTGCACTTGAATGATAAGGCAATTTGTGCTAAAAACCCCATTTAATTGAATTGAGAAAATTTTAAATTTTTCTAAAGTTCACAAAAATTTAACTCACATTGAAACTTGTATGATAAAACTCTCTTGCAGTGCCTGGCTGCCTCCACCCATTTTGACTGGCACATAATGGTGCAAATATGCTACTGAAACTCACATATTTATTGAAACTCAATAGAGTATTGATCACTCTAACTGAATCATTCATAATTGAATAAACTTGCTCTTTAACAGTCTCAAAATCATTGTCAGGAAAATGGGCAGGAATGCTGGGGAAAACTAGCACTGACTTGTGTTCAAATTCATCATGCAGATATTCAAGACAGGCAGCTGAGAGCCCAGCAAATGCATTGGTGCAATCTGTAAGCACATGAAAACCCTGCTTTGCGTCATATTTTTTGTTAGTGAATCATAAACAGAACTCACTTGCAAACAATCACATTCTTCAAGATAGTTGCGAATTTTGTCAACAAAATTATCCTCAAAGCCAGTTTTCCACAATTCGGTCCCCAAAGAAAAGCTATCAAATGGAGTCTCAGGATTGCAGTGCTCATACTCATTTACAATATTAACACTCCTGGGATGTAGTCGAGAGTACAAATAATCAGACCACACTTTAACTTCATTTTCCAGTCCATAGTTTTTTCTCATCACAACCTCAGGTTTCTCTATTAGTAAATCATTTTGAAACTCATTTTTGAACTCTTTTTCTTCTTCTTTAACTTCAACTTTGGCACCTGGCCACTGTGTCGCAACCTCAGATGCATTTCCAGGTGAATCATAAAGTTCTCCCTCCTGAGTCAAAGTTCTAAGACTGCCTTTAAGATCTACCAACAACAGTCTCGGAGTATACGTCACACGGCCCTATAGTGTAGTTTTCATAGATTTTGTTTAAGAGTAAGATATAGGACCTTACTTGGGGGTTAAGGCCTTCTCGAAAGAGAACGTCATGGTCGATTTCCGAGGGTTTAGATGGGTTGTACTCAAAGCCGGACTCTTGAATGTTCCACCAGTGAGTACCTACGAAATTGCTGTAGTGGCCGAATTGGAACGTAAGTATCTCTCGTGCAGGCATGTTTAGTTATAATTTAGGGCGAGAGTAGAGTAGTTAAATGGAGTTAAATCAAACATTTTTAACAATAAAGTAAGGTTAACATGCATGCAGTGTACATAGAGAGTAAAAAGTGTAGTTCGCAATATGCGCGTTAAACATTGACCGGTTAGGTTTCCATGCGCAGACAGAACTTGTTAAGACGGCAACTGTCAATATATGATATTTGAAAATTAAGGTTAGTGATGGCGCTCTGCACCTTTTATGGATATGTTGTGTTTTGAATGAAAATCTCTATTTATTAAATTTTTGATACGTTCCATAATTTCTCAGAAAGCCCAACAAATGTCTAAAAAGCTTAAAACTAGCAATTTCCGATCTAACACAAGCTAAACTAAACCATGGACGAAGAGTTCGACGAACCCTTGAAAAGGGCGGTATTAAACAAGCTCTGCAAAATAACCCCATTCATTTCCGAAGTGACTATAGGCCCCGGTACCCTGCACAAACCCAAATCCCCACCTAGAGTTTCATCCCCCACTCCCTGCAAAAAACTCAAAGACAAACCTATAAAGACAAGCCCCAAAATCAAAAGAGGCTTGCCAACGAGACAGCTATTAAACTTGCTCGACTTAGAGCGCCAGGAGCATGCACAAAAGGCATTGAATGAGCGCGTCAACTTGTTCAAAAAATTCGAGAAAAGCCAGGAGGAAGTGGGAAAGCAAATGCGTCTAAAAGAGGAACAGTCTTTGATTGCAGACATGCAGAGGCATGAAATGATGATAGTTAAAGCTAGTCAGAAATTTGATACTGGGCAGTCAACTGCGGTTGTACACATGACCCATATAAGGGAGAATGCTTTGCTAAAGATGAAAGAAAGGCAGGAGAAATTTGAGGCAGAAAAATTGAAGCTTGTGAAAGATGTAGGGGTGCAGAAGATTTATACTAATATTGTGAGGTTCTACAAGGCGATTAATGGTACTATTGAAACTGCCAACGGTTGTGATCCTGAGGGACATAAGTGGTGTGAATCAGTGAAATTAAATAATGAGGAACTTGAGAAGTTAAATCTGAAAGTGCAGCAAGTGCAAACAAGTCTTGGTAGTGAACTAAGTGTAGATCAACTTAATGAGCTTGCACAGGAAAGTGAAGAAATTGCTCTAAAGGCTCGAAGTATATATGGTGACTATGTGACTCAAGTGCAGAGTTACATCCACCAGAAAGTGGTGGAAAAGGAATCAGTTACCAGCAGTCCTCCACCTCAACCTATTGCTCCTTCATCTCAAGTTGAATTGATCCCTCTCACAACCACTGACAACATTAGAATTAGCAAATATATTAGTTTGAAAGATCTCGAATCATATGAAACTGTAATGAAATTTCAGTCAGATTTAAAAGTACAACTGATGCAAATTGAAACAGACCCTGCTTTCAAAGCATTCAGAATTGACTTAAAGAAAGCTATAAACATTCCTGTAAACTCCATATCAGGCATCAATTCTGAGCATCTCTTGGACAAGTACCAAAGGCTGCATGGCCTATTGGCAGGGCAGTCGGTTAATGTTGGTGATAAACAAGTAAATGCATCAAGGCATCCTCAAGGCAGGGTTTTTTGCATGGACTTTCTAGCCAGGAAGTTTGTCATGCAAGGAGACATAATTGTGTCAAGTAGCCCTGAGTCGGCATTTAGTTATGCAACTGTAATGTTGTCTTTGTGGAATGATTTTTTAGAGTTTGGTCAATTGTTGCTTGCATATTTTTACCAGTTTTGCCCATATTTAGTGCCATACTATATTCCAAGGCAGGTGGGAGATAGTGATCAGGAGTTTTATACTAAGTTGGGATACCAGTATAAGGATGGGGAGATTGAGGCACAGGATAAGTTTCTTAAAAGGATGAGAGGTATGGGTAGTTAACAGGAAAGGTTTTCCTATAACACCAAAATAGGGTCCTTGCAAAATGGATATTACTATTTATATAATTATGTGTCTCACCTCATTGACTAAACATGGGTCTTTATTAAAATTAATTTCTAATTTATTTGTTACAAAAAGAATTAATTAGGTAATCTTTTATAATTGTTCTTATTTTCTTTTCTGTCTATTCCAGTGTAAGCTTTCAAATGTACACATATCAGCTTGGAATCAATTTTATGTTTTATTTGCCATCCTCCTTTATTACAGGAATAATGAGGCTTTTTTTTGCCTTAACACTCTCAAAACCAAAAGAAGGCCAAGTATCCCCATTCAACTTAAAACAAAGTTGGAAATGGTTAGCTTCATTCTTAAAGTTAAATCCACAAGTAGACATCTCAGCAACAGCTTTACATGTCTTCCTTGAAACAGTAGGTTTCCAAATGAAGGCCTCATATGGGGCAGCTTTCGAAAGGATTATACAAATTATAGCCAAAGTATGTTTTCTTTTTGATTGTGTGTTTATTAACTACATAATTAATTTTCAGACTTTTATTTCAAAATGTCATGAAGCAAAGTGCTCAGGGGGAGCATTAACTCGACTAGAGCTTCTTGTTAGTCAATACTTGCAAACTCACAAGTTTGAACAGCCAGATGGCTATATAGAGAATCCCAAATGGTAACAACTTTATTACTTAAATATACAGAAGAACAACTTTTATGTAAAATTCAAATTATTTTTAAATATATTTTTTAACACTCAAGTGCCACTTTGACTTTTAATCACAAGTCTTTTATCTTTCAAATTAAAAGCTTCCAACTCAACCTTATTAATCCTCCATACTTCTCCTCCCTCCTCTTTCATAACCGATATAAACATAGTCCCTGTTTGCTTAGGCCCTCTAATGGGCACTACAAAATTTGCTATATTTCCTTTGATATAGTTTTTAGACTGATCAGACACATTTATATGGCCGTCCTTGATGGGTTGTCCCAATAAATGGACTGCTGCCGGATGGTTTCGGACTAGTAGCAGAGCTTCATTGTAGAAAGGGGCTGATTTCACATTTGATTCAATTTTGTTTTTTGCGGCGTACCCCATCATTATTGTGGCGATGCCTCCAATTGAGGCAATTTTCACCAGTTTCATGTTGGTAGTAGAGATTTTACCCATTTTTATTGGGAATAAAGAACAAAATTGCAAAATTTGTTTTAGTTTGAGGTTATGGGCTTTTTTGAGGTAGAAGAATTTGAATGAATGAAGATGATATAAAATATCTGTCAAATAATCGGGTAAATAGATTGGGTAATGAATACAATGTAGATAACGATTTTACCCACATAGGATTTACTTGTTATAAGTTGATTTAAGGGATACATATAACACCACGATAGTCATAAATTCCCTGTATTTGGTATCAGTCCTATACAGAACTGATATTTTTCATTTTCTATATACTCTACTAAACTAGTTGAACAGTTCTAATGTACTCTGTGTCAGTACACTCAATATTTGAATCTGACTTTGGCTTTAACAATCTTCAACAAAGGGCGCGAAAGAAATTGGTTGGTGCAGGTACTCTTTCTGAGATTGAGAGATTGAAATTAGAAAGCAATTTTTTTCATATAGAATTAAAACGTCAAAGGTTTGTAGTTCAATGATGTAAACATATGCTGACTGTGCCACTTATATAGAGTTTACGATTATAGCCACCGCCCTTCCCATTAAAATCAAACCCAAGAATTTTCGTGAAGTAAAATCATGGACAGTTTAAACCCTGCAGAAGTGCTGAAATTTCTAAAATTTGTTAATGATCTGAAGCACCTACCGCGCAGGGGTTGGATATTTTCGAAGATCCAGAATCATGAGTCAATATCAGGTAAATAACATAGGACAACAAACAATAGAAAAGTTAAAATATTTTAAAGGACACATGTATGCAATGGCCCTGATGACTTTTCTATTGGCAAATGACTCAAAGCTAGACCGCCTAAAGTGCCTTCAACTGGCTGTAGTCCACGATTTGGCAGAATCTATTGTAGGGGACATAACTCCTTGTGATGGTATATCTGTAGCTGAGAAGCACATAAGAGAGGATGTTGCCATGAAGACAATTACCAGTCATATTGGTAATTGGTATATGAGGTAAAATTAAGGAAACATGTCTTAGAGATGCTTTTTAGGTGCTGCAGGACTTTTAATATACAATTTGTATAAGGAATATGAGGCTAAGGAAACGCCTGAGGCAAAATTTGTTAAAGACTTGGATCGATTTGATTTGTTGTTTACTGCAGCAGAGTATGAGAAACGAGATAATACTCCCTTGAAGTGCCAGGAGTATTTTAACAATTTGCAGGGAAAATTTGAGGATCCTTTTATAAAGAAACTGGTGGCTTTAGTGGAGGAGGGACGAAAGCCACTTTGCAATGGAGCAGACACAAAAAAATGAAAAATGTTGTTGTGTTGTTGTTTTAGAGAGTATTTATTATTTTTTTAATACTTTTCAGTGCTACTTTTTTGACATAAAATTGCTTACGTTTGTTTTTTCTAGAAATAAAGACACATTATTAGCTAATGCGCTCCTACTTGTAATGAAAATCAGTTTTGGAAACTGCACTTACCTTAATCCAGATATTTATTGTTCTATTGCTACCATTGATTTTTGCTTTTTTTGATGTTTATAATAAAAAGTTAGAAACATGTTTAGTATAATTCAAATTTTATCTTAATTTTTCACATTATGAAATAAAGAGACATTTGTTTCACCAAGCAGAAAAACAATAAATTTATTCCTGAAGCTGCAGAGTTGAAAATGGGCATATGAAGGCTTCTCCACTATTGTGAAATGAAACACTATTTCTTTCAGATGACAACTTTATTGTGGAAGATTGTGTAAATAAAAATCAAACCATCCTTTTTTCAGCATTTAGAACATTTTGCATTCAGCATGCAAATATTTGCTTGAAAAGGTGATATAATTACAAAATAAACAATTAATAATCTTAATAAACACAATAAAATACATTTTATAAAATCCTGTCCAGGCTTAAGGCCCTCTTATTTTCCCTCCACAATATTGTTGTCGGGGGCATAGACCCCACCACACGCGTCATTCGTGCGGATGCAACGAAATGGTATTTTTAGGTCCGAAGGGACTTTTGTACTTTATCCCCACTTCATTAAAAATATCCACCGGAACCCCTAGATTGGTCAAATAGAGTTGACCATTAACGGAAGAGTGGGGCAGCGGTAGTACTGGCAATAGAGAGATTTTCGGAAAAATTCCTGTAAAAATTACCTATTTAGAAACATATATAATTACATGCAATAATCTAACCAGGAGTGCCACAAGATGGCGGATCTAGAGCCAAAACTGGAGCTTTGTTTTTATTTACCCACTCTGCGAGCTGAGGATACCCCTTAGGGGCCTCAGCGTCCGTGTCAGAGAGAGCACAAATAATCAAGTCAGTGTTGCTTGGAAGCTCTGGAACTATTGTAACAGTCCTATTCCTGGTCAACATATACAAAGACAGTTCTTTTTTTATAGTTCCACTCTCCAAAGACACACAAAAGACTATGGTCCGAACTCCGTGGGAAGTCAGTTGCCGAGCAGTGTTAATTCCTGCAGCTCCCTGCCTGGAATTTCACTATAAATATCGCATACAAAAACAAGAAAACATATTACTTGTGAGGCCCACAGAGCACCACCACAGTGGGCAATTGGTGCATGTTATTAGGATTGAGTCGGTGCCCTCCTCCGATTAACTGAATCGCAATCTCCGCCGCAGCAGTTCCGAAGAGTTCTAGATGTTTATCGCAGGTTAGACCCGCCTTTTCGGCAGCCTCAAAGAGTCGTTTTCGTAGACTTCTATACGAGGGAAATATGCAGTAGTTCGCGCATCACGAGGTGGAAATACTTACTTTGAGATACAAGGAATAATTAGTCCGTCATCAGTTACGTATTCGTTAAACTCTTGTTTTGGCACGATGATTTGACGAGTTGATATCGGTTGTGGGGCGATTACGTTCTCGTCATGTCTAGAATGATTGTTATATAATTACTATGATTATTTAGTTTTAATATAGAATTTTATAAGAAACTAATCTGATTTTGAAATTGAAAGCCAATAGAAGGGATGTCTGTAACATTCACTGTTATACTGGGCATCCATGATTTTATAATATAAAAAGTTAACAAGTTTTGATTAAAAATAAAACTAATATTGTCAAATATTTTTAATAATATATATAAAAAATGTCTATAATACTTTGCAATTATAGAATACATCTACTGGCTTTAATAAAGGCATTCTTACAGAGATCTCATATTTTTTAAACCTCCAAATTTTAGTGAAAATTTAATAATAGGACACATTAATACAAGGCAAATGTTGGGAGAACTGCTGCTCAAAAACACCCATTTACATCTAATATACATTACCTGTATTTATTCCAATTAAGCACACTGTCAGAAGAAACTATTTAATTCCTATAAGAACCTTTCAAAAACTCCCTAAACGCACCTGTACTTTTTTCTGTTCTCCACATTACGAACCACATCAGGCCTCTGCGAATTGAGCTCCTCCCAAATGGCTTGTTTATCAAAAAGTGCCAAATTCTTTTCAAAATCAAAATCTCTTTTTACCCGGTGATCTAAAGGAGATCCAAAACACTCCTCATCTTTCCAGCTTTTGCTCCATTGTTTACCACCTTAAAACAACCTCACTAAACATGTTTTAATTACATAACATATAACTACCTTTCTGTCCCCCTTTCCTATTAGGTGTGTTGTTTTTAAAAGACAAATTTACACTTTCTTCAAACCTTTTGCTCAAATCAATATCAATAGGTTTACTCTTATTGAGAACCCCATTTTGGCTTTGTTGTTTTGAACCTGAAGCCTCAGAGGTACTGTGTGATCTCGCTGCACGTTTGGGAATCGGTTTGGCGATTGTAACAATGCTATGTTCCTGTTGCTCTTCAACAGTTTTTTCTATGAACTTTATATCCACAATATCAGCTGCCCTGTAGCATTCTTTATAACTGGAAATTGCTGAGGGAATCAGGTGGGTTTTACCTTATCTGAACTTGCCCCTGGCAAGGAAATCCGTCGCAAAATGCTTTAGTTAGAGTAATTTTGTTCTGGTTCGCTTCACAAATTTCTCCTTGGAAAGTACCAAGCTCTTCACAGCATTTTATTGATACCATAGAGCCTATCCATTGTGCCATTTTTTTACAAATATTTATGACACAGGATCAAGTAAGAATCGAGTGATATTTTATCAATTGTCTGTAAAAAGAGGCACAATGAAAAATAAAAATGTGGGTTAAGGAAAAGTAGCTTGCGGAAGAGTTGAAGAGTCTCCAAGCAGTGGAAGCACGGTGGGTTAATGGGGTGAAATAATACCGTTTTACCTTTAATTTTTAGGGATTAATAGTAAAAATATTTCGAAGTTTAATAAAAATATAGAGAAATTTCCCTGCGGCCTAAGTGTAATTTCACATTTGTCAATGGACATAATGTTGCCGTTTAGTAAAGGAATAAGAAATCGACACAGGATTAATGATTTATCCAATTGCGAAAATATTTACATATTTTGCTTATTCATGAAAACTTCAATGATTTTATGCTTATAGACGTATTTATGCAAGTGTAATCAATTTTAACTAATTATTCTTTTCAAAAACATTAGCTGTTATCTGGGTGAATACGTGATAAGTTGAGAAATTTTCAACAATCTGACAATATGGGTGTAAAATAGCTGATTTTATTGGGGTATCTGACAACGTTGTCATATGGTTAGTATGTTTTCGATGAAATATTTACTTAGAAGCAAAATTAATATCTATGTTAGTTATTTATCTCAGGCAATTGAATTAAATCATCAAATAATCTATAAATTATCGGTTATGAAATGAGAAATAAAATATTTTTATCATTGCAGCTCATATTTCTTAACTTTATGTCAACACTGTGCTACACATATTGGAAACGGTTTTCACCTGAGTATCAAAGATGTCGTCTAAATAACTTTTCGAATATTTTTTTATGTTACATTACTTCTAAGAAGTCTTAAATAAAATTAAGATTTATTTATTTAAAAGTGAACTTAAATGCAGCTCTACTTATGAAAAAATTAGTATTACCCAATCAATTTAATTTTAATCGCATTTTCTCGCCGTGGCGCCACCTTTTAATCAAGAATCAAGCGAAATATTTAACGCCATTCTGTCAAACTGACACTGACAACTATTTTATTTATTTTTAATTTATAAGTGAATTTAGAAACTCTTTCTGTTGTAATTTATGAATTAAACCATCTGTATCACAGACTTCAAATTATTCTTCCACAATAAAGGTTCCCATTATCTCACACCCGCCTCTGAAATTACAATTCGTGAACCTGAATTTCTCTCCAACATGGTGCTAGAAATCACTCAAGAAACCTTCGATAGTGCCGTTAAGGAGAACGTTGAAATTTTGGGCCTCAGCGAGGAGGAGGCCCTCGACGAGGCAATTAAGCAATTTAAAGCACAGGTAAATATTCTTGTCACCACTAATGACAGAATCAAATTTCTTATGAAATAGGGAGTTGATCTCGGCAAGATTTCTACACAACCAATGTCAAAGAAAGAGTTTGAAAACCTAACAACTGCAATTGAGCAGCTAAGAAAGCTGCAAGAGTTAAAGGGCAGTCCTGAGAAGGTTAATACCATTCTGGAACAATTGAAGAATGAGTGTGACAAGGGACTACCACAGAAAGTAGCAGCAGGCAAAGCTGATTTATATTACATCCTTTTGAATACTTATGAAACTTTCAAAGATAAAGTCAATAGAACCAATGTCTTGAAAGCTCTTATTGCCTTGATGACTAAACAACCAGATTTGCTTGATGATAGAGGGGTGCAATTTATCATTAATAATTTAAAGGACCATAATCAAGACCTGAGCTTACAGTGTCTAATTTTGAAGTGGACTAAAGTGTGCTGTATTTTGCATGAATTAAATAGGTATAAGTATCATTATTTGGATTTGAATTGTATAATTATAATAATTTTCATTGCGGTTTAGACAAAAGATCTTTGAAGCTCATATTTTGGATATTTTGAAAGACTTTTTAAAAGACAACAGCCCTGTAGAGCTGATAAGGGACACTCTATCATTATGCAGGGCACTGGTGTTGGATGATGATGTACGTGTTGAGTTTGGCAAGGCTCATGAGCATGCTCGTATTATTGCCACTGAAACCTTGTGCTCCATTATGTCTCTGTTATGTAGTAAGTTTAATCCCCCCAAACTATTTTATAGTATTTGTTTCATTAATTTAATTTCCATGCAAAGAGTTCAAAGGAGAAGAGCAACTCAATTATGATATAATGCTGACTCTGACAGCTCTGATGGTTAGGACTGAGTTTTGTAAAAATGTCGATGATGCAGGGGGCTTGGATTGCATTAAATCTGTAATGGAAAGTTTTTCTAGTAGTGACGTAAGTTGAAACCTGAGTTAATTCAGAGAGAAAAATTTTTTGTGCTTAGAAAATCATCAGACAGAGCTTTAAATTAATTAAAGCTCTGGCAGGCAATGATGACTGCAAGGTCCACATGGTTAAACAGGGTTATGCAGGAGGAATTAACGACTCTATACTGAATAATATTGTAAGAATTAATGTAATGTACTTTTATTTAAATAATAAAAATAAGCTTTGCAGGAAAACCCTCAAACTGTGACTGCAGGCTTGGCGGCTATTGCAGCCCTAACATTGAGAAATCCTGATAACAGCAAAGCCTTTTACGAAGCGGGAGCTCCCGATGTTATCGTTAACGCAATGAAGTATCACATGGATCAAAAAGCGCTTCAAGTATGCCGCAAGAATTTATAGTTTCATTTCTAATAATGTGTGCTTATAGAAAACAGGAAGCTGGGCTATAAGAAATATGGTCTCCCGAAGCAAGTATCAAACTGGTAAATTTCTAGAATTGGGGGTGGAAGACGTGCTCTGTCAGGACATTCAAAAATTTAAGGATATTGAATATGATATCAAAGCAGCGCTTCGCGATTTGGGGTGCAACGTGACTTTGAAAGAGGAGTGGACGGGCAAGGGGGGCGCTTTGACTACAGGCCTGACGCGGCGCGACGACAACAAAGAGAATTGAGGCTTTAAGATTAACAAAAAAGGCTGCTTTAATCTCTGCTCTGCTGTACAACCAGTTGGAAATGATGCTTTAATGACACGTTAACTAATAATTTTTTTAACTTTTTTATACCACTTTTTAACTGAATGATTGATCATTAAAACAACTCACGTAAACGAGGAAATATCAAAGACGTCTTGAATAAATTTATCTGTTATATGTTGTCAATTATATACTTGATGATACATAGCAAATGACTTAATCAACGCCCTACATTTACAATTCTCCTTTCTTAAGATGCGTTTTTAATGATCACCGTTTATGTGAGACATGAAAGCTTAATAAATAATGATTTTTTATTCAAGTTTGTTCTTATTTTTTCTACATTGATTGTGCAACATACAATTGTCCCACAATTACCTGTTGGTATGGAAAAACTCAGGCCCTCTGTATACTCTATGACCTATATATTCCCCACCTTTAACAACTCTGGCCGTGATAAATGCGAGGCGTTCTTAGCTTTACGGTGTAAAATCCCTGATAAAACACCAAAACTACTTATAGAATGCATGTTACCTCTAAGATCATTTAGACAGAAATCCTTGATTGTCCGTGATTAGACACTCGGACGTATTTATCTGTTCGCTGCATGGGCGATATAAAGCTTGTAGCTCAAGGAAGAAATAGTTAAAAGCAAGAAAACGAATTGGTGGTCCAGTGTAGGAAGTTTGAGAACGAAGGACAATAATTTGAAATCAATCCGTGGAAAAGACCTTGGAAGCGTGTGATGGAAAACCACAAAGTTAATATTATTGGAAAAACCAGAAAAGATTATAAGTTGGAGATGTCGTATAGAGCTATCTGTTGGGTGGATCTGCGGAGAATCGTTGGAAAGCTATCTGAGAGCGCAAGTACAACGTGAGGCGGTTTCCAGGATTTGGGGCCGTTAAAGGGACTCTTTTGGGACATGAAAGAAGATATGTCGTTGAGGAAAAGGAATAGTAAAATTCATTTTGCCATAAATTGGTAGAAGACGATGAGAAGTAATATGTATTCGTCTAATATTATACTTGATGACTGGTTAAAATATAAGTGCAAACTGGTTCAACTGCGTTGCCGCAAGTCTTAAACGAGTATATAGGGTTGCCTAATAAAAAAAAACATAATTTCATAATTAATTTAATCCACGGAATAACATTGGCAATGGTGTATTAATGTGATTGTTCTAAAAACCAATTCATACTTAGTCGTTCTTATTATATTGTTCGCATATTATTTATTCTTAAATTTTGCCAATGAAGTCAACTTTATATATTCAGCTGTAAATTCATATAATTTCTTAAAATTACACAATAAAAAATCAACCAATAGCCCAACACACCACATTGCCAAAAATTAGATCTCTCAATCATTTTAATCAATTGTCTTATCAAATTTGACATAGTTGACCGTTATAATTTGTTTATATTTCAAAAGTTTTGAGTTTGTTTTCTTGTAATGTGGAATAAATAAAGGTTGTTTTTGAGCTATTTTTTGCTCAAACAACTTATAAATTTACATACTGATTAGTCATTTGAAGCTTTACGGGGTAAAACATGGATATGCATGAAGAATTAGTAAAATGGGTTCGAAAAATGGGCTACACCGGAAGCATTCCAGAAAACCTATCCTGGCAAGTATTTAAATTATATTTTAACTATATTTCCAACCCCTAAACTAATTGCCATGTTTTTTTATAATATCTAGCATATGCAACAATTCAACTCGCCTTTTATGGGAAGACTTAATACGAAATTGCTGCCCTAAACAAGAAGTGGAAAGGATCCGAAGGGACATTATTCTTCATAGATTAAACTCAAAATCTCTAGACGAACAGGTCAGTTTAAGACTCTCACTGCACTTTACATTACTTTTTATTTTAGGACCATTTTCCATACAAAAATAAAGAAATTGAGATTTACAAGCAGAAGCAGCATCTAGAGTTTAGATTGAAAACTTTAAAAAGTAATATAAGGGAAAAAAAGCTTTTGTTTGAGGGGTTGACTAATAAATGTATCTTAAAAGGTATTTTATTGAGTGCCCAAGTTTCGGAGTCATAATGAGATTGGTTATGTGTAGATGTGTCTGTGAAGGCTCTTGATGAAAAAATTGATGAGTGTGAGCAAAGGAGGTTTTTGCTTGACTGTAAGCAGAAACAGGTGCAGCTGCAGATATCTCAAGTAGAAGACATGCTAGTGAAGCTTAAGAACGTCACTCCAATTGAGGGCAGGGATGATTCAAAATCTCAAAATATTAATGTAATATTTTTTTCCTTATTAACCCTTCAAGCTCAATACTTCTTTTAGGAGACATTAGAACATTGTGCAGTGAAGCTTGAAAAAATGATTTTGGAAGAACAGATATTGAAATGGGAAAAGCTGCCTAAAGCTCCTGCTGATGTTAGTCAATCTACAAGAAAAGATCCAAAACATGAAAGCTCAATTGCAATGTTTCTGTCCATGCGGGAGAGGGAAAATTTTGATGAAATAACTAACAGCTGCAAGAAGCAGCACCAACAGTCTTCAAAGACTATTTCAAAGACTCATATCAAAGTTAAACAGAGATTGTTTGACACTTCAAGGGTCATAATTCAGAATTCCGATAAAACCATTTCTGACTGTGACACATCAAATTTTCATATATTATCTACTATCAGTGATATGGAGGCAACCCCAGAGAGAACCATTGACATCTCAAAGTGTGAATCTCTGGGTCTACTACCCAATAATTTTCTGGAAGATTTGAAAGAAGACCAATCATTTCTTTCAAGCTATGCAAACTCTGAAATTTTAGATAATATGTTTACCCCCCTGGTGGCAGGGATATCTGAAAGATTCAGCTTTAAAATCCCAAAAACTTTGCAGAAAAAATCTGAAAGTAACAAAACCAAACTCTATAAAAATTCCTCGGTTAATAAACTTGTGGAAGAGCTCTTGCACAATAACAATCAAGAGCTAATTTTTCAAGTATTAGAAAAACAAAAGGAGAGTTTGAAAGAAAAATTTTTGGAACTATCAGTTCAAGATAGTGAGGCCGATGAAAATATTGTCAAAGTTACTGATGAAGATGTGTCAAAGTTGCACTATGTACATATTGAGACTGAGCTGAATATTGTAAAGCAGAAGGGGGAATTAAAAGAGCTAGTTATGAAAATTGGACGGAAGAAGATGCATTTGTTGGTGAGTTTATTATTAACAAGTGTTTAACAGTAAAAATTTTCATTTTGAGGGAACAAAAGAATGTGGAAGTATTGGCAATATAGATGATATTTTCGCAAGATTTATGTAAAAATATCATTTTTCTATAATTTTATTAACATTTGACAACGTCGTACGAATATTTTATATTTATCGTGATTCATTCAATTTTTTGTCAGCCAAGCAAATGAATTTTGTCCATGTTTCTATTACTTTTTTTGCCTTTTAGGCCTCATTTGAGCTCAAACCAAATCGTATTAAATTGGAAGAGTGGCTTGAAGCCTATTTAAATCAGATCGCCTTGGACTCCTCAATAAATGCCATTAAAAAACAGTTACGGGAGGTAAACGCCTCAAAATCCCAACACAGCGATGACAACGATCTGAACGTTTTGGCATCGAAAAAACTGAAAATTAAGACTGAAATTGTACGTTGCATTTTGGTCTTTATGGTCGAGATAAATCTATTATTTATAGGCGAATAAAATGAAGTTAATTCAGTGGATGGTGGAAATGCTGCGTGAAAGTCATGAAACCATTGCGGTGACCAGAGAGACAGTTCAAAATAGTCTTTGGCAACTGCGCGCTTTGACTCTGAATACTGATTGGATGAATCCCTTGTTAGGGGATATTACCAGTGTAGAATTACAAGTTTTTCAGAAGTTTCCTTTGAATTTCTACAGAAGATGCTCCCATACGTAAGCGGAGACATCTTTTAGCAACAAAGAAATTATATCACTATATTGTAGCGATCCAGAAGTGTTTTACAGGGATTTGTGCTCTGGAAATCTGCCGGATGTGTCTGAGATTTCATCAAGGGACTTGCAAATGCTTATAGAGATACTCAGAAGTCCTCTGCAGCCGCCGGAAGTACTTTTGCTCGATTTCCTGAAGAGCAAGAGAATGCTCGAGTGCTTGAGAGACATTAAACAGAGGCAACATAAACAGGACTTTTTGCCTGAAAATTTCAGAAAATGTATGTTCATCAGTCTTCTTTCAATGGGTTTCTTTTATAAGAAAAAAATACTATAGATTCGCTTGAAGACCTGAAAACCCAAGAGAGTTATCTAGATTATGCAGTCGATAAACTGAAGTCTTTGATGCTTTCTTCGAGTGCTGCCAAGACGCTGGGAGTGGGGGATTGGGTCAAGCAAACCATGGAAATTTGGTCGGAGATGCCCTACAAGGACTTTATTTCGGTGAAAAGGGAGGTAGAAGGGCACGGGTTTCAGTATTACAAAAAGAGGCTGGCTAGATTTTTGTGATTTTTTGTAAAAATTTATAAATTTAGTCGTCCGAAGTTTTTTTTGCATATTTTGAGAATTTTTAGCACTGGCAACACGGTTTAGTAGAAGATGACGTGGTCTTTGACAATAATAAAAGATAACGACTACAAATGATGCTTTGTTAAGTCGAGTCAGTATTCGATAGGTTTGCCCTTGAGAACGGTTGTGCTCTTAAGAATTTTGAGAGCAAATTAGACTTGCCAACACAAACGTGCAATGTTGCCAAATCGAAAAAACTTGAGGTTACTCATTTAAAAAGGAACATTATTTTAATAATAAATTACCTAAAAATTTATACAATAAATAAGGAACATTTTTTTACTTAAAAACTATAGTGAATACATCAATTTGTATAAATCACTACGAGTGCTGCTATGTATGATGATCGTGTTCGTCCTTTATTTACAACCCCATTATTTACATTTATTATTACACAACCCTTAAAACTACACTTTTAGTGAATTCGGGCGTTCAAGACCATGACATTGAATGATACTAGATTATGGCCTTTTTTTAACTTGGAGCAAACATACTCAAATTCTCCATAAAACTAGTCATGATTTCAAAAAATAAACCCACCCTTTCCAATCAATCTACATCAATCCTCTCCTCCCCCTCGCCCTCCTCTATCGCTGCAATACCAGGCCCTACAGGCTGACAAAACCCGGAGCATTCCGCCGGACTAGGAGGCTTCGCCAATTTACTGGGTTTCTTTAGTATTTCTTCTATTGAGTAAGGAATGGCTTTTCTCGGTTCCTCTTTGGCCTCTTTAGCATCCTCACTGGATACCGGGGAATACTCCAATGCCTGTTGCTGATATGGCATCACCAGGCTGTTACCGAAAGGGGGCCAGGAACTGTGGCTGGGGTGTTGTGCTTCCATAGAGCTATTAGTTGCTATGTGGAGTTGGTGGTGTAAACGGGAGTAAGGGTCGTGGGCGAAATAGGGAGGGGCGGTGGTAGGATGTTTGTGGAAGAATTCTGTTTCAAACAAAGACAGGAGAGCATTACTTTTAATAATTCCCATTTTGTTTTAACGTTATTTTTGTTAGTATTTAAAAAATGTTTCATACCTGATGGCATTGGTTGGTCAGGCCACACCCCACTGTTCCTCAATATTCGGTTGACTGAGCTGACCGAAGGGATGTTGTGGGGTTCGCAGACCCTTTGGGAGATCAGTTGCTCGCGGATTTCCCAAGCGAACATCCCAGGGTTTTCCTGCTTGAAACGCAGGATTTTCTTAACAACAGTTGGGGTGGCTACTTGCTGTAACGGATAGTTATCATTGATCAATGATAGAAATTTTATCGAAAACGTTTTTTGGCAGAAAATTGCACTCATGCACATTGATCATTGATTGATTTGGTCTGCTACATATCGAACTATAATTTACATTTACCATAATAGAAAATTATTCTCGACGAAACATATCACTGGCCAGAGCTTTTTGCTACATAAATAGGAGAGATGGAGTATTAAGTTTATTAATTGCAAAGCCTGGAAATCCACTATTAAAAATGAACAAATGACGAATGCTCATTCTAACAAAACTATAGAATAGGCAACCAAACATACATCTGAGAACAATTTCGCATGGCAGATACCATCTATCTCTTAGATTACGTTAATGTTGAAATTTGGGAGGTTCCGAAGCGAGCTCTTCAGAACTTTCTTTTACAGTAAATAGAGCGATATGCAGCGGCAGGAACCAATAAGGGCGATGGTATTAGAGAGGTTTTTCTCTTCGTCTTTTTTCAGCTAACCTTTAGAGAAAGGGCGATGTTTACACTACGCGGAGTAAATTTTTTTTCTTAATCTCAGACTCATTGAAAGTCATTCAAATACATCGATAAAACCTGAAGTATTCCACCAACAAACCGCAATTTATTGGCTGCTCAAGTACCCGACGGGTTATTAATAATTGTATACTAATACACCCTCTACATCACGCCGCATGGTTCTTTATTGCCACTTCATTCCGCTTTTATGATGTTTGCTTAATCCCCAATTATCATGTCCTGATTCTCTCTACCACCTTGCGACCGAAATAATTCGTGAAATTTAGGAAATCGGCGATCGATGTCAACAAGGGCTAATCTCGATAAAAACATCGTCGTGCATGCACCTGAACCGCCCTATCACCCACCCCGATCTTCTGTCTACAGTTTAGATAAACATCCGAACATCGTACACTACAAAATCAATCATCCAGTAATGGTAATTCTGTCGTCATCGTTGGTCATTAAATTGTTTACCGTGGTCACTCATTTACGCTGCTTTTACACGGAAGAGGCTCATCCCTCTGTGGAACGTTCCAGGTCAAGCGATTGTCAAAAGACGAGTTTCATAGGACGAGAGAGATAAGGATATGAGGCACGACACCACCCTTATGAAGGATCGTTTATCAGGGAGCATCATCGCTGGTAATTAAGGGCGACACACGCGAACTTACCTTCGTTTTCGAGCCGCCAATAGAGCCGGGGCGAATGCTCCCGGTTTCGTAGAATCGGGTCAAGATTTTTGACACGCACCCGTGGGACACTAGCAGCTGTCTTGAGATGTCGCAGGGCCGGACTCCCAAAAGAGCCAGTTCTACGATGCGTTTGCGCACGTAGTCCGGCAAAGGGCGGCCGTTCACGAACACCCCACCAAGTTGGTTCACCCCAGCTTGACCTGCGATATGCATGAGACATTTTGTTTCAACAACGAGTTAATAACTAATTCATCGATTAATTCCAAGGTTATTAGAAATTTGACTAGGTTTACGTCGTGATTTTGCAAATACCCTTATGGAGGAGATGTCACGTGACCTTGGCAAAATTCCCTAATTTAATTGCAGCACTACGCAGTGCGTGCCAAATTGCAGCCGGATCTCATTGTCCAAAAGGCAAAACCATAAATGTTTCGCTAAGTATCAGAAGCGTACAGTCTCTTTTTATTTGCATGCTTGGTTGTGTATCTCTTATGGTTTTCGAGATTTTCGAGAGAACTAACGCAAAATGGTCGCTGAAAATCACTCAAGAATAAGGCAGGATAACAAACCAATTTGCCTTCTATGATGTCAATTATAGTCGCCATTTTAAAGCCGATGTCGCAAATGACACTGACATATATCACGTCTTAATGAACGAGGAGTTAAATTGACAGTTTGATTGTTTGAACCAAACGACCAAAAATAAACGCGCGGTTTTCCCATATTGATGATGTCATCACAGGGAGTTGGACAATTTAAGATTAATGATGAAAAAGTGCGTTACATACCGGTGTGCGGCATCCTCTTCGTTCAGAATCCAACTGCTCCTGCAAAACAAATAGATCCCATTATATCAATGTTATTTTGAGCCAAAGATAATTGAAAGAGTGGCTTGTGTGGCTGCGAAGTGACCCTACTGGTCACGCTTGAGTTTTTTTGCGCACCCCATCGTTAATGGGTCGTGCTGAATTCGCACATATGGGACTATAAATTGTGCTAACAAGGAATGAAGAACCCGTAATGAGATTACATACAGGTTGACGTGCTGACTAGTCAACATAGTCCCACCATCTACCACCATGCAAGGAGGTGAACCGTCAAAATTCGTCCTAAAAACCAATGACATACACGTGCCTGATGACTATGACGGCCTTTTTTCAATCGCATTAAACTGATGCGTACCCACGTATAGGGGCGCACATTTACATTAATTACACACCTTGAACAGAAAAAGATACTTCTTCAAGCTTGTCCATCATGTTGCGGGCTCAGCTGCCTATGTATGTCCCGTGACGTCACTTACTGCACACGGTGACCTATTAAGAAACAATCTATGTGCGTCCGTGTGCGCCCAGTCACTCTTGTTTTAGGCCCACATTATAAATATGCTAATGGGCGTCGTACGATTTTCCACTTTTTTCCCGGTCCCCGTCGGGGGTATTAAAATTAGTCGCTTTTCGTGGCATATTAATATTTCCCATATAAGAAAGTCTCTGACGAGGTTCAACGGGTAGAAGCAATGACTCCCTGTGGTGACGTCATATGGTACAGCCTTGCAACTGAAGAGTGATTGACAACTGTCATCAACTATAGCCACATCGAAGCAACATTACGTGAAACGTATTTTCTATCAAGGATTATCGAAGCAATATCATGTGTAGATCCTATCGTGAGTCTATTTTTGGTCTTCATGTGTCGTTTCGATGCATAAGTGTAATCAAATCTGGTGTTTACGGAGGGTCCCTTATACGAACTCACCGGCATCCATAAAAAATATGAGAGGGAGAAAAATATATACGCCATGATTATCAGCGTAACCGTGACTATAATGTTCATGTCGAGCTTTTCTGAGTGGCATGCATGAAAAATTTAAATATTGATCATGTTTTATGCTGAAAAATATGAAATTAATGTAAATCGAAATCACAAGCGCAACGTGTTCGGGCCAAATTATTCGTGGCGAATTTGCATCCCCCATCACGCATTCTCTCACCCCTTTAATTTGCCTCCTTAAGTCCTTTAGTCCACATTCCTGGAATTACTGTTTAAGTATGAGCATCGTTATAATAATATTAAAGCCTTAATCGGAATACGTCGTGCTATTGACGTTCCGATGCAAAAGTAAATAAGCGGGCGCCCATAAATAATTCAATTATTAAAATTTCTTTACGGTCACCCGCGGCAATCTGGGTGGTTTCCCTTTATAATAACGAGGGATATGTCAATTTACCATGCGTCCGCAGTGGCTCATGCGAAGCCATCTTTTCATACATATGTATTTAAATTGACTATAAAAAGCGACCGCACCAAAAAAAAACTCCAGAGCACTCACATGGTCGAAGGTTGTCTTTATTGTCCGAATTTATAGACCATTGTCCCCCGAATAATAACTGTCATTTAAGAAAGCACCTCTCCTATTACCTGTGGAAACTACTATTTATGTTATAGCTCAATTTCGGTTGATTTATTTGTCTGCATAAAGTTTTGACGACTACTATGGTGGCCATCTTGAATAGAACCGGAAAATTTGATAAGAAAAATATTGCTGGATTGCGATAAGCCATCAAACAAGTTGACAATAGCAGTGACTTAACTATATAATCTGTCAAAGGAAAATTGAACATCAGAAAGCTATTTTGGGTATAAAATGGGTCTAAAAAATAAAGGAAACGTCTCCGAAATACGCATTACACAGGGGCACGGTACTGACAGTTAAATAGGGCTAAATAATCTGAACTAAGCAGGGAGGGAGGGCAACTTGAGAAAATTTGGTTATAATCTTGTTTTCCACTATTTTACGATTTTCTTTTACGAAACTCTATGTCCATACTTTTTCTCATGGGGTGACAGCTACCCTCCAGCTCGTCGCTTCGCACGCCTTTGGCTAAATCAACATTAAAAACCATCCAAATTTTGACTTCCGAAATTCCGAAACCGTTTAGATGAAAATAAAAAAAGGAACCTACGCCACTGAAGTACACATCCTGCAGAAGCGTAGTGATAGGGATTTAAAACAAATTCTATAAATATTATAGACGATTGTTATTTTAAAAATTGTCTTAAAGGAACACGCAAAACTATGAGTTGTAATGAATTTGAATCATGAGAAATTTTAGTAAAAGTTCAGATAAATATCGGATTTTTTTAAATCCACCATATTGACCAATGTTGGCGCGAAAAATAATAAAGGTTAGGGGCACAGTGTTAGAGATCTCAATGGATGATGGATATTAAAAATTATATAACTTTTTATTGCAGGGATCTTGAAAACCTTGAGCTTTAAAAACAATATAAAAATCACGGCAAAATACATCACACAGATCCGTAATGATGAAGACCTAAAATAGATTTTAATTGTACAATTGAGAAATATATATATAAATTGAACAATACTCCTATTAAAAAGATTTAAAACTCAGAAAAGGTTGATATTCTGATTATCGCAAAGCTAGGGTAAACCTTTGGTCCTAAAAAGTAGAAGAAACGCCGCTGGCGGACAAAACTTAGATCACATATGGAAGTTTTACAGCAGTAAATCGACTATAAATAATGTTTTTCTTGATCCAAAATGTTCGTAAATGTTTATTCTCAGAACAATAGGACTCAGCAACGTAGTTATACAGATTAAAGAGGCTAATCCGTCATTAAAAGTAAGAATTTTTATATAAGAAGCTTTGATATCGTTTTAAACTAAATAATACAAGAAACGTCCCCGAGAAACATAAATTGTAATGGCGCAATAACGAAGCGATCTAATATAAAATTTTTAAAGGATTCACTTTAAAAATTCAGGAAATGCAAAATTCAGTGGCGTAGCAATTGGTGTTTTAACGCGACGAATTCACACTAAAAACAAAACTTTAAATGGTAAAATGTTGAACAATTTTGTACTTAATATGGGCATTAAACAAAACGTTCAAAAATGAAAATTCAAATCCAGAATTGTCAATATCAAAATTAGAAAAAGTTACGCTTTAAAGATATAGAGATTTTATTAAAACTCGCAAAACATAGATGCGTATAGGCGATTTAAAAATTGACTGATCGCCAATATGTAATTATTAAAAAGGATCAAAATGGCCAAGTTGACACAAAAAAATAATGTTTTACTCTCAAATCTTCTAAAAAAAACCCATAAAAATCTGGAACGCAAAAAAAAATGCGAAATGTCTCTTTTCTCTATTAAAATTCAACAATAAATACATAATACATTGGCCTAAATACGAAATTAAATCTCTATACTCACCGAACACGGAAAATTTAAAGACCGAAACTTAGCAACGCACAATCATTAGCAACTTTCCCCGACTTTCAAGCGTTTCAGCGGCCGCTAAAGGAGCTCTATCCGGTAGCCGCCAAAGGGCTACTGAAGGTCTGAGGTCGGAACAGAAGAGCAGCAACTTCTTCTCTTTCGGCGCGTGCGAGGGCGCCTCAGGACCGCCCCCTTTACTTTGGCAGATGTCTACAGGAGCGGGCTTGTAAATCTATCCACAATGGCAACGTTGGGGTAAATAATAGTCGAAATCTGGCAATGCGCACTGTCAGTTTGATTTGCAGACATTAATGCGAATTACAATATATGTATGTAAATAAACAGGGAATGAACGATATATTTCCTTGTAAATGACGAACACTCAAATACATGTCTTGAGGGTGGCACTCTCTATTTAAACCTCTATGCATTCTAGAGATGAGTTTAAGGGACCGCAGGGTAGAGCGGTTTTAAACGACAAAAGTGAGACTGCGAATAATGCCAATCAGACGGATACATTCCATACGATATTAACGGGCGCTCTAGATATTTTTACATTTCTTACAGTGATTCTGTGCCGCCCCTGTCCTTTTCCCAACTCACCATTTATCATCGGCGGGTATGAAGAGGCACGAGGGCTGCGTGGCGCGTCCTCCGATTGGTCCCGACTGGAGCTTCGGCCGTCTCCGATTGGCGGCACGTGCCACGGCCGTCACGCATTGGCTCCGGACACCGGAGCCGAAAAAGTGACGTCGCTTCCGGTCTTCTTTTTCGCTCATCGTCCTGCTGCGGTGGCGTGTCGGTCGGGGTTTTTGCTTGCTGCGGAATTCCGAAAGGCGGGCAGGTGCCCTCGAAAATGATCGGACCCGAATTAATGTCTATTTTATATGCAGCGGTGACATTATCGCCGCCGGAGATAACAGCGCCTATTAAAAGGCAATATAAGCGAATTTGTATGCAGGAGCTTTTAAATCGCGATTTAGGTAGGTATGCCCGCTGGGCTGGGGAATTTAACTTCTTCATTTGCACCCGTCAGCGGTAAACCAAACAACTGAAAACATCGCACTTATCTCAAAACTACCCCGGCGTGTAATTACAACCGCACTAACTACCCCCGAGGGTACACACTCATACTCAAATAAAGAGAAAGCATTCAGAATAGATGTACAATACACATGTTACGTAACACAGTAAGGAATCAGTGTAGCGCATCCGTCCAGAACACGGTGCGTGTTGACAGGTGATAGATCACTCTCACTCACCCTCTGCATTATCGGCGGGGTCTACTACAAATTCGACCTGCTTTTGTTTGCGCGTAATCGAAATTATTGGATCGGATTATGGTCACAGATGATGAGTGTTGTTCGTTCAGTTTGAACTTGACGAGATTTGTATTGGCCGAAGAAATGTTCAGGTTTGGACCGGCACGAAAAGACCGTGTGCATCCGATGCTTCTGGAGTGGTACGAAGGCCATGGGATCTTAATTTTTTCTTCTTTTGAAACATATCAGAAGGTGCGTTTGATATCTTCGTGTATCGACGTTTTTTTCGGACTGAAGGACAACGTTATCGTTCGAAAATTAGGGGTTTTTGTCAGAACCACACTCAGTAATGTGGGTGCTGTGCTGAATGGGATTATTGGCGTAAGTGGCCAATCGATAGAGTTTTGCTAAATAGGGAAAAATCTCAGTGATCAATAGAGAGCATCACCCCGGCGTTGGAAAGGTTCGAATGCTTGAGAGTAAAGCTGTACGGTTTTTATTTATTTATTTTTATTATACCTACGTCCGATTTGTTAGACGTCATGCGTCTAACAAATTTTCTATATGCCGCCGTAGATGTGTTTCCGAAATAACCTCGATGCGAAGCGTAATAAATTTTTATCACCTCTCCTTTGTCTTCAGTAAAAAAAGCCATTTTGTTGATAAATTTATACTTATATTCCAATTGCACACAACGCTAAGCGATACCCAGACAAACCGTTAAAAATGTCTTTATTGAACAAAAGTATGGATGTTGTTTCTAAGACACTCTATACGAAAACAGGATTTTTAACAGTCGCTCAAAACTACACGAGTGAACCTTAACAAGCGAGACATGATTGTAATCAGAAAACAAGCTGAATTAAAAAATGTCTAAATTCAAGATGGCGCCCACTAGAAAAACGCGAGTTGATGATGGTTTTAGGAAATCGAAACGTCGTATTTCAAATATGACTTCTCCGCATAAGCTGAGGAAAAATTTAAAACATCTCTCCACAAAATTCATTTTTTCTAATACAATAAACGCTCTGTTTCATGAACATTTAATTACATGAACTATCCGAAACAGTGAACACTGAAATGGAAACGTATTAGGTTCTATAGAGCGAACAGATTTGATCTCTGTTAAGTGAACATATAGAGCTAAATGCAATAAAGGCGCTTGGGCGTTGGTAGACTCTAAGATAGGACTTTCCTGAAATATGCGGGGTTTTCTCTCACATCCCGAGAAGCCGTATAAGTTACTATCCAGGTTTCAGGTGTGTTTGGCGTGACAGTTTCATATTTTTCGTGTTTGTACAGGGTGTCCTATTTGTGATGAGATTATTCAGAAATCTCGCTTAGAAAAAAGATATTTGAAAGTGGTTTATGCGATACTGTGCTAATTTTTAAAGACATAAATCATGACTTAAACGGTTTTTTCATAGGTTTCTTTGCCGGTAAATCAGAGTGAAATTAAAATTGTTAAATTTTAGAAATCTTCTCTAACTTTTCATTTTAAGGGACTTTGTAATTTTGAAAACGGATTCTTATAGATTTTTTTAACGTAGAATTCTGCGGTAATATGAGATTTATTATTCATCTAATCACTTTTGAGATATAAACCAAATTAATTTTTTTAGTGAAACACCCTGTATTTGTTTAATCTGCCGTGTTCTCCTTTTGAAGCGTTTTTCGATAATATATGACACTATAGGGAAACATTGAGAGTAGGATCGGGTAGGTGAGCAATAAAGAGGCAATGATGATGACAATGAGGAATGCTATGGGGATGAAGTTGAAAATCATACAGAAGCAATTGAACTAGTCTAATCAGAAGCTGTAAACGCATTGAATAATGTTGTTCGTTGGGGGGGAAAGAACCATATTCGTTGTTGATGACTTGTTAGTTCTACGAAAGTGCAGAAATCGTGCATTGCACAAGAGTTTAGAGAAGAAGAAAGTACATAAACATATTATACAATACTTTAGTTAAGTATAAAACGCGAATACACTTTCAAGTACTTTTGATTATATGAACAATGCGATTTTATGAACACCCCTAATTGGCACTGCTTCACATGATCGAGCACCCAGATTGCGGTGTGACTATGTTATTTTAATAGCATTTCATTTTGCAATAACTGATTTGTTTTTGAAGATATGGGTGCGCGATAAAGGCTTTTCTCCAGGACTTCCTCATGAGTTCTTGGAAATTTAAAACGAATTGCCACAACTCTCAAATTTTGGCGTTTACTTACGTAATTTGCATTTTTTTTAAATGGGACTTCCTGTATATTTTCCCATTTTCGCGTTCCAAAGAAAATTCTAAACACGTTTTCTCTAACAGTTAGTACGTCTATTTCTTACCGTTAGCTCAGAATGCTAATTTATAAGTTAAAAGTAGTTTTCCTATTACGCAGGTAGCCTGCAACTTAAATAGTTTTTAATTAATACTGAAATTAAATTTTAATTTTAAACTAAAATTAAAATTTAACCATGTTGAATTTTCCCTTTAAGGCATGTGGGAGAAGAAGAGTTTATGAAACTCTGTGCCATAACATTCAAGAATTAAATTTAAGACGTTGTCCGAGAATTAAAGCAGAAACCAGAAGTCCCCATTAATTCTCTGAGCAGTGGTATTAAAGATTATAAAAAAATGCGTTGAGCTACAGGGTGGTCACGTCCAGCAATTCTTCTAGCAAACAGCAGCGGATAATTAATTGTCATTTCTTTTTAATTGTTAATGATTATTTTCATTAATTACTTAATGGATATGTAATAAAAAACTGAATGTGTGATATTGTGAAGAAAAATCGTTTCATTACCGTGTTTTAATTCTATTGCTATTATTTACTGAAGGTAAATCGCTGACTCTAAGCTGTTTCACATGGAAACTATCTTCAATTTTTAAATTGGCATGCTGATGCTGAGAGACGGATATACTAAGTGTTATATAAAATATGTTTAGAATTTTTCCTGGAGTGCGAAAATATACAGGATGTTCCATTTAAAAAAAAGCAAATTACGTAAGTAAAGGCCAAAATTTGAGAGTTATGGCAACTCATTCTAAATTTGCAAGAACTCACGAGGAAGTCCTGGAGAAAAGCCTTTATCGCGCACCGACACCTTCAAAACCAAATAAGTTATCGCAAAATGAAATTCTATGAGGACAATATGATCACACCGTACCTCCAAAAGTCACCTAAATTAGCCAAACCTCGAAACAGTACATTCTTGAACACCGAATGGCGCAACTTTCCCCCAACCTAGCCGTCCCCGCGTTTGTTATGGTCACCGAAGTCCTCACCGTCGACTTCCAGAAATGGACACCCTGTATACGTACGCGGTCACCCCAGTATCCTATACAGAGTTGACGTGAACTCAGCAAAAAGAAAAAGAGTGCTTTTACCGCAATTACGAAATCTAGACGTAGGAATTAGAAAGTGCGGCGAGGAGCCCCATTTTCATGAAACATCACGCAGTTAATTAAGTGAGTTTGCACTGGTCGTTTACCCATCATCAATCGAAGGATTCGCGCAAAACGCGAGATCGTATATAAATCAATGAAAGTCCAATTACGTCGCTCCAATCAGCTTGTTTTGATGTTGAATAATTCCGATAAGAGACGACGTTCTGCAGGTGCAAATCAGCCCTTAATTGCGGGCGCTTCCCAGTCATCATCATTTCCACAATGGTCGAAACAACCAAAAAATTGCCTCTCTATTAAAAAACTATTTTGGACAGTCGCGTGCGTTAAATTTCCTCTTCGGTCGTGTTATCTCCACATACACTCGTCCTAATAGTAATTACACTTAACTATAATATGCATTAATAACAAACCATTTCGAGTCTTCGCGTTATTGAGGAAGAACGGTATTCAGACCGTGAAAAATTGCAAAACTCTCCTTATTAAGGTAATTATAATAACATTAATTGACTAAGAGCTGCGTGTGTGAGTAATCCCGATTTACATAAATAACTAATAAAATGTATTGGAATTTATTTCTTTTTCTGCACACATCATCTGGCGTGTGCGGCGTAGTTACCACACATGTTGTGTAACTACGCAAAGTTACGTATGTCGCTTTTTTTCCGTTAAATAATGCCAAAACGCCATTATTAGATCAATTAGCATAACTCTGTACGGTCGATCTTGTGTTCGAATTAAATTTGGAGCAATTGCGAAACGTCGAAGCGAACTAAAAAAGAATCTGTGTTAAATAATGTAAATAGATTAATACACCGCAGGACAAAGGTGCATGGTAATGTCGGATTTAATTAAGCAAAACTTGGCTCTTTAAGTGCACTTTGTAATGAAGCCCATTATTTATTGAATTTGTTACAAGGCTTCGATTCATTAGCCGGCAATATCTAGTAATATGGGCTGTTTCACAATGAAATTTAAACATTTTGGAACTTTCACGCGTTCAGCGCCTGAAGGGTCACCAGCGGAATTCAAGAAGCTGCAAAGGGAATATCGCAAAGGCCGGATTTTCCTAGACGACTTTTCGAGTTTTTTTTAAATTTTTAATTTTATTATTATTTATTATTATTTATTATTCTTATTAATTATTCTTATTTGTTATTATTATTTATTAATTTTTTTTTAATTTTCATTTGATCTGAGAGTCACCCTAAACCATCCCTTTCATCACCTTAAAAGCACCAATTTCGAAATCTATTAATAAGCGACTATAACGCTTTTTTCTTGGTCACTTTTTGCCGTCACACGCACAAACCACCGAAAGCAGCTGTTCCCCATTTTCTCTCCTCGTTCTACCTGAAAATACGCCGATTTCTGACTAAGATAAAGCACCCAACATTAGTTATATTGCAGGTATTAGGTCAGTTTTGGCATTTTGGCATCGGTCGTTAAACTGTCATTTACGGTCTCTCTTGCGGCCGGACCTCGCCGAGTCCAAAAGAATCATTTACACGCGCAGCCTCAGATTGAAAGCTGCGACCTCCGTGAGGCGTTATTTTCCAATACAGGAAATAGGAACATTCTTTAGGTTTTTCTGGTACGCGATTGTTTGCAAATCAAACTAAATAATCGCAAGAAGTAGACCCGGCCTTGATAGTGGTGGGTCATGGGTGACGATCGCGCTACCATGGGTAAATATAGTAGGTTTATTCAATAGGGAGTTTTTTCCGTTAACAATAATAACTCAGCGGAGATTCATGGTCAGCGCCTTATATTCTTCTTCGTCGATCCATGTGGAATTTTCATGATCACACAATGGCCATTAGATCTCCATTCTGTACGTCCCCGGTTGCTCACTGATCGGGGCGAAACCTTCGGAGACGATCAACGAACGCACATTCTCGTCCTCCGAAAAGTTAGAGCTCAGACTGGTGGGTCCGACGTGAGTCACAATTTCTCGGAATTCGACTCAGTTTGGAGCGTGGCGCAAACCTTATGGTCGGCATTTCATGTGTTCGCCCCGCACGCCCCTGGTTTTTCACGAATTCGCGTGAAATCTTCAGAGGCTCTGTGGAGACGTACAGTCAGTCAAAGTGAAACCCGGAAACTAAGTTTATTTGGCATAAGTAGCGAAGTAAACAGACACTGACGAGGAACGTGTGGTTAAAGAAGAAATTGTGTATTGAATGCAATAAAAAATAAAAAAAATTATTCGGAAGTTCCGCACACACGCCTAGCACTAAATGAAAATCAATTTTCCACCTCAAAATGAAGCTCGTGCATGATTCAAATAGCAACTCTAAACAATATTCAATTTTACCTTAATTTCCTTCGTACTTAATTACGTCATTTAGACGGTCGGGTATAGATTTTACCAATTTCTCATAACACTCTGTTGGTATCTTTGCCCATTCTTACCTTACAACAATTTTTAATTATTCCCTACTAGAAATTCGACGTTTTCGTGTAGCAGCTTTTAACTGACACCGTAAATTTTCAATTATGTTTAGATCTGGACTCTGGGGAGGCGTTTCTGTTACTTTAGAACAATCATAAAGTAGCCATTGTCCCACTTCCAGTGCTTTGTGCTTTGGGGCATTGTCCTGGTAATATTTAAATGACCTTTCAATTCCCAATTTCTCCGCACTTTGCTCTAAATTCAGCTTTAAATACATATTTTGACCCGTGGTACTTTCAATGGAATGAAAGCTCCCAGGACCTTTTGCCGACACGCACACCCAGACCATAAGAGCACCTCCTCCGTGCTTCACTGTCGGCCGTAAATTTTTCCTTTTAACGCCCCGTTGGGTTTTCTCCAAACTAGTTGTCGTCCATCTGAGCCGAAAATGTTGAATTTGCTCTCATCTGCGAAAATTACGTCTTTTCAGAAGTTAAAATCACTTTCTTGGTATTCTTCCTCAAATCTTAAGCGTTTGACTTTATTAGTCTTACTGATCCGTGGTTTCTTTGGGCCGCTCTACTATTTAGATTATGCTTACCTAATAAGTTTCGAACGGTTTGTGGATTAACGACCTTATTTTGATATATTTTTACAATTTTCGCCAATTTAGAAGCAGAAATGTTTGGATTTTATGCAACCTTTCTTAAAGTTCACCTTCCTCATCATAATCGTTGAGAACCTTCTAGGGCTATTTCGCACACTGTTTTTAATCCTTTTTGCATTAATATAACGGTCTGTAGAACTCTGCACGGTTGTACGACCCCTATTGACCATTTAACCTATTTGACGGTAAGTTTTTCCGCTTTCATAATGGTGGATGAGGTTTCTTTCGGTGACGGTGGTTTGGCCCCTTTATCGACCCGTTGCGTACAACAATTAATTTTAGATACACGAGGGTAACATTATATAGAAAATACGCAAAAATTGAAGCCAAAAGCAAAGACTGAACACCGAACTCCTTTAAATGTACATTTTTTATTAAATATCTTGGCTATACCAGTTTCATGTCGATATCAACAATTGATTTTTTTTAATATTTAACAAAAAAGCAACATTTTTGGAATTCTTGTTTATCTACCAGGTCCATGCAATAAGACGATTAAACAGCCAATTGTGTTGCTTTAATTTTTTAACATAAAGAAAAATTAATGGAAATAGTTCATGTGTACGAGTTTCGTCGTGACTTACTGCATGTATAAATTCAAGCCCATCGAAATTTGTGTTGGAGGAATCAGGCCTCTACGTGAGTAGGAATTTTTCTAAACTAAATTAACATTTCGGCCAGATCTCGGGCCCACAATCAGCACGTTGTATCCTCGCGCTTCATGCCTCGCAATTTCCACCATTTTGAGTGAATCTTTCAGAATTTGTAAGGGAATGTGCAAATTGAATTCCTGCGAAATTTGACCAAGAAATAACGATATCGGGTCGGGTATACCGGCTAGGAACTGTTATAACGCAATCGGAGGCAAAATATGGCCGCCGCCAGCTCCGATTTTTGTTTGACAATTTCAGTGTTGCCACACCGAACGCAACAGAGCCACCTGCAAAAAGTCGAGATTTTTTCAGAAAAAACCGCACTGAACTGTCAAACCCAACTTATGCGTGCGCACAAAGTAAAATCGATGACGTAAGTGCGTCACGTCCAGTACACACAAACAGCCCCAAAACGAAAGGAAATTAATAAATTTCAGGTCGCGTCTTGCGTGTTCCAGTTCCCAAATTACCGCGATGGTAAAACGCGATATAACAAGGGTTTCCTATGCTGCTAATTATGACGTTCTATGTCAGGTGTACTCTCCTAAACCGAATTTTCGCGCCCTAAAACGCCAAAAAAATGCATCGCCCACAACGTGTCTTCGCGCTGGAAATATATGGCCCAGCTGCGCATTTGCCATCATCATCATCATCAGAGGAAGGAGAAGTAAATTAAAACATTTTTCAAGGGGCGCGTGCGGTCGGGTCGTAAATTTCCCCAAAAACGCTTAATCGAGGCTGTAAAGTGAAAAATTTTGACTCTTCGCGGAATTATTGGTGCTGATCAGCGCAGTTACGGGCACAATTAAGGATTGACAATACGTTGACCTTCGCGCAAAAGCGGCATAACGGCAAGACCGCTTTTGATCATCTGCATATCGATATTTTCCCAGCATAACCGAGACGACAGACATATCAACAGCCAGCGCCACACGGATGTTTTGACGTATTCGAGTGTCTCTTCAACGTAACATTGCCAAATTTCTCATCAATTGAAGCAAAATAATAGTAGAGCCTTAATTATTTTATACCTCGTAGCAGATCTAATTAGAGCACTTTTGGACATAGCTGCGCGCATTCAGTCCGGAAAAATTACCAGGTTTTTGCGCAATTGTTGTTATTATGAGGATTAACAAAACAAGCGGTGTAAAACGCATTTGTAAGATTATGCGAAAATTGAATTTCATTAATGTTTGTTTCATGCGGCCCAGGCAGCAATTAAAAAATAGAAAGCTTTGCGCATTATTACCAGTGTCCGTATATTAATTTAATGACATCAAAACGCATGTTTTATAGTTTCCTATAATAAACAACATACCACGTATTAACAACGGAAACTTGCTTAATACATATTTATTTGTAGCTTCCACCAGTAAGGGGCATATTATAAATCTTTAGTTTGAGAATTTCCCCGAGATGGCAACAACGCGGCATAGATGACAGGTCACATATATATAGATTGTAAGTGTCACCGAACTGCAGGCGTAACGCACGTGATTCAAAACAACTATTGGGTCATGATGACAGGTGTCAAATGAATTTCTGGAAAAGTGTACAGAAAAATTCTTCGCATTAATTAGGAACAAATGTGGTAATAAAGCTGTTACCATTTTAGGTAATTTCAATATTAACCAATTAAGACAAATTTGGCACAGAAATCGAAGCTAGACATAATGTTCCTCAATAGTTGGCAACCTCGCACAAGCTATAGATGAAAGATAATCACTAAGCGATGACAGAAGTCAAGTGTCAAGCAATAATTTAACAGACGTCGTCGAAAATTCTTTAAATATCCAAATCGAAACTAAACCGCGATATATTTTTTGATAACTTTGACAGATATAACACAAGCAATATTGTCAAAAATTCGCAAACTTTAATAGCGAAGATACAATGTAGACACAAATTGACGTTTGTCGAAATAAAATTAACGCGGATTTGGTAGAAAAATTGGAAAAAAGAATATTTATTTTACACAGCAATGGGCGTCCTCCACGTTTATCGTCACAATTTCAAACATTGGTGTCATACGTCTAAAATGTGTTAAAATTGACACGTGCTAAACGGAATATTAACACTAAAAGTGAAACCAAATGTATTGCTCTACTTATTCGAGCGAAGCTTCTCCCAGTTTGGTGTCCACCAAATAACATTAACAAGTGTGAAACAACGCTGCAAGCGTGTGGTCAAAGCCCTTAAAACGAATATTTCAAAGGACTTTTGAAATTCGCAATATCCATTTAAATATAACAACAAGGCTTCATCAAGTTTGACAATCACCCAATGACAATGACAGATGGCAATATGCCATCTAAGCTCAATCGTCAAAAGGTCACAAATCTTGGCAATATATGCTCAAGTGACAAGTATCAGAAGTGAATAAATACAATTTCGTCACCATGATTAATACCCACTTAATCACGTTAACAACGTAAAAAAATTACTTAAGTGACATCGTCCAGGGCGAAGAAGAACAAACCAAAAACCAATTTTTCCAATTTGGTACCGCTGATGCACGAACAACTGTGAAATTGACATCCGCGCAAAACAATGTTGCCATTTACCGAAGAATCACAAGTATTTGATTAATTTCCTCATTACCATTTACCTAAAAAATTAATTGTCCAACGCAAAGTCTTAATATTACACCCTTGGTACCACCGCTGCGTTACCCACTTTTAATGTCGCTTCAGATTTAAACATAGTTAGTTACATAATATCAATAATAGTTCGGATCAATCAAGAGCAGTACCAACTCAGGCAGTACCACACACTGAAAGAGCTGCGCGGATGTGGAAGTGAAACCCCGGAGGAGGTGGTGAACGATTTGAGCACCTAGAAAGTGTGCTTTTGGTACGTATATAAGCCACGAGGAAGATTTTAGACGGAGCAAACTGCTCTCGTGTACACACTTCGATCATGAAAGCTCTGGTAAGTCTTATGGGTATCACCTGTGGTAGTGGCGCATCTGTGACGTAATCGGGGTTTGTATCGGTGATTTCTAGTGACGAATTCGCAAATACCGGGTGTTCAGCAGTGACAAGCAATAGGATTTTTATGGGTATCATATCAATGTGGTACCTATAAGAAAAAGTGACAAACACCCGGTATAGTATTTTCAGTGCGGTTGTGAAGTGTGATTTACCCTGGTACCACTCCAAACTCACGAAGTTCTAATTTGACATTTATGGGATTTACCAAAATGGCGGTGTTTGTTGTCGAGACGGAAATCAAATTGGGTGCTGTTTTTAAACCGCCATCTCGAAAACAAATGCTACCAAGACGTAACGTTGCGGAACCCGCTTTTGGGCGCACAATCAGCTGGTACCTTTGGCGGTGCTTGAATTTTGGAAAACAATTAACGTAACTGAAATAAAAAATTCACCCCTTTAACGAAGTTAGTTAAAAAACATCGTTTTGGCATCTAGCGTTGGTGTTAGATTATTGAAAAAACAAACGTGTATCTATCGTTTCCGAGTGGTACCAATTAGTCATCAACCCAAACGATGAAACAAAAAAATGTAGAAATGAAAGCAAACGCCAATTACCGTAATCAAATAATGGTACCGATGTACGCGGTACTGCTGTCGAGATTATTCAGCTTTTTACGCGTTATGCAACCGGGTAGCACACGGCAGCAGCAGGAAAAGAAAGTGGTATCCAGCACTGTATGTAACTTGCTCGCTCGACATATGGTTCGAATGTTCCATTTCTTTTCGGTATGTAGTTGCGGGGTTTCCGCAATCTGCTGGTAATTAAATGTCGTCGTAGTACCATTAAACAAATGATTGCTACTCTTCAATTACGGCGTTGTAATGGAATTATGTCAGGGTACTATAGTGGTACTTGCACATTGATGCATTAATTAGTGTTTTTAGTTAGTTAATTCCTTCGAAGAAACGCATGAGAACACCTAGTAATAAAGTTGCCATTCCATCAAGAAGATAAATGGTGAAGTAGATTTCCGATCATTAACATTTATCTCCATTTTACAATCTGATGGGAGGAGCTTTGAGCTTTTTGATTTTTCGAGAGAATTCCATCGACATGGTACTCATTTTCAGTTCGATTTGTCCAATAAAAACGACGGCATCCTCGGCTTCAAATATCTCCTCTTCTCTCCATTTCACAATCTGCCGGAAGCAGATTCTAACTTTATCATTTTTTCAAACGAACCGATCGATACGGCACTCATTTTCGGTTTTTTCCGAAAATACGATTAACGGGTCATTTAAACCGTCACCCACGTCGGCACCTTCCTCAAAATGAATCCCCTTTCAGCTCGTTATAGGCACATTGTGCCTCTGCGTTTGCGCTTTAGCTGCGGAGGCTGAAAAGAAGGACCAGACCAAGGAGGTGGCTCCGCAGGAAAGCAAAAAGCAGGACAAACGGGGTATTCTCCTTGGAGACCATGGATTTGGAGGAGGTGGTTTTGGAGGTGGTGACCTTGGAGGACACGATTTTGGAGGAGGAGGTTTTGGCGGAGGCGGATACGAGAGCGGCGGCTACGGAGGCGGAGATATCGGCGGAGGCAAGTCTCTCCTCGTACTTCACTATTACCCAAATCTGAAAGGCCCATCTCACTTTAGGTCATGAGGAGCACGTGAAGACCGTAGTGGTAGAAAAGAAGGTTCCAGTGCCATACACTGTAACCAAACACGTGCCGTACACCGTGGAAAAGAAGGTGCCTTATGAGGTCAAAGTGCCAGTACCACAACCCTACACCGTAATCAAGAAGGTGCCAGTACCAGTAAAGGAAATAATCAAGGTTCCCTACATAGTACCCCAACCTTATGAGGTGATCAAAAAGGTTCCAATTGAGGTCAAAGTGCCAGTGCCCAGACCCTATGAAGTCAAGATCCACGTACCCCAGCCCTACACCGTCGAGAAGAAAATCCCTGTACCAGTAAAAGTACCAGTACCAGAACCATACACTGTCTACAAGAAAGTTCCGTACCCAGTCAAGGTTAGATTAGTCGAACTAGATTAAATATCACTTTAATATTGTCATTTCTTTATAGGTTGAAGTACCAGTACCACAACCTTATACTGTGGAGAAAAAAGTACCATACGAAGTAAAAATTCCCATTGACAGGCCATACCCAGTTCACGTACCTAAACCCTACCCCGTCACCGTTGAGAAGCACGTGCCTTACCCCGTAGAAAAACCAGTACCCTATGAAGTAAAAGTACCCATTGACAAACCATACCCAGTAATAGTACCTAAACCCGTTCCATACCCGGTGAAAGTGCCAGTACCCGAACCCTACACCGTAATCAAGAAGGTACCAGTCGAAATTGAAAAACCCGTGCCCTATCCCGTGAAGGTACCCGTTGACAAGCCTTATCCCGTGTACAAAGAAGTACCAGTACCCGTTGAGAAACCAGTACCTTACCCAGTAAAAGTACCATACCCAGTCCCCGTTAAAGTGTCACATCATGAAGAATCTGATTGGTCAGGATCTGGCGGCTATGGTGGTGGCTATGGTGGAAGTTCAGGGGGTGGCGGCGATTGGGGACATTAGTAGTCACTTACTTCTGTTGTTATAAAGACATTGTTTAATTGTCAGCTGTCTAATCTTGTAATTATTATTGTCGAACAAAAGTCAAGTTCTTGCTCTAAATTATATGTAGATTATTGTACAGTAGGGGGCGTTGCTCCTGGTTTATACGTCTACTTTGCGCGCCCAGCGCCTAGGGGGGCGTGCAGTATTATTGCGCAAGGGACTGTGTTAGTTTTTTTTTGTATTTATATTATGCGCGTTTTTATTTTTTAATAAATAAATGTGAATTTTGAAGTGTGTTTTATTTGAAGCTTTGTAAAGCTTGGCATGACGTACATGAACTTCTGTGTAAATGAGAAACTACGGACGACGGTAGAGAATTAAGTGACAAAAATTTGCTTTCTCCTCCTAAATCCATGGTTGTAGAATGTCAGAACTCTCTAAACATTTTTTTTAATACCTCAAAATTTTTTAAATCAAAAACAGGCCACTCATGATGGTCGACTCATGCTTAGGAAACTGTATGACGGTTGAAATCATGACATAACCGCATATCTCACAAATCTATGGTTGAAGCGTGATTGCCCCCTAAATATTCTCGTCAAGTTATTCAAAATTCAGTTCCTCATATTTCTTAAGCTGACCGAGATAACAAAATCTGGTTTGTGCAGGTTTTCATACTTGATCGAGACGATTCATTTTTGATTTAAATACAAAACGGGCAGGTAATGTTAACGAGAGCTCTGTACACCCCACATCAGGCCGTCGAATTTATAAATACATTTCGCACAATGCTAAGATGGCGTCCCTTTTTATTCCCCATTCGTATTATATTGCTTTAATTTACGCTCAAGCAACTCTTCTTCAAAAGCTGCAAATGCACGTTATTCCCGTCTCGAATATGAGGGCCTGGAGGCTCTAAATTTCGCCATATAAAACCGACAATAATCGCAATAACGGATTTCCTAAATTGCGCCGATTAAGCCACAAGGTGGCGTTGCATGAGCGCTTCCGGGCCCACTTCACATTACTTATTTAAATAATCTCTGATTTCTATCTGTGTGTGTGAATGGGCCTCCCATTTAATGGGTGAGGTGTCGATTCGAGTTTAAAATTCCCGCATAATAATGCCTGTCCCCTCCGCCATATTTTAAGGGCAGATTTTTTTCAGTTATGTCAATGTGTCAATGTCATGGCGATAGAAACAAAATTTTGGCAAACTTAAAAATGGCGGAACAAAAACCGTCAGCGGGGGACAGTGCCTTGACAGCGTAGAATGGTAGAACATAACATTAGTCATCACTTTTGAGTATTTATGTTCTTTATCTTTTACAATTCTTTGTGAGCTTC
Organism: Euwallacea fornicatus; assembly: GCF_040115645.1. Classification (NCBI taxonomy): domain Eukaryota; kingdom Metazoa; phylum Arthropoda; class Insecta; order Coleoptera; family Curculionidae; genus Euwallacea; species Euwallacea fornicatus. The sequence continues at coordinate 1,446,373 of NC_089541.1, read as the reverse complement.
AATTATGTTTTTTGCCAGAGAGGCTGAAATAAAGGAACATATGCAGGGCGCCCTGTAGGCAGTAGAACTTAAGAAATACCATAATTGATCATAAAGTTTGAACGAACGTTTGATGTTCAAAGGCAGTTTATATCGCTGGTAATAACTCTAGTAATGCTAGAGGTGGGTGCATGCATAACAGAAATACTCGTCCCCAAAAAAACCACGGAGCAGCTATTATCAAACATCCCAAAAACTTAATTAAAGCTATCAATGGGCGACATAACAGAGCTGTTTTAACGTGACACAGCCCGGGATTATGGACTTTGAGCAAGAAAAGACATCTTGAGCACTTTCCAGTTGAAGGGGCCATTTCAAACTGGTCACCAGTGGCGTAGCTCGCACCAACACTGAAGTCTCCTTATGTAGTTGTTAGGAAGTTCAGCGCGCCACTGAAACAAGCTCTTGTCGAGGGATAAAAGAGCTCATCGTTTCCAGAAAGCGACGCCAGAAAGTGGGAGGCGGGTCTTTCCTAATGAGTTCTCGGGGCCGACAAAAGATGGTCCCTAGGGAGCGCCGCTATCGGGACTCGCCAGGCGTCCCGTCCAACCGAGGAGAGGGCGATACGCCCACAGTTCCACCAAGGAGCTCCTCGCCATGGTTAATCTCCTGTTTAATTGAATTTCCTCTGGTTTTATTGTGGAGATGTGACATTGCGACATGCATCGAAACTAGGCGAATGGTAATGGTCTCACCGAAAGGCCATCATTAGTAATTTGGAGCACGGTATACAATCTCTTCGAGTGTGTTAAAAGTAAATGTTCGATTTGTGCAACTTTGCTGTAGTCACGCACCAAAAAGAACGATAATTAAGCAGCTATGAATTAATTGGAGGCCCACTCTTAAAAACCCAAACAGCACTATCTTTTAACACCTTTCCTCGAGACAATGATCAGTGAATCTCGCTTAATAAAAGGGTCGGTGATACCGCGGATAAGAACCGGGTTATTTAGGAAAATACCAGGCAGTACCACATTTTATTAACTGAATTTAGAAAACACCCTTTATGCTTTAAGGCGTTTTGACGAGTCATGCAAAGTGGGTATAATTGCTTTATTTATGGTTTAGATCCCAGACGTATTTTATACAGAACGCCTGAGGTAGGTGGCATATTCTCATTCGCGATTCATAATAATGGAATTTTTCGCGACCCAGCCAAAAAATTTTATTAGCCAAATGTATTGGACAAATTCTCACTCTCACCTGACTCTATAGAATGGGCGCCCAGACGACAGCAAGATAATCATGAACTTTCCTTCGCTTGGCGATTCTATAGAATTCACAGTATCGCCCACACCTGAGCACACATCGTTAGCGTACACCATTATCACTAATTTGCGCCACCAATCATTACCCACAGAGCATTTAAAATATTTAAAAACCTCACTTAATCATAATTTACACACTTCTCAACATCCATATCTACTGTCGTTGTCTTCAAAAACTTCGACTTTTCGATCATATCACGTGATCATTATTAATAAAACAACTGAGCTGACACGTCGTCAAACAATTGCCTATCAAGCGGATATCCGGAAATTGCCCAAATCTTGATGACGAAATGCTCTTAATGTCGTTTTCAATTCCTGCGCGCCATCAGCACTAGGTAAACTACTCCGTTTGCTACGAGTACTTATGTACTTGTACAAGGCTGTGTCATTTTGTAGCCGGGATCTTTTTGTATTAGCAATGAAAATGAGTTTTCATTTTCAGCGGGGCCGCTTCGATTCTGCAATGACAGCTTGATCTCTCTCGTTTCAGCAGATTTTCCATTTTTGCTGCTTAATTGAAAATCGGGCCGTTTTTAGCGCGGCATCAGGCCGTGAAACGTGACCGGCGCTTATCAGTTTTATTGTGCCACCCGCATTTGTTTCAATTCTATTTTGATAGAGAGGCACACATACAGCTACATCCATTAAAACTTGAACCTTTCCTTATTATTCGTTTCGCATTTTACATGTAACACCAACGAAATTACGCAATATAAGACGTCACCTTCAAGAATTTGTTATTTGATACGAACCGTTGAAACGGTCATTTGAAGCGGATAGAAGTTGACAGAAAATTTAAAGGGACCCTGTAGACATATACAAACGTTAAAATTCCAATAAAGCGCGTTAATGTGCAGTTCTGCGAAGGGCCGATGTGATTGTCAAACTAAGCCTGAGCTGTACAGATTTGGTTAAAATTGAATAAGCACAATCATTACATATCTAAAACAAATGACTACAATGGCGGCCATGATTGAAAAATGGCGATGCACGGGGGTATTTATTACAAGGCTTTAAGCAGCTGCAAATAAATCTCCCTTTATCTACATATCATGTATTTTATTTAATACAACGAAGATGAAGGATTTTACCCATCGAACTAATCAATCCAGCCTATGCTTCTTTATAATAATAAATATCAAAACTGAAACCTGATTCCATGCCTATATATTACCCATAATTATTAGGTCTCAAGTCGATCATTATGTTATTTACCTGCTTACCGAACAAGCCCGTTGAAAGTGATTATTTGCCGATAATTATTACTATATAGGCAAATTAGTAGGTTGTTAGATTGCGATGTCCGAAAGGTCTCAACCGCACCTTTAGATCAAACTTTATTAGGCCCTTACACTTGTTCGGAAACCATTAACTCTCAATTGCGGATGCTTTAAATTATTCAACACGCTGATATGTTTTACTTTCACTTTCCGATAATTGATTAATCTCTTTACATGGTTTTATGGACCTGCTTTCAGAATCGTACATCAAGCCAGATGCATAGGATATAATCTTCGATTAGGTAATTACTTTTTATCGTTCCAAATTACCGTAATATAATTAAATTCTGATATAACACATGCATCTATTTTTCTACTCTCATTGCCTTAAGGAGTTGTCCACAGACCAACAAATATGCCGTCACCTTAAGGGGAAGGAGGGGCAAAATGGACGCTATCGTGGGAAGAGGAAAAAACTGGAAAAACACAGTCTCCGATTGAAAGCATCAGGAGCCGATGGCAGTGAGAGAGCACCAACTCGAAATCGGAGTAATGGGGAAAATGGTGATTATTCTCCAGAAGCCGAACCGGAAGCGTGACATCACAAAAAGTGTTCCAGATTGGCCCGTCCCAAGGCTCTTTCCAAACCACTAAATTTAAGTAATTTTGCTATTCATAGTTTCCCCAAAATGTTTAACAGCGGCGCCCGGTGGAACGCCCTGTATGTGGATTGTCACTGTGTTGCGAAGCTCCGCTCTCAAGAACAACTATGCCGCCACCTTGAGGAGAAGGAAGGAAGTTGGGTAGTTATTAGTTTTTCCTCTATATTTTTTAGACAAATGAATGTTTTCTTGTAATTCGTTCTTTTTTGTAAAATACAATATTTATACCCGTAAAACCATAGGTTTTTCATTTAGGGCGAAATCATTCGACGCGCTTCGCCCATTCAAAAAATTCATTTTCGTTGGGTGAGCGAGTTTGGCTTTGACTCACTGTATGTGTAATACATCATTTCATGAAAATCAAGATTTCCAAACCGCTCTTAGCACAATCAATTTTTTTGACACTTTGGTCAAACCGAACCTTAACATGTGACACATCGTCGTAATCAGAAAAAATAACTGAATTTAAAAATATGAAAATCCGAAATGGTCCCACGAGAATAAACAAAGTCGATGACGTTTGCAGAAAATCTAAACGTCATATCTCAAATGTGACATCACTCTTTGTACAAGTGAAAAAGTGACAGTTACGATGTGTCACTCCCTTTCAGTTATCACTTCAAATAATCTCAGTGAAGAAAAGAAACCTTTTTTTGAATATTTCGCTTTTTCGCGAACATCTCCGGAAGCAATTGGGGATTTTCAAATTTTGAAAAGGTGTTTTACTGATCTCCAAATTGCGCAGTCTTGTCCCAATTTAACCGACCTCGTATCTCTTATGGTTACTGAGATCCCGATGGTGAGCGTCAAATTTGAATAACCCTCTATAGCCCGTTTTGCGCATAACACCCATCACTCCTAGATTTGAAGCATTTTTTGATGCGGCGTAGACATTCCCTAGGCAATATGCACATTTACGAACACCTTTCAGGAGCCCTATCCAAATGCCTTCCAAATAGAGCTCTGGTGCACAGCTATGCGTCAAATAATTATAACCATCCTCTAATTAACCTAGCCTGGTCATTTTTCTGGGACATGTATGTATTTCATTACTTTAACTCTATTGTAAGAATACACAGTCCTGTAGGGACAAGATAGCGTCAAGCCCTTAGTCGGCACGCGACCGCTAAATGCTCTTTAACCGAGCCCTTTCGGCCCTCCCGACATAATCTTCGCAGGGCTGAAGGGATGATCCGATTTAGGGGAGGCTTAGTCTTGTAATCTGCTGATACTTGACTTTGGAATAATTGTCTGAAATCCCATTCTGTTATATAATCATGAATGTTGCATGGGAAACTTTTCGTTAAGGTGTCCCTCTCATAATACCGTGAGCATATGTTTTGTTTTGTGTGTCATTCCCACCTTTCTCGGTCACTAAATATGTATGATACAAATCGGTTTAATGGTTTAAACAGGCCTTAAATTACGCATTAATCATAAGACTAAAAGGGGGCCATAAATAACTTGTACGCGTCGAGATGTTTTTAGAGCGGGTACACAATATTTGCCAGAGATATGTTTTAATTATAAAGGCGATAAGGTCGATTTTTGTACACCTGCTGCTGCGGTCGATTCCTCAGGGTCTTTGGGTGAATATGACCGTTCATTTTGTGCAATAAATATTAATTAAATTGGCGTATTTATTAGTGCGCTTTACTAAAGAAACCTGAGATTTGGTACTGGCTGATTTTCTAGATTTTCCAGGAGTCAGATTCACGGTAAATGAAGTTAGAAAGGGGGTCAAAAATACTGAAAAAGATTTTAAATTTGTGCAAGTTTCAGGTGAACGAAACGCCTCTGTCTTCAATGGTAATTAAAATTGCAGAAATTCTATTGCAGATTGTGAAATTTACAAGTAGATTTGCCAGTTATCAAAGCCGTGCGAAACGAAATCCGAAAGAGGTTAAGAAACAGACCAAGGGATTAACATAAATATATTTTTTATTTCGCGGCAAATTTCAAATTCAAGTAACGCCACTGACTTCAAAAGTAGTTGAAACTAGATTCAAGATTCTATTGTAGAATCCGATAATTACCAGTAGATTTTCTAGAAACGAGGGTCCTATTAAATGCCATCAAAAAGAGGGTTAAAAATGGAAAAAAGGCTATAACAAAATAAACATATACACGGTGTCCATGTAACAGCCTCTCGGACGTTTATGCGTTTATTTATGATTTCATTAAGAGACAATTATGGGAATGTATGTGGGCCTGAGGAAGGTGAAATTTAAAATTAGTGACAACTCTACAGGGTGACCCAAATAGGCGGAGCGCCATAGAGTGTAACTTTTTTTAATGGGACCACCTGTGTTTTCTTCACGCGATAGAATCCTCCCTTGCGCCTGTGTTAGTTCATAGATTTTTTTGCCCTGGGATGCAGTGACCCGAAGTTATTAAAATTTAGTGGAAATTCGAGACATCTAGAGTGCCTCATTAAAAAAAATCAATATCGCAGTTAGCTTAAATTAGATTTGATAATTTTACAGTGGATTCTCATGTAAGATCCCCTCAACAGGCATGAATACTCGTTTCGCTAAAAATATAGATGAAAAATGCACATAAATATTCATTAGTTCATTCGAAATTATCCGTAAGACCGCATGCAGCGTACACCACCAAATTGATCCCATTATCCAACAAAGCTTCCAAACGCTCGCACAAATCGTTCCACAATGATCATTTTCTCATTTGTTTAGTAAAAAGTATGAAAAATATCTTGTGATATCTGATTCTGTTCCGGTCGTCTAAAACTTCGGAGATGTAACACCCCCCTCTTCACTACCACATTTTCAGTCACAAAAAAGTCTTCTGGATTGTAGATGTTGTGAATGTACCTGAATAGCTTTTTTCCGCAAAGAGGACGTATTTCAGCCAGGTTACAACTGAGGCAATCCACGAAGGATCTCTAACTTATGTGAACATTGTAAATTTTGATATCAGGGTTGAAGCAGAAATATATGTACGTGTAAACATTGTTGCCTTTATCGAGCCAGTAGCTGGGAACGCTGGTGTCGTGTAGCTAACCAAATTAGCAGTGTAAAGGTTTATTCTGAAGGAATTAAAAGTTCCGTTAATCAAATTTATTTCTTTTTTTAGTAAATGCTGATAGTTTGTAAAAACCAAGCTCTTAACGGTTGCTTCTATAGCCCATACGCTTCTTCATAATTTCAGATCAATCTCTCAGATAAACAAAATTTGCATACCAACTAAAACTACAATATTGCCCGTGTGCGTTAAAGTGTAAATTTCAGTCCTATAATGCCCTATTAGAAATTGAAGTAATTTATTTATATCATAGCAGTAAATGTATGAAAGACTTCAATTATGTGAAATGTTTGCCAATTATTAAAGTTTTCGCATTTTTCGAGATCTCGTTAATTTTGCCATGAATAAAAATGAAAAAAAAAATCACAGTTATATCAGCAACTGTCGATATTTTGCCATCTATGGTTCATATCTAATATTACGAGAAAGCTTCGGTAATGGTGTCTTCCTACTACAGTATGTTCAAAACTATATTTGCCCCACACTTTCACAGATGACGCCACTTACCTTGAGCAAATTCAAATAATAATCACCTCCCGCTTGATTCGCCTTATTGTTAGTACCATCAGGGAGGATTTTGGGCCAGGAAATTGAAAATATATAAAATATTATAAATTACGGTTGTTTGTTGTTTAAAAAATCTGGAATTTCACTTTCTATCAATAAACCTGAGTTTCCATCTCTTTTAAAAGTTACACATCCTCCTTTCACTTGTGAGAGAAATCATAGTCAATGTCTCCATTAGCACCATCGACCACTCTACCTGGAAAAAGGCGTATTATATCTGTGATTTGACTATTGGTTTCTGTAGAAATTAACTTAACATTACAAATAGTACTCACTGGCATTGTCGTGCAGAAATCGGTCCCACATATTCTCCTCCTTTCCATCCTTATCTTAAAATTTTTCTACTTGGTAAGTAGCTGAAGCTCTTCGCAATTTAGAAGAAGCGAAGAAATATCTGTCTGTTATGTTTCCATGATATTTCCAAAATGAACTATAAAAAAGTTTGATTTAAATGAATATTTTATAAAAAAATTATTATTGTAATTTATCTAGACACAATTATGAAGCACCAAAATACTCCCACGAAGAGAAGCTTCACAGTGATTTGTTAATAGATTGAAGTCATTAAAGATAATTATAAATGTTTTTTTTTTATGTTGCAGTGAATGGTTTGTGTTGAAAGGATGTGTGAATTGAATTTTTAAGTGCTTATGGAGTAAGATTTTTGATAATAACGTTTGGTAGATACTTCAGCTTAACCTACTTTTCAAGGGTCATAAAAAATACCTTGTATTTCATTTTTAGAATATATCATGGGTTCATATATTCTGTCTGGTAATATTTGACCCGGTGTCGATTATCCATATTCTTGAAAGGATATATACTCTCATTATCAGTTGGAAATATGTTCTGACACTAGTCAAAATTATTGCAATAGGTCTGGAAGGTTCTTTTTCAATTCGTGTGCAAGAAAAAAAAAATACAGTTTTCTTTAGCGCCTTTATATGTTTTCTTGCTATCCATAATTTATTGAAAGAATTGAAATTCTTTAGAACTCTTGAAGAATATAATTAATGAAATAATTCTACTTGTGTCCAAATTAAAAATTCAGCCATGTGATTTTATGTTATGGAAAAAAATTATAATTCCAAATGACCGACCCTCAACGTTGCCATATTTCGAGTTTCGCGGATGATAAAACAAATGGCTATAATTTATTGAGTAACAGTGACAGCTAAGAGCCTTCCCCCTCTTTAACATCACTGTTTTCATTTTGGATTTTCATAGTGATCCGCAAAACTTGGGAAAAATTGAAAAAATAATTATTATTTCATTGTGAAATCCTCTACAATTCGCATTTGTTAAGCTCTAAGTAAGTTTTCAACATCTTGTAAAATAATTCATATTTATTTGTCGGCATTTCTTTTGATATGTGCCGATTCATTGCAGACCTAACCTCAAATCTCCAGAAACTAGCAGTTTTTATCCTTTATTTCATCTACTTTCCTTTAAATTACTCTATAAACGCACGAATTTCTACTTAGAGCTGCTTTTCCGTAGATCCTTTGTCTTTCTGGACATATAATAATTATTGTTGATATAGAGTTAAGACATTTTCAACAAGTTTTCTTCTAACACAAAACCAATATTCTGTCCCCAAAAACTATTTCAATTTGCTCCCCACGTAAATATAACATAAAGGTAGTTAAATCTGTGGTTTGAAATTAAGTCAAATTGGAATTAGCCTCTGGAAATATCTATTTTTCTCTTGTAGAAATGTTTCTCACTCGAAGTGAATATGACCGTGGAGTCAACACCTTCTCTCCTGAAGGGCGCCTCTTTCAAGTGGAATATGCAATTGAAGCTATTAAACTTGGCTCAACAGCTATTGGAATTAGCACCAATGAGGGGGTAGTTTTGGCAGTGGAAAAACGTATTACCTCTCCACTTATGGAACCCACTACAATTGAGAAAATAGTTGAGGTCGATAAACACATTGGTTGTGCAGTGTCAGGCCTCATTGCTGATTCCCGAACAATGATCGATAGGTAGGTTTTTCTTCTTAAAAAAATCATTATTTCTTATAATTTATATACAACAAGGGCTCGTTTGGAATGCCAAAACCATTGGTTCGTATACAATGAAAACATGAGTGTTGAGTCATGTGCTCAAGCAGTCTCAAACCTGGCTATTCAATTTGGTGATTCGGATGACGATGGAGCAGCTATGTCCAGGCCTTTTGGCGTTGCCATTTTGTTCGCGGGAATCGACGAAAAGGGACCCCAATTGTACCACATGGATCCTTCAGGCACATTTGTACAGTTCGATGCTAAAGCCATAGGTTCAGGTTCAGAAGGGGCACAGCAAAGCTTGCAGGAGATGTATCATAAAAGTATGACTTTAGAGGAGGCCAGTACTGCTGCTCTTACTATATTGAAGCAGGTTATGGAGGAAAAGTTGAACTCTTCCAATGTGGAGGTCATGACTATGACTCCTGATAAGTTGTTTCACATGTTCAGTAAGGAGCAAGTTGAGAAGGTAATTTCAAAATTGACATAGGTTTTAAGTTAATTATTATTATTTTTGTATTCTCAAAAAGAAATTTAATAATAAAGTGATTCATGATTGTGGTTTTCAAGGTAAATGTGTTTTTTTAATCAAAACCTTCCAGATTCCTTTTTTGCTTTTGCTTTTTTGTTGTGTTTAATATTGATTTTACTTTGTAGATAATAGAACGTGTGTTTCCAGTAGAGCATCCTTTATCATTAAACGTGGGGCAGCAGAAAGTTTAATCGGTATTTTTATGTCATTTAACATCATTTTTTTCTCATTTTTTGCTTGATGTTTATGTTCTTTTTTTTTATAATAAATAGTTAATCGTTATATGTCTTTACGTGTTTAATTTTCAAACGTGAAGTACGTAATTTATTGAAACACAAAATTATTTCTGAGTGACGTCATCTTAAGATCACAATATTTGAATATTGGACAAATACATACTTCACGATGTAAAGCAAGGAGTTGACGCACATTTTCAATAATTATGATATCGTAAAATAACTAATGATATAGTTAGACAATGGTCTGGCAGTTCTCAAAAAGATGGTGCAATATAGGTGAAATTATTTACGTAAAAAAAGGCCTGACTTCTAACTGTATATAGAGTCACATCAAGTATTATTGACAAAATGGTGGAAAACTATTCGCATATATTAAACTTCCCATTTTGGGGCGTTCATAACCCAAGTTTTTGTCATGACATCTCAATAAACTTTTTATAAGCCGCTCAATAGCACTAATAATTCATGCTCTGAAATAACGTTTACTAGAAAGGAAAAAATAATAAAACAACCAAACCTATTAAAAGGTTATATGTTAAGTTTAGGGACATTTTAAGTCGGTAAAAATTTAAAATATTCATGGTAGTTGTAATTGGATATCCATTTACCCTATTTCTCATCATTTAAAAGTTCTGATACATTTTGAAATGAGTAAAACTTATTAAAAACAAGAAATCAATTAAAAAATCGTCGATTTTTAAATTTCATTTTCGTTCTTAAAGGAGCAGCAACTTCCGTTTCCGGTGCATCAGATTCTTGGAGTCCCCGTTTCCGGTACACAGACCTCGCACTACACGCAGCGCGGTGCGCGATCCATTTTGTAGTAAGCTGTTACTATATAGAATTTTGGATTATCGAAAAAACAAATTATTGTGTAGAGTATATAAACTCGTGTCGAGAATTATTAACACTGATTAATATATACTGGTGCTTGGTATCTGAAATCAAATATTACAAGTTTTGGTCAATTACTATTATCTAAGGAATCTCAATTCAGTATAAAATATTGGAAATTATGAGTATATTTAGTGGAAATTAGTGGGATTAATAACACAAGAATGCACTTATCGATTTTACTTATATGCGACAGAAATACTACTGCAGTACGAGGATTGTGAAAGATTACAAGAAATATTTCCTTTTTTATATACACTTGAATCATTTTGGTGCGTACACAATATGAGTCAATCGTGTCGAAATTATTATTTATTTATTACTATTTAGATTTTAGTTTTGTACATAGATTTGTAATTTAACAAATCCTACATGAAATGCCATAACAAATTAGACGGATCCATTAAAAAAGAAAAAAAAAATTGTTTCTTTCAACTGTGTGCAAAAACTGTAAATTTAGGTCGGCAATAGAAAATAGACTTTACGTAAAGTTTATGTAGAAAAATTATTTTAAGACTATCAATCACATGGTCCCGAATCCTGTTTAATGGCTTCACCAATGAAATTCCCATGTACTTCGTCACTTTTTGGCCATATGCCCGGTATGGCCAGGTTTTAGTACTTATCATTCTAAAACATATGGCCTTGCGTAATAGAAATCTCACGCCCTTTTCCTTGACCAAGTAGAATTTATGTACAACTCCTTTTCGTTAAATTGATATAGCTGCAATTATCATTATTCAACTAAATGTTACGCTCTAAAACGATAGACAATAAATTAACCGATAATTGGCTTTTAGCCCTAGTACGTCTATGATCGTTAACCCTTAGCCCTAGTATTTTAGACCATTGCAATAGTTGTAATACGCTCTTTTGGTCGAATTTTCGTGTTGACGTGTACTTCGTTGACCGAGCTTTTTCTACTAATTTTGAAAAGATGTGGCATCTCTGTAGATATGAAGCCTGCGACATTTATAAAAAGTTACCTGATTTGAACCATAGACAATTTTGAATGGGAAAGCTGTGAATAAGAAGTTGCTTTGAAGTGATGATTTCAAAGGATTTATTGAAGGTGCTCTTAGTTTAATATTTGAACTGACTCAGGTGAACTTCAACAATCCTAATCGCACCAGTGCTTAGGAGGAGAATGCCTGTTGGTATCAGAATGTGATCCAGACCAGAACCCTTGATAATTAGTAATTAATAAAAGAAAATGTAATAAATGTAAACAGTGCGTAAAACTCACCTGTCCTTTTTTCCGAACCCACAGAGAATGTACTGTAGCAGTCTGCTCGCTTTAATTAGTCTGAATGATATCTAGGTGGAGCGACGGGGTCTTTACCACAGTACTTGGGGAAAGAAGTGAAACACCTTAATGGTTGACGATGCAGGTGCTGCCGTGACGGGTCGCGAAACTACATTGACTTTTGAGTAAAATGGAGGCAACCAATGAACGTCTTGGTTGTTTGATTGGTCAAATTTTTGTTTGTGTTAAATTCAATATTTCATATATATATTTATTTTTTTTTGCACATAAATAAATCATCTAATGTTCCTCATGTCACACGTGAAGTTATTTTCTTTTAACTTTCCTTCTTTCTCCCTTCTCTTTTCTTTCTCAACTTAGCAGAACGTTGCTCTTATGGCCTTCTTAAACAAACAATAAATGGGGAACTTCTTCCCCTTATCATCGCTCAAATCAACATGTGAAGAAAGCCGCGTTCCTTCGGCCATATACCGACAACATGCGTGCAATAATTAATATTTCATATCTATCTTCTCTCTTATAAGCTGCAGATAATTATATCTATTTAATAGATAATTGCTGCACGTGCTTATTAATTCGATCCCCGGAAACATGATTTTAATGGAAAAATTGCATGTGGTCTCAATTTTAATAAAATTGTATCTGAATCAACAGAAAAATTAATATCTATACGTGGAACCTGTTTGCAATATGCTCTGAAGAAAAATGCTAAAAATTAGCAATTTCCTGCTTCCTTGAGATCCTTACACAAAAGCATGTAAAGGCAAAACACATCCTCGTGTGCAATATTTGATTGCTGAAAATCGATAGTAATTAAACCATGATAAATAACTCTTGGATTGCACAATCACAATAGTAAAGAATGCGTTGGAATAATAACTAAAGATACACGAAACTTGATGGTACGGTTTACTGGTTTTTCATCAAACCATGCCGTCAGATGACCAGAGTAGATTAAACCATAGTTTTAAGTAATTAAAACTTTGAATAACACATAGATACACTTATCCTTAGTTGGGCAATATGAAGAGAAATATTATATCATCCTGGTACCCATCAAGAGTTGCGAAATACACTCAAACTATGAATAAATTTAATGGGAATGAGAACTCCCCCCGGTATATAACGTCTTAGATATTACGGGAAATTATTTAATCGACTCTCGTATATGTCAGTAAATGTCACAGTAGATTTTAAGTGACAGTCCACAAGAAATCAATCAAAATCAAATGGGGTTGCTGCTATGTCACCAAGATGCGCAGTTAAAATTGATTTAATATATATTTTTAATATATGTGTATATACAATATATATCCCAATTCCAGCATTTTGTGTGCCTGAAAACTAAGAAAACCAAGAAAACCAAACGTTAGTTTTTTCCGCTCGACAAAGCAAACAAGTAAAATTACGCCTCACTATTTGTTTACATGCACACATATTACTTCATGATGCGCTAATTAGTGTTTTTCGTGCCCAGGCCTCTGTATGAGAGCCCCACTATTATGCTGGTAAAAGTATATAAAACCCCTGATGCTCCTTAAGAGCAATATCATTCAGTCTTCTTCCTCTCCCATACATTTCTGCGTTTACTTAAGTGCCTGTAAGTGAGTTTTGTCATTATTTTTAATTCGTATTAAAAAAACAAGCAAAATTAACTTCAAACTAACCACGCAGGCTTTCTTTTATTTCTTTCAGAGAAACATGTTCAGGTTTTTCGTCTTTACTGCGCTGTGTGGTAAGTTGCAACATGTAATACCCTCTATACATCTAATTTCATATCTCTGAACTCCATCAGTGGGTCTCTGTGCAGCGGCCAGACGCACCTCGGTAAGAATCGTAGTTCCTGAACAACAGGCACAAGCTAGCGATCACTACGAGGAAGTGTCCAGCGGGTTTGAACAAGGATATGAAAGTATGTGTAAAAAATGCCATTAAGCCCTTCTGGTAAAAAGGCATTTTAGGTAGCCATGGATCTGTGGATGAAAGCAAGGAAACATCAGGAGCAGAACTGACCAGTTTGGCTCACACCTCTGCAGTCCAAGCCAAAAACGCAGTTCAATCGCAGCACACTGCAGGAAGTCAGGCCGCTTTCGGTATTAAGAGCACTCTAGCCAGTGCTGCTCAAGGAGTAAGTAAACGCGTCGTGGTTAAGTGTCGCTACTGACAAACAGCTACTGTAGGCAGCTCAAACTGCACAGGCCGCTTTGGTGGGCAAACAGGCCATCGTTTATAGCCTCAAGAAACAAGTGAACGAAGCCGAAAAAAGACTACAGTCTGAAGTAGGGCAGTTGCAACTAACCGAACAAGCCGCTCAAATCGCCCATCAAGCCGCCCAACAAGCTCAAAGTCAAATTAGCACTCTCAGTGCCGCTCTTGCTTCAGTTCAAAGTACGTGTAAATTATTTTTAAAATATATTACAAAATTAATTCATAATTTTTAGGTGGTAGTCAGTTATCTTCAAAAGCAGCTGCCGAGGCCGCCACAGTCTCAGCGTCTCAGCACGCGATGGTAGCGCAAGCTAAGCAACGCCTAAGCACCCTAATTCATCAGTTGCAAGAAGCAGTAAACGAGCTGAGCGAAACTGAAGCTGCATATTACAAGGCGGCGGAATCTGCACAGATTGCGCAATCAAATGCCGCAGCTGCGGGTGCAGCCGTCGTAGCTGCCAGTGCGAAATCCGAACATAATTCTGGAGGATCTGAAGGATCTGGAGGACACTATGGACACCGCTAAACTGATACGTGACATTACTCATTTTGCTTTGTAATTTAGGTCATTGTGACATATTAATGAGTTTCTAATTGTTGTAAATAAATAAATAATGAAACGATAGTTTGTAATTATTGTATTTGAAAATAATGTTGATAATGCGGTACATCCCTATTTCGGGAAAACAATTATGCATCATCTCCATCTGTTAATCATGAGAAACACTAGAGCATATTAGTTGAAGCAGTACGCCGAGTGATGGAGCTGACAATTTCAAGCGTAGTGAATAAAATGGCATATTGACTTGAGAATCTTTTACATTATTAACTTTATATTTTGAATTTTGAAAATTGGAACATAAGGAGCTGTTTACAGGATGTTGAACGGCCTTTTATATATACTTTGCAATGCATGTCTAATCGCCATAATGAAAGTGCCACCTACCGTCCTTGTCCAGTAACACAAGAAAATCTTATTCCGTAGCCCTCGCTATACTTTGTGTGTGTTGTACATTTTCACGCAATCGTCCAGAATCCTTTTATGTGCGATCTATATGTTAAGCATAGTTAATAGATGTCACTGTAAAGAAGCAACTCTATGACGTAATTTCGAATTATTCGAGCCCCCTATTCAATATAAAATTCTAGTACAAACTCTTTTAAGATTTATTAATGTCATAAATACTATCTTCACTAATAAATACTTAAAAGCTAAAGGCGCCTAAATTAATAAGATTAGAACAATCACAATGTTTCGTAGGTCAAAAACAATACAAAATACCCTAAATGATTAAGTTTGTGAGCAAAAGCCCTTAAATATGGCCGCGCTGCACTCTCTGCTAAGTCACACCATACTCCCGAACATGCGCTTGCCTCTGGTCAAGATCAGACTGACCGCCATCACAGACAAAAGGAAGAAGACCAGGCCGAGGAACGAGGTCAGCACGCGACAGCGAAAACGCCATTTTTTGTCCTCGCGTAGTCGCTTTGATAACAATTCTGATCTTGGCACGTCCAGAGTAAAGTCTGTTTCGGGACGTCCTCCTGGCTAAAAAATAAACAATAGCAGTTTTGCACATTGAAATCTTGAAAACACCAATTGATATTTTAGCGCGCATTCGCCATGTTGTCAACTTCCATGAACTCTTTCTTTTTAAGACCAAATCGGCAAAGTGGTGATATGAGTGAGTATAGATCTGGGTGCATTCATTCAGTGTTTTTCCATCCCTCCTTAGGCACCATCGAGGCCTAAAGGCGTTTTCACTCCGTCATTATATGTGGTGTAATAAGATTGCGTCAGTGCCAGATTTGATACAAACAACTATAGCAAGCGAAAGCCCCTATCGGTAGGATATCGATCAATAACCAACCTAATCGATAAGCTCTTGCTTTATAACTGTTGGCAAACAATTTGATTTATTGCTAATGACTACAATACTAGCTTATATAACTTATATACGGGTTGTCCCGTGTGTGAAAAGCACCGACATTTTTAGGGTGCCGCACAGGAGATGGTAGCACTAGATAAATACGACATTTTATTATTGCTACTCATCACAGGCAGCGTGCTTTCTTGGGTAATAAGGAAACGGCCCTCCTAGAACGAGCCGTATAATTTTGGATTTATTTTCAAGAGATCCGGGTCGTAAACCGACAATAATGACATAATAAGGTTTATTCGGCGATTTCCATGTGTTTGAATTTCGAATTTGCATAGACGGCGGAAAATTGTCAATTAGGCAAATATTTACTGAACAGGCAGGTTTCTCGTTGCCGGCACGATTTTACCCGCAATTAGGTAACGTTCGTTATCGAATATCATTAATTCGCGATTTAACACTTTCATGTAAAAATGACCCAACTGTTGCATTGCGATTCAAACAAAGCCAAATTTTATCTGTCTGCTGCAACGCTTACATAAATCTTCTTTGATTCTTTGATAGCAAAACCACTCTTTGCAGTACCTCAAGCGCTCGGTTCGAACACGCCAGTAAAATGACAAACGGAATCGAAATATCGTTTATTCAGATTCCATCGATTCATGCTTTTGCAATCTGAATGACACACATATTAACAATTCTGCACTAATGCCACTGCGCGTGCAACTAAATAGCTCAATTCGAAAAATAAAAAATTTTACCAAAACCGATCGGATTTCTCCAGAATCTCTTGCGGTTACTTAGCCAGCGACTCAGGCAAGATAAATAGGATTAAACCGTTAAAAGGTTCAGTCGTGTATTAAACCGCAGAAAGCGATTTCTTGGGGCACATTTCAGGGTTGGCGATCGCCGCTCTCAGACCTAATCTATTCAAATAATTCGTAATTTGTTGGTCACACATTGCAAAACAAGAATTTCGGTATTGTAAGCAAAATTATTTCAAGAATTTAGCTCACAGTCAAGTTTTTTTCATTGACTAATCTAGAGCGAATTTTTGTGTTAAGTCAAACTGATTATCAGGCATTTTCACTTTCATTGATCCGCCGACCCACTTGCCTACATTACTCCAACGCAACAAAAGACGCATTCGAAAGTGCCATAATTATATTTGCGTTGACGGTCAACGAAAGCAGAAAAAAACACTGACCAATTTCACTTGCGCCAGAGGCAACCCCGTGCCGTTTCCTGGTACTACCAGGAAACAATACGGAATCAAACGCGTCCAAGCTAATCTAATATATACAAGTGAAATTAGTAGTACCTAGTAATACTTAAACTAAAATGTTTATGTAACTGTTACATGGAATATGTAATGGTGAAATAATGGGGTACGACCGCAACAGAGAAACACAGTGTCTGTGAGGTCACGGGACCGAGGAAAGGCGTGAGAAAAGCGGCTTTATTTTTGTGTCAAAATGGTGATGTAATAGCGGTGTTGCCAGGTTGTTTAACATAGCAAGAATTTTGGAAAACTTAAGGAGATAAGTTGAGATTTCGAGGAACTATCACTGTTACAATTATCTGACGATTTAGGTCGGAAATTAAAGTCAATTTTGGGTTTCAACTGTCTTGTAAAGAACCTAATCTGTGACCGTTGTAATCCTGCATTTGATTAATTGTTAACATCACTGTCATTCGCCATAATGGTTTTTGTGAAGAAACAAAAGAAGAACGTTCCGTTACTATTTTGCTTTAAAAATCTAAAAGTACGTTTTGTCCAAATCGCACGAAAGTTGCTCTAAATATAAATTTTCTTTTATGTATGAATTTGGTTAAAATTGACTTTCACTTTATACCGTGCGTTTAAAAAAAAATTCCGGTCAAGTAGGCTTTGGAATTATTTGACATCGACTCCGTATGTCTTTTATATGTTCTTTCGTTATCTCGAACATAACCGAATAAACCCAACCTCAATTAAATACGACTCCGTTTACCTTTATTATTTGTTGGATTTTATCCAAACTAGTCTTTTTCAAGCTTCCTCGGACTTGTGCGTTGGTTAATTAAAGTTTTCTAGGTGCTAAAAATTATGTTTACATTCAGAGAAAAAGTGCTAATTTCCAGTATGGACAGTTCATAAACGGAGAATGGGCCTTTAGAATTCAACTCTGTCTTTTCAGCATTTAGTGTAAAAGGGGTAAGTAAATAAATATTAATTATATTTAGTTATGTTTCATTGTTTCCTCACCGCTGGCAACGATTTAAATTGAAAGTGCTGTTAGGTTTATGAGTTTATGATCGAGATTTCGTAAAACACATAAAAGACATACGGGCTTGATATCAAATAATTCTAAAATCTACTTGACCGAAATTTTTCGAATCGCACGGTAGAACACTATACAGCGTTGCTCACTAGTGCGTCAAAGTGCGATATCTCAATAAACACGATTTTTAGGGGGAAATGTTTCACATCGAAATTTTTGGCCATTAAGAGGTACATATTATAAAATTATTATCAAATGTACAGGGTCCGTCATAAGCAACCCCGTATGTTATTACAATGTTATGTTCGTCGAATCAATGAGATGAGATTTCTAATAGACCCCGTATTGCCGAAAAGTTTTTCCAATGCAATATGTTTTTTCTGGGTCAAAACTCGATTTTCTAATGTCTGTATGTTATTGCATTTTTAAATTGATCAAATCTTCAAAATATCTCCACTAGATGTCGTTTTATTCATCGTTGTCGACTTCCGCGATCGATCCATTAAGTAGCGTCTGACTCGTATCAAACAGTTTCAGGCCTTAGTGGTAGTTTTATTGCGCTCGGCCTGAGTAATGGCGGGCGCTGTGTCCTTGACCCACATAATGGCGTTTAAATAAGAATATTCAGTTGATAATGACCTGTGGGCACTTATTTCCTTGCTATCAGCCTTGATCGAGTTAATCAAAATGGCCGCCTTTGTATATCATTGTCTGCAATATGGCGTCTGACATGTGTCAACCAAACATAGTCAGTTGTTCTCGGCCATTTTCCTGCCCTTGGTTTCTGGTTGAGTTTAATAAAAATATTAGTCGAGGATTTTGCACTTGACGATCGAGTCATCTATTACCTACGCACCGCTAACTTTTGATGGAAACGAGTCCGTGCGACTGTTAAACGAGATGCTTAAAATAGTAATTATTATTAATGGTTTTTTCTGCTTAAAATGCTGGGGCATAAATCAAACGGACCTACAAACGCACAAAAATACCAATGGCTCGAATGTCGATGCAGAAATGTAGGTCGACGCACGCGGCTAACACGAATATGTCAATATGGCCGCGATATTTATTGATTAGGGCAGTGCCGTGCTTTTGGGTGTTTTTTCGAAGCTTCCCCCTCACTGGAATGTTTAAAGTGGTTAAATGGACCGCGCCCCAAAAAAAAAAAAAAAAAGCCGTTCTCGACCAGAATCCAGTCCGATCAAAATAACAACACGCGGATTGCGAAAAAAACCTATTTTAGCCGCGATATTTGATCGCTTATACGGCGGCCTTGGAAGGTCGTTCTTTCGCCTCGCGCGCAGGTTACACAACGCTGCGTGTTTGTTTTCGGGGCGCCCCAACTACCAACTCGGTTGACGCAACCGGCGCGCGGGCGACCAACGCCGTCGAAATTCGCTTGTTTTGGCGCTTTTGCCACCTTGGAATTTTTGCAATTAATATTCTTAGCCTCGATCGAATATCAGCTGATGCCTCGCTTTTATCACATGTTAAGTCTTCCACACTGCAGTGCACGTGCTGATGGGACAGGGGTGTGACATATGGTTAAACCAAATTCGGACCAGTTGGTATATTCAATGGTTACATGGGGAACTGGGTAATTGGTCTGTGCTATTAATGATATTATTTTTTGTATAAACGAAGTATTTGGGGCGGTGGGAAGGGCTCGGATTTCATGTCCACTAGAAATTGTTTTCGATTTATTCTTTTATTAAGCCGTAAATTTATTCACAGTAATTTCGCCATATATGTGCTCACAAACTTTAACAGCGCCACCAATCTCGGCGGCCCTTTTGCAAATTTCTGAAATGGGAGCCATCTTGAAAAACGCTTGAAGGTCATTTTGTCTCAATGTAATTTTGCCACAGAAACATTTTCCCGGAAATAATGTTACATGATGCCACATCCATCACAACCCGATATAAAATGCAACAAAGGCGCGTCTCTCTCTCCTTTGCCTTAAATGCCATCAATATACTTCTTCGTTTGCGGCTTGTTTGCGCAACAGTTCCTCAAAAAGGAAATGTCGCGCTAAAACCACATTCTTCTGCGCCGGTCAAAGAAAAAACCAAAGACAACATTTTTGACAATTTCGCATGACCCGCATTAGTCATTTACCAATCTCGTAATTCAGCCCGCAATTTGGCTTTTCTACTTTCTCCTGAAACGCCTCGAGGTCCGGTGGGCCTTGAAATACCTGCGAACGTGCGGCGTTGCCACTGATATCTCATCGCTGGCAAAATCAAGGATTCTTCGCCATTTTGAGATCAAAAAAGGAAACTAAAATTCTCACCTTACACCACTTTTTTAAACTCATAAACCATACTTTTTAGGACGTTAGTGGCTTAATACCAAATTAAGTGCGGCAACAACGGCGGCGTCTAACCTAAAGCCGAAGATCAACAATTATTTTCTTCTTTCATGCTTGAACTAACTAGGCTTACGCAACCGTTTCGCAATCGTTGTCTGTGCTGACATCCACGTCGTGATTGGTTCGAAGGATCATATTGTCTATATGCGGGGGACGCGCTTTTTATTGTCAACATTTTCCCTCGTTAAACGTTCGCTTGGCATCATTGATTAAAACAAAAAAATTGTGACGCCTAATTGACGCAGATCGTTCTAGGCGGCGCCAACGTCGACAAAACTCAATGGAAGGGCATTGACAAGGCGCTGTCAAAATGTGTAGTATCTATATCATCATAATATCACTGTCATTGTCAGTGTCAAATGTGATTGCGAATTTTTAGCGCAACTGTGAGCGGAAAAAATTTAATTCAAAGCAATATTTTACGTGAAGAAACGCGCAAATGCCAACGAAGTGCTGCCTAAATAAGCGGCCACTTTGGGTTTAATTGTGAGGTCATTAATAATCGTGCAATAAACCAATATGGCCGCCATGCGTTAATGCGATTAACAAGTCAGTGTCAAACAGGCGGCGATCTAATGTTTTGGGTACTCGTTACCAAACTATCAATTCGTGGACAGTTGGTAGGGTCCTGCACATGGTTCTGTCTTAATGTATGAAATTACATCATTAACGATTCGCAGAAATAGATCCGCAGGTTCAAAGACCACTCACGTTCAAGAATAAGACTTGAAATGAGCAAGTTGATCGACTTAACTTAGCGGGTAATCACGCAACGGCCCGGTTTAAGTGGCCTTTAAACTGGACCGTAACGATTATGATTTAATAATGACAGTCACTACTAATCCATTTCGGACGTCGGCTTTCACTTTCGACAGGTTTAGGTGGGCGCACCAATTAGGATGGTCTAACAAAAGTTGGTGGTTTCGGCGCTTCTACCGCTTTTAATTGACTTTTGAAACAATAAAAAGACGTAATCGTGTGTGAGAGATAAATAAAGATATCGCGGTGTTCATTGCAAGAAGAGGCGGTGATTCGCACGATTAACTTTCACTAAGACGACGGTACTGTTTAGCTTTAATCAACCCGCGAAATTACAAACGAGCAAATAAATACGGATGTCTGGATTTGTTTTCGCACGTGTTCTATATGAGTAACTCAATCGTGTTTTAGAATCGAAAAATTAAAAGCATGAGCAGCTGTAAATGAGAATCGACATCGAGATCGGCTGACACAAAGGGATCGTCGCAAGCTAGATGCAATTGTTCGGCCATTTCTCTGGCTTCGACTCCAGTGCGGTGCGACAAAATGGCCGCCGACATGTGACCTTGCTTTTTTTGACACGTGTTCGACGTCATAGCGGAACGAAGGCAAAGTCAAGAAGCTGGCCATTTTGGTGCACCCAAATGGAACAAAATGGCCGCCAAAGACTGGTTTGACGCATACGTCAAACGTCTTTACTTAAACACGAAACAACGCCCATCTTTTAAAATCCATTAGCTGTATTCTCGCCATAAAAAAAACGTCTAATTCACCTTAATTAATAATGTTTTACACCCCGATAAGAATTACTAACGAGAGTGATGTAAGCGACTTCATAAAGACATCCTTCTGTCGAACAATGCTTAGTATTCCCTTGAACGGCTTCTCTTAATGGGATATTGTTGCATTGTTGCTTCTAGTGGTTTATTGTCGTTTCCTAGTTTGGAATTTTTTCATCGGGGAAAACTCAACATGCTAATTTATGGGCGACTATTAATCGCGATTTACAACTGATTAGACAGCTGATGAGTTAATATTTGCTCATGACACGCTCGTTAACACCTTCCTCAATTTGGTCCTGACTTGTCTGGGGTGGGACGATGCAAATAAGTATTTTTGCAGTATTTTCTAGAACCACCCCGTTATTTACCTCAAATACTTACAAAAACGGGTACATCCTTAGGGCTGACCTCCCCGTAACATTGCCTCCCCTCTGCCTTTACCCCGTAGTACTGTTGCCAAACGCTAGGTTTTCCCGCAGCCCCCACTCCCACCCCCACCACTGTGGATACTCTCTCTTTTTCCCCCACCATTCCACTTTTATCACAGCAAACACCCGCGTTTCCGTCCCGCGCACTAACTTTGTCCATCCCCGTCTTACAAGTTTCCTCCAACGGCTGCGCCGTTGTCATGTGGCCGCCCTTGTGACGACATAGAGTGCCGTAAATGAGGGCGTTGCGAATGCCCCTGGAAATGGTCGAGGAGTGATCGCAGTGAGAGAAAATCGTGGATGGTTTACGGCCTAAATTTTCAAAAAAATACAGGTTCTTTTTTGTGGGAGATTGTACTATGTACCATATAAATAAGGTAATAATGGAGTGATAGTTCGTCGGCGGCCGGGAGGGCTGTCGCTAAAACCGCTGTTCGAAGAGCTTTGGTAAAAATCTTCTTCGTTACTACTTGAAGTACGCGCACGACCACTAGAAGACGTAGAACTGTGGCTAAAGGCCCTTGAAATTAAAAACACATTAATCCTTAATCGATTCACGCAACTGAAATTTCTTTCGTGACTCACCTCAACACCGAATTCACCTTTCTACAGTTGCTTAAATTGACGCACAATCGCTTCATTTCCTCTTCAGTACAGAGCCGCAAAGCCTCCAATTTCACTCGGATCTTCTCGCTAACGATTTTCAGCACCTCCTCGGGGCTGTGCCCCTCTAAAGCCTGATCCATACTCGCTAAAAGATCCAGCTGAAATTAATCTTTAATTAACTGACATTTTTAACCCGACCCGGCTCACACATACCAAAAGATCTTTGGTTGAGACATCGAGGTTCTGGTGCTGCGCTGTGAAGAGCAACAACGCCTCGTCTATGATCGAGTCATATGAGCATCCATTGAGCAAAAGTCTATGTTCCAAAGGACCTTAAAGAAGCCCTTTAGTCCTTATTATCGCTAAGAGAAAATGCAATTAATACCAGGCCAAATTGGCTGTGGCAAGTGTCCTTCAGGAATTGTTGTCAAGGTGCCCCCTCCTCCACCTGAAGAGGAGCAGGACATGTGTGATGGCACTGATTTCAGAGGTTTAAGACCACGCCCTGCTATCTACAATGCAGAATTGATGAAATTCCGAGGGAAGCTCTCATGGCAAGTGGAGACGCCAGGGTGCACTCAGTGCGGTAATAAAAAGTTACATGCGCTTGTCATAACGGATTTCCAAACGTCATAGTGAAACGACCTACGAAGATGAATGGTCCGTTCTAATTTATAATGACACGTGTCATGACAAATGCTATGTGCTGCGTTAAATATGGACACTGCGCAGTACCATGCGCGGCACATCCATAATTTGTGAAAAAATTCTCGTGACGTGACGACACAACCCTAGCAAACCACTGTCAAAACTTAAACCCAATTGGCACTAATGTATGATGATAGATATACGATCACAATAGCACCCGAGCACTTCCGAATATTCCTGGTGTGGATGAGAGTGAATTTCCGATATTTTCCTAATTCAAATTTAAAAAAAAATTAGAAATTTTAGAGGAAATGGCATAGATAGTGAATAGCATCGATTTTTTTTTGTGATCGAAAACGCTCGAAGCATTTATGTTATGCAAAACGGTCGAAATTTGAAGGCCCCCGGGGCCTCTCGATGCTTCCGACGTTGTCGCGATTAATTGATGTTTGCTATCAACAGGGTCCAATACGAACAAGAAATTTACATGTTTCGAATTTCATGTGCCACACCGCGGCTTCACATGAACGTCACGAGAAAGCCCAAACATTTCTCTTTCGCGTGAGCCCCGCGGTGTTTCGCAGGACAAACAGAACGGAAATTATAGCCAACAATTAAGTAAAATTAAGTATAATTAAAAAAATTAAGTAAAAAACATGCCAGTTTTAGCTACTTTGTCGATTCAAGGCCGAATAAAGAGGGCGATTTACATCAACCGTGTTGACGTTCGTTCCCAACGACTGTCAAGGAAGTCTGTCATATTACCGCACCGATGACTTCACACTGGTGCCAAAGCTCACTGTCAGTAAAACTTACTCTGATTGACTTAACGAAAGATGGGTTTATGTCCACCAAAGCCCCAGTGTCTTCGACAGACTTAAAGCTACTACCATTGCTGCCCTCATAACCGGAACTGCTAGACTTTTCACGAGGGGAGTAAGAAACTTCCTCCTCCTCGTCATAGTCCACTTCAGGGGATTCTTGCCTTGAAGCTTGTTTGACAGGCTTGTGATGGTGGTGATGATGGTTGGATTTAGAGAGGTTAAATAAGGGGTTCACCCTGCAAATGAGGGTGTTTAAAAAAAACGCCGCCTTTGGTCTTTTTGAAAATCAAAGATCTTTTTTTAGTATTGACAATAAATGAATATTGACTATGTGGCACGTTCACCCTAAGGCATTATGCTTACCTTTATATGTGTATAGGCTTACCTGCTCACAGAGTACACTTGTCCCTTGTTCTTCCCTTTAACACCCCTCGAAGATTCAAAACCCAACGCTGCCAACGGGTCGTCGGTAACATTCTCAGGATCGGGGGGCTCCGGATGGGGCTTCCTCGGGGGGTCGCCCAGCCATCGGGTCATTGTCCGTGCTGTAAGACCGAATTCTTGAGCAATGTACGTCTCACAAGGGGTACGAAATTGGAGCGTCTGCTATCTGCAGGAAGCATTTTTTCGATCTGCGTAAGCCCTAAAAGAAAGAGAGTTTCTGGATTTAAGAGTGTGGCTAGAAGTGGTTGGTGCTTCTTTTTGGGGGTTGTGGATGTCAGGGTGCGTCGAAATTTGGAAATTTAGGGTTTACGTTGGACGAAAATTTGAGTTGATCTGTTAACTAAGAATGTGGTGTAGACATGTTTACGAAGTGGTTCGCACATTTTGATATGAAACTTAACAAATTTTTATCTTATGACGTTTTTCTGCTCATGAAAAGGGCGTTTTAACACTAAAATAAAGTGCAGTGGGGTAATGTGTAAACTGGGCAAGTGCATTACCGCGTTCCCCCTGTTGTAATAAAAATTAAAATGTTTTAGTTAATGATTGGAAATTTCTTATGTGGGTTTCCCCGGTGTAAATAAAGTAGTTAAATTAGGCTTCCATAAAAAAAAAGTGTACAAGTTCGGAGTTTCAATTAAAGTGTCCTGCTTTTTAGAGAAATATCCAGTTTCAAATTGTAATTTTTGATAGATACAAAGATATTTTATTAAAGTTTTACCTTAAAAAAATCGTAGATTGTTTATTCTAATATTTTTTGAGAAAATCACTAGTCTTCTCGTACCCCGGAAATATTTATGTACAGGACGAGTGCAGACTAACCGCTAGAATAAGTACATATCGAAACACAGTCACAAAAAATATTTGGTCAAATGCCGGAAAGATAAAGATAGTAACGTGAACGGAAGCAGTAACTGTCGAAGAGGTCAGAGAAAGGTGAATTAGAGGCAAGCAGTCAAAGCAAAAAACAGAAAAAAATCAGCGTGAAGAAACCCATTAGGTGTAATTCTGATAATGTTAACGACAATAATTTCTATGCCATCTGCAAATACGACATTCGATTTTATAATATATTACAACCATAACTATCCGGGAAGATGGCTTGGAGGAAAAGGGCCTGTCGCTTGGCCTCCACGTTCCCCTGATCTGACCACGTTGGACTTTTTTGTTTGGGAATTTTTAAAAGAACAAGTGTACCCGATTCCCGTGGAAACAATGGAGGAACTTATTGGCCGCATTAGAGATTTGTGCATTTAATTGAGAGATCATAACTTAATTGGTGCTCACCGGTCCGTTAGACGGCGGTTTGAATTATGTATGCAACAAAATGATTCATATTTTGAACACCTACTTTAAATTAAGTAAATTTTTGTAACTGTTTTTCACTTTTAATTGTGCAATAAATGTCATTAACAATAATAAACTTTACCATTTATATGAGCAATGTCTTTAATGCAAATAATGTTCTATTTAATAAAAAAAAAATACAAATATATTACACAACGGTGTTAGATACGAAGGAATGTCAAGACACATTTTTTGTAGAGTATAAATTACTCCTTTATGACAAAAACCAAATTTGATTTTAGGGAGGACCGTATTTGTAATTTATTGAATTTTATGGTAGTAAAACACCACCTTGAAATGACCTTAAATGACATTTTGGTTAAAAGTCAGTATCTTCATGACACGTTTCCCTCATTACCGGACAACTTTTATTTGAATCTTTTTTTCATATAACGTAGAGTTTTTCAGTAATCTTCGATCGCAGCTTTAAATGGGACACCCTGTATAGCAAAGTTGTAGGCAATTAAGTTAGACATGGCTTGACGAAAAAATATATGGGGATTCTACTTGCAATAAGCAAGTTATTGACGTTTGGAATAATGCACTTTTGGGGGCACATTTCGGTGGTCGTGAAAGGCCTTTTCTCACATTGAAATAAGCCAAAACGCAGCTAATTAATTACTCTTGCACCCCAGAAGACCGATTCCGAAATTGGCAAAAGTTAGGGCGCAGCATTCATTTCCGTAGGCCCCTGCGGATGTAAAAATTTTCGAATTTTCCGAAATAAATGGGAAATAGTAAATTTTAGAGATAAGATGTTTTACATAAAGGGGCCGAAAATTTGACGAGGCATCCGGAAATACAAAAAACGGGGGTTCCATTTAAAATAATGAAGTTGATGTTTATACCGCGAAAGTAATACGCCCTGTATATATCAAATTATTACATAATAAAAGACCTTTAAGAACCATTGAACCCTTGCAGGAAACTTTTTGACGCGACTTTTATATTTTCCGAGATAGGGGAAATAAAACGCCGTGTTGGGGACATCCTGTACACACCTGCAGTGCAAAGCAATTGACTTTTTTTACAACTTTCCGTAATATTGAGTTTCATGATGAAAATTCGACGTTTTTGCTCATTTTGATTACATAGCAATAACCCAGTATTCCAGTGATATAAGAAACCACACGTAGTAGAACTCGGCTGTAACGAACACTGCATTATAACGAAACAACAAAAAAATTCTCATAAAGGTGATGTATTTTTATTCGGTTATAACAAACTCGGATATAACGAACACTCGGCCCTTACACACCCTCGGCCCCTAACACACCACATTCGCTATATCATGGACATTTAAGCTCGGTCATAGCGAGCCGTCGAGAGATGCTCTTGTGGGCGAGCGGCTGGAGATTTAAGCGAATGGGGACAAAATTCGCATATTTCTGATTTTGAATAAATTAACTTTAATAGATGCGACATGATTGGTGAAAGTTCTGCCAATGACCAATACGAAAACGGCACGAGTGATGTGGAGGAAGTCGACAGAAATGCTCAAGTTTTAATTCCTACAGCTCAAGAGGCACTTTCTGTCTATTATGTACAGACGACTTATCCAGAAAATTAAAAGTTTTTAAATGGAACAGATCTTTTGCGAAACAAAATAACTGCAGAGGTGTGGCAAAAACCGCAAAATGCAAGGTCAAATTGCCGACTTCGTTTCTACTTAAACTTCGATTTTATTTCAGATTTTTGTGGTTCTTTTCTCGTTTAATATACCGGGTGATTCAAGAAGATGGCTCGCCTTTGTAACGTTTTCATTTTTAAACTTAGAAAGTTGAAATTTGAAGGGAAGCTATACGAGAATAGAGCCGATCGATTGACGTTAATGGCGTTTTTGTAGTACTTCTGGTTTAACCGGCAATGACCTCTATATGAGTATGAGGGCGAGCCACCTTCTTGAATCACCCGGTATGGGGTGTTAATTAAGAACACGTACTTATTTCAAGGGATGAATCTTTAATTGATTTTATGACAAAGTAGCCCTAAGAATGCAGGGCCGCAATGTCTTCGTCTAAGAACTAGGGGGGTGTTGAAAATTCATTTATGATTTGTTTTTTTTTTTATATTTGCCGACAGATACCTAATAATCCGACAAAATTTGGTATTCCCGTGTTTTTGTGACACAAAATCGAAATATTGTCTTAATTTTTTTACTACTGATAGAGGGCGCCACATACAGTCTTTTTCGACATTGATTGACGGACTCTAACCACATAGAGAACGACACTCTTAATGGCAAATCCCTAGGAAATGAGGCTTATATACGTTGCATATGATAGGGATAAATATGATAGGATAAGCAAAAGAGAATTAAGGCTTTGATAGAAAATGCGCACTTAATTTCTATGACAATTAATTTATTTGTCCCATAATCGGACAGTGTGACCTTAGCTGTTCGCAATATTAATTATTGTGCAAATATTGTTAATTATTGTTCATTTCGTTTGTGTTTAAAATGGATCAATTTACAAATCAAGAAATGACCGATATAAATTTTGTCTATGTCGCGCTCTCGGCGAAAAAATGGATTTCTGATGTTTTCCCTATACTACAAGACTGAACATCAACATGGGACACGTCATGGTAATCAGAAAAGAGGTTCAATTCAAAAATGTGAAAATCGAAAATCGCGCCCATAAGTATTCTCGAATACTTTCAAAAACGGTTATTATTATTATTTTTATTTAAATAGCATAATCTTGAGTTCCAAACCGCGCACCTTCGCCCGAATTTAACCGACCTCGCACCTCGAGTGGTTACCGAGATCCTCACGGTTGAGCCCCATAAACGCACGTCCCGCGTTGGGGAAAAGGGTTCAACAGCGCAAGTCTGCGGAAACGTCAAACACGTAATGCTTTCGTTTGATTCGTTCAAAAGTTGCATTACGTATTTTCAAGTTACGTTTCATTCCGGTTTAAGGTATTTTCCGCTACCTGCGAGGGCGGCCCAGTCGCATTCTCGAACGGACCCAGCGGTCACCAGACGTAATGTTAGTACCCGGTTAAATTACAAGGCGGGTAATAATTGTTGATGCCAGAAAAATTGCAGCTTTAACGGCTTTGCTGCGGGTATTAACGACGAAGTCGTTAATAATGAATTTGGGTCGCCTGGAAATATTTGAATTACAGTTAAACGACAAATGCGATCGGGTGACACCAACAGCAATAATAAACAATAATAAACTCTAATGTACTAACTGGCCGTATAAGTGGGCGCTTAGGACCGCTTTTTCGCATTGCGCCATCACCTAGAATTTCGTAAATGCCAATCTTACAATAACATGAAATATGTGTAACCGATGTATATTTATATCCACTAATAATGTGCTGTATAAGCAATTATAATTATCGCACCTAAATTCTGAGATTTTTCAGGCCGCAATCCTCTACATTAATAACTATTATATAAATGCGTTAGTGCTCACAATGGCGTTACGGATAGTACATAATATCATTCACACACAGGTATGTACGTGTACATATCCCTCCTGATGTGTTAAAACTGATTTGCACAATAGGTTCATGTCTCGCCTCTTTATCTCTCTTCCATAATTACCAAATACCCATATTATTTTCTGTGTCATGAACATGGATGGCATAATGGAGGCGTTGGGTCACACTCGGCTTTAATTGTTGTTGTAGATTTAATTGTGCGTGTTATTTGCGCTTTCTACGTGACATATTGGGCCCCAAGGAGCGCTTTTAGACTTTATTTGGCAATATAAAAAAGAAATATGTTCAGCATTTAGCCGTGAGATAATTAAAAGTCTCCTAAATGATTTACTTAGTTTTATGTAATCGCCCCGAGACGCCATTTTGTCAAGAATTTTTGTGAGGTTTTTAGCAGTAGCGGCAGCTACGTACACTGTAACAATTTACATAATCTCCGACAAAATCCGCACTCGCGGGTGCATAGAAAGTGAGTTGGAAATAATAACGAAAAAATGCTAATTAACGAACCAAAGCTAAACAACCATCAATAAAGGAAAATTAAGCGGTCTTTAGACCCCACTAAGACGTGGAATTCGTCATTACATTCGAGATTGATATTCGCACTCTCATCCCAAAACGCTTTCGAATTTCTTATGCTTTTGTTGTCCCATTGAACGAGATGACTTTAAGCTTTTGCTGACCGCAAAAACTTTATTGACACAAATTACAGAATTCAGTTTTGAATTAGCATTTCTGTTCCAAGTTCGCTCTTACTTAATCCATAGAATAATTTTCGGCAGTCTCATGACGTATGCAACGAGCTCTGCTTAAATTAGTCAAGAGTAAGGTCGCGACATTAAAAGTTGCGATGTCGCATCATTTCTATTTTTAAATTCTTTCACTGATACCATATGGATAAATTCCATCAACTCTTTTTTGCTATTAAGCTAATTTATGAGGTGTTGATTGGTTAACACAGGCGATTTTATGGCGCTGTGGGGAAAATTTTAAATTGATCATTTTTAGCTTTGGCGAGAAAATTTTAATCGTTTGCGTCGATTTAAATGTACGATTTACCAACGGTGCGAGCATCGTTCCCCTTAATTTTGCAACCGTTTTCACAAGGTATACTACTTATTTCATCCACGATATTCTCCAATTTTAATGTAGTATCGGAGTTCTTTAATTCTCCTTTTTGAAGATTTAGAGATTTAATTCATATAAAACGTCGTTACAGGAGAGCGACGTTTTCTGTAGAGAAAGCTTTGAAAACAAAAGAATAACGCTTGGCTTGTCGGTATTAATGACATCTCCGAGTTTCTTCCTTAATCGCTTGCGAAAAATATCAAATTTCCCGTGAAAATATATTAGAAAATTGGGACAGTTTGTGCGGACATAAATATTAATTTCATAAATACGATATAATGAGCGTTCGTACGAGACTGTAAGCAGCTGAGAATAGGTAAAAATCCCACTTTAAAAATTCGATTTGATTTGACAATACCGGAAATATGGCGTACGTCACGCTCGGTTCTCCGAAGTCTCACGATCGCGACTGGGTCATCGCACTTGGATAATAAATCTGGATAGCGCTGAAATGAAAATGAAGTAAAAGTTTCGATTTCAAGACGGAAAACTCAGTGGCGGGCATGTGACCGGGTATGGCAATGCTGTGTCGAGCAATACCAAATATCAATTTTTACTCAAACTTTAACATTATGTTACTATTAGTATTAACATTTTCAGCGCTTTATTTTTTGGGGAAAAATGTCTAACCCGCCAGTAGAATTTATTGGAGCAGTCGAATTGCATAACATTCTCAGGTATGTCTATATAACATCTATAAGTGAGAATAACATTCGTTTATTACAAGGAGCTGAGACGACCACCCTCCTTAACGTTTCAGTGACAAATCTATCACCGTTTTCAGAACCTAGAAGAATAGAGTAGAAAAATGAAAATAAACAGGAAACAGAAATGTATGAGAGGCCAATATTTCAAATGGGTGAAACACTGTGAAATTCCTCTTCTCAATCGCTGAAAAATGGCATTTTTATACAGAGTACCCGGAAAGGTCATGTAAATTCTCGGAGTTATAGAGAAGGCTAATATGATGCTAGTACTTCATGTCAAAAAATTCCTAGCAGCCTTCGTTGCTAACTTATTTCCTCTGAAAATAAGAAGTGAATAGAAGTTTTGCTGTACTTTCTAAATAGTTATGGTAACAAGAAAAGTTGGGCGTTTTCAATAACACACAGTCGTGTTTATTTTTACACGTAACCAAATGTTTCATATGTCTCCCTTATACAGGGGCAGTCGAAATTTTCCATTAAAAATCATTTATTTTTTTTAGTGATCTTACGAAATCACTATTTTTCTTCGTAGCTTGATTTTTTATAATAATTTTTCCACAAAAAAGTATATCTTGCTTCAATCGATGCCTTGTGCCGCTTCTGAGAAAATCGCACTTTAGCATCAACACATTACAGCTGAAGTTATCAAAAATGTTCATGCCAACAGTGAATGTTATTAATATTAGTTATATTAATAAATCTTGGAGTTTAGCAACGAGGAGTGTATAGATGCGCATCTCATGTTCGGACTTGGAGAAGGTAAAGCTGTCGAAGTTCCCGTGTAGCAGTCCGAGATATTCATATTGAACATTCTTGATAAGTTTAGCTGTAATACATGGCGTTTTTATAATCAACTGCTATTTCATTGAATTTTAAATTGTTGTCAAGTACAGCAGATGTCGATAATAGAATGCGATGTTCTCAAAAACGGTACAACATACCGATTCAAGCAAGGTATACCTTTTTTTGTAAAAAAATTAAGCTACGAAAAAAAGCTGATTTCGTCTACTCGCTAAAAAAAATAGTTAGTTTAAATAAGACATTTTGACTTCCCCTGTATAAGAAGACCATATGAAACATCCGTTCACATACGAAAATAGCACGACTATGAGTTATTGAAACCGCCCAAATTTCAGTGTAACCATTATAACTGCTTGAAAATTACAGCAACAAATGTTTTAAAACTTTTTACTTCGAGACTGACTAACTTGGTACCGAAGGTCGCTAAAAGCTTTTTTTACTATTAAGTACTAGCATTTTCCAGCCCCCTCTATAACCCCTAGAATTTATAACACGACCTTTCCGGACCTTTTCCGGACACCCTATATAAGTCATGTCGTCATTCGAAAAGGTTGTTTTGAGGGAAGTGATTAGTATTTAATCATTCTACCTAATTAAACCTGTCATTTTATGAATATTTTTTGAAGTTCCTGGTTTCTCATTACTCCGTGCGGTATGAGTTAGTGTTTAACTTTTTTTTATACCTCCGAAGTTGACCTCTTATTCAAGCATAGGCAATACCTCGCTCATTGAACAAGGGGGCACATATCGGTTTTTATTACTGAAATATATGCGTTTCCTTTCATTTTACACTTCATTCCATCTAATTCTGTGACTCTTATCAAAAGCATGCTGGCATGTACTTGACCTACTAAATTCTCTAGTTTTGATATAGGTTTTGTACTTTTTAGTTCGTTTTTTAAAGAGCGACCAACTATAGCATAACAAATATATCAATAAAGGACAAATTTTAATATGGGACATGACGTAGTTAGTTTGCTGCCTTAAAAACTGTTCTAAAGTTAAGACAATAATGGGAACCCCATTGTTGAGCTCAACCACACGGATCTCGGATGCCATTAAAGATGCGAAATCCATTAATTTTAGGCAAACTTACGCAGTTTGTAGCTCAAGAAGTTTTTATTTTAAAATAGAAAACATTAAGATGATTTTCAGAGGTGTTCGGAAAGAACTGAAATTTTTGACAAATATTTCTATTTTTCTGTTAACTCGGTTGACGAAGTAATTAACAATAAGTGACACTTCATCATTGCAACTTCTTCTCTTTTAAAACATGACGATATCATATTTGAAATCGGACGTTTCGATTTTCGGCAACCCTCAACTTTGTTTTTTTTTACGGGCAGCACATTCAATTTTCACATTTTTGAGTTGAGTTTCTTCTGACGATCTCAAGTTTTAGAAGAAGGAAAGATGGAAGATCAAAAATTAAGTATCGATCCTTTCGAATTGCGCCATCAATTAAGCTTCCGGAAAAATTACAACATTTTTTTTAATTCAGATTTTTCAAAATACCTCCGAAAGTCATCAGAATTTTTCTATTTCTGCAACGGCACATTCTTGCGTGACTTTGTCCCAATTGAACCAACCTCGTATCTTCTATGGTTACTGATATCCTCGCGGGTGAGCTCCAGAAACAAACACCCTGTCTAGGGCAAAGGTTTTTGAACATTGTTGGGCGATAGCCGTTCGTCCATTGTTAAATTGCCGGTCTAAACTTTTACAAAAATCTAAATTTTTTCATATCCCTTTCAGAAAAATCAAAATCGAAATTTTTCGCGATGAATTTTGAATAATTCGGAAAAACTAAAACCAGAAAATGTCAGTTTTGGTACTCCACTCAGAAAATGAGTTTCCGTTCTGGCGAGATACGAATTTGGTGCACGCCGAAGAGTAATTTCTGGATAAGTGGCTGATATAAATCAGCCCAACCCTGACTCTATAGGACTATACGAACAGGTGAGGATGGGAACGTGATTTTTGGTGCTGTTGATCGATTTTAAAAAAATCCATTCGTGAATTTTATCGGACAAAATGTTCATTATTACTCTCACGTAATAATACAGAACCGGACCTCTGAAAAGCTGATGTTTCCAATGCGTCCTGTTCAAAGGAAATGTACATTTACTGAAAACGCTTCTGTTCACGCAAAAGGGACTTTTCGGACAGTTGCGAAAGCATTTTAAATGCATCAAAATGCAGATTTAAAGCTAAGTGATGATTTCCTATGAGAATAAATGTAGTAACAAACGTTTTCGGTTTGCAACAAAGCGTGATGTACGTCTATAATTATAAACATTAAATTAAAGTTTTATGGTCTTTAACAGTTTGAAATAGACCGGGTTATTTCACAAATCGAAAACAAAGAGCGCTCGTGCATCCGTGGTGGCTGAAACAAGTCTCGATTTCACAATTGAAAAGGCACTAATTCTTGCAGTAATAATAAACTGCTTGTAGAATTTTATCGCTCACTTTGGAAATAATATTCATAAAGTTGCCTTTTACGTTTGCCAATTCAACATTGGGAATCAGCCGAGAAATTTGAACTCATTGCGACCTTCAAGTCGTTCCTTGTAATCCCATAAAGGGGATATACAGAATTCTTAAGGCTCTTATTTTACACTCTCTGGGCGTGGCTAGATTTATGATGTCTTAAACCCATTTTAACTGTGATCACTTGCACTACTCCGCCTACCCCAAATACCCCTGAAAAATTATCCTTAGACATACCTCCACTACTCTCCTCTCCAGATCCTGATCATACTTCCAAGATGAACCTTAATACTCCACGAAACACTTAACGTGAAACAAGTGCCCAGCGATCTATTTCCCCAGTCCACCCAGCAACCCAGCGGCCCACCCGCAATGCCGCCGCGAACGAAACTGAAAGTACCGCTGTCGGAGACTAGTTGGAGCGTGGTCGATGGCCCGGTGCATCTGCAGAGACACTTCTTGACCCTGGCGGGAGGGGCCAAAATATTACTCAAAGCTCAGATTTTGATTTTTTTCCAATCTTCAAAAAGTTCGGTGGCAATAAAGGCATCATTGCCGGTGTAAGTGAAGAAAGATCCGTGCGGGTGTGGCGCAGAATGCCCTCCAGATACGGAGGCTCCAGAAAAAAAAATTATCATGGAACGTCAGTCGCATGATGCTCTTGCAACAATAATAGATTGCACGGTAATACATGTACAATTTCGTAACTCAAAGACACATCTACCATCTGGCGCGTTCTTGACTTTATCAGCAACTTAAAACCCGCTTAGCACGGGAATGATAAAGGACTTTAATTGTTGTTATTCGCGCCAATATCGTTATTAAATGTTGCCAAACTATTGCCACAGACAGAAGAATTAACTACACAGGGGCAAGCAAATTTTACTCTAGTGAAGACATTACATATTTAGGTCGACTATATGCAATAGCTCTGGTAAGAGCAACTAGAGCTACTCCTCAGAGCCTTATATGAACATACTTTCATTGCTCCGGCTAGCCTTGAGAAAGTTTTTTCTTATGTTAAATTACCTCCTTGAACATAAAAACGTTTACTAAATGAACAAATAATAAATGCATAGGTGCATAATTAGGGCCTAAGGTAGTCCTTCTTTTGCCATGCGTAAAGCAACACTTACGACCTAGTCTACGACATCCTGTGGCCCTCATCCAACTTAATGCCGTCATGGTCTATTTAGCGTTAGTGCTAAGGATAAGGCCAAAGACATCCGTCATTGATTATTTTATAATTACACATAATCTGTATAAAATATGTTAATTTTATTTAAATGCGATATTATTATTGTCTTCAACGCTGTTCTATGAAGGATATGTACTAGTTAAAAAAATAGCATTAAAGTCCAGTGTGCTCATTAAATTGAATGCTCCAACTCTGTTTTTGAGTATGTCCGCTATTACGTGAACTATCATTAGCTAAGATGGCGCAATTTTATTATGCAAGCAAAAAGATGTAATAACATTGACATGGACCATAAATGGTTCGTTTGCCAATCAGAGCGTGACTTCGTGTAGGGCTTTATTAGATGCATAATACAGTCTTTTTGTTAGCACGTGAAAACGCACATTATACATGGAACTGCTGCTTATAAATTATGAATAAATTGGCATTTATGTATTACACGACGAGATTCGATAAAGCCGGAAATACTGCCGGCACTGATGACAAAGCGTCTTTTATCGCCTAAAAGATTGTGTGACTGCTTTTTAGTGAATGACTAAAGAAGTCAACGCTCGGCGTCAGTGCCATCGCGATAAGGTCCAACAAAAGAGCATCGACAGCGTCTTTGACCCAAATTCAAAATGGCGCCTGACAATGCTAGGAATGGCCGCCAATCGGTGCATTTCTTTTGTTGGCATATTTGCACATAAATTGATTTTTTTAGGGCTCCAAATCGAGAAATTGGGCCAAATGCCGTCGTTATGAAGCAACAATCAGCGGCCAAGGTTTCTGCTAAGAAATAGTAAAGTGACCTAACGCAGGTCAATAGGTTATTATCGCCCTCGGTCCATATAGTTCTCCGACTTCATTTATTCATTAGTTTTGTCCTTTTTCGGTTTAGCGTAAATTTATTTAAAAGGTTTATAAACCCGCATAAAACTATTTTTAAAATGAAGTCGAACCAATGAAATTTTCGATTATGACGAATTAAATGCATAGGTAAAACAGATCCTATATTGAATATTGATCCTGGACAATTTAACGAAATTCTAGGGCACTGGAAAAATATCTTTAGGAACTTTCTTTTGACTGCATTTTCAAAATCGTAAAAAAGAGACACTCGCGTGACTCTGCATCCCAGAAATCAAGAGATTTGGCAATCACCGTTGCTAGTTTACCGGCCGGTAAAACGGACATTTTGAATCGAAAAACTAAATTTTCTATTTTCAAACGAAAAATCGTAACACCTTTTTTCGAAAATCAAAAATCTGTATACGCCAGAATAGCCGTTCGCATGTCCTTATTCGTACCAAACACCATATTGAAATTCTGAATTAGCATAATTGCCCGAAGTTAACTGAATTTTACGCGATCTGCAATTAAAGGGAATGAAGCAATGTTTGCTGTAAAAAAACATTAAATACTTTAATATTTCGCCATGCTGAGCACAGTTGGAAATGTACACGAACTCTTCATTTATCATAAATAGCAAATAAATAACTAATACAATATAGAAAGTTGTTGCCCTTAATATTATTGAATGCAAAACTGACGTCTTAAAGTTTGTCTTCTCCATGTGCGCAAGTGTCCTTCAACCGCACCAATTTCCCCAGAAGGTCCTCGACTGAGACCTCTCCATGCACCACGTTATCCCTAGTGCGAACGTTCACTGTGTTGCTCGACTTCTCCTTCTCTCCCACCACTGCAATTTTTAAACTCAAAAAATGCTAATACAAAAAATCAACGTCCTACCTAAAATAAAGTTAAACTGCGCCAACTGGGCGTTCCTAATTTTCTTATTCAAAGTATCTCCATGGTCCACGTCCACTTCAGCCATAATTCCCGCCTCATACAACTTCTGCTTAACTTCCTCTGCATATTCGTCATAATTAGGACCTACAGGCACCACCATAACCTAGCAAATACTATAATAAACATCTGCTAATTGTCTACCATTTGATTCATGCTAACCTGTCTGGGTGACAGCCAAAATGGCCATTTCCCCCCATAAGACTCAGTTAAAATGGCAATCATACGCTCCACCGACCCTAAGATGGCTCTATGTATAATCACCGGTCGTCTCTTCTCCCCGCTTTCACTGACGAAATTCAGGTTAAATCTGATTGGAAGTTGGAAATCGAGCTGTATGGTGGCGCATTGATGCGCCCTATTTAATGCATCCCTAATAGTAATGTCGATTTTGGGGCCGTAAAATGCCCCATCTCCGGGGTTCTCCTTCCAAGTTTCCCCAAAGTCATCCAAAGACTCACTGAGGGCTTTTTCAGCCTCATTCCAGATTTCGATCTCCCCTAGA
The DNA here is from genome assembly GCF_040115645.1 of Euwallacea fornicatus. Lineage (NCBI taxonomy): Eukaryota > Metazoa > Arthropoda > Insecta > Coleoptera > Curculionidae > Euwallacea > Euwallacea fornicatus. The sequence goes on along the minus strand of NC_089541.1, from coordinate 1,407,992 downwards.
TACTTTTCAGGGCGCGTGCTCAAAACCAAATCAAAAGTGAAGCCAAAGACCGAATAAATGTGTTTGAGAAAGTCAAGACAGCCCTTCATTTCCTGCTTTATTTGCTCAGGGGCGCAGAAGATATGCGCGTCGTCTTGCTGGAATCTATAGCGCCCATTATTTAGTGATTGAAAATCGGTTAGAAGAAACTTGCCTGCGAACTCTAGTAAGTCCAGTCAGAGCACCAGAAAGCTCATTTCGATGCAATACCCCAAAATCGGCCAACCTCAAAGGCAGCTCTCTCCACGACCTAATCCTGTTATCAAATATAAGGCAATGTCCTGGGCAATTCATTGGTTTCAACGCGAATTTTTCCTTTTCCACATCAAAGGAAAACATGTTTTCTGCATAATGTGCCCAGTGGCCTGAAGTCTGCCACAATTTGGCATTGTAAATGTTGGGAGTGACCACTTCCTGGAAACCGCGTTTGCGGTACTCCTTTTTCATTAACTCCACCAAGGTATTGTAAATATGAGCCCCACGTGGCTGGAAAAAACATGAGCCAGGAGAGAGTTCATGGAAAAAGAAGAGTTCTTGCTCCTGAAAGAATTTGTTTATTTACATTAATTACCATCATTCCTATAGTTTGAAACCGCATCAAAAACAACCATTTCAACCCACCTTTCCAATCTTCCTATGATCCCTCTTAGCAGCCTCTTCTTGAAACTTTTCCCACTCCTTCAGTTGCTTATTGTCTGGAAAACTAATCCCATAAACCCTCTGTAATGTCTCTGCATCTGCCTTCCCTTCCCAATAAGTTGAAGAATTCTAAAACACCCCATCAATGCTCCATTGATCTCATTAAAAATGACCAACCTTGGTGACCTTCAAGGCCTTAATTTTCCCTGTATGCCGCACATGAGGTCCTCTACAGAGATCTATCAAAGGCCCACACCGGTACACAGTTGTAGTTGGAGTGTCAACTTTCTCATTCAAAATCCGAACTTTAAATGGGTTATACTTGAACATTTCTAAAAGATCCTGTTTGGTCATTTCTAAGCGTTCAAAAGGCTGCTTTTCTTTGGCTATATTTTTCATTAAGCCCTCAACATAAGGGAAATCACTTTGAGAAATCTGAAGCATGCAAACTTATTGGAAATTCAGTAGAAGAAAATGTTGACTGTGACTAACCCCTTTATCATCTAACCACATATCATAATAGAATCCATTCTCTATTGGAGGCCCATAGCATAGGCAACCCCCATAAACCCTTTCTAAGGCTTCACCCAAAATATGGGCAGTAGAGTGCCAGAAAACAGCTTGAGCTTCTGGATCATCAAACTTTAATAATTCAACTTTACAATCACCTTCTAAAGGCCTGTCCAAATCCCAAAGAATCCCATTTACTTTAGAAATTACTGCATTGTCAGCTAAGCCTTGGCTGAGAAGTTGCAATAATAATACAAATCAATGACACTAACTTGCTTAGAACTTACCTAATTCCTCTGGCAACATCATACATTGTGGTCTTCCATGCAATGCCCTCAATAACTCTTCCATCTGGGAGGGTAATTTTAATGGGGGCTTCAGGTTTTAAAGCCACTTCAGCATCATACTGAGCTTTCAGCTTGTTCCACAAAGTGAGGCGCTCTGCTATATAACTCGGAGGGGGTTTTAGCTCATTTACTCCACTTTTATCCTCAGTTTCTTTTTTTATTTTTTCTTTCTTCATTTTGCCCTGCAAAAATTACGTTTTTCCTCAAAATGAGACAATTTTAAATTTCTTTAGGAATATTAAGGTTAAAGTTAAAATATTGCATCATTTATTAAAATTTTTCCAGGTATAATCAATGATTAAGAATGAAATAAAAGAGGGGAATCCAATATGTTACACACCAATGTGGCTAAAGTGCGCCGGTTTAAACGGACCGCAGCCCCTGAACAACTTAAAATCTTCAACATTTTAAGAATAAAAGTAAATAATAAAAGGTCATGCCTTGTCTTTATCGGTAATTTGGAGGTTTTTCACAACGTCTTCCACTTTTTCACTCATATTTTCCACAAAATACACAGCATATGTATGGAAAGCACAAAATGGAAAATGTTGACGTTTTGTCACTTTTGACTTTTGACATCTGCGTTAATGTAGAGAAATCCCTGAAATTTTCCTGTAAAGAAAAATGCAATCTCGCGGGTTTGTTACTTCTTGTTCGTTGTTTGGTTGGGACAAATACATTATAACGCGGCATTGTCAAATTTCAAGAAAAGTCCTTAGAATATCCTGCCTTTTTTTAAATTTATACCACATTTATACCGTTTCATCCAAATATCATAAGACGAACAAGAACGTATCTGCTCACAAGTTTTTTACTCATCTTTTCAGTTTCAACATCACTTTAAAATTGAAAAAATCAAATTAGTATATTAGTTGTTAAAATATGATAAAACGGGTCGCTTTGGGTATATCAGGAGGGGTAGACAGTGCCGTGGCAGCCCTTTTACTAAAAACCCGAGGTATTTATCTTGACAACTCCAAACTGTTTTATTTTAATAGGCCTCTTTCCAGGTTATGATGTTCAAGGTGTTTTCATGCGAAATTGGGACATAGCCGACGAAAAGGGCAATTGTAGGGCTGATGAGGATCTCAAAGATGCTTCTTATATATGTGATAAACTTAATATCCCTTTGCATCAGGTTAACTTTGTTAAGGAATACTGGAATGAGGTGTTCAGGTATTTAACAGGCTCAATCAGTTTGTAAGGCTGAACCTAGTAATAAAATTGCAGTCACCTGCTTAAGGACTATGAGAGTGGAGATACTCCAAATCCTGACATTTTGTGCAACAAAAATGTTAAATTTAAACATTTTTTTGAATATGCACAATGTTGTTTGAAAGCAGATGCTATTGCTACTGGGCACTATGCTAGGACGAGTTTTGGATCGTATTTAGAAAATTATAAACCTAATACTAGTAAGTTAGAAAACCCAGTTAAATCAATTGGAATGATAGTGTAATTAGATGTAAGGCTCCTACGAGCTCAGGACATAAGAAAAGACCAAACTTTCTTCTTGTGTCAACTACAACAACAAGTTTTACGTAGAACTATGTTTCCATTGGGAGATTTAACAAAATGGGAAGTGAAACATATAGCTGTAGAACATGGGCTTGAAAGAATTGCCTTAAAGCCAGAGAGCATGGGCATTTGCTTTATTGGCTCTAGAAATTTCCAGGATTTCATCAAAGAGGTCTTTTGAAGTGTCCTTTCATAGCATTTTCATGTGCTTACAAGTGATATTTCAGTAGTATATTGAAGACAAGCCAGGCAAATTCATTGATATTGACACTGGTCAAGTAGTAGGAGAGCATCAGGGCATCCATCAGTGGACTCTGGGACAAAGATCAAGGGTTCATGGCATTCCTGAGCCATACTTTATTTGCCAAAAAAATGTCAAAGAAAATATCATTTATGTTGTATGTGTTTTTCCCTTTATGATTTAGGCTTTATTATATCAATTTAAACATTTCAGGTCCAGGGTACTAACCATCCAGCTCTCTACTCCTCCCTCTTTTTTACCTGCCCTCCTCACTGGATTTCATTAGAACCCCCAGAGCTCAAAAAAGACTCGATACTACACTGCTATTTCAAATTTCAACACACAAATGATGTAGTGTCAAGTGAGGTATGCCAATCTAATATGGGTCTCATAGTGAAATTAAAGTTGCCCAAAAGAGCCTTAACACCGGGGCAATATGCAGTATTTTATAGGGGAAACGAGTGTTTGGGTAGTGCTAAGATTATACATGCGGGAGCTTCGGAATTTAGTTTGAATTACTTGAAAAAGAGGACCAGGGACTTCTGTGATGAAAACAATGAGTCAGATGCCAGTAGTGATATAAGTTTTAATAAAGGTAGCTGAAGATACTAGTACGTTTGTTAAATTGTAAATAAATCGAAATGTATTGTTCTGGTCTCCATTTTACTGGGATTGTAAAGTTGTGTGAATTTTAGAACAAGTTTGATGCACCGAATTCAGTTTCGTTTTGCGTTTCACCTGTGTTAGCTACAAGTACAAGTGAGATAGTTGATTCTGACACTTGTATGAGAAATGTTGTGTGCGACATCTATTTTTGCTAGCTTTGGTTACTAATGTCGAACCAGACACGTGAAATTTGAGGTTTAGTCCGTCAATTTTCCAACCATCGCTTGTCAGTGTCAAACAAAAACATTGAAAAACTTTCTCAAAAAACTTTATCATTAATACAGAAAAAAACCTTTTGCAAATCACTTTCTAAACAGAAAACCCTAAACAAACAATCGCCGCCCTTTTTTGAGTGGTCGCTGCAACCCCCCAACGCGGTCGCATTGATTGGTCATAACCTTATCCGACCTGTCATATAAACTGTTATTAAAATAAGCTTATTATCTTATTATAGTAAATTCAATTAGAATTTCGTGCATTTAATTCCGTTTTATACGCAAATTTTCACGTCCCAGTTGTATGTGTCGGTGCGGCGCCATTGGCAAGTGATGAGCCCACTTGTCCTCACCATTGTTTTGTTTAGTTGATGGTATGTATCAGTTCAACTACTGCAGCTGAGGTGACCTTAAGATGTTCAGTTCGGGGGTTAAAGGCAGTCAGAGGTAAGCCACTTGCTGATTTAAAGAGTGTTTGTAAACACACAGAGACCCTGCAGGCGTAATGGCATAATTTACCATCCACCGCCCCAAGACAAATTATTGTTAAGTAATAAAGTAAATGACACTGCTAAGAGTAAGCAAGATGTTAAGGATGTATATAGTAACTCCCGGAAGCTGCAGAAAGTCTCTGGCATTGTGGGTCTTAATGCCAAAATTGGGGCTGGAAGTTGCATGGGAGGTGAGGTGACCAATCATGCAACATTGCAAGATTTTGAAGATAAAATCACAATTCACAGTATTATAGGTAAGTCATATGTGTTCTTTCAAAATTTATAGAATAATTTGAAGGTTTTTCTTTTCCAGGTTTTAGTGACCCAACCACACACAAACCCCCCATAGTCATAGAACAAAAGGCTAAATTTACAAAGGCCACTCCGCATCACGAAACTTTGCAGCGGATAGAATGTGAAATTGATGAGTTCAATTATTATCAGCAGCACTGGTTTAGTCCAAGTTTAGAGGTTAGAGCATTAATATTAAAAAATTACAGATTTTCATGTAATTCTTGTCAGAAATTGAAACTGGAAGATAGATCTCGTGAAGAGCGCATTGAAATCACAAGACATGAATTCCTGCGACGTCTACAGCAAATGCGACGTAGTCACATAGGCATTCCCAACAAAATGCCTGACTGGATTGAACAGCGCAAGTGCAAAGTACCAGTGAATCAAGAGAAAACTGAACAACCCCAGAAAAGTAGTAATGCAGTCGCAATTACATCGAGAATATGTGAGGTCAATGAGTGTGGGAAACCAGCACTTGTATGCGCAAAATACTGTGTCATGCACATTATTTATGACAGTCGACAGGTGCTGTTTGAGTATTGTACTGCCAAGTTTGCTGATAATACACAGTGTTCCATGCCAGTGTTTGACATCTCACATGAGTTACCCTTGTGTGCAGAACATGCCAGAAAGCGGGTAAGATTAAAGTGTGATTGTACTGGTTGATTCAGATTAGATTAATTAGATCAGATAAATTAGATCTAAAATAAATTTTTACCACTTCCTCTCTCACTTTATGCTATTTTTATGTTTTCTACAGGATCACTACCGTCTGCTCCACGAAACGAATAAACCGAAAAAAGTGCGGAAAAAGGTAAAACCATCGGCGATGATCAGGCCGCAAAAACGCAACAAGAAGAAGAAAAAGCTGCCTACCATTCCTCAAACAAAACCACAACCCTCACCTGACACCTGTTCAAATAACAGTTCAAATAGTGCAATAATAACCATGGTTGGCGATAAGATGGCAGGTGAATTGGGGAGCAGCGTCGAGTCCCCGGTGTTGGAGGATCTGCAGATGGTAGATCAGGTGTTGGCTCTCAACGAAAACGGTTTAGAACAGGCTTTGGCAACACAGGCGCATTTGCTTGAAGAGAGCGACATTACGAATGTATTAAGCACCATTCAAGTCGACGAGTTCAGTGATTTTTTTGCTGGTAAGAATCAATTATAAAACTTTTATAAGTAAGACAAAAATATATAAAGAGGATAAACATATTTGTAGTTGATGGCTTTATGTCATATTTCTTTGGAGCTAATAGTTTGCGTTATAAGAGCCGTAGTCTTTATAATGAGTGAAATTAACGTCGGATTAGTTGTATGTGTCTAAACTGAATAAGTTGTCTTATTTTTTATAGCATCTGTTATTTAATCAATTTTTTGCAGTTAACCGTAATGGCGAATACGAACCATCGCGGGAAGAAGCCGAGGAGCTGGAGAAAGCTTTGGCGGCCGTCGACAATGACGTCAAATCCTTGGAGAAGCTGAGTCAGTCGCATGGATTGCTCGATTCATTTCTGGGTAAGTTATTTTTATATTTTATTTTACTGGGGATTATTCATTGGCCTTGTTGCCGCATCAGACGATCACACGCTGCCGGATTCGTTAGTGCAAATACCGGAAATGATGTTCCATAATGGATACACGACCTGTGGGGACAATATCGTGGCCCAGAGCGGCTCCTTTCTGTTGCCGGTCGAACCCCATTCGCACTCGTAACTAAATCTGTCAGAAGTAGGGAGAATTGACTAGGATTTTCGGTTAGGGGAGAGTTAGGGGGCGGTTCAGATTCAATGTTTCTCTCTCTCTGTATAAGGCAGGTATGAGAAGAAAGAGAAACAATAGGATGTCACCGATTTACTGATGTTGGAAATGGGTTTAAATTATATTCATGTTTGGGAATGATACGAGGTCCATACGCATGGAAAAAACCTGCCCCCCGGTACCACCACACAAAAGTAACCTTTATCTCAAAACAAGACTGTAACTGGTGTAAATATCGCATTACAATGGTAGTCAAACCCCAGGTTAAGTACAATGCTTCCGGCTGATTTAATTAGAAGCAAATTTGGACTATTACATGTTTAGTTTTAAATTTAGTTAAAAGGGAAGTATGGTTATATTTTATTAGGCAACTTACGGTATAAGAAAGACAAAGTGCAAATTTATTTATTGGATAAAAAGTAAAATTTCCGTTGCTATGTTAGGAACAAAAGACTGACTAGGTTTAATAGTAATTATTATTAATAGCGTAGCTGCGCATGTAGCGTCAGTTTAGGTTACTTGTATACTTAAGTGAAGTACGAATTTTACAAATAACCAGTTACAGTCTTTAATGGTTTGAGTGTGCGTTAAAATTAGTGAAAGTGTTGTCGTCAACAATGTTAACCTTGCTCAGGAAGTTTCGATGTTGTAGCTGTTAATTATTGTTTTAACGCAAATACCAACGGTCTGTTTGTTGCATACTCCCCGATTAATCACTGCTTCAACATGTAACCTCATTGTTATAATTCCAGGTAACCCTCGTGTAAATACTTACTAACTACTTTTTTACTTGCACCCGTACTACGTAAGTAAATAGATCAACTTTATGTAATATTTTTTAGTTTTTAATAAAAAAAAAGGTATTTATTTTTGTATTTAGTAGTGTTTGTAGCGCTTTATAATTTTTCATAGGGCCAATATGGCTCTGTGTAAGTATGGTGTCTGAGCCGTAACTGACACTGACAGTTAGGTATTGAGTTGACTGACAAATCGACATATGGAGATTTTTCGTCAATGAAATTGGATAAATTATCATTGAGGGTGGAATTTCAGTGTGAATAGACGTAGACCCGGATTATATTATTAAATGTGAGGGCCCATAGATATCTTCTATATTAGACGCCCGCAACTGCAATTATTAATAAATTGCTCACTTGCTGTTGCAAAAATATTTTACTATTGGGAAGATTTGTATGTTTCAAATACTGCAATTTTTGTGCGCATTTTTCAATTAAAATTTATCATACAGAACCGTAACTCGCACTCATCTTCCCATCTCTTCATTACGATAAACACCACAAATGTTCGTCTAGGCAATACATACCTCTCGTTTCCGCGGCTTTTTCTAGCAATTTCTGTACATACATATGTACACGTTTAAGCGTCATTATTTCATATTTTTACTGTACTAGCGGGGGAAAATATCGAACAAAAATTACTTGTAGCGAGTGTGATGTTATAATAATTATTATTATGTAAAAACTTCTAGGGTAACAAATTGTTAAAATAATCGTTTGATATGAAGATTGATGACGTCGTTAGTTTCCTATTTAATTGTACTGTACGTAATGTAAAATGTCTTTTTGTAAATATTTCTGAAAATAAAACCGTTAACAAAAAGCACATAAATGGTCATTGAATCAAGTTTAACATTACGCAATTTTCCATGTGCCATAATTAATCGATTAGAATCGTTAATAAAACTTGTTAATGATATGCAGGTAACAAAATACTAAAAAAAGAGAAAGTAAAATATGGACACAACAACGAATCTACTATGGTGACACTTAACGCCATGTGAGTGCAACTAGAACAAGTTCGCGTTAGTTCGAGTGCTCCTGTCACGCTGGAAGTCAATAAAAGTGTGGTTATGCAAACCTTAAAAGTTTTGTAAACATTTTCTCAACATCAAATGGCCCAAAACGTAACCAAAGACAAGTTCCGAAGTGTCTTCAAAACCATCGACAAAGATGTGTTGCGCTGGTTTCCTGGCCACATGGGCAAGGGTCTCAAACAAATGCAACATAAATTGCGCTCCGTTGACTGTATCGTTGAGGTCCACGACGCTCGCATCCCTTTTTCAGGCAGAAACGACGATTTCAAGCGTACGATCAGCGGCATCAAGCCCCATGTCCTTGTGCTAAACAAGGTGGACCTCATTGACCGAAAGTTTATACCTTATATTGTAGAGCGACTTAAAGGAGATTATGAACGCATATTATTTACTAACTGCAAGAATCAACACTGCCAGGGGGTGAAAAAACTATTTCCATTAGCACAGGAGCTTATTAGAGACTCAAACAGATTCAATCGACAAGAAGCTGAGGACTATAACTTGATGATCATCGGAGTACCAAATGTAGGCAAATCCTCCCTTATTAATGCCCTGAGGGCAAGATATTTGCACAAAGGCAAAGCTACTGCAGTTGGGGCCAATCCGGGCATTACTAGAAGTGTTTTGGAACGCATCAAAATGTGTGACAACCCTTTATTCTACATGCTTGATACTCCGGGCATTCTAACCCCCAATATAGTGGACATAGAAACAGGACTTAAACTTGCAGTGTGTGCAACCATTCAAGACCATTTAGTGGGAGAAACTGTGATTGCTGACTACTTGTTGTTTTGGCTGAACAAGCACAATCACTTTGAGTATGTGGATTATTTTAAAATGAGTCAACCCTGTGATAATGTGCTTGAGGTGCTGGCACATATTTGTAAAGTTTATAATAAATTTTTTAAAGTGCGAACGCCATTGAATGATTATGTGTTTCGTCCCAATTTGGATGCAGCAGCTCATATTTTCTTGAAAGCTTTCCGAGATGTATCACTAGGGAGGTTTATGTTAGATGAGGAAATGGTTTAGGTTTTTTTGTAAAACTTATTTATTAATAAATTATTATTGCTAAGTCTAAGGGTATTGTCAAAGATATGTAATTGAGCACTGGATTGGTTTGGGCTGGAATGTGGTCTATGGTTGCTTAAAGTTTTGCAAATGGTAAATTTCTAATGCTTCCCACTGCTTTTTGTGCATTAAAATATGTGGCCGTTTTTCTTTCATATGGTTTACTGCCTGTTCTGGGCTCCAATTATATCTCTACAAACATGCACTCGTTTAAAAAAATTAAATTTAATTACTCCCACATAAAACTTACCTGCATCAAATAGCATCCTACAAGGGTGGCACTTCGAGTGCGACCAGCTTTGCAGTGCACATATACAGATGAGACAGATCGGCCAGAGGCAACTTTATTTGGGTCTACAAATTGATTGATAAACTTAACTCCTTCCACCAATTTGCTTTGGCAAGGAGTAGCAAAAATGTCTGTGGTGGCTAATTGCAAAAAGGCAATTCCCAATTTTTTCCAGCACTAAAAAATAGTTATTAATAATTATCGTTTGTCATATCATGTTAACATACCTTAGAATCATTGGCTAAGAAGAGTTCATAGTCCTCATTCATTGAGACTACAGCCTTGACATTCTCCTTTTCAATTAGCTAAAAAAAGTTCCAAAGTTCAAGGTTGTGTTTACCTCTCAATTAAGGCGAAATACCTACTTCTGTCGCTATACTGGGAAAGGGCAAAGCCCCCAAAATAACCGTGTCATCGATCCGATTGTACCATTTCCTGTGGGTCAACTTCTCCATAAGTACATTATAAACCAATGTGGGGTAAAACGTCACCCTTGCAAACATTTTCCAATAATTTCACAAAAAACCGCAGGACTGTTTGATTCATTCCTACATACCAGCCGTATCGATTTCTTCGCGGAAATTAAAAATATTTCGGGCATGTCAAAAGTGACGCACCAGCTACAATTTCTGTCTCTTTAGGTGACCTCATTTCATTCACTTAAGCGAATGAAGAAGAGAAAGTTTGGAATTTTGATTCCGTCACGAGGAATGAAATGAGCAAAGATGTTTTGTAGCCTAATTAGCTTTATTTGGGGGAATTAGGGGGTGTTACTTGTAGTTTTATTGGATTGAATTTTAATTATTTAAAAAAGGAGGTTTTCGATTTTCACGAGCCAAACCTGATTGTTTTAAGAGAAATTTTCTCATAGAAACTAACTTCGACTTATATAATTCGAAATTAACGAGAGGGTGCCACCGTAAACGCGTCTTTTTGATTAAAGAAGTTGCATATCGGCTTACATAACAACAAACGTGACATAACCTATTTTTCTGTACATAAACCTATTAATTTCGCAAAACCAATAAGAAATCGTATATTACGAGGTGTAAATAGTGAAGGTATTGTTTTATCTCAGTCTTACGCATGTAATCGAGTATAGAGAAAAGTGAAACAAAAGCGTACTAGAAGAACGTAAAATTCTGACCAGTTACCAATAAATTAAATCAACTTACGTTCCCGCGTCATTTCAAAGAAAGCTAAATGTTACTTGTATTAACTAATTGGTGCCAATTTCAAAATGTACATCACCGTTGCACAGATCTTAAGTCTTTTTTATTAAATACGGCAGGGCTTAATTGTACACCTTAATTTCAAACTCCAGCTGCAGATAAACTGGACCTTTTGATCTAGTTGAACACTGAACTATATAATTGGACCTAAGGTTGCCAATTCTGTAGTAGCTCCTGTTGATCGAGTAATTCCTTGATCTTCAATTAACGCCGCAGTATCGTACGTTTTAACAACTATGAAGAAAACAACTAGAAAACTTCAGTCTCAAAGCGCAAAATCTCCTTTATTAATCAACCAAAGTGTTCGCAAATAACTTAGAAAAAGTCAAATTAATATTCCTCTTAAGGGCTAATATTCAGATTCCCCTTGATGTTATAGCAATAATTGCAATTGTTTAGCACATGAACTCCTTTTACTTTCCGCTTCACTGCAGCCCAAAGTGTATAATTGTAAAGAGCTCAAAAACTCCTGATTCTCATTGATTTTAGCCACAATTTCCACCCTGTTGGCATTGGCCTGGGCTACCAAAGTGCCAACGGCCAAATATCCCCTGAAGTGCGCTTCAAGTTCGGTGAGGTTGGTAATTACGTCAGGTAGCACTTGAGCCAGAACTGAGAACCATAGATCGTCATTTTTTTTCCCACAAAGAACGGTCAAGTTGAGCAATAGCGTTGCCAATGCTATTTGGCCGTTTTTGTTGAGCCGACTCAACGAGGTCAAATCTTCAACTATATCAAATCTACAACAGAGAGACAAATTAACTTTTCACTTTTCAGAAAATTCATTAATATGAGACCTATTATTAAACACTAAACTCTCCCCAGCCTCGTGTAGACAAAAATTGCAGATAGCTCTTAAAGCCACTACAACATTATTGGGGATATTGCTTGAGGTCTTAATATGTCTCATTACTTTCCCAAAGATGGCACCTTCATGTGAAGCAACAAGCACCTCGTTATTGGTTGGGTCTCTAATTGCCATGCGCACAACATCTAAAGCTGGAAAAACGACATCTTCCGGCCAATCCAATAATTTAAATAGTAACTCATATGTGGCCGGGTTGCCTGAGGGGCCTTGGCAAACACTTCCTAGAGCCTCCAGCTCATTTTCAGGCAATTTAAACTCCTCTGATAGTTTTGAGTTAAACTCTTTAATTTTTTTAATAATAACCTCTGGGTCTCCAGTATCAAAGGTTCTGTAGGTTTTTACTGGGAACAGTGTATTTTGTGGGGTTGTGGAGTAGCTGGAGTCTCCAGTGAATGGATCAGTGTTGCCCATCAAGGCTGAAGTTGAGCTAAAAGTTTTAAAAAGATAGAAGTAGTATTTTCAAGGAAGATAATGATTTACCTTGCAGAACTTCTAGGAGGGCCATTGGTGGAGTAACTTGCTCCCCCAGTGAAAGGATCAACATTAACACCTATAGAGGTGTTAGTATCTTGGTATGAAGGGGTGTAACGACTGCCTCCAGTGAAGGGGTCTTGATAGGCAGTATTAGTTGGAGGGACATACTGCTCTTTACTGTTTTTGAGGATAAAATCCACTATCTGCATATTAAAAAATAAATTAAACTAGTAGTTTAGAAATATTTTTTCGGTTCTTAAAGTACCTGCTCTAAATACTCAGCAGGAAGGAAATTCTTGGTAATAAAAGCATGTGCAGTTTGATAAACATCCTCTCCTTTGTTGTAGGGCAACTTTAAAGGAGGTTTGCCATCCTCCACATCCACACTAAAGACAAAATCATAAGCTTTGCCTTCAAAGACAGTTTTGCCAGAGTCCTCTTTGTCAGTGCCTCCCATTACATCTCCCACCTTCTTCCAATGGCTATTATCTCCATCAGAAATCCAAGTATATGCCACAACCTGATATTCCAAACTTTACCTCACAGAATGAAAAAGAGGCAAACTCACCTTGCCATTCTCCCTAATCATCTTCATTTGTCCTGGTTTTTTTCCTGGATCATACAAAGCCTCAGTTCCTGGAAGATCTGAAACTTTGACCCCTCCGATTTCTTGCAAACTCTGTCTCTCTAAAGCAGCAACATCCTCTGTAAATTGGGTCAATGTCCTTTCATCGGCAAACCTTGACTTATCCCTAGTAAACACCCTTATCACTCCATCACTGCTGCCAGTAACTATGTCACCATTTGGTAAACAGTCTACTGACCACACAGATTGCGCCGGTAAAGTTATACTCTGCAAATTTTCTCCGTTTTCCCAATATTTAACTGTGCGATCTTCGTCAGAAGTGACAAAAGCATCTGGAACTGCTGCCTTACACTTGGCAATGCTGTAGATATAACTTGAGTGCCCATAATAAGTGTTAATATTTTCTCCAGAGTAAGACCAGACTTTTATTGCTGCATCATTTGCTACACTCAGAAATGTGCCCAATTCAGGAAAGTCCATCACTGAGCGTACACAGTCAGTGTGTCCAGCTAAGGAATGCAATTTTTGGCCCACTGAGTTCCACACACATAAAGTTTTATCAGCACTAGCTGTGACAACTTGGCCATTTTTCAGTTGAATTATGCTCCAAATTGCAGCAGTGTGTCCAATAAATGAAGCTACACATTTAGGAGTGCCAGCTATTTTAAAGCATTTTCCAGAGGTGTCCCAAGACCCAGAAAGAAACATATTGGACTCACTAGTGTTTCCCAAACAACTCACCGTGTTTGAATGCTCTTTTATAGTGAATGTAGCAAAGGGTTCCGAAGGTTTATAGACCAAAATTACATTATCATTGCCCCCGGTTACAACAAGGCCACTGGGGAATTCTTCAGTGGGGTTCAGATACAGGACGCAAGCCACAAAGTTCGTCTGGTCTTTGTATGTCATCACTTCTTCGAAGCTACCTCTGAGTGGTTCATATTTCCAGAATTTAGCAGTCTTATCACGGGAGCCGCTTATAAGATCGCCATTTGGAGTCACCACAACTGAACGCACGTCCAGTGAGTGTCCATATAGGGCTCTACTTAGTTTAAACTCTTTATCATTGGACATTGTTGATGGTTTTGAATTAGAGAAACGATTAAAAAATTGGTTTTATATTTTGGTAATCCAAATTTTTATTTTAGTTAGGTTATGTGATAACAAATGATTTTGACAGATATCATCAAAGAAGTGCTGACGCATGTAGAAACTGTTTATTATTCTTCTGTTGGTTGTGTTGACATTGCCAGGGATAAGGCTGTAGGCACCTCTGCCTAATAAAACAAAAATTAAACAATAAAACTAAGGGAAAAAGAAATAATTTATTAATAGCAGGTCTTATAATACAGAAATTCCTCACATCGACGACAAAAATTACTGTACAATAATGAACAGATTATTGTTCTCCTTGTTAATTTTTGGCTCCATTATCAGCAGCAGTTCCAGTGATGCACCAGAACTTCCTCACTGCCGCGCCAATTCCAATTTGATGTTGGTTGAAATAAATTAAGGCAGCTAGAGTTGAAGCTGACACTAAGTATACCAAGCCAAGTGTAAGTTTCGGGATGATAGGTCCAAAAAGAATGGGACGCACATAATCCACTACGCAAGCCTCTACACCCCTACAGGAAGTATTAGATTATCATGTTAAACTGACATGAAGACACTTACCAATGAAAATGCATAACGACAGCAACTGAAAATATATTGTCAAGTATTTTATTTGGGCAGATAAACATGGTAGGAACAACACCCAAAAGCAGAATCGAGACAAGCTTTTCAATGGGCCACAGTTTGCTGTGATCAGCAGACATGTTTCTCCTTTGCTCTATTATTTTAAAGAACTGTGTTTTGCATTTGGTGGTCAAAGATACTGAGTTGGATTTTGCAGTAAGCTGGGTGAAAGTTCTATTTTTTGGTACTTCAAGTGATAACCGGCTAAAGGCGCAGGGAAGTCCTAAAAGTCAATATTTTAAACCGATTATGTAATTTGTTTGAAACTGGTTTATTGGGATTTTTTTACCTCTTAGTTTAGGGCTGTTCCGCAGCATCAGCGATAAAGCCATTGTTACTTTTTAAGAATTTTCCTTGGATTTTTAAATGCTATTTTAATAATAAAAATCAAAGGATATTTTTTATTTTGATTTTTGGGAATTTTATTGGTTTTTAAAGTGACAGACCCCAATATAACATCACTTTGACAGATAAAGTTAGACCTAAACGTCAGAAAATTGCATTGTATATTCATGTGCTATCTATAAATTAACAATGCCATTATAACTCACCTAAATTTATATTAACTGCATTACTCCAATTTGAATTATATTAAATTTATGGATAAATGTTTTAAAAGGATCAATAAGTTATATATGTATAACTTTCACGCTTATTAACGTGACGTCAACAAAAATTTTATATGTATACCTTTAGATTTTGACAGTTAAATGTTCTAAGTGCAAGTGGCTTTTTTCAAAGGAATTTATACTACTGCACAATTTATTAAACAGCATCATATATCTATTTTCGATATATAAATGTAAAATTTTGTAAGACAAATGAATAGAAGGCATTTGGAACTCTTTATTTATTAATATTGGCACCTTATTCATCAGCACTTAGTGCAGGTAAAGGTTACCATATTGACATTTAATCTGTCATTTGTTTTGACTTTTTCAACTACATCCATTTATTTTCCTTCAACTATCGCATCGGCCATTTTGTTAGTCAGTAAAAAACGTGCCTCAAAATCCACATTTGTTATTCATTTCCCGAGGTTTCCCACAAAATTCGCATTAGTAACGCGCTGACTAAACTCATTCGCAATGAGCACTCGCGTTTTCGTGGGGGGTCTTACCTACAAAGTTCGGGAACGGGATCTCGAAAAGTTTTTCTCCCGTTACGGTCGCATCAGGGAGGTGTCCATGAAAAATGGTTACGCATTCGTCGAATTCGACGACTATAGGGACGCCGAGGACGCAGTCTACGAAATGCACGGTAAGGAACTTATGGGAGAAAGAGTTACAGTTGAAAGGGCACGGGGTACGCCTCGCGGCAGCGACAGATTCCGGGACTCGGGGGGCAGCAGCAGCAGCGGAAGAGGTTACAGAGGGGCACCACCACCAAGGAGGAGCCGCGGCGGGGACAGAGATCGCGACAACCGTGGTCGCGAGAGGTATGGACCTCCCACTCGCACCAAGTACCAAGTGATCATTGAGAACTTGTCAAGTCGGTGCTCCTGGCAGGATTTGAAGGACCATATGAGAAAAGCAGGAGAGGTCACATATGCGGACGCCCACAAGCAGAACCAGAATGAAGGAGTGGTGGAGTTTGCAAATTTTGAAGACATGAAAAATGCCATTGAGAAGCTTGATAACACTGAAATAAATGGGCGCAGAATTAGAGTAAAGGAGTCTGAGAAGGGAAGGAATGAGAGTAGGTCCCGCTCACGCTCTAGGTCTGCAAATGGCTCCCCACAACCTGAAAATGACTTCAGATCAAGGTCACGTGATTAAGTGAATGGTGAAAGTGACAAGTCCAGTTTAAAGTGGGGTTTTGATGCCTTTATGGATTGTTCATGCTTTATTTTGGTTTTTGCTGAAATTTCAGGGACATTTTCTTCACTTCATGTAAACATTGTGTGTTTGTCTCCAAGAGATAGGCTTGTAGCTTCCATTCTCAGATGTGTAAATTTTCCCCTGGTTCAACACCTAGTTTATTGGTCTTCATAGGCCCAATTTCTTTAAAGGTGCCAAAGCTTAATTTGTTCCACAACCTTTTAGAATACCTACGTTAATTTTTTATACCACTTGTAACCATATCCTCTTAGGTTAGTTATAGTAATAGTAATAAAACTTAATCAAAATTCTAATTCTAAAGCTATTTCCTATTTACACAGGTTTTCAACCCAATAGCCAATCCTTGTATTGAGTTGAGACATTCCTAACCAAAAAATTATCTACTAAGAATGGCTTCGAGCTGAATCTACGACTACAAGGAGTCCAATTGTGGTGGTGGTTGTTGGCAAAGCAACTGGAAATTTCCCAGGAAAGGTGATCCATCCAGGGGGCCAAATGAGGGGTTCCAGAGGGTGTAAAATAGGTGCAGTTCCAATGTTAAATAAGAGGGCTTAATTGGTGTTTCCATTTTTGAGTTTCAATGGTAAATATTTTTACTTCCTTGATTGAGCATTTTTTCGAAACTGCAAGATTTAATTGTTCCGTTCTGGCGGCAGAGAAATAAGAGTAAAATGTTGTTATAGGTGACCGATAATTCGAGTCCCAAATTCAATTAACCCTGCACATGAAGCGGATTTGCCACAGGCTCGAGCCCACTTTTTCCAATTCCAATCCAAATATTAAATGTTTAACCCACAGCCATCACTATTTATTTTTCTTCGAGGCCACCTAACGGTTCCAGTATCCGCAAAAAAAATGCTAAATGTAATATACATTAGTGTCTAGCAGTGCCTATCAGGATTCCAGTGGAAGGAGCTATTATATTGGCCAATCAATTTTCCAGATTTGTTTGTCATTTTCGTGACAAGAACAAATAGGGAAATTTTATTGGTGGATGGCAATAGGAAAAAAAAACACGTTTTTTTGAAGCCTAGTGAGTGAGTCTTTTTGGATGCCCTAGAAGCAGGGGAGGGGCCAATTAATGAGAATGGATCATAAGGGCTTATGGTGGAGATCTTGAATTTCCACCAGATGAGAAGAAGCAAAACTGCAGCGTAAATAGATTAATAAATATACAATTTCAAAATACAGATGTGCATTTTTTTTTTTAAACATAATTAAAATGAATGAGAATATGCGGAATAAATTTCAAAACTTGTAGAACGTTTGTAGATCAATTAAAGAACTAAGGCAGGTGTCGAATTATTATATGGTAACAAAATAAAGGTTATTAAAAATATATTTATTTTTGAGACAATTGTCACAGTCTTACATCTTAAGTCAAACTATAAATCATTAGCAACACTTCTGCCTGTATGGCTATCGAATCGTATGACGAAAAATATGCTTGCCAGTAATCTGAACTTTAAATTTGATAAATATTTATCTGCAATTTACACCTGATAAAAAGGATTATTATGAGAATAGTCTATTTTCATCCATCGACCACGTTGAAAAACTTTCTTTCATCTTTACAAGCGCCATCTGGAATTAGGATTGGCAATTATGTTGAAGTTGGCGCGTTCAGTTTGAAATACCGCATTTTATATGAGACCTACTAAAATAATCAAAATATCAATTTCCAGTCACGAGTAGCCCATTTCTCAGGTAAAGAACACTCTATAATCATTTCTATCCACCCCCTAACAAAATTCCGCAAATAAATACCCAAAGCAATCTCACAGTCATGCGCAACTGCCCCTCAAACTAGTTTTGTTGTAATTGAACTTTCTCCAGATTTTTTCGTAAAAATTCATCCGACCACTATGACTCTCGCATACTTTAACGATATTACCGTGTATTTTCATATGAGAAACCACTATCGAGCCTTAAAAAACGTAAAAAGTATAGTGGACACTTCTATTCCATATAGTTTCAAGTCTCCGATGGCGGCAAACCGTTTAAGTAAACGTTTGAAAGGAGCTGCCAATGAACACCTCAGGTAAGGGCTATAGCCGGTTTCATCAGCAATTACATAAAAACAAACATAGACAGATCTGTGATATGAGTCCTCAAAACCAGACCTCGAAACCTCAAGGTTTGGTCAAAAAGCACAACTGTTTGATCAGGGAACCTAAAACTGTGACTTCTTTCGTTGGTGCTGATTCGTTACCAAGACCCAGTAATAAAAAGCCGCAAAATTCAGACACCTCTATGCTTTTTGCGAGTTCCGGTTTAACAGGGCACAACCTCAGTTTGGAAAAAATGTCCAAATTTAGGCAGAAAAAGAAACGCAGTTTGGTGGCCAGCACCAGAAGCAGTAATACTGCTTCTAGGACTCAAAGCTTGCAAGTGAATTTAGAACCCCAAGAGCAAAGAAGGTCAGATTCCCCCGCTGAGAGCATTAAAAGCTTAAATGTGCAAAGCCCTATTCAGGACTCAATACGGTTTACTTCAGATGAAAGGTAAGTGAATTTTTGTACAATTTCTCAATAATTAAAAAAATCTCTAATGGTCACTTTACAGTTCAACTCCCCAAGATCATGAATATTTACTCTTTCTACTGCGTATCACGGAGGACATAATCTTTTATTCCAACAGGGACATTAAGGACATATTCGATACCCACATAGATATGAACAAAGACCGTCTCGATGTGGTAAGATCGTTCTCGTTAAAAAGGTCTGAATATCTCAATTAGATTTCTCCCATCAGCAAAAAATGCACTTTCATATTGCCAACCTCTGCAAAGAGCTCAACATTAATTGTAATAAATTCCAAAATATCCTTGATGACGACAATATTGTGCCTTCAGACAGCTTACAACATCACTACGTCTCTAATCAGGCCTTCAAAAGTTGTCAAAATTGCTCTTTTATCCGGTCTTCGTCTTTGTATTATAACAACTCTGAGCACGATTTGAGAATAATAGAGAAAATAGGAGAAACGGTCAATAACGGAGACTTTAGTAATAGTTTGTTGAAACTGATTGAGCAGTTTAATTTGGGTAAGTATATAGTGTGTTTTGAATATTTGGGGGTCGTTAGTGGCTATAAAAAGACATATGTTTAATAAAGGGAGAGTGACTGAGCCCTTAGCTTCTTCAAGTACTATAGGCAGTGTGGTGATTGGGGTTACATCACAAGACGAACCTAAGGATTTTGACAGTTTTATTAGGGAATTAAATACTGGCTGCAAACCTGCCGAGTTTGAAGATGGTAAGTTGACACTTAAGTTAAAATATTCTACTAGAAAAAAATATATAATACAGATCAAATTGCGTCATCAACAAGGAGTGAAGATGATCTAATCGGTTTGACAGAATTTCCTCATCTAGAACTAATTCCTCCGGACCCTTCCAAGATCCCGATATCCACTCTTCCAGTAAAAAGTTCAATTCCACAATTGGACTTAAAAACTCCCACAGAGAGTACTTTAATTGAAAACAACATTATTACCTCGCCAGAATACTTCAATGAAGAAAAATTCACTTCAAATACAAGTTTTATAACTAACGGATATAAATCTGAAGAAAGTGCAAGAGAAGTAAACTCATCTAATAAATTAAGCAACAGAAAAAGTGATATTACATTGGCGCATCCGGTTAATAGTTCAGCTGAGCCCCGCGACATCTGTAATAAGCTTAAATCAAATTCTTCAACTACTACAGACATTAACGATGATGATTTGAAACTGATTCTGTCCGCCCCAATCAAAGAAGAGGATTATGTCATGGTCAAAGGTCCTATCTACGTGTATAAGCCTCTACTCACCTCAGAGCCAAAACTAATACTGATAGGAGATTCTGATGCAAAAAAATCTAGAAGCGACTCCATGGATAGCCACCATACATTCATAGTGCCTAAGGCACCCAGCTTGCACTCTCTGAATCTAGATAATTCAATAAATGACAATGATACGATTCTAAAACTCTCTAGAGCTGCTTGTCAATTCACGGATATGAAACTACTACATTCAGACTATGACTTAACCCCCGAGAAAGACGAGCCAGATTCCAAATACCATCACTTGATGGTAAACGGCAGTAACAGCGTTTCAGGGGTTAACATGACTGAAACTCTACTGCTCAATGATGATTATTTGGTTGTGGAGGAATTTGAAGAAAAGAGAAAGGAGGCTCAGGTGATTGAAGAGGACTATGTGAAATGGGAGCCAAAGCTATATGAAAACTCTTATGTGATGCATCCTAAATTGGTTCCTAGTGTCAGCATGCCCAAATTGAAGTTTTTCGGCGAGAGAAAGGAGAGTTTTGCCAAACATTGCAGTGAGCAGCTGCTAATGGACGTTGAAACAATTTCACAACATTCTTCTTTAAGGTATACTGAAAATGTTGATACACAAATAATATTCAGGTTATTTTTACAGGTCCGAGGGTGAAGCATTACCAATTGCTATAATAGGAGAGATGAAATAATGGGGACGTTATATGATGGTTACGTCTGGTTGTATTTATTTTACCCGCGAGTTTTAACGTTCAATAATAAACGTGATTATCTTATATACAATAAAAAGGAGATAGTAATAATAACTGTTAACGGGTTTCCTATACAGGTATCACCATTTTAAGTCTAAACATAGGCATTTTGCAAGTGGGCAGAATCAGTCGAGCCGGCGTTTCTACTTCAATGTTTGTGTAGATTAGTATTGATACTGCCGCTTTAGCAGTACTTCGCTGGGCTTTTTCGGAGGTATACTAAACCTTGTGCTGTCCTTCTCCCACTTGCGCAATTCCTTTGTTTTTACTTGACTTGATGGTACTTGTATGACAACACATACATGTTATGTATAACAAATTAATAAAATGGAATAGCCGATTACCTATAAAAAAAAGCAAAATATAGGTACCTAAAATATTAATCAACAAATTTGGCTTAAAATGCATATATTAACAACTTTTTCACTTTGAAAACAGCCCTTGGATCAACCTAAATTCAAAAGACAAGATTGATTTTGGAAGAATTTAACCGAACATAACTGGTTCTAAGCAAGCATTAACTATGAAAAATTTTATATTACTTATAGTTAAATTTGACTAGTTTAAATTGGATTCGTGGTTCATTAGAGAGACCTTTTTAGAGTGAGATATAGACGAAATTAAAACATTTTTCTAAATTTTTAGTTTATAATAGGTTTGTTTTGAAACAATCAAAAAACATTTCTAGAACAATTCCAGAATCCTTCTGGACAAGTCACATTGCAGATTATGTAATGGAAGTAATATGCTTGCGCAAGATTTCTGAACCTTTTCAAGATAGCTTCCTGGCGAGATGGAATAAGTCTAATACTGAGATTGTATTTTGAGTTGCATATATATCATAGAACTTTTATGTTTCGTCAGAACACCAAGAAATTTTTTGGAGATGATGTTCCATTGAGTTTATACAGAATTTTTTTATAGGTTTCATAAAGTTTGGGAAGTTCTGGACAATCCTTTTACTATTTTATCAGTACAGATAAATGGGAAGACTGTTCATCATAGATGCCCATTTCCACTCAAAAAACGCCTCCAAATTCAATGGATTAAATTTCCAATTACATGGATGATATGCTGTCTTGATTAAAAACCCTAACCAGAACCATTCCTAACCTACTATTTGCTCTACTGTCAGGACTTTGTCTTGAAATACTTAATGTGTAAAGCCTCTGTTTCTCTCCGCAGCTGCTGCAGTCGGTCTTGCAGGAAGTCAGTAATTTGCTTCCTGGCCTCTTCTTCTGTGGCATTGGCAGCCTTAAGTGCCTTAACCTTAGAAAGAAATCAATTTCTGATATTCTAAAAGGGCTAAAACTTACCATTTCAGTCATGTCAATGGGATCCCCATAGTTGAAAGTCAAATTTTTTCTAAGTCTAAGTACATAAGGAGGTTCATTGGGCAAAACATCATCCATTCCAATATGCCAAATTGGCACCACTATAGGAGGAACTGGAGACTCTAGAATCATTCTCCCCACACCCCATTTTAGCCTTAGGCACTCCTTTGTCATATTCACTTTTCCTGTTTTAATTCAGTTCATTTGTTTAAAAAAACATATACACAATTATTAGAGTACCTTCAGGAAATACATGGACCCATTCTCCTTTAGCCAACTTCTCAATCATAAAATCAACAGCATCTTGGTAAACACCAGCACCTCGGATCACAGGGACACACTTGCCCAAACTGAAAAAATAGGAGTGGGGGGCGCAAGTGAAGCATATATCATGGGCTGCAAGGGACCATCGCATTTTTGAGGGGCACAGCAGGTGACGCAGTTTGAGAGTGCCTTCAGTAGCTTTAAAAGTTATTTCAGATAGTTTAACAACTCAAAAATCTTACCCCAAATTCCTGGATCGTCAAAGCAAGAATGGTGATTTGAAACTGTGACTAAGGGTCTCGAAGGATCTCTGTGATTCAATAAGTTTGCCATTACATGTCTATTGTGGATTTTTGATTTATTCAGCAACTCTAAACAATGTTTAAATCAATTTTCCTCCGGTAAATCAGTTTTATGCTTACTTATCAGAACCTTGCTGAACAACCCCACTGCAACCATAGTTAAGGTACTAGCCAACCTCCACCAACTGGAGGGTTTCCGAAGAGTTGGAATGATCCAGTCAAATTTATTAGCCATTTGTCTGTGCACACACTACTTTTTTTCCTAAATTACCTAATTTGAAATGCACTAAGGGGCAATCACTGTAATATGCCTGGCATACAAAGAGCCTTCCTAAAGGCTAAACCAGGCATGTCCCAGTTTTCAATTATATAATATGAATGAGGACATAATAATTTCGATTGTCTGTGCAGCATGAGCAGGAGAAAACGGCTCCAAACTGACGACTACTTAATTAATTGAATGGGTCCACAATTTTAAATTGAATTACTATTAATTACGTCACAGCAGCGTTCAGAAAACGCTGGTTAAGCATGAAATACATTTGCTAAGTGTGCACGCACCAACGTATTTGGTTATGAATAATTTGTTTAAGTTGTTTTGCAGGGAAATTTCATTTTATTGGAAATCAAAGTAAATCCCACATGTTGGATAGGGATTTTTTTTTATTTTTCTACTTTTTTTCCTTCCTCTATGACAGTGACAGTTAATGTCAGAAGAATCTGTCACTGAGAAGTAACACTAGTGATGGCTTTCAAGTTTTTTGGTTTCGAAAGGTTTTTGATTTTTATTTTTCCAAAATTTTGCCAAATTTAAACACTTTTTAGGATATTAAAAATTTTATCAGTTCTTGAAGACTTCAATTTTTAAAATTTTTTGCAATTTTTATAAAATTGATTAATTGAACTAACCTTAAATTTTTATTAAAAAATTGTTAAGCCTACACGACACATTATTACATTTTGATATGACCATGACAAATGACACTTTAGTTGTCAGCATGACTCGGAAAATTTCTAATTCTTGACAGATCATTGTTTTGATTGCAAATTTAACAAATTTTTACTAAAAAACCTCCTTAAACTGAAAGTACCATGACCACCCTCGACGATAAATCCCTATGGGACGATGGGGAAGAAGCACTGGGCGAAGAGGTGCTCCGCATGTCTAACGATGAAATAATCAGCAGAACTAGGCTGTTGGACAACGAAATTAAGATCATGAAAAGTGAAGTAATGCGGATCACCCATGAGCTGCAAGCGCAGAATGAGAAGATCAAGGAAAACACGGAGAAAATAAAGGTAAATAAGACTCTTCCTTATTTGGTGTCTAATGTTATCGAGCTGTTGGATGTGGACCCACAAGAAGAAGAGGAGGATGGGGCTGTAGTAGATTTGGATTCACAGAGAAAGGGCAAATGTGCTGTGGTCAAAACCTCGACTCGGCAAACATATTTCCTTCCTGTAATTGGGCTTGTAGATGAAGAGAAATTGAAACCAGGAGATTTAGTTGGAGTAAATAAAGACTCATACTTAATATTAGAAACTCTACCTGCAGAATATGATGCCAGAGTTAAAGCAATGGAGGTAGATGAAAGACCTACAGAGCAATATTCAGACATCGGAGGTTTAGACAAGCAAATTCAGGAATTAATTGAAGCAGTAGTACTTCCCATGACTCATAAAGACAAATTTGTGAACTTAGGAATTCAGCCACCTAAAGGAGTGTTGTTATATGGCCCTCCAGGCACTGGCAAAACTCTATTAGCAAGAGCCTGTGCTGCTCAAACTAAGTCCACCTTTTTGAAACTTGCTGGGCCACAATTGGTACAAATGTTTATTGGTGATGGAGCAAAACTTGTTAGAGATGCATTTGCTTTAGCAAAAGAAAAAGCTCCAGCTATTATTTTTATTGATGAGTTGGATGCTATTGGTACTAAAAGATTTGATTCAGAAAAAGCTGGTGATCGTGAGGTACAGCGCACAATGTTGGAGCTTTTAAACCAATTGGATGGCTTCAGCTCAACAGCAGATATTAAAGTCATTGCAGCCACCAACAGAGTAGACATTCTAGATCCAGCTTTACTGCGTTCTGGCCGTTTGGACAGGAAAATTGAATTCCCGCATCCGAATGAAGAGGCCCGCGCTAGAATAATGCAAATTCACTCCAGGAAAATGACAGTTAATCCTGATGTTAATTTTGAAGAGCTGGCTAGGAGCACTGATGATTTTAATGGGGCTCAGTGTAAGGCTGTTTGTGTTGAGGCGGGTATGATTGCTTTGAGGCGAAATGCAACTGCAGTGACTCACGAAGACTATATGGACGCTATTATGGAGGTTCAAGCCAAGAAGAAAGCCAATCTTAATTATTATGCTTAAGTGTGTGAATTTTTTTTTTAAGTTAATTCAATATAATTATGATTCGGTAATCTCTCTCGTTTCGTTTTAATTGATAAATAATTATTAGTTAAAAAGACCAAAAGGTTAAGAATTTGGTTAAATGAGCTAACTTCGTTTATTATTGTGCATCTTTTTTACGTCATCGCAAAATAACATATGATTTATTTATTGGGTTAAAAAACCAATATAATTATTTTGTTTTAAAGCAGGATTTTTTACTTTTCAAGTCTATTTTACTGCAATTGTCAGAGAATATTTGCCGTAATATTATTAATATATAATAAAGTATTGAAAATGTAATGACTCTTAAAGTTAAATACGCCAAAACTAATTCTCATTTCATGACTTTTACGTATGAATTTGATAGATGTCACTAATGATAACGTCACTTCCCTACCGAATTGAATGTGGGGTTAAACTCGACATTTTTTTTGGGAAAATTCCTTTAATACCTCTGAACACTAAAATCTCAAACTTTTAATCACCATTTCCAACTCACGGCACAAACTTTCGTAACTCTATAATGGTCTCGAATGCAACCCAGACTCACTTACCAAAGCGACACATCTACAAACCTGCTACACCCAAGTGGGTGTTGTTTTCGAGCGACTGATCGACATTCTTGGTACTAAAATCATGGATTCGCCCCCTGTAAAACCCCCTAGGGGCGTCAAGCCAGTGAAGGAAACCAGCGGTTTGTTAATGTCGGTGATTCGAACATTATCCGCCAGTGAAACAAATGAACAACGAGATAGAGAAAAGGCAAAATTGGAAGCTGATTACAAAGTATGTGATCAGAGGCTGGATCAGTTGGTGTCGCGGCATGAAAATGACTTAACCCGAGTGATGCAAATGTTCGGGACCATTTCGCAATCAGTGACTGAGAACCGGGATAGAGTGCGTAGGACTAAAGAAATGCTTCAGGACTGCAAAAGGAAGTTGCGTTGTAAAAGGGATGAGCTAAAGGCATTATGGATGGAAGGGCTCGAATACAAATACATGCTGCAGCTACTGGATGAAATTGAAAAGATGAATAATGTTCCCAGTCAACTAGCCAATCATATGGCCCATAAGAGGTTTCTGCATGCAACGAAACTGCTAGTAGAAGCTGTAAAGCTAGGAAAAGATCCCCTTGAGGGGGTTGAGAGCTTGAAAGAGTTGAGTCAAGAATTGGAGCAACGCAAGGAACAGCTTCACCTTCAAATTCTGGCTGAGCTTAAAAATATTTTATACACAAGGCCATGCCAACACATTTTGACCTTAAGGAGACAGGGTTCAGGGAGGGATGGTTTTGCTGTGCATTCCCCACTGCAGCGCAGCATAAGGCTAAGAGTGAGTGGAAGAAATCGTAGCAATGTTTCAAGAAACCTCATGGAGGATTTAAATAAACTGCGTGTGCAGGACTTATTCAGTGGGACCTTCAATATGGAGGAGGATTTAGATAGCTTAAATATTGATGATAATCACAGAGACTATGTAGCAATTCTCGTAAAAAGTTTATGTTTGCTAGAGAAATTGCCTTTTGCTTTAGATGAGATAGTAAGAGAAATGCAAGTGTCATTAAGTTACATTATCCAAAAAAGCACACACCATGTTATAGATTTCACTGAGAATTTAGACTCTAAACTGGCCTTAAAAGAGCTGTGCAATGTGCTGTTTGATCAGTTCAAGGAAGTGGCAGATATGCATTTGAAATTGTTAAAATGGGTTGATAAAGGGATTAAGATTCATAAAATTGACTTAAAGCCTTATACTTTACAGTACTATTGGTCTCAAGTGCAAGAAGTATTGCAAATCTTTTTGAGTGATTATCTGGACTTGCAAAATATGTCAAATGATTTGCAAATTGACAATAATGCTAATGCTTCATTAACAGGGGATATTTCAGTATATTTTTCCAGACGAAAGCAACAGACCAAGAAAAAAGTTTTGTTTAAATTTGAAGGCTCTTCCAGTGCCCTCAGCCTGAGCAGCACATTGAAGTCTTCGAAAAAAGATCATAAAGTGCTAATATGCCTTTCCCACCCCAATAACATACTTATAGTGTTTATACCTTTCATGTGCTTTATCGAGGACATTGAGAATGTTCTAGGGATGACTCATGGCTCCAGTGCTTTGCACCAGTTTATCACCCAACACATTTCAACTGTATACTTAAAACGCAAATCTAGTGAAATCATGGAGCAAATTGAAAATGCTTCTAAGGCTTCTGATGCGTGGAAAGCCACAGTGTTGCTTGATTTGTCGTCTGATTATAAACCCCTGCTTATGAACGCCGTTACAGTGGAGAGATGCATGCGTGAGTGGAAGGCCGTACTACATTCTCTTCCTTTATATAGTGAAAAAATCGCCAAGTACTCCGTAAAAGCTCTTAAGGAGTATAAGGATACTTGTTATGCAGCTTATCGCGGAATTGTTCAGCCCCACTCGGAGGACCGTAGGATCTGCAGTGCCGCCTGGCTGAAAGACGAGGACATAAATAGATTTCTCAAGTCCCTCCCTAATTGGTTGAATTTGAAGACTCAGCAGGAATATTTCGCTCGCAGTGAGAGGGGCAGAAAAGTTTTGAAAGGGCAACCGTCAGAGGAAGAAAGCCCGGAAGATGTGCGGATGCGCAACCGTAAGGAGGCTGAAATATTAGCTAGCAACCTTGGAGAAGGAGGAGTGACTGCTAGTGAAATTCTCAGTGATATGAGTTTACTTAAAGACCTTGCAACGCTTCAAGAAAGCATGGAGTGGTTCTCAATAAGGATGTTTCAATATTCCAGTGAATTTCGCTTGGAGCCTTTGAGGCTCAGTCCAAACAATAAAAAAGAAGAGAGCAATGATTTAATGCCGCCAGTCTCCAGTGCGATCTTGCATCAGCTGACAAGCATAGCCCAGGAGTTTGATGAATTAGCAAATACCTGCCTATTACTCCTGCATCTGGAAGTTAGAGTTCAATGCTTCCATTACCTTCTAGTGCAATCTCCCTACAATAAAGACAGTCATGAGGCCGACCTTAAGGTCTCCGAATTAAGCAGAGTTCTCGCCAACGTAGATGAAGCCATGACATCTAGTCTCCACCCTCGAAAGTGCAAATATATCTTTGAAGGATTGGGGCATTTGATAGCAAAGATACTCATCAGTTCTGCGCAGTACATGCAAGTAATTGACGAAGCAGGCATTCAAGGCATGTGCAGGAAAATTTTCGCGTTGCAACAAACCTTAACCAATATCACCATGACTAGGGAGTTGGCTTTGGATCATGCTCGGCATTACTTTGAACTGTTCTTCCAAACCTCTGAAGAAATTCTCAATGGTATTGTAGATAAAGGGCCCGAGTTCAGTGAGTTGGAATATATGAATGCGCTGCAGTTGCTGAATAGAAGTCAGAAAAACAAGGACTCGAATTCAGTTACTGTGCATTTGGAAAGGCTCTCCGATATTCTGGGGGAAGTTGGAGTGACTGTGTAGTAGATCAGTTGAAGTAAATTGCTAGTATTTGTATAGTAGTTCATTAAGAGTAAAGAAGATTTAATTTATATATTGATACAGAAGGAGGGATTATTAATGAAGCTAATTATTATTAAAGAGTTGTGTTATAAAGATGTTTTAATATTTCAAATTACAGGTGCAATTTGCTACCCTTAGATTTCTATACGATAAAAAAATTTGTAGTTAACAAGTTGGCCTCCTTTTTTGTGACATCCTGTATATAAACTCGCTCTCTAATCATGTCATTTTCATCAGTTCTTATTATTTTAAAGCTCAGTGACCACTCACAAACGATATGCAAATTTTTTGCTAAACAATTTGTCAAATGTTTTCAAAAAACTTACGTAATCAATTAAATAGGCACACAAATTCAAATAACCCAAACTCTGTTTTTTTCCACAATTATTAACATCAACAAAGAACAAATTACCACTAAAACTCTTATATTACCTCACAATAACAGCCTCTATCACACGCAACGGGAATTAGGTACACTTAGACAATGCGTTTATTTATAAATAAAACAAGAACTATTTACAAAAATAAAATAAATAAATCTAGATTTCCTAACAGCTTCTTTAGAGGAATATGTTTATTTATGTACGAACAAATTATATATGTATGCAGATGATACGTCGTTGACGGTTCATTGCAACCTCGTAGTTGCAAGCAAGCGCGTTTTAAACCTTTTGAGTGTGTTTATAGCAGGATGAAGGGAAAAATTAAAGGTCAGGCAAGAACAGGCTGTATTTGCGGTCTTCTGAAGTAAATAATGGTGGCTAATAGGGCCATAAGCATCGAAATCAAGTAGAGGTCCCAATCAGTTCCTAAGGAATCTATAAAGTCTGCGATCCTTGTAAATGGGCTCTAAAAACAGATATATTCGACCTGCTTTTTTTGTCTTAAAATATACTCATACCTCTCCGAGTTTTTCTATGCTAAACAAGAAATTGAGTTTAAATAGTGCTAAAGTGACAGGTACTTTAGCATCCACACTAGTTTCCGCTGCTAAATCGTAACACCTTTTTGCCAAATGTATATCTTTGCTCATGCCCAATCCCTGCTCGTGCATATATCCCAAGTTGAACAGCGCCTGCGCGTTATGCTGCTGCTCGGCAGCGACTCGGTACTGCGTCGCCGCAGTTTCATAATCCACAGTAGTGCCCAGGCCATAATAGTAGTAGTCGCCTACTTTGACTTGCGCGGCGGAATACCCCTGAGCAGCTGCCCTCGACCAGTACAGCAATGCCCTGATGAGTCCCTCGCTGATATCAAGCATCGGTACCTCACCTCGGTCCAACATAAATGCGGCGTTGCTTTGCGCTACCTCATAACCCAACTCGGCCAACAAGACATATTGTACAAAAGCTTGATTATAGAGCCCGTCTCTATAATCCGCATGCGCTTGCATAAGCAATTCGCCCCAACGCCCTCTTTCAGCCACGTTTTTAAACAACTCTACTGCAGTGGTACAAGAGCGCAGCATCCCTGTGCCTTTCGCATGCATTTGCCCCAGATTATAAAAGGCCAGAACGTGACCAGATTGCGAAGCTAAGTTGAAGTACTTGTTGGCCAACTTGTAGTCCTTCTTCACCCCTAGGCCCTCTGAGGACAGCGATTAGGTTCCAGTAAAAAAAAAAAAACAACAAAAATGAATACTTACTAAAGTACATGTTGCCTAGCTGCAGCTGTCCGTCTACCCAGCCCTGGTCGGCGGCTGCCATGAAGTACTTAAAAGCTTTGGCGTAGTCCCGATCTACGCCTCGACCATATAAATACATAAGACCAAGACCGCTCAGACCTACTGGATTATTCAGTTCGGAGGCCTTTTTGAAGTACTTGAAGGCGGTGTCGTTGTTGGCGTCTACCTCATCGCTGCCATCGAGATAGATCTGCAGTATTTTTACATAACTAATTCAGAAAATTCGATACTTTTTTTCTACTGTTATACCAGTAAATTATAAATTATGTAAGACTAATCTATAATCGAAAAACGGCCATTAAAATATCTATAAATGGAACTCCCCTATACAAATTTACAAGTTCGATTGTTTTCCTATTGTCATACATTTCAGATTTAGGGTGCATTTTAAATAGAGCGGTTTATACGAATCTACGAATCGGGTCGTTCGTCAATTTTTAATTAAACATACTTATACCTTGCCCAAGTACGCCATGGCCATGGCATTTCCGGCATTGGCAGCTTGAGTGAAATAATGCATTGCCTTTTGGTAGTCCAGATCAACCCCTCGACCCCCCTGATAATGTAACTGACCAAGACCTACCTAAAAAAAAAAATTAAATATAGGAAATATAACAAGAGTTGGCATAAACATGAGAAAATAAGATGGTACTAACTTGAGCTTGCACATCTCCTTTTTCTGCTAACAACTGATAATATTCCAGCAAATCATTGTCCAATATCCCTGAAGTATATCCATTTTCCAACTCATCAAGCAGTCTTATTCTCTGTATGGCTGCACCCCCACTAAATGAAACACCTTGACTGACTGCAACAGCCAGAAAAATTATACATGTATCATATTTTGAACCACAACCACACATACCTTTGTCTGCCACCTGCCTATAGAAATCCAAGGATTTCTCACAACTAGGGGCTACTCCTGCCCCTGCAAAATACCTATAACCCATGGCCATTTGAGCCCAAGTATTACCCCCTAGGGCCCCAAACATATAATGCACTAGTGCTTTAGCTTGACTCACATTTACTGCCAGGCCTGAAGCGTAGAGAAAACCTGTTAATTGTATTAATTTTATGAAACTTATTGACCAAATATTCATAATCTTGTCATACCCATGCCCATATGCCCATCAGGATTTCCATGTTCTGCCAGCTCCTGAAACATCTCTTTTGCTACATAAATATCCTGTTTGAGGGTGGTACCAAAGAGTTTTGCCCATGCTACCAACGCCTTGGCTTCCATGTTTCCTTTATTTGAGGCTTCAATGAGCATGTGATAAACTAGAGGCTTATCTGGACGCGTTTTATTAAGCAAAACCGCTGCATCCTCAAAAATCTGCTTGGCTTCAATTTCTTCAGATGTTAATTCTTTTTCAATTGAAGCTGATTTTGGCAACTCTATTGAATCATCCAAATCAGCCTCTTCTATATCACTTCCAGCTAAAAGGTCGAATTCTTTGGATATTCTCTCAAGCACTTTAGTCTGGTCCACAATGACAAAATTCAATTCTGGAGATTCCAGGAGGTCTAAAAGTGTTAGCGAATCACTGTCTAATAAAGGAGAGAAGAAAGTGTTAGAAATTTATTGTTCAGAGTATAAAAATTGTTAATACCCAAAGATGGTTAAAACCTATTTTAAAGCTGCAAGGGTTAGTATAAGTTGGTGTAGCAAGTGAATGACATTGAGTTTTAAAAGAAGCATAATTGGGTTGGAAATTACCTTTGTTAGAGGTGGTTTTGTCAGCTGAAGGCTCAGAAGATGAGTGGATTTTTACTACTTCAGCTTGTCCATCTCGTATTTCAATTCTGAGTGCATCACTTTCCTCAAACCTATTGTTAAAGTACAAAATGTTCTAATATTTTCCTTAAAATTGTTTATTATATAGCAAATAGAACTTCTTTGAAACTAATGTGCCTTTATATGGACAGTTTACTGCGACCAATGCTGTGTACCAGAAAACTGTCTCTATCCAAACAATGCTTATAAGAATATGAAAGAAGCATCTCAGGATTAATAAAGTTAAACTAGAGTCCCCAAAGTGCTTGACTTACTTGATCACTTCCTCCTCAGTCTGTACATCCTCCGAACTTTCTTCATCCTCCTTATCCTGGATTCCAGGAATGGGAGGCCCACGTACAGCCTCGTCCGAGAACTCACAACAAACTAAAGCAATAAAAAGCACTACTAACAGCTTGTGGCGCATTTTTTCGGTGAACACCGCTCTCAAAACATATTACAACTTGCTCTTCAGCACATACGTGTCCTTTCGGTCCAGAAAACAAATATCGAATTATACGGTGAATTGTGTTTTTATAATCATCGATAACATATCTAGAATTTTTCAATGTTCTCGAAAATGAAATCTATAATAAACGCGTACAATTTATGGTTTTTAATGTATTTTTCAAGTTTTTGTACTTTTGTCAAATATTTGGCAAAAAAATGTATTGTAAAAAAACCTATTGGAAAGGTTGTCATGTCTTGGAACACATTTACGTGTTTAAATTTTAATTTGGCAACATTGCAATTGGTCTTACCAGTAGTGCGATATCCCTAAATTATTGACTAGTTAAATATATTTTAAAAGTTAAAATTGTAATATATTTGAAGGTGAAAGAGATTCTAACAGCCGTAGATGCCAATTTTTGTATTTGTGTAAAAAACAGATACAAAGAGTACGAAAATTTTAAGAAGTCAACTGGAAGTTGAAAACGATTAAAATTTATTGTAAAAAAAAATTATAGATGGTGCCCATTAATCATTTTGCCATTGTCGAGGTACAAAATTCTTATATGCTTCAAATTATGCATATAAAAACCCAAAATCTAAAGAAAACAAACCACAAATCCCTAAAAAATCACGTATAATTGCTCATAACAAAATACATTAAACAATACGTCGACATAAAAACGAACAAAACTTTTATAGAAATATCCGTGTGATTTCCATTCTTAAGGCAGTGGCTAAAAAACAACAATCACTTGCTCAGTTCTTGCATTTTCTGCTTCATGTACAAATCCAGCTGCGAGTAATCTATCAGAGTATTCTGCACAAACTCGTGCATTATGCGGGGCCAGTCGCGTTCGAGTATCTTCAACTTTTTAACGGCATTGGTAGTCTCGTCTAGAAGACTGGATAAGTGCTGTCGGGCCTTCTGACGTAGGGCTAAATCGTCCTGAAAGGAAATTTTTCTGAATTGATAAAAAAAATTACAAAGATATCCACCTGACTGAGCGCCCCCTTTTTCCATTGCAACGCTTCCTTGCTGACAACGCTCCTGAGCGCAGGGTCGGCTTTCATCAACCACTTTTTGGCATTTTGCTCAGTAATACCTTGGTTGACGTCAATGCGCAATCGCGCCAACAGGGGCTGTAACAAAACCCCCGGGAGAGACCACAAAACAAGATCGCTCAAGCTTTGGTACTCAGAGTTAGCTCTTTGTACATCCTCCTCGTTTATCTAGTTTAAAATCTATCAATGTGTTTCTTTTATAATATTTCTTCAGTACCTCCACATCATTGATGACTTTGAGCCCCCAATGAGCTAGTCGGTAAATAGCATAGCTATGCCACTCTTTTGAGGTCAAAGCGTTGCCTTCTGGATCTACGCTTAAAGCAATCAAACCCTGTACTTCAGAGAGCGCATTTAGTTGCCCCAAACACGTCAAATTAGTCTCTTTAAAAACGAAGTGTTCAGCGTTTGGGAACCTAAAGACAAATAGCTTCCAGTACAATCTTAGTCACCGCTACATAATTCAGTATTCCGACCTGTGCTTAACCTTACACAAGAACCCTACAACACTGTTAAAATTGACGTAGTTAAATTTAACAGTGGTAACGTCATGGGCCTTGCCAGGGCTCCACGGCTTGTCTATGAACCTAAGTGCTCCTTGACCGTAAATGTTCAAATGGCGGCCACAAATCTCTATAAGATAGTCACCCCCTTGTTCTCTAAAATCCACATTTGTGGCATTTAGAAAAAATACAATTATTCACTTACCGATCGGTAGGAGAGTTTTGCGGGACCTTCTTGGGTTTGGCAGTAGCAGCTCGGCTATTACTACGCACCAGAGGTGCCCTGCAAAGCTTAGCACTTTTCACACTCCTGCCAATGCTACTTTTTGAACTTCCTTTCTCACTCTCCGACGTACTTAGCAATGAGGCATTTGAAGAAATATTGCTCAAAGTGTCGTCAGATGGAATTGTGTTTTCAATTACTGGAAGTACATTTTGTTGATCACCAACGTCTTCAGATTCAGAATCTGATTGCTCGCTGCTTGAAGTGCTTTGAGCGAGTTCACTGCCGCTGGCCAATGAACTTGAACTGTCAATATTGGGCCCTACGCTGCTGGACAAGCTTCCAGAGCGCTTTTCCAACTTATTTATTATGGGGACCAATATAGGGGGAAGTTTTAAATCAGTAGAACAGGTGCTGCTGGAATTCTCAGTGTCTTGAGAAAAGGTGCGCATGAAATGGAGGTTTTTATCAGGCAAAAGAGGAACTTTTGAAGAGAGTTTGATGAAGGATTTGGACTTGGGCATGAGTTTTGGTTTGTTCAGTGAGGTGAGGACAAAATCTGAGTCTGGTTTGAGATTTTTAAGAGATTTATCAATGGCAGTGTTGGGAGTGTTTGTGAGGCATTTTGTTTGTGACCTAAAATTTTGAAATATGATTATGTGCCAAGGACTTATTAGTTATAAACCTTAGCAACTCCCAGTTAGTGCGAGCATTGGAAATGACCTCTTCTCGTCTACAATTCAACGTAGTTTCACTGGTTAAATCCATAAATGCAGCATTAGTGGTTTCTTTATTTCGTCTCCAAGCCATAGCAGCTTTTCTCACCTGTTTCACAGCATTTTCAAGGTTAAATTTTATTCTTTGACTTATTTATCTTTATACCTGATCTGTAATCTGCATAGCATTCAATTTGTGAAGATGAGGCAAATATGATACTAAAAATGAAATACAATCCCCTGAAAGAAATACAGCATTGCCATCTATGGAGATTTCTTTTATATTGGGAGATTTAGCTATACTGCTAATATCATCAACCCTAGAATCAGTTCTATTTCTTGAATCTAATCAGACTTTTTCTTAATCCTCACCCCTGCAAATCATTATTGCTCAAAAACAGTTTATTTAAATTACTCAAATCTCCACATCCAAGCAGTTTCCTCAATCTATTCCTCCTTAAATTCAACTCCTGCAATAAATCCAGCCCTTGTAAATCCTTGACACCAACAAAACGAATTTTATTGCCAGCTAAATTTAAAACTTTGAGTTCAGAGAGTCCATTGAGGCCAGAAATGTGGCTTATTTGGTTGCCATGCAAGTCTAGCACTTCGAGTTTTTGCAAATTATGCAATCCCTCCAGTTTTTTAATCCTATTTTTCCCTATTAAAAGAACCCTAAGACTCTGCAACACTTCCAAGCTCCTGAGCTGCTCCAACTGATTGTCATATAAATCCAAGAAAACTAAAGTGGGAAATCTTTGTTGAGCTAAAGTATCTATGTCAATGATTAAATTATGTTGCAGTGACAATAGACGCAGCCTGGGAAATTTATGTGTTAAAGTTAGGAAACTAAGACAATAGCTACTCACCGGGGCTCAGCTTCAACAATAGGAATATGAGTCAGTCCTCTTCTATCTAAACAAATCCTGTCTGGGTGTCTTTCTTTCTCATTTTGTGTCCGTGAAACGCGTAAGATTCCGTCGGGGCCAGCCTGCAGCGCAATATAATCATATGCAGAGCTATCTTGACCCTTGCATATGCTCGTAGCATTTAAGGTGCTGTGGGATCGGACATAGAGGGATCTCCTCTCAGTATTCGGTAAAGCAGAGGCTATTTGAAGCAAATGCTTCTCTGAACTGTTCTGTGAGGTCACAGCATTTGGTCCAATAGACTTTTGAGCAGGCAATCGAACGGTTTTTTTTCTTTCCTGCGGTGGAATTGATTGAAATTTCTAGAAGTTATAAATAAAAGCTACTTACAACTGTTGCAGCAGCACTACTAGTGGGCATTTATGCTCCATACAGATGGGGTTGTGATACTTTATTTAATCATATTTTAAGGGGGTTTGACGTTATTAACCCATTTTTTTAGGGGTTGTTTATTGTGGTTATGACACAGGCTTTGGGAATATTTCATATATTGTAACGACATGACACATCCAACAATTTTAAAGGAGCCGGCAATGATGCATTCATACTAGTTTGTTAAGTTTAATAAAAATAGAAAGATCGGTATTAAGAGGACTTCATACATAAAAATAAAAACTATTTGAAGATAATAATGTAGATATGAAATAAGCTTGAAACGTTATAGTTTTTTATTTAATATCGTAAGAAGTTTTTCTATTTAAATATTATGAGAAAATTATGTCAGCTAGCACTACACACAACGTTGCTAGGTCTTAAAATGAGCTTAATATTTAACATTAATATTAACCTCAGTTTTATTTTAAGAAAAAAGTATCATTTTTCTTTTTTGTAAATTAAAAAAAACGGCATATAACTCGATCAAAATGAGTTTAAATACTCTCCTAAATATTAATAAAACCCTAATCTCGATTTTTCAATTAAACTTCCCCAAGAAAAGCTATGCAAAAGCAGCCACTAGTAGTAAGTTTTATCTGGACTCTCCATCAAAGGCCTAGTTTCCGAAGTTCTGATAACTTTACCAATAAAAATCTTACAAAATAGCCCCAGGGCGTTAACACATTCCTTCACATCAATTATATCTTCAGTAAAGTTACCAGTGCTCCAACATCTTAAAGCAAATAACATTAATCTTCCACTAAAAACCAATTTTCAGGTGTGAGTATGTTGGGAATGAAAAAGAAGAAAATGGTAAAATCGGGTCCTGCCATCGAAAAGAAAGTATTGCCCGTCGAAACTGATCCAAATAGGTTAGTGAACTACTGTTGTGGGTCCAATATTTACTTGACAGGCGAGGACATCAAATTGGCCCCTAATAGCGAGTACCCAGAGTGGCTTTGGAGCATTAGGACTGGCCCAACACCCCCTTTAGAAGATTTAGACCCAAATTCTATGGAATATTGGAGGAAAGTGAGGAAAATGGCCATAAAACAGAATATGCAGCTGCTGAAGCTGAAGAAGTTCTGAATGGATTAAATGAAGTTTCATTGGATAATTATTGTTATATATTTTGTTAATAATAATATAAGTACTTCAGGTTAAATCAGTTAATAAATCTAGTAGCTAGTTAATGGAAAAAAAAATCTAAAACTAATATTAGCGATTAAAATACATTTACAGAGTGGGTGTAATTCCGAGACATGTTTAGATATGAAGTCACAGTAACTAAAGGAGATTTTGCAATTTAAAAAGAACTATGATATTTTGGAACTAGTATACATTGGTGTTATTTTTTTAAAATAGGTAAGGTAGTTTACCTATCAAAATGAATTTTGTCGGCTGTTATATGATTAACATATTGTTCTACAAAAACTAAGAAAAATATGACTAACTATTGACAAATTTTGGTTCTTCACTAGGTTTGTCCTAAAAAAAAAAAATATCGCGGTTGACTCGTTCTTTTTCTTCTATCTCCTCAAGTTACTGAAATTTTTTAAATAAATACAGAAAATTGCCCATCCTGTATAGGGTGTCTCAAATGCCATGGTTTAACAGGATACCTTGGTTACTATTGAAATTAGAGATACATGTATTTCATAAAACTGTGTTTGATTTTTATGAAAAAACGAAATGCGCCACTGAACTTTAAAACAAAAAGTTTTCAGAATTCATTTTTTATTTTTTCCAGTTCTTGCCACATAAATAATGCAGAAGAGAACCTACAAATCGAGATAAAAACTGTTTTTTGTCACAGTCAACTCTTGTTTCATGCAAATCAAACACTATATGTGTCTAACTTCAATAATAACTGAGATATTTCATAAAACTAGCAAATATAAGACACTATACATGCTATAATTGTAAGTAATGCAGAATTTTTTGACACATCTTACAGGCCTTGAATAATTAAAAAAAAATACGGATCAACAACAACTAAATTTTCCTCAAATGTAAAAAGATCACAATCACAAATTAAAATTTCAAGTTCAAGTTGCTCTTGCATGTGCTAAGCAGCTTGTGGTCGCCCTTGGGGGTTCTCAACTGAGGGCTATTCAACTGGTTTCTGCAAGCCCGCGAGGGGGTTCTACCTTCCGGGTTTTCATTCATAGGGGGCACCATAAAACGTGATTTTTGCTGAAAGTCCACAAATGTGCTGTTGGCCTCTTTATTCGACAGGTCCTTCTACAATGTTTGAGAAAAAAAATGAAGATTTAACCCAGGACATGCCGAGATTTGCAGTAAATGTTTTTTTTTCATGAGAAGCTCATGCTCTAATTAATGGCACGTGATAAACAATATAATGAAAATGAAGGGGATAGCACTTCAGGCTTAGTTGCGGACAGGCTTTTGACGTAGTTGTGTCGAATCTCGTACAAATCATATTCCGTTGAATATCCCAAATTTAAGTTCAATCGAATTATTTAATGAGAAGAAAAAGAGGGAAATTAGCAAGAAACTATCATGCTACTTTTAGTCGGAGTCTCCCTTCGGTCATGCACTGGCTTTGCCTCATATTAAAGCGATATTCAAACTTAAGATAAAATACCGTACTAACCCTCCTTAATAGGCAAATAAAGAGGACTGAGAGCCACCGCACATTTCTGCAAAAAAGGCAATGAGAACTCTTTACTACATGCACTTAACAACTGGTCGATGGAGAGGGATTAGTACGTTTCACATATTACTGTAGGCAATAAGGGTATATACGTTAAGTTTACCTCGAATGACGAATATGTGGTGTTTTGGGTTTGATTGGTATCACAATTCCGTTTCGCAATGGCGATTCGGCCCGAGCGTCTGCGTTTGCTACTCTCGATGGATGCACGCGACTTACGCTTCTGCGAACCCAACGGAAGCGTCGCTAATGTTACTTTGATCTTCGGAATCGTTCTCGGGGTCCTCCCTGGAAGGTGAAATTATGTTTTATTCAAACCGACGCTGCAAACATCAATTATGATGATGAGACAAAGAAATCTAATTGCGCGACACAATAACTGTGTTTGATATTCGGCTTGTGAAGCTGTGTGAAACGGAGGAAGTCAGTGTTAACACGTATGCCGAAGTCAAAGGAGGCAATCACGCTTATGCTTCATTTCAAATATTATTTTATTTTCTACATAATCAAACTTTTATTTTTTATTTTTGTACGCCGGGGTTTTGTAGAAATTAAGCAAATACCAAATACACTAGAACTCAGCTGTTTCAACAAAAATATTAAATAAAAACGAAGTTTAGGTAGAAAAAAGTCCGTAATTTCACTCTGGACCCTGCAGTTCTTCAATATCTTTTCAGTTATTTTATTTTGCAAAAGATCTGTAGCATTTAAAAACTTTTGATTTTCTGGATAAGTCATCTGCACATAATAGGCAGGAAGGGCTTCTTGAGCTGTAGGGATTAAAACTTCATCATTTCTGTCGCTTTCCTCCTCATCACTCGAGCCATTTTTGTATTGATGATCATCGGCAGAACTTTCACAAATCATGTCACATCCATTTAAGTTATTTTATTCAAAATCAGAAATGTGCGAATTTTCGACTCATTTGCTGAAGTCTCCGGCCTCTTGCTCATACCAGCATCTCTTGATGGTTCCCTATGACCGAGCTTAAACGTTCAGAAAATAACAAATGTGGTATGTTACAACCGAATAAAAATACATTTGCTTAATAGTAACTCGGACGGGACTTTTTTGTTTCTTCGTTATAACCGAGTGTTCGTTACATTCCAGCTTTACTGTATTTGATAATTATTACTTTTCCTCCGACCATAGATCGTATAGAAAATAAAATTAAAAGTTTTGCCCGATCAGGACTCGAATCCATGTCATCGGAGCGGAACCCCGACCCTGTTTCTTCGTCGCCGATTGCGCATAATCAATTTTCTAATTAGCGACGTCTTTGACACTTGATGATATTTTGGTGAATGTGAATATCAAAATTAGCATATTTTAGATTTACGTAGCTAAGCCATTGGCCATGAAACAAAGGGCAGGAAAGTAAAACAGTTTAATGATCATTGAATAATCTAGATGGAAATTCTCAAACGTGCTTAATACGCCTCCGTATAGGTCTAACTTGGAGCTGAGTCAACGACAATCGATAAAATTTATTAAGCGAAGAAGGCAAAAAGTTTTAAAAAGTATACTGGATTAGTAACATTAATAACAGCTAACTATATCATATTAGTCACTTGAAATGTGCCCCGAAAGAGATAAATACTTTTGACTTTAGTCGTAAATTATAGCCACAACAAAGAGACAAGTAACAACGAGATGACTCATTCTTGCACTTTATAAACAACATAAACTGGCCGTCTTTAATTATTATCGATAACAACAAATTTATATCGTGTAAATTTAGACCGCAACTGACCCAAGGC
Organism: Euwallacea fornicatus; assembly: GCF_040115645.1. NCBI lineage: Eukaryota > Metazoa > Arthropoda > Insecta > Coleoptera > Curculionidae > Euwallacea > Euwallacea fornicatus. Next base: position 1,366,848 of record NC_089541.1, on the reverse strand, counting down.
CGAGCAAAATCTACTTCAGAACCGAAAACAACACTCGGCGTAGTGCATCGTGCAATACATTAACACCACTTGTGCCGACTCCCATCCACCATCAAACCCGAAAATGCATCAGATATTGTATTTATTACTGTCTGTACTAGTATTTTTAAACCTCCAAAAGACACTTGCAATGCCATCTGACTTCGACGCCCCATTTTACCAATTGGACCCAGATGAAGACCTCACGGTTCCCCAAATAATTAGACGTCACGGCTACCCTTCGCAGAGTCATGTTGTCGAAAGCGAGGACGGTTATTTGCTCACAGTACACAGAATTCCCGGTGACAAGAGTGGCACTCGAGGGGGGCAGGCAGTTTATTTGCAGCACGGCCTTTTAGGCAGTAGCGCCGACTGGGTCTTAAATGGCAACAATACTTTTGGTAAGCACTTTTATCGAAGCATTAGAAACACTGCTAAGGTTAACTGAAGCCTTCCACTTGGCCGACAACGGCTATGATGTATGGCTGGGCAACGCTAGGGGAAATATCTACTCCAGAGCACACGTATCTTTGCCAATCAGCAGTAATCAGTTCTGGAATTTTAGTTGGCATGAAATCGCAACCAAAGATTTGCCTGCGGTGCTTTATCACATCAGCAACACCACTGGCAAGTACCTAAGCGAATAACTTATCAGCACATCGATGATTGGGTCCTAACCCCTTAAAATCCGACAGGAAAAGCCGGGGATATAATCTACATCGGCCACTCAATGGGGACTACGGTTTCATTCGTTCTGGCCTCGACTTTGCCTCAAGTGGCCAAAAACATTAAACTTATAGTAGCTCTAGCGCCTACGGTGTTTATGACACATCTGAGGAGCCCTGTAAGATATCTGGCCCCCTTTACCAACGACATTGATTGGCTGGCCCGGTTTCTGGGGCTGAAAGACCTGGCCCCGACTAATAAGGTGTTGAAGCTGCTTTCGTTTGAATGCGAAAAGAGTTATAGCAAGGCGATATGTAGCAATTTGCTGTTTCTGTTGGCAGGTAAATTGAAAATATTACGAGGTAATGTGAAGAAATAATTGAGAGGACGTGTTTTGAGATTTGGGGACTATTACTATCAGGATTGGTGGTTTCGCCGATCAGTTGTGTGTGATGAAAATACTAATAATACCAAGAAATCTTTACTAATTTTCAGGTTTTAATCAGCAAGAATTCAATATGACGATGCTACCGAAAGTCGCTGCACATGACCCCGCCGGAGCCTCCACCAAAACCTTAATACATTACGCGCAGGAAATCCGTGACTCCGGCAGTTTCCAACAATACAACTACGGCACCCAAGGAAACCTGATCCAGTACGGCACCCCCACTCCTCCAAAGTACAACCTGCTTAAAATCAAGAGGCCCGTCTACCTAATATATGCCCAAAATGACATTTTAACTAGTTACATTGACGTACTGAGGTTGTCCAAGAAACTGACGAATTTGGTGGGCCTGTACAAAGTACCCAATCGTATTTTCGGACACGTCGACTTTATATTCGGAATCGACGCCTTCGAGTTGGTTTATGAACCAGTAGTTCAATTTTTGAAGAACTTTACCAACGTCGTTTAATTGATTTATAGCGTTAAAATAAATGAGGACTTAATAGTTTTATTAATTGCAAATGCAACTGCATGTCTACAATACACTTACCAGCTCTGCTGGATGGATTCACGGGAGTACTGGCCTTTAGGCGTTTGATGTTCTCAGTATGGGGGGTTCCCAGGATCTTCCTCTTGACCGTGGACGAATGTTGTGGCGTTAGCATGCGGCTAGTCGATGGAAACAAATTTAAGGGTGTCCTTGAAGAGCCGATGGCAGTTTGATCCCGCTGCATTTTACGGGCGCTCAGTTTTAGCTTTTTGCGCTATTAAATGAGGAAAATTTAGGTTAGTTGTAGTTTGAATTCCACTTTTTTAAGGAATCGGATTATTACATGGTTTAAATTTCAGTGGCATACTGTGTATTGAAATTGAATAATACATTTTATTCAAAGGTAATACATGCGTTTTAATCTTGAAATTTGGCTGATACGCATTTTGTTATTTCCAACATAAACACATTAAATTTTACATTTTTGTAATAGTAGTTTCAGGTCATTAAACTAGTAATTTAGCCAATAATTACTGGAGAACTTACGTTCTCCCGATCCTCGTGACATTCGCGGATGTACTCTTCCGGAGTTCTACCAAACGTCCTAAACTGCCTTCCATTTTCTCGCAAATATTTCTCAGAAAGTTGCAATATTTGTTGCTCAAGCTTCGGAATCGACTTTGCCAACTTATTCCTCTCTTTCTCCTCAAGCAGCAACTTGCCCCCCCTATTTTTGTATCTGTCGCAGGTACTCCCGCTTTCATCTAAAGTGATGCTTCGCTGCCATTGCCTCTCATGCTGACCCAAGAGGTTCAACAGTTTCTCATTTTGTTCGTAGTATCTCTCCCATTTCTCAATTTCAAGCTCGTGCAAGTCCATTAAGTCCTCTGTGTAGCAGTCATCCTCGAAGTATTGGAAGCTGTTCTGTTCTTCCTGGGAGCAGTGACACTTTCGCCAGATATTTTGCAGTTGATCTCGTAGTTTGACCACAAATTGCTATAAAAATTGTTATAAAAAGAACTTCGTTTTTTTCAAACAACTTACCTCAATGTTGGCCTTTTTGATTTTCTCACAACGTTTCACTTCCTGCCTTAAAACTTCTAGAGTTTGCAAAGAACTGCCAGAACAACGCGACCGAAACTCATCCTGATCCCTCAAATCTACCTCCAACATCTTCCATAATTCTTCAATTCTGGCCCTAAACTGTGATATTTGTTCTTCAGTTGATTTTTTTATTTCCATCATTTGCTTGGAAAAGAGCTCCAATTTTTCCATATTTATAGTTGTGACTTTAAAATTGTCCTCTGCTACTATCATCTCTTCAAACTCATTTCTGGGTTGATATTTAAGTTCTTCAATGATTTCAATCAAATTATGCCTCAAATAGCAATAACGCTCCTCTCGTTCAAACTTCAAACCCTCGAGGCTCTCAATGTGCTGATGAAAATGCTCTAATTGTTCTGCAGTGGGCAGTGGTGGATAGCTCAGCTTAATTTCCTCCACTTCCCCTAATTCTTTTACCCAATCTGCCTGCTTTTTTTGCAAGAGTTCAAGTTCTTTTCTTTTGGCATTTATAATTAATTCGTACCTACATAGAACACTTTCATAATCAACTACATTCAATTATTATCAGACTTACTTATTGATTTGTTTTTGGAGATTCTGTTGTTCATCAAATAAGCACAACTGATCCTTCCCCACATTGGTGTTGAACGGCTCATGCAGCTCTTTGCAAACATCATTCAGCCTTACTAGTAAGCTTTCAACATTGTCCACAGTGGCACCCTTGAACCGCAACATGTCTTCTATGAGGTCGCACAGTACCTCGTCTTAAAACAATGCTTTGAAAAATAGTTCTTTTTTTCATTTATTTATCTTACCAATTGTGTGAAGATATGTATTTTTCCAGCTACTCACATGGTTCTCCTCGGTGCCTGCAATGTCTTTTACAGTTTTGCACCAGTAGAGGAAGCCTTTTTTGAAATTGGCCTTGATCATTTTGAATAAATCTTGTGCCCATGGCATATCACTGATGCTTAAGGGGAAATATAATTAGATACAATATGCCTTCCTAAATATAAACATTAATATATACCCTGACATTAAGATTATTCAGAAAGCTCATGAGAGATCATTTTTTTGAGACTATTTGTCCTGCAACCAATTGAAATGTTTTCTTTCTCATTTTCAAAGTTTAAGTAAAATTTCAAAGATTTTGAAATGCTGTGGTTTACTTAAATCTGGTACCTTTATTACTTTACTTGGAGAGAACCTGTTGGAAACGTAGACAGGTAACGTCATAATTTTAAAAGGTCAGGTAAGTTTTAAAAATTTGGTACAACCTATCCTAATGATCCTAATTTATTGAAATTTTTAATTACATGAACAAAGTAGTACAAAACATAGTTTTCATAGCGCGTTTCTGTTTTTTCCCCATGGCAAAAAATCCCTCAGTCCCAATCCACGGTAACAAAAAATGAAAGAAAACTTACACATCTTCATCCACATTTTCCAGTTGCTCGATCGTTATGGCATCTGGTCTTTGCGAATCATCTAGATCTTCTTCATGTGGAGATTCCTTAATTCTACTTATGTTGCTCATTTTCTTTTATTTATATGTCAGTTTGATTCTAATTCACATTTAAACATTAAGGAATACGAAATCTTCACGTCTTGACACTTTCTATTTTTTAAATTGAAATTCAACCTACCTAACCGTCATTTCTGACGTGCTTTTGAAGACATCAGTACCAAGACTTCTCATTGCTGGAGAATAATGACGTCATGCCACGGCATTGGCCAAATCTTAAAATCCTTCAAACCACCGGATTATTATTTCCTCCTTTTCTAATCAAACAGAGCCAATAAGGGTAACTGCTTCTCTAGACGATCCCCAAAATCATTTTGACGTGTATACGTGCGGACTTTGACATTGCTCTTAGAGAAAAATAAAAATACTCCATTTTTCCAAACAATCTTCGCACAAAGTTATAGCAAAATCACCCCTATAAGAAAGGCAAACAAAACTTTCTAGCCCTTCTAGAACTAATTATCCTCCACCCACCTCACTAAATTGTTTTTTAATTCATATATATGGAAATAACAATAAGCTCCGAAGATTCCAGCACAGCTCCACGTATTTTTCACATAAACGATCACATATCCAGTTGCTCGGATAGTCCCAATGCGCGGAGGTGCCCCCTTTGTAAGAAGTTCAAAAGAGCCTTCTATTGCAAAGACTGTCTCCATCAAGGTCTTATCATCCGAAATAATGAAAGGTGAGTTTAAGCCAAGTTGATAGATTTCCATAAGATAAAGTTAAACAAGTTGGAACATACCAAACTCATTTGTGTATTAAGTGCTGAGTATTTAATGTTTATACTTTAAACCCAACTACTTTCACATTAATATTGATATTAATGTTACATATTCATATTTACAATAATTTGGCTGAGGAACTCTAGTTAGTGCTGTATTGTATATGTAAAAATAAAACTATGTCCACTAAATTCTGTCTTATTACTATCTTTCTTATATATGGCTTGGTAGTCTTGGTAATATCCAAATGGCCTTGGATGAGCTTAATGCCAACAGATTGAACATGGAAAGAGCCTGCTTAAAGTCCATGGAAAGCAAATTAAAATATGATTCTCTGGTAAGTTTTAGTTTTGTTTTTGCGCCGTTATAAAATTAATATGTTGTTTTGGTCAGTTGTGTAAAGTTCGTCAGGCCAGGGAAAGGAATAAAATGATGCGCCTTGCTTTAGAGGAACAAAGGCAAAAAAGACAAACTCTAACTGAAAAATTAAATGAATTGAAAGACAAAAATGAGGTAAGTTTAAAATTGGTGTTTAAATCTCAATTTAAGGGCTGATTGCTATAGTGTTTTGCTGTACAGGATGATTAAAATTTGAGGTTCACCATTGGACTCTTAGTATCTACAGGAGATAAAAGATCCGTTGAATTATAGTAATGTTGGACAATGAATCTCTTGACCAAATACCTTTCAATAATTACAAAATTCTATGTAGTTTCAGAATATATTCAGACAAAACACAATTTACAATATAAAATAAAGTTGATGTTGGAGGCATGAACTCAAAACATTGGATAGAAGTAATACTGATGCATTTTGTAAGTGTGAAAAAGTGCTAACAGTAAAGTATCTTTAGTTTAAACATATACCACTAAATAATTTTAATTGGAATTTTCCAATTCTCAAAAAGGCATTTGTTGAGTTATACATTGCACATGTTTGCCACAATTTGACATTGTATCTCTTATGGATCGTGAGATTTTAAAGTGTGCCTCGGTTTTTAAAAATTTCTCAGCAGTCTGCCTTTGAACTTTAATTGTCCCTGAACTTACAGAAAGGTAGCGAGAAAATGAGACAATACAAAACAAAAAGTGGTTCGTTAGATGATGTTGTCTCACAGAAGTACAATGATGTGGCATTGGTGCATGAAACACTGCTAGAGAAAAATGAAGAAGTGAAGAAACTAGCGCGATTGAGGGTGCAGCAGTTGTTTAAATATATTTTTCCCATAAATGAGGTGAAGCCTACAATGTAAGTTTTTTTTTGTGGTTTAAGGAAGCTTTGATTGGGATTTATTAATAGGGAGATGGAGTCTAGTGGAGATAGCGTTGTTAAAGAATTAGCAGAAGCATCACAGACTACTTATTTGAAGGATATGTGGGTTTACACTGATTATTCAAATGAAACACAGTTTTCTGTAGTGGGGCCTTGTCTGCCTGGCAGTGGCAACTATTCCAATTACAACCTCTGGGGTAACACAATAACTCAACTAGTTAGGGTGTCCAAAATAAGTACTACTACTACTTAATACTTATGATGAGGCACCTCTATGTAATATTACAACTAACTAAAATAATTTAGCTCAAAACCGAGATGGAATGACTGTTTCGGAGGATACAGATATGACCAAAGTCAACCCTGCTTTCACCATTTCGGCAGCCCTCACGCACACAGCCCATCTCGTTAATGTCATCTCATTTTTCCTCAATGTTCGACTTCCATATAAGATGGTTTACAGGTGAGGCTTCAATAATCCAAAACAACCATTCCTGATAATCCTTTGTGGGTTTTTAAAGTGATTTTAGCAGTACCACCTTGAAAGAGTGCCAATTTAACAAAAGAGTTGCTCGGTTAAATGCTAATATTCTGCATTTGTGTGTATCACAGAATGTTGATTTAAGCTCACTAAGCCCAACTTTGACAATTCATAATATCTTACAGTTGCGTGACAATGAAAGTGCTGAATTAGGAAGGTAAGAGAGATGTTTGAAGGTAGGCTGTTTTTTAAGTTTGATTTAGACAAGGTCCTGTTGAGTTTAATGAGACTCAAGCTAAGGCTTTGGAGAGCTTAATCGCCAATGATCTCAAATATAAAGATGACTCTGATTCGGATGAGGGAGACTCTTTTACTGTAGAATGGGAAGCTGTAAGTAATTTATTTATTGTGAGACTTGTGCTTGTCAAATGTGTATAGGTGCCCCATATGCAATGTCCGGAAGCAATGCCAGGACCTGCAATTGTGCAGACTAGTGTCATTAATACTCAGCAAGTTAGTGTTGTTTGTGAAACGAGTATAAAGAGACTATACAAACATGTTTCAGGCAAGCAGTGTTGCAGGGGGTTTAATGAACAGCGCAGTCGCCAGTGTGGCCACAATATGGAGGGGTTTCACCGGTCGGTAGTAGAGCTCCGCCAAATTTTCATACTTTTATTTTATATTCAATGTTTGACCAGTTTTGTTCAAGATGTTTAATAAAGTAATGTGTGTTCATTTTTTTTTAATAGCATAAGGTGAAATATATTAGGTAATCACGTATAATTAGGTTTGAAATAAATCGGCAATTTTTCAGTAAAATTTGTTTTTTGGGTCCGATTTGCATGTAACGGTTGCTAAGAGGAATCTGATGTAGAGTTAAAATCAATTAGAAAGAACACACAAGCGTTATTTTCTTTCGCTTAAACACGTTTTGGATGTCCTGTCGCATTTTTGAATGCGGAATCTGTTGACAAAGGAAATGTTTGCGAGCTGTTGATTTTAGCGTAAAATAGATTTTGAAAAACTCGATGAATTGACTCAACCACATATAATCCTTTATTAACTAATATTCACTTTTATTTAATAACTTAAATCTTAATATAAACTGAGATCCTTATGCATATTCTGACTGTAAACCTGCACCGTAGAATGAGGATACTTAGAACTGCGGGGTTGTTGAGATCATAACTTTATTTATTCAAAAGTAGATTGTTTCATTTCTATGGGGGAGTTTCTAAAAAAAACTAAAATACGCTAGGTTAACATCCACACATAAAAAAGTACTAACATGATGCTCAAAACTATAGGCTAATATCAATGCCTAATTCATGGTCAACAGTGTTTAAGAAAGCAATATCCTTGAATGGCGTCCTCATTTGCAATAACATGTTGATTGGTTGTCATCATGAGCTCAAACCCAAAGACTTCACAGAGCGGGCAAATCTTTAACGTATACAAAGACAAACAAATAATATTATTGGTTAATTTTGATTAAAATTGAACATACCACAATGGTTTCAAAACAAACAACAGCTGGATTGGTTTTGGCAAACAAAGGTACCATTAAATGTACAATCTGAATTATGAAGGTTCACTTTAGAATATAGATTTTTTAAATTTTAATGATAAAAATTAATCTCAAGTCCATAATACATTCGATATCAAAGTGGAATATAATATTGTTGTAGCTGAAGGGGTAATAGTTTGCAAAGCACCAAGACGCAGTGCATAAATATGTATGCACAAAGATTGGTATTTTTTCTTAGCGACTTTAGCATTGAAAATAAAACTAGAAGACATGCAGAAACTATGTGGATCACATACAAAAGTCATTATCTCGGATGTTATTGAAAGTAATATACTAGACCATAGTATAATAATAGTTTACAAACTTATACATCTTACAGCAACAAAAAAGTTAAAAACCATTGTTAGTGTCCTGCGGAAACATATTATTAATTCCCTTTAAAATGTTCCTAGCATCCTCACGTTACAGCACAAACTCTAAATTGCTCAACAACCCAATCACACATCACGCAATCATACAACCATGTAGGGCTAAATCGTGGGCTAGAAACATCACTTTTTCTCTCTCGTCCTTAGCTCCAACTTTCCTCTTCCTACTTGACTACATCTCTGGCGACATCAATATATCCTCGACAAATCGGGACTTCATTGTGACGTAAGTGAACGGCTAAGCACATAATTAGTGCACAACTGGAATAGAAACATATCAGTAGGGGGTTATTTTAGATATCAGGTAATGCCGTACCTGACCTTGTCCTCGCCTGAGCGCGAGAGTTCTCCCCGACTCGAGTCCGACGTCACTCTTGGTCGCCGCCACTGACTGAGGCTGCGGAGTCCACATCGAGGACGTCGCTGTCGGTGATGCCGTCGTTGTCGGCGTCGTCTCGATGGTTGGCGCCGCCCCGCTGTCGTACCCGGAATCGTTTCCGGACGGCCACGTGGTTCTTGCGCCTGTGGAATTTGATGCGGTTTCTTCGCCGCTGCAAAGAAAAATCCAAATCGCCCTGTATTTTTTCCGTGCAAATTTTACAGAATTAACATTTTATTTTAGTTAGTTAAACAAAGAGGGGGGAAATTCACTCACAACTTATACGTAATGGAAAATGGATTTTTTCCTTAACATCAATATTTTCGAGCCAAATTCAACAGGAACCAGATCTCTTTTGTATATTTTAACAGGTGAAACAAAATGCCAATGTTCCCTTTTAACTGGCAAAAACGTTGGGTCTAATAAATGCCAACACAGCACCGTTCATTCGTTGCGATAAATATAATGTAGCCCCTGGGGCCCCTGAAACGTAGAATTGTGACTTCCGGTTCTTATCAATTTTTAAAGGATTTTTTCGAATTGTACGAAAAAAATGGTTGAAAACCCATAATTTATTTAACAATAAAAAATTGGTACATCCCTATTAACTGATATTTGGGTTTTTGCGCAAACTGCAAATTACAAACAGCGGCTGCCATTTCTTTTTGCAATAAACAGAGTACCCAAACTACAAGTGAATTTGACCACTTTTAGAAGAAGTGAGGTTATGTCATACCATCAAGAAACATCATCAATCATGCATAAGCAAAAAAATACATAAGGGGCATCTTAAAACAAAACTGAACATTGGAAGAGTCTCACAAACACAAAGCCATTTTCCACTACAGCCCCGCAAGGGGGCACCACTTACCCGATTGCGGACGTTAAGCAGGGATTCTCGAGCACCGTCTGAGCCATCGAGCCACTGCTGCCCTAAGTGAAATGTAAACTGATTCAATCGGGCTCGACTATTGCCCCTTTGCAGCCTAACGAACCAAATGTAATGCGAGATGATGATTGCGAAAGCCACCCAATCCCAACATACGAAAACAAATGAAAAATGACGCGACTAATGAAGCCGAAGAGAAGCTTGAAGCCAGACGAGGTGAGGTTAGTTATCGTATTGACATGCGCAGTTGTTAGATAGAGGGTACTTACAACTTTGCCCTGCCGGATTTGCTGTCTTTGGTAGGCTATATGTTGCTCATAGTGGATTATTTCATTTTGGGTAGTCAAGCCGACACTGCGATAGCGCTTTAATTCGGACAAGCGTTGGCGCAGCTCTTGCTCTCTCTCAATACTAGCTATAAGTCTCTCATGCTCTCCAGAATTAAGAAATTGCGCAAAAGGGCGCATGTGGTCGCGGAGCTCTCTATCAAATCAAAACCAAGTATTTTTTTTAATGTTTCTTCAAGTAATTTTTACAACTTGCTTTTGTTCCTTTGGATAAAGGGGCCTTGATGGATCCCTCCGTAAATTATCAAAATACTTGGCCACCAATTGATAATCTCTGACAATCCTCTTATGTCTCTGCCGCTCTCTAAGCCTTCTAATATACATGTCTACAACTGCCAATTTCAAAGCAGCCTCAACATCTGTACATTCTTCTTGGTCCCCTGAATGTAAATCTGCTATTAAATGCTCAGCTTCAGGGTCATACTCCTGAAATATTTGACATTTTTTCAAATAATTTTAGTCATTGTATCAAGAACAAACCCCCTCAAAGTCATCTCTATGGGGTTTATAACCTAGTATCTTAGCCTCTTCTAATGTAGCATCTAAAGGAGCCAGTTTTGACAGAGCCAATGGAGACAAAGGACCATCATCCTCTATTAAGTCTACAATCAAGTTGGGCTTTAGCACATTGCCCCATGTGGCCTTGCCAATGTTTCCATCCAAATAACGAGCCGTATATTCCTCTTTACATTCCTCAGCAGTCCTGGATTCTACATGTTTGGCCACAAGCTCCCAATTACCGTAAGAATAGAGCTCTGCGGCCTCAAGCAAGCTCAAGTGCTCTCGGCCAGTCCAAGCTCCGCGCCCTCCAAATATACTTACAGAACCATGGTCCTAGTGGTTGATTGACACCTGATTTGCTGCATATCAAGCACGTTGGTACTTACCACGAATCTATACGAATGGTCGTTTTTATGGGGGCCTATTTCCGCTCCTGCAGCGAAGCACTGCAAAGTATACATTTCTTTTTAGAGGAGCCGCTGACATAACCTCAACTTACCTGTAAACAAATGTCGAATTCAGGACAGTCACAACATTGTACTCGGACTCCGCTAACATCCTCTTGGCAGTAGGTGCACACTATTTTCGGCAGGATGTCTGAAATTTGCATGAAATTAGGCAATTTTTAAGTAGACCTGAAAATTGTGATTGCATACCCGCCATCTTGAAACCGACGCGTCACTGTTTTGACTTTGACAATGGCGTCACTTCAGGTAGTAAAGGATCGAATTTACTTTAAATATAGCTAATAAGGAAGACTATGTAGATAATCCAGGTTGAGAAGAAAAATCATTTGACGTTATTTTTAATACTTTAACTACAATAAAAAATAATACCTCCCGATTGTGTTTACATACGTAACTCTGAGGACTAGACCCGTCTTACAACGAAAAATACTATATAACAATAAATGCAAAATCCCCTATAGCTGTTAACCTAATGTGAATTTCTCTGGGATCCCCTTGTGGCCTCCCAAGCAAGATGCATGGACCAGATACTTAAAGGTCTCATATACCCCAACGACCGGTAATATTTTTCTCCGTACAAAGCCTCAGGCGTGTCGAAAATGAGCCCAAATTTTTCGGTCATTGATTTAAACATCCCTCCGGCGGTCTTGAAACCCTCTTCAAACATGCCCTATAACAAAATTTTAGTTTTTAAATTGAACGTTTTAACGACATCTAACTTACCTCTTGGATCATGGTAGCTGCTAGTGCATACGTCACCCCTACCCAAACCTCTTGACTTTGAACTGTAACTTTGTCCACTTGCCCCTTTAAAAAGCCGTTCACTGCACCCATTTTGCCTCCGCAGAAAGAGAGAACGTTGTTTTTGTAGATTACCCGTAAAGCACTATCCACATTCGGTTTGGGAAAGATCTAGATTAAAGAAGTAATCTAAAAGAATCTTAATAATATTGAGATAATTACAGGGTAATTTTTTCCCTCTCCTATGCAGCCCAAATACCACTGAGCGTTGAGCTGATCGGACATGATACTAGCTGATTGATTGTTTGAACAATCGAAGTTGTAGTATTTGCCATTCCATAACTTTGAATTAAAAGTTTTGACGCCTTTATCAAATATTTTCTGATAGAACTCTTGATCCTTTGTGAGGCTTAAACATTTGGCCATTTTGGCCATTGCGTACACTGCGGCTAACCAAAGCCCTCCACAATACGCACTGAAATTACGTAAAATTTAAAAGTTTATAAAAGCATTTATATAATTTTCAACCTTGCGCCAACCATTACCCAAGTATCATAGGTCTGATCGGGTTCTCCGCAATTTTGTATCAACCCATTATCATCATAGTCGTAAACCAGTTCCCTCTGCATTACCGCGTTACAGGATTTATACATATCCTGAAACGCTTTAGTAACCAAAAATAATCTTAATTGCAAAAAAACACACTTTTATAAACGCAGCATCCAATTTCCCTTCAACAGATGCGTCCCGAAAGGTCTGTAATACAAATTTCGACCCCAAGTCCCTCCAGTTACTAACATCATGAATAGGATAGGAGTTAATTAGCGAAAACGGGCTTTCGTTGGGGGTTCCAGCATCATGAGGTACGCTGTTGGGCTTCTTGCGTTCCGTGATTTCTCCATTATAGAGCATCCACATTTTTAAATCCACCTCGGCGAAAACGAAGTCTCTGAGATCGTATTGAATGCATCTTTGAAGGATTGGCCAGTTCTTGTTTAGAGCGTGTGAGGCATAAAAATGGACGTCGTAGGAATTATACATGCGATATTCGTGGCCTTCCAGGTAGGCAAATCTACCATATTTCTTGCTAATAATGCATTTAGATTAGGTGGGTATTTAATTAAAATGTGGGTAACAAATTTTCAATTAGTCCAAATATAACTAATGCTAATAAAGTAATAAATTTTTATATTGATTGTTTTTCTTGTAATTACAAAATACGCACAACCATAACTAGTTCATGAACCAATTTAAATATTAAAAGTTAGTCCGCTGTTTTTGGCGATTTAAAATACATTGCACAGAACTATTTTTGGTAAGAATTTTACAATAATTAAACTTACCGAGGATCACAACTGCTCTTCTCCGGAACTTCATGCTCCTTCATTGAAAGCCAAACACTTCCCCCATCACTGATTATATACAACTCATTGAATAGAGCCGATTTATACCAATCTGGTAGCCATCTACAACCAAATTTTTAACAAGAATACAAAATAATAATCACAGCCCCATTTACTCATCTTCGAGCACTGGCCGCTGCCACTGGTAAATATTTTCTTCCCATTTTTCATAGTTTTCAAAGGCGAAATCCACGATTTTCAAAGCTGCATTCTCACGACCAAATTTATCAGTGTAATATCTGTAATATTTAGCTTGAGGAGCTGGGTATATGATGCTTGGCATATCCCAAACCAAGATCATTTCAATGTCTTGAGTATTTTTTGAAGAAACACCGACTTGCGCCGCTATTGCCACTCCAATTTCGCCGAAAATATGCGGGTTGTTTTGAAATTGTTGATCAAATTGACCATTTTTCGACAACTGCATTTGCTTACATCAAAGATTGTTTGCTAATAAAGATGACTTCTTACTTGATTCCATACAGAGGAGCCAGTGGAGTTTGGGTCGAAATTTAGGCACTTGGTCACATTAACATTACCCACAGACTTGGCTGCTAGAGTATAGGAGCATTGCAATTTATCTAAGGTATGATAGAGCACCACTCCTTCAGTGCTTTTATAGGAGAATGCTTTAGAACTACAAGCAGCTGCAAAAAAAAAATAGGGTGAACAAACGAATATCACCATAAATCAATTTTAAATAATGCCGCAAAAACTTACATTCTTTATCAGCTCTACTGCCAGTTCCATTTTTAAAAGTAAATGAAATAGTAACTGTTCTGTCATCACCGCAAACATTTTCAACACTCCACACAAATACTGCACAAGGTAAGCAACTGCTCTGAAAATAATTTCATGTATCAAATGAAGCTGCGTTTAAGTGCCTTACTTCATAGTTATGTGGAACTACTGGACTGATTTGTCTGCAAGTTAGTAAAACTCCATAATTCGATAAATCATATTGTGTCCATGCTCGAGGGTACAATCCAATGTAAGAGCATTTAGAGGGATTGAGCAAGCTTTTCCAGGCAGATAAACAAGTTTTACTAAAATTTATTAAAATAATTATTTTTGAAAATAATTAAAGAAGAAATCTACTTGTAGGTAGACAAACAGCTTTGAAAAAGGGTTCGTTGGCTTTTGTCCTTTATGGTTACAATAAACTGATTGGCATCCACAGTATTGTATTCGCAGGCATTCGGTCTCAGTTGGAACCTGCAGAACTCCCCCTTAAAACCCCTTCCTATGGTGCCTGAACCGATACCACCAATAGGTACTCCTTAAAATGCCCTTTGAACCTAAAACTCACAATAAAAACTGAAACTTACCATATTTCCTCTCTGCGGTTCGCAAAATAATATAGTCCATAACAATAGGCTTTCCAGTGATCTTCTGCATTAAATAGTACCATATATACCTTGGAAACAGTGATTAAGACGCACCATAAAGGGAAAATTTTATTTACCTTAATACAAGTGGTAACAGCTCCCAAATTATCCGTAATGAAGGTTTGAAGTAAGGAGTTCTTTTTTCGGGGTATTCATGGTTAAGTTTGACTTTAAATCCATATTGAGGGGGCTCAGTTTTAGGTTTTAAAATTGATCTTTTTGGGGTTCTCATTGTGAGTCGTGTATCTATCTCAAATACAAGTGGCAAAATTTTTAACCTGGATATCAGAAACAAATGACGCATACGTCATAGGATTTCTATCAATTTGATTCGTTGAAGAGTTAAATGAATAATTTGAGTAGGGGCGAACTTCTTGATGAAATGGTGGAAAAACATATCTTTATAATAAAAAACCAACGTAAAGGTTGAAAATATGATCTTTATTAACGAATGATGGCCACAATGAACATTAACTTGAACTTACGAATTATCGAAATACTCTTACTAGAGAATTATCTATTCTGAGCGGAAAATTATAGTAAAATATGTCTTAATCTAAAAATGTTTAGGCAGCAAAGTATATTTTAGTGGTTAAATATCAAGGAGAGAGTACAAAGTCAATTAGTACAACAATCCTGAACTATCTCAGTTTGTACTTGAGTTTGAGCAAATTCTCTTAAAGTCTCTTAAGGATATAAATAACACAATATAATCTTCAGATTCTAAAGAATATCAAAAACTTTTAACACTAGAGATATTAGTAATTTTTCCCAAGGAGAAAAACTTCATAAGTGAATATAAACTCATAGAACTAGACTAGAAAAAACTACTATTGTTACATTTCGAGACAAAAAATTGTAACCTGAACAAATTATCAAATTCACTACATAATTTATAACAACCCAATATTACTATAATACATAATCAACATCTATTAAACGTTATACATTCAGTAGTCATTTGTTCAGGGTTACTGATCGACAATTATTGAAAGAGTTTTAATGTAATGGCAAATGCACAATTTACTCAGAGAGATTTACAAAACTTATTGGTAATCCAGAAAATTTACAAATATTTAAGCGACTTATAACTTCTTTGGCAAATTCAATTAACTTACCATTACACTAAACAAGAAATTAAACTCTTACTGGCTAACTTTTCAAGGCACAAATGGCACTAAATTAAAATGTTCATCTTAACTCAAAGAAGATACTTAACCCATGAATATTGAAGAAAACCCACAGGAAACCTACAAAAACTGCAAATTATTTGGCAAGGCTGTAAAAAAATCCCATTGAAACTTAAAAATGGGATCAGCTGCCCTCAGGCTATGAACTCATATCTGAGTTCTCCATCTCTTTCTGCCGCACTGCCACAGCAGTTTCGACAAGGAGATAAAAGCAATTAAATTTGTCATCCCTATCCGACGTATTATTACTTGTAGATTCCTTTGCTAGGTCTGCAGACGGCGGCAATGAAGAATATTGTTTCCTCTGGGCCTTGGTCGGCATAAGTAATTTTTGAGGGGTGGTTTTTGGGGCAATGGGAGTCAATTTCGATTCAGGTTTCCTAGAAGGTAAATAATACATTATATTTTGAAGTCTTGCAAAAAGCATTCAACACCTGACGACAGTTTACATATAGTTTAACATATTTTTTTATGAAACAAATTAATCATATCATGTTATTTTTATTATTATTGTATGTAAAAACTACATTCCACTTCAGGCTTCAAGCAAAATTGCAAATTTTATGAACAAAAACAACTTACTTAGTATCTACTGGATGGACACTGGATTTAGGAACCTCCAACCGAATCACTGTTTCCCATGGATTGAATTTCTCTTCCTCCCTCGGGCTATAGCTGTCATATTCCACAGGACTGTCCTCCTCTGAATGGTAAACTAGTGTCATCCCATCTTCATAATCATGATCCAGCCTCACTCTCTTGCTATCTGCATTATCATATTCATCAGATCCAGACCATCTCCTTATCTGATAGTTAACTCCAGGCAACTTTTTTCCCCTTCGGGAGATTGTATATTGCATTGGATCATGTCCCTCTCTCCTAATCATTTCTGGAAGAATTCTTCGCCTAGCATTAATGAACCAGTTGCAAACTTGTAAAACTGTCAAATTGGCCTCATGGGATAGTATGAGCTTTTCAGTGTCAGAAGGATAGGCATTGTAACGATGCTCATAAAGCCACCTCTTCAAGATTTTAACAGAATTCTTCGGGAGGTTTCCTCGCCGCTTTCTAATTGGGCCCACAAGATCACCCATTTGAACGATTTCTCCTTGAAGATCACTGATTTCCTCAATTTCATATTCGGCGGTGTAAGCGTTATGGGGCATAAGGTGGACCACCTCATGGTGCTCCATTTGGATTTCTTCATGATCTGAAGCGGAATCGGCTTCGTTAGTACTTGAAGAGAATTCGAAACGTTCTTGACCTGAAAAAGTTTTATTGGAAAATAAAAACAAACAGAAGCACGTTGTAAGTGACATTCGTATGACAAGGGACTGTCATGGATGCAGGACCGCGTGGTTGGGTGACAGCCCGCTTAAAATTCACTAAATCTCGAAAATACGAATAAATAAATGCAAATACATATTCTTTGAGGTCCTAAATCATCCATAATAAGCCTTTAATGAGTGTATAAAGGTGGTAATACGGAATTACTTACGTGCTTTCATTTTGTTTAGTTCGATACGCACAAACGTCAAAACTAAGGAATTTACGTAATACTCCGGCTTCTGTTAAATTAACACGATGTTAATTAATGGGAAATCGTACAATATATAGTTCGGCAGAAGAGTTACTATTTGATATGGGGAATTGCACTGAATTTTGCTAGAAAGCCTCGAAAAGGTCAGTGCCTATGCCATCGGCATGACGCTAACAAAATATCGCGCTTTTAACCGTCAAAACACAAAGTGGGGCCAATACCCGCAATCACTCACGATAGCTCACAATCCAGGGATATATCTCCGAAAGATTTTTAGTTAAATTAATGCAAATTAGCAGTAAAATTATGAGAAAAACTTTGCCCGTTCAATCACGCGTGCATTGCTGTGACAGCAGTGTTTATGGCGGTCAACGAGAAACGTCAGAAATAATAATAATGGATGCTTCCGCCTCCTCGTCGTATTGTGGCATTCGTTTGTTTGCTGAAAACCAATCCGATCACTTTGGATCCGTCACCTGACAGCTGCATACCAATGACGGTGCAGCTGTGGAAAATGACAAGTTGGCGAGTGCGCATTTGGTCCCTTCCGTTTTGTCGGTCCGGCGCCAAGTTTAAACGCGCTTGAATTTTCTGGAAGCCATTTTTCAGTTATTTTCATGTGTATGTATGAGAAAAACCACATTCCATTTCACCACATTTTATTAAAAATACAATCCTGTATAACGGTCAGCTTATAAAATACAGTTTACAATATGTAGGCGGGCCGCTGTTATGAAATTTCAAGGATCTACTACTGCTTGAACCTGAACGGAGTTTTGCTTGTAGTTAAATCGATGCATCATTTAATAGTTTGCAAACGGAGGGTAAATCGGGTATTGAAATGTAATTAAATTAAGTACATAATCAATTTCGAACCGGCCCTAAAAAGAGCTATTGTCGAAACGTAAGTTTGTTCCTGTAGTAGAATCAGAGGTTGCATGACACGATTGCCATTAGCTGAAATCGTTTACAGATTCACCCTGATTGGCTGGGAAATAATGAAGAGTATTTAAATTTATACCGAAATTACTTCTTTGTTGCGTTAGATATTCTTATTTATTATTCTACAGGGTGATTCATTAGTATATCGGAGGAAAATGGTAAGTGTAAAATTTTGCCCAATCATTAAAAAGTCAATTAATAAATTTTAACCTCATCTTGTATAAAATGATTCACGCGACAACTTTTGCATTTAACATTTTCCTTTAACTATCGTCAACCACCGTGTATCGTGATAAAGTGGACGTTACTTTACATACCACCACCTCCACAAAACTAAAAACTTATTTATACATTGCAATGTAAGCATTAACAATAATTCCATCTCAAAATTTACTCACAAATCAAAAAACGAAATCTTTAAAAGGAAAGTCTTTTTCTGACCAAGCAAAAGCCCAAAGGGTAGTGGCTAGTGATTGCCTAAACCGCAAAAGTATGAAATAAAAATTCAACGCGCAAATCAAGTATAAATCAGAGCACCTTTGAACTGTTTAAAGCTTTAGTTTGATTTCTATCACTAACGACTACACTCCTCCATAAGAATCTACATGGAATAAATAGTTTTAATTGTGCAAATTACGTACAGAATATACAATTGATTCATTAAGCCAAGGACAAAAACCAACATATTAGGGGTGTTAAAAAACTCATTATTTATTTAAGAATTTCAAAGGACTATAAAAACACAAGAACATCGTCATCCATAACCGTCATACCCTTAAACAGTAGTAAAAAGATACAAATCCAGGGGAGAGGCTCCCCCCATCTTGAAAAGTTATTAAATTAAATAAAAACCATAAGACTAACCAGGAAAGCTGCTGCTAGTAACATAAGGCTGCCCACAAGGGACAACCTCCATGAGGAAGTTTCACTTATCCTCTACTTAAGCCCAGTGTTCACTACTAATTCCGATAGTCTTGGTTCTCCGGACAGTCCCTCTTTAAGTGCCCAGACTTGTGGCACAAGTAGCAGGTCTTGGTGCCATCAGGACAGTTTCTAGAAATGTGCCCGGGCCTCTGACAGTTATGACAGATGTCGCCCGAGCGGTCGTTTCCTCCTTCAGGACAACTGCGAGCGATGTGACCTAAACAGCCGTCAGGTCACTCAACAAAATTTAAAAAAAAAGAAAAAGACCACTCACCAGGCTTTCTGCAATTGTAACACGATGGCATATCAGGGCTTTGATGACAATCTTTGGCGAAATGGCCCTCACCATAGCACCTGTAGCAGCGCGCCTGTTCCTCTTTGCAATCTCGCGCGTAGTGTCCCACTTTGTTGCACTTGTGGCACTTGTCGCGCCCTCGACTGTAGTTTCCTGGAAATGGAGAATGTTAGCAATGAAAACGGGGTTCAAAGCGGCTTACCTCTACCACCAGAATCGCGGCCCCCGGGGGTGGAGCATTCGCGGGCAAAGTGGCCAGGTTGATTGCACTTATAGCAGATGCTTGATGACGACATTTCGGTCCCTGTCTAGGATTTAACTGAAAGATGGTTTAGTTGGGACTTCCTTTCTTGGCGATGATTAGCAAATCCTTAAAGGTTCTGCAAAAAAAATCTTTATGAGGCTCTTGAAACTTAGAGTACTAAATTTCAGCCAAAGAGTAGGCCCTTTGAATAAGATGACACATATTTAACAAAAATCCTGTATTTACGTGTATATTTGATGACGAATTTTATCCTTTTAATTTGGTTCAAACTTTTCATTATTAGTTGCAACCAAAAACTAAATTGTCTTTGTAAAATAATTGCATTATACATATAAAATATGCTTTAAGCAGCTATAACACTTTCAAAACCAGACACTTTGAACTTTATTGAGGAACAACATGACAAAATCTCAAATGCTAAAATTAAGGTTGTTTCAATCTTCTAGTAAACCTATAAGGCCACTGTTACATGCAATGAAAAATATCAAAGTGGATGATAGAGGAAATACCAAACATGTGGTACTTTTTTTTCTTTTATTCCATTTGGGAATAACACCTCACAAAAAGTAGAGGTTGTTAGAAAGGTTAAATTGCATACCTCCTTTGATCAAAATGAACTCGGTTAAATTTTTGTTGAACATACAAAAAATAATGTTAATGCAGTTAGTTGACTGGTTAAAAAAGGATCTTTGGGTCCTTTTTTCTGTTATTTCTGTAAAAATCACTATATCCACTGAATAGTGCCATGCAGTTCATAACATGATTTTACTACAAATAATAATAAAGTATTTACTCTAAATGAAAATAACACAATCAAGCAAAACCTCAAAATAAGTGATGAAAGATTTTGAAATCTAATTGTGCAATGGAATGAAATATGATACACTCTACATTGGAAAGGACTACACTGATGGATGTAGTTTTAAGGCACATTATGTTAGGTTACTCTTATATATAGTTTGAGCTGTTGGAACAGGGATTGAGAATTCAAAAAAATCTAACTCACATGGACACCATACAAGTGTATTAAATGACCTTCAAAGAAGAGTTATGTTACAACTAAACCATAAAACATTCTTCCTACTAACCTCTTGTTTTGTGACTAAATAAAATTGTAAAAACTAATAAATACAAAGTTTAATTTGAAATATTGAAACTTTAAACTAGGGGTAATGCTGGTTCACCACAATATCAAGATGAAATGAGTCAGTAGTTAAGAATCAACTAAATACCCTTTTTTTTATAGCCGGTATGACGCTTAACGAGAAAACTGCCTTAGGGGTTTAAATTACGGGAAAAACTAATTAGCGCCAAACCATGCTAAATTCAACAACTTCTTTTGTAAGTGGTGACAAATTTCTTTGACTCAATGGGTCGGCACATAACCTGGGGGCATTAGCTGAATGCCGCCCTCAATTCTCGCACCATATTCCTTTAAGAAAAACGTGTCCCTTCGCCAAAAAATACTCGAAATCTTTCGCTCTAAGGCTGGACAAGTTGAAAAAGGGCGAAAATGAGCGTCCACGTGTTTGCAGCGATTCCATTTTAGTAGTCGCACTACAAGAGCGATAACAAAGACCACATTTTGCTCACCTCTCGTCGCACTCTCAAGTGGTCAGGTCAGTCCGAATACTTTCGCCGAAAATTGCTAGACACCTAAACACGCAACCGTGCCACATTCGCTTCGGTAATATCGAGAAAAAGGAAAAAATCGGGAAAATATCGAGCAGTCACAGGAACCGGTACCCTCTTTACGACACGTTAGATGCCAATGGAATGTCGCTTGACGTCAGCGCTGATGCCAGGCCTAAATCCCCAATCTGAATTCTAATCAATCGGTACAAATATTGGATTTAGTTTGCGGAAAAAAAAATTGGTTACTTCTTAAATTTTTGAATATTTTAAGAAAAACAAAACTAATTCTAATTTAGAACAATTTAATTTGGTTTGGATATTAGTGATTTATTTAATAAAATTCTGAAATATCATGACTCAAGATAAAATTTGACAACATAGGCTAACGTCGGACATGCGTGTTACCTCCTGTAATGACAAGTTCCGTTTTCCGGAAAATAAAGGCGGCCTCTTTTAATTTGGATTATTTATTTTAATTTTTTTCCTCTAATATCAAGAAATTGCACTTTACTAAAAGTGAATTATCACTAAGTAATCATTTAGCAGGGTTTCACAATTAATAAAAGATAATTGCAACACTATTAGGACAAGAAAGAGATAATTTGTTGGTAATGGCAAATAGTTGATTGTGTGCTAGCAGAGATAATGCAGTAAAAGACAATCTTGGACTTTACGATGTATAGGTTGAGGAATAGGACGTGATTAAATTTTAATGGATCCTTAATTTAGATAAGGAATCTCTATTAATTCATAATTTACATTAATTACTTGCCAAATTCATATCAGTTGTATTACCCGAAACGCTCATTTATTCGCTTCTTCTACTCCAGATACAATTTTTATGCTCTTAGATTTAGAAATCGCCTATTATTGCAGTCAATTGTCAAATTTACAATTTAACCGCAGAAAAATTTTTAACAAATGAATACTTAAATATATGAATTTTCTGAAACCGAAATGAATTTACCACGAAAACTCCTTCAGGGCAACAACCTTAAAACCCTGTTAAACCTCGAAATTCGTCCCCTTACAACCACGTCCGTTCTTAACATCAAAGAAAGTAAGCTGCAATCTATTTACAATACTAGATCACGCGCTATAAGGCCTTCTTCCTTTTAGTCAAAGAAGTTCAGAAGGGCAATGAACTAGTAATATATGGAGAATATTCTCCCTCAGCTAGAGAACCCTTTCTCCTGAAAAATATTGATCCTTCAAAATGCCCAGTTTGTGCATCAGGCTTAGATATAAAACATACTGATGTGCTAATCCTCAGTCAGTTTTTGCGATCAGATGGTTGCATGCTACCCAGAAGAATCACGGGGCTGTGCAAGATGCAACAGAAAAGAGTGGGGACTCTAGTTACAATGGCTCAGAAAGCTGGTTTGATGGCAAATATTGGCCCTGCTTGGAGCAAAAAAGATCCTAAGACTCGATATCGGTGGAAGAGGTATAATAAATATTTCGATGAGAGTACTATTAAATGTTAGTTTATTAAAAAAAGTATAACATTAAAGAATCTAGTGTAATTATAGTAGCTTTAAAGGCCATCAGTTTGTTTTCCTTAATTGTGAGTCATGTAAGTCAGTTTCGATAGTTTCACTCTTCAACCATTCTTGCTCCATCATATCCATAAAAGGACTGCTTAAAAAATTGGGGTGTGATGCCATTTCTTTGTAAATTGGGACTACTTCATTAATTGGCAGCTCCTTAAACTTGGTAAAAATTTCTAAGTCTTTAGGGTAGTTCTTATGCTCCAATCTAGGAAGTAAAAGGTGTTCTCCACAACCAGGCACCCATTTCCTATAAGCAACCATTAAGTAACATTATTTAAAATTTTTTCAATTTATGAACTCACTCGCAGGTTTGTATAACACTTGAACCACCCCAAGCATACAAATGCATCATGAAGCAGTAAAAAGGAGCAAAATCCTTTTGTTCAAGAGGTAAGTTCCTTTTCAAAATGACCCTTATTAAGTAAATATGATCAGGATCCCGTTTTATATCCTAAATACATTTTAAATGTAAAATTTATATCTTAATAGTAAATTAACACTGAACTGGTTCCTCTTTATCCATTGAAGTCTCCCAGGGGAGGAAAAATTTCCTAGGATATTTATCTATTAATTGAGCTTCAAGAAACAAATTCATTAGCACATTCCAAGGCTTAAAACTTCTAGGGTTTGGTTCAGCATTAAATATCTAAAACTTCCTTGAGTAAAACATTAATTTTTCATTGAATAAATCTCATACATCCCAATGCTTTTTTTGTGTAAGCAGAAATAACTCGACTCTGCCATAAGTGGATAGTTTTGTTTGCAAAATGAAAGATTTAATCATAAATTTAAGAAAACTTGTTTTGCTGAGGCATCCCACTACAGTGATAAAAGGGTCATCTGACCATTCTCTCTTGGGGAGATGTTCGAGCAAGAATTGCACCCTGCCTTGCTGATCAAATTTGTCCAAACTGGCATACTGATACAATCTAAAAAACTCCTTTTTGAAGAGTTTTACCTGATCCTTCCTGCCATGGAATTGTTTCTATTTAAATTGCTGCATTGTTCACTTTGGAAAATGAACTCTTACCAACAAATAATTTTGGAATTGCAAATTTCCTTCATAAAGCCGAGTAGAGCTAAAACCATTTTGTAGCAATAATTCACTGATCAAGCCAAGACCGGGATTCGATTCTGCAATGACATGGGTTTTATTCGAAATCCGTTTGATTAGTTGATTTGCTACATCTGTGGCAACATCAGGGGAGATTAAGTATAGCACATCTGGAGTTTTATATGGTTTTTTTTCAATTATGGACTTGGGTAGAAGGTGCCTGTAAGGTTGCAAATTGGGGTTTTTGGTAAAAAAATCATCTATTTCTTTTAAATGTTTGGCGTTAGGGATAAAAGGAGGACGCTTTTTGCGGATCTTTTTTACTTGAGAAAGCGAAGAATTTAGGCCTAGAATTGGATTTTCATTATAGTGGCTGCATAGCAGACAAGCATCTAATTTACGGCTACTGTGAATTTTTCCAAAAATACTATTTAAAATCTTTTTGAGGACCATAATTTTTTTTTTTATGTATGGTTACAACTTTCTTTTGTTTTTTTGAGGTTAGGTTTTGTATAAGTGTGATATCATAGGTTTTGATTGGCTGACTTCAAAGTGGATTTAATGAAGAAATCTGCTTTTTGCTATTGTTTACAATGACTGTTAGAGGGATACTCTATGTGACACTTGTCAATATTCACGCATGCTCCATTAAATCATCGCTCAAAATCCATGGGATGCTCAAAGTCAAAGTTTCACCACGAAATGAGCAAGCAGCAAACAGATTGAGATAACCAAAGAAAAATGTTTAATTCGTTAAAAATTTTGCGTTTTAATTCAAGCTTTCTCGGACTCGCTTGGTAAGTTCCGTTTGTTCCACCCTGTATTGATTTGTATTTATTTCAATTAAGGTTTATCAGGGGTTGATTCTGAAATTTTTTAAAGCACCCAAAGCATGCTTTTAAAGGTATTTTGAATAAAATTTTTCGCTGCCAGAGACAGGATCATTTTATTTTACTTACCTTCAGTGTGAGTGCTACAATATGTCAATTTTAATAGCGTATTTGGGGCTGTAATAATGCAATAAAAATACCCATATTTTGAATAATTGATATTTAGAAAATTGAAATAAAATGTTCTCCCAAATTTACCTCAATAATTACAATAAAAAAATATTATGACCTAGATCACTACTTTTATCAACATAATATATATTGTCAGCTTCCAGATCATAACAATCAGTTTGCAATGAAGCTATAGAGAAGTGCTCATTATGGATGAACTTGCCTTGGAAGCATGGAGTGACCATTACCTCATAGAAGAGCTGGAAAGGCTGCAGCTCAGTGACAAGGACTTATTTCTGGCTTTCTGTGAGGAGCGCCACACTGAGAAAATTGAAGGAATTGCCTGGAAAACACAAATGTGGCGTATGAAGGAGCGAATGAAAACTGTGAGTGTCGCCCTGGTTTTGTGTCTGAACGTCGGAGTTGATCCACCTGACATTGTCAAGACCCAGCCTTGTGCTCGGCTGGAATGTTGGATAGATCCTTTGTCGATGTCAGGATCCAAAGCCTTGGAGACCATAGGACAGGCACTGTTGACACAGTATGAGCGGTGGCAGCCTAGAGCAAGGTAATTATTATTTGTATAAATATGGATGTAGGAGGAATTTTCACCGTGAATTGAAATTCACTTGAAATCCACACTTCTGTCTTATTGTTTTGGCATACAGATAATCACAAATATTATGACATAATGGAGTCTTATTAAAATATTCAGAGATAGTTTTTAAAGATAGCATGGTTTTAATACAAAATTACTAGATTTGAGCAATATAAAATAAGATACTTTATATAAGAGCCGTCATTATATAAAATATACTGTTTAATGATGATTTACCTATATATAAAGAAACATTGAACCTTTTCATAGGGTTTTAATATCAGATTTTTCATATGGTTGGTGCAGATCAATTGTTTTTAATCGTTTTGTAGAAGTTATTCTGCATCACATCATATAAAGGACAGCATAACCAAACATATTTGTTTATAGATACAAGTTATCCTTGGATCCAACTGCTGACGAAGTGAAAAAGCTCTGCACTTCACTGAGACGTAATGCTAAGGAAGAAAGAGTGCTTTTCCACTATAATGGTCATGGAGTGCCTAAACCCACCAGCAACGGAGAGATTTGGGTTTTCAACAGGACCTACACCCAGTACATTCCTTTGAGCATCTATGATTTGCAATCCTGGATGGGAGCGCCTTCAATCTATGTGTACGACTGTCCCAACGCGGGGATTATAGTTAAGTCTTTTAAAACATTCGCGGCACAACACGAAGCAGAATATCAACAGACAATCGGTGCTAACACGTCTGCGCGCTCAAGTCCTTCGGTTAATGGACCACCATCGTTCAAAGAGTGTATACAACTGGCCGCATGCTCCGCCGACCAATGCTTGCCCATGAATCCGGATCTACCCGCCGATTTGTTCACCGCTTGCCTGACTACACCAATCAAAATTGCCTTGAGGTGGTGCGTTTTACAACCTACTGCGAAGTTAATTCCTAAAGTAACTGTAGATATGATTGATAATGTGCCTGGAAATATTACGGATCGAAAATCGATGTTTGGGGAGTTGAATTGGATTTTCACTGCAATTACTGATACTATTGCATGGAATACTTTACCTAGGGACTTGTTTCAAAAGCTCTTTAGGCAAGATTTGTTAGTCGCCAGCTTGTTTCGTAACTTTCTATTAGCTGAAAGAATCATGAAGTCTTATGACTGCACTCCAGTCTCTTCCCCAGTTTTGCCACCCACCTTCCAACACCCTATGTGGGATGCCTGGGACTCAGTACTGGATCTGTGTCTAGGGCAATTACCTGGAATTCTCAAGGGCACCTCACAGTTCAAAAATCTACCATTTTTCGAAGAACAACTCACTGCTTTTCAAGTGTGGCTGCGTCTAGGTTCGGAAGAGCGCAAACCGCCCGAACAGCTTCCAATAGTGTTGCAAGTGCTTTTGAGCCAAGTGCATAGAACGCGCGCCCTCGAACTACTGGGCAAGTTTCTTGATTTGGGACCGTGGGCCGTCAATTTGGCCCTGTCTGTGGGAATCTTCCCTTACGTGTTGAAACTACTGCAGAGCTTCGCCAAGGAATTGAGGCCACTGTTGGTGTACATCTGGGCCAAGATTCTTGCCGTGGATAACACCTGCCAGGCTGATCTAATTCGTGAGCAGGGACACAAGTATTTCCTATCCATACTGCAGGATGCGACAATGTCTTCGGAAACGCGCACTCAGGCTACGTTTGTCTTGTCGAGTCTGGTGACTGATTACAGGTAAGTCATATTAATGGTTTATACAAGGATAGACGAAAAGTATGGAATTTTGGAGTACCTTGTAGAAGTGTTTTAAAAACAGCAAAAAATTATAATGTTCGTATTTTTATTACACTGTAAATTAATTTTTTTGAGTACATTCCGTAGAAGATCAAGTAAAAACTGCAATTTTCTTAATACTTATCAAGTATTATCGATTATCAATTTATTTTGCTTGTGACGGTAACGTCCTCTCACTATATTGTCAGTCCGTCGGATATTGTAGGCCTGCGAACAGTAAGAACACCAGTATATACTCTTTCACTGAAACTGAATGTTACGGGTGGTTTAAGTAAATTTGAAAAAAGATTACATAGCAATTTTTAAGAAAATAAAAATTATATACATTAAGGGAATTGTTATATCTATGAAATGTATATGCTTATATCGCACATGGTGTCTCCTACAAGTCCCTGGCATATATCCAAGTATTTCTTTGAATCCTTTCCTGCAGTTCCACGGAGCTTTCCTTAGATTCTTTCGCAGTGTAAACTGCAAATTTGTAAGTACTCATTTCCTTATTGAACCATAAAAAATGTACATTACTCATCACAAACCACTACACAACTCGCTATAAATACTTTACTTAATTTCAGGGACGGCCAAGAGGCCGCACTACAGGGTTCCTTAGTGAGCGTCTGCTTGGAGCAGCTAAATGACCCCAGTCCGCACCTACGTCGCTGGGTGGCGATTTGCTTAGGCAAATTGTGGGATCACTACGAAAGTGCGAGATGGACCGGCGTACGAGATACTGCGCACGAAAAGCTCTACACTCTACTCGTAGACCCGTGTCCTGAAGTGCGAGCAGCAGCTGTATATGCATTGGGAACATTCATTAACGCCGTGTCTAGACGATCCGAGCATGCCAACAATATTGATCATGCAGTAGGAATGACGCTGGTGAACCATGCAGCCAATGAAGCCAGCCCATTGGTTAGGAGGGAGTTAGTGGGAGCTTTGCAGTGGCTCTTGTTAGCTTTTGACGTAGCATTTGCTGCAGTGGCTTCGAAAGAAGGACAAGGAGAAAGTAATACTTTACCGAGAATTACTAGTAGAGATAGATTGGGTCAGGATAGTGGAGGGTTCAAGCGGGTACCCTCCAGTCCTACGATTAACAACATGGCGAGCCCCACTAGCGGGATTGGAGGCAATAACTATGGGGGGAGTTTGGGAACTTTGCCCGGGCTTGGGTATGGGTCAGTTTATATGAAAGTGTGGGTGGCTTTGTGCCAATTGGAGACTGATCCTTATCCTGAGGTGGCTCAGATGTGTCAGACAGTGACTGGACATATTAGATTGTTGGTGAAAGAGCAAAGAGAAATTATGGATAGTAGGAATTCTAGTATGAGCCTGCCTCCTAGCCCCAACAGAGCTACGTACCTTTCGGGGGGAGAGAGCCCTCCTCCGATGTATCAGAGCGGGGATTTCCAGACCAAATTGTCTAAATCGGCAGTAAGCTGTAACAGGACGAGGAGGAAAAAGGGTTCTATAGATGAAAGTGCTGCAATTGATCATTTAAGGAAACCTCTAGTTATCACCAACTTTGTTTCATGGTCTGGTAAAAAGTTTGTGAATAAACATGAAGAAATGGAAGATCCAGAGAGTACGAAGTACTACGAAAGGGAGTGGAGAAGGATTCGCAACACGAATATCAGGGCGGAAGCTTTAGAAGAGCAAAAACGGGTAATTACCTCAAAAATCGAAAACGTGGTTTTCCACACGCGGACGGCTTTACCACCAACCCTACTGCAACTCCATCCTTTTAATCAGCAAATTGCAGTGGCAGGTAGCGATTCTTTTGCAATATGGGAGTGGGGAACCGGTGCTAAAACCACAGTTCTACAGCAAAAATCGGCGATTAAAGGACGCAGTTCCAGAATTACCGATTTGGAGTGGGTGAACGGACATGATTTGAGTCTACTTTTGGTTGCTGCCGATGATGGGAGCATTAGAGTGTGGCGTCCTAATGTGGGCACGCGAGAGCCCTCTTTAGTGTCCAGCTGGCAGGCTTTCGGCAACTTAAAGTCGCGCCAAACCGGGGTTATCGTAACGTGGGAGCAATGGACGCAAACTCTCATCACTACTGGTGACACCCGAATTTTAAGATTCTGGGACTTGCATAAGGAGCTCAAGGCTGTGGATGTTCCCACGGGGACTGATGCTTCAGTGACCTGCTTGGATTCTTCATTTTCTGGACCAACTTTAGATGTCTCTCCTTTGGTTTATTCGAGGCGTAAGTCTCCTTTGGAGGAACCGCCAAGAGCTCCCGGTCATAAAATGGGTTACGCAGTGGCGGGTTGCTCTGACGGTTCAGTGCGGCTTTTTGACCGTAGGTGCAGTCCGCAGGACTCTCGAGTGAAAGTGTGGATGGAACACAGTGGTACGGTACTCGCAGTACAGCTCAAAGACAATTTAGTGATTAGTGGCAGCTCTGAAGGAGACGTAAAACTCTATGACATCCGCAAAAACGATTCTCTACACACTAACATGGCAGTACCGAAAAACCTAGGCATGTCCTGCATGTCCATACACCAGAGCGCCAACACCTACGCCTGCGGTTCAGCAAATCAATTCATTAGCATCTTCAGTCTCAATGGTAACTCATTAAATACGATTAGATTTTACGAAGGTTTTATGGGGCAGAAAATCGGACCGGTGAACTGCCTAAATTTTCATCCTCATAAAGTGGCGCTGGCGGCCGGGACCGCGGACTGTTGCGTCAACGTGTACAGTTTGGATTCGCAGGCGCGTCGGTGACGTTGCGAGCCGCAGCCCTAGGGCGCAGGCTCAGGAGGCTCCTTCCGGAACCTCCTTTTGGGCAGTCTTTGATGCACAGCACTGCCTTTGTTACGGACCCGCCTATGTTATGGGCTGGACTTCATCGCAATAGAAATCTATAGGTTCGTTCTAACATTGTTCGTTTTGGATTAATGTATAGGAAAATCCGGCCGGGGGTCCGTTTATAGTCATTGTCAGGCCTATGACAAGGATATCCGAAGAAGGTTCGAGTCGTTCAGAACCATCAGGGCAACAGTGGACATATTCGAGTTGTGTTCACCTATTCACCGAATGTGCTTGGTATATGCCCGACGATGACTGAACTCGTCCTAGAACACTGAAGGATAGTGAAATTTAACCAATCAACCAGTACTATTGGAATAATAATGCATATTATCCCGATGTGGCGTAACAATAATGCTTATGGCGAACATCTGATGAAAACCAAACCTCTTTCAGCTCATTAAGGGACAAATTACTGATGTTCTAGTACTTTTACTGGGAACCTCAAGTTTTTGATAACTTGGTACTCGTGACTTACCGTCGTTGGTTTGTTGCTATCCGCTTTTGTGGAAATCGAGTTCCTGCTAAAGGTACTCGTTTGGCCACGGGTCCACTGAAGCAGTTTTAAATGAAAGGTAATTTTCATGGAAACCGCGAAATTGACCAATAAATGTTCAGCCTCTATTTAAACGTTTCCATGTCATATTATTATCTTGGCAAAGTTACCAGGACTGTGATCTATTGACCTTTAAACTGTGCTATGACGTAGTACCGAGTGAAAACAATTTTTTGCATGCTTTCTTGTTTGCTTTTCCAGAACTAAGATGATAATATCCATTTCAATGGCAATACTGAACCTGCTGATAAAGGTTTAATGTTTGAATACTTATTTACTGGATTGTAGTATACATATATACAGGGAGGTGAGATTTCATGTGCTCGTCATTGGGATCTCTGAAGGAGTGAGATATCTAGCAACAAGTGGAAACGTGCCGCTTTAAAAAATCTTTTTTTGCAAAAATCATCATTTCGATTGTAATGCAATTTGGAATACTGACGTTTCTTGTAATGGCGCTTCACATGACGTTGACGGATAACATTCGTCTAAATTTTACTCATCGATGCTGGAAATTACAATATTACATTACAAGATAACAAAAAATGTCAGTAGCCCAAATTTATTTGAGATTAAAAACTGTAACAGATAAATATACTTTAAAGGTGAGTTTTTAATAAGCATTAACACGCGCAATTTATACTAATTCAACCGATCTCGCAACTGTCGTTCTTCTGGAGATGCTTATGATGATCATCGAAATTTCCTCCACTCTGTATAGGTACCAGATTTATTGTAAATATTTAATATGTAAATCGACGAATTCTGTATTGTATATAATTAGAAGATAATGTAAAGGATGTTCATAAAAAGTAGCGCATAATGATTAATAAAATAAGTTATAGAAACAAATATGTGATTTGGAATTTAATTTCCCTGAAAAATATCACTCTGATATAGTTATTAGGACTTAGATACAATGGGTCTTAAACTTTCATACACGTATGGGAATGTGCTATATCAATATTTCTGTGATGTGCAGTGCCCTGTAAAGCAGTTGCTGCTTATAACCACATAATCTATACGGCTAAGTAGTGTAACGTGACTCCTAATATGCTATATGAACACGATTTCGTGTATCGAAATCAGTAATTTCTGAAATCCACGATTTCGTCATGTCAAAGCGAAACGGCCATGTCGTCACCCTTCAAACAGCGGACCAATCAGAATAAGCCGACTGTCCAAACTGTTATCTCTCTCGCTCTCCTCTGTCTTCGTAACCTCTTCTTGTGTGCGTGTCATGTTTGCGCCCCTTGTCAAAAATGCCTCAAGCCGGTCTGAAAAAAGGGGCTGCTTCCAAGATAAATAATAAAAATGTCGCAGTTAACAGTCTCATTATATGCGTCGTGCTGCTTTTAGCATGGGTCGCCGGCTTCGCTTCACGGCTATTCGCGGTCATACGGTTCGAGAGTATCATCCACGAATTTGACCCCTGGTGAGAGCCCTGATTTTTGTTTAAAAATTGACGATTTGAAATGTGCTGTTTCAGGTTTAACTATCGAGCCACTGCTTATATGGTAAAGCATGGTTTCTATAATTTTCTTAACTGGTTCGATGAAAGGGCTTGGTACCCCTTGGGACGTATTGTGGGGGGTACTGTGTATCCTGGATTGATGATCACTTCAGGGAGCATACACTATCTTTTGCATTTGCTGCATATTAATGTACATATTAGAGACATTTGTGTGTTTTTGGCCCCAATTTTTAGGTAAGTTGTATCATTCCAAGCACTTATTAAGATAAGTGCCTGTTATCTTTAGTGATGTAAAGTAAACAACTACAATACTTTTGCATGTTTTTAGTGGCCTAACTGCCATCTCCACTTATTTACTAACCAGAGAGTTATGGTCCTCTGGAGCCGGGCTTTTTGCAGCCTGTTTCATTGCAATAGTGCCTGGCTACATAAGTCGTTCAGTGGCTGGTTCTTATGACAATGAAGGAATTGCCATTTTTGCTCTACAATTCACCTACTTCCTATGGATCAAGTCTGTGAAAACAGGGTCCGTTTTCTGGTCAGTTGCTGCTTCACTCTCTTACTTCTATATGGTAATTAACCTTTTAAAATAAAGACAAAGTGGGTTTAATAAAAAAACTTGCAGGTTTCTGCATGGGGAGGTTATGTTTTTATCATCAACCTAATACCTCTTCATGTGTTTGTACTACTGCTCATGGGGCGATACTCAAACAGATTGTTCACCAGCTATACAACATTTTATATTTTGGGGCTGGTCATGTCAATGCAGGTGCCATTTGTTGGGTTCCAACCTATTAGAACTAGTGAACATATGGCTGCTGCAGGTACATATAGATATATATATTACACATACATGATTTTTATTATAAATATCAAATTATCAGATACTGGTAATTTAAACAGAAGCATAATTTTAACCTTCCACACAGTTTTCTGTTGCATCTTCAAAACTTTACTAATTCTGTACTTTTTATGTTAAGGAGTATTTGCGCTCCTCTTTGCGGTGGCAGTGCTGAAATACCTCCAATCAATGATGACCAAATCTGAGTTCAAATCGCTGGTGATTTGGGGCGGTTTGGTGGCCGCGGGTCTCGTTTTTGCCACAGTGGTGGGGCTTACCTACGCCGGCTACATCGCCCCCTGGAGCGGGAGATTCTACTCCTTGTGGGACACTGGTTATGCAAAAATTCACATTCCCATTATTGCCTCTGTGTCAGAACACCAGCCGACCACCTGGTTCTCATTTTTCTTCGATCTGCACGTGCTTATTCCCACGTTTCCTGCGGGACTGTGGTACTGCATTAAACATGTCAATGATGAGAGAGTTTTTGGTGATTTTCTTTATGATGATTGTGATTGCAAGATTGTATTTTGAAAATTTTCTTAGTGATCCTGTATGCTTTGAGCGCGGTGTATTTCGCTGGTGTAATGGTGCGGCTAATGCTCACTCTTACTCCAGTGGTGTGCATGCTCAGTGGCGTCGCTTTTTCGATTATTTTGGAGATGTATCTTAGAGAAGAGGATAATGGAACTGCTGGAGAAGGAGAGGAGGAGGAAATTTCTCAAAGTGGCAAGCGATTATATGACAAAGTAAATGACATCTTTAATTGTTGAGCAGAGGTATTTGAGGATTAAATTTCAGGCGGGTAAGACCCCTAAGATCAAACATGAGGCTAAGGACCAGGATCCGGTTGGACCCAACATTCGGAGCATGGCCGCCATACTCTTTGTGCTTCTTCTTATGTTGTTTGCAGTACATTGTACTTGGGTTACCAGCAATGCCTATTCTAGTCCCAGTATCGTGTTGGCTAGCTATGGAAGTGATGGGAGCAGGCAGATATTGGATGATTTCAGGGAAGCCTATTTTTGGCTATCTCAAAACACTGCTGATGATGCCCGCGTGATGAGCTGGTGGGATTATGGGTATCAGATAGCGGGGATGGCGAACAGGACCACTTTAGTGGATAACAACACTTGGAACAACAGTCATATAGCCTTGGTCGGCAAGGCCATGTCCTCGAACGAAAGTGCAGCCTATGAGATTATGACTGCACTGGATGTTGACTATGTTTTGGTAATTTTCGGCGGAGTCATTGGATATTCCGGGGACGACATTAACAAGTTTCTGTGGATGGTACGAATTGCCGAAGGTGAACATCCCAAGGACATAAGGGAAAGCGACTATTTCACTGAACAAGGAGAGTTCCGAATCGACGCCGACGGCTCCCCAGTACTACTAAATTGCCTAATGTACAAGCTTAGCTACTACAATTTTGGAGAATTGCGGTATGTTCCAATAAACCCTTATTAACAACATTTTGCATTCGTTCTTCTTTAGTTTGGATTACCGTTCTCCTTCTGGTTTCGACCGGACAAGAAATGCGGTTATCGGCAACAAAGACATTCATTTGACCTATTTGGAAGAAGCTTACACCAGCGAGCATTGGCTAGTGAGGATATACAGGTAAACATTAATGTAATTGTTCAAATATTTGGGTTTTTATAAAATTGTATTTTTTTTCCAGGGTTAAAAAGCCGGACGAGTTCAATAGACCACGTATTCCGGTTGCAAATAGAGTGGTCAAAACTAGCAGTTCAGTTTCCAAGAAGGTACATGAAGTATGCTCCAGAAAGAAACCTGTTTTTAAATTTTATTTTAATGTTTAGAGTGCCAAACGCAAGAAAGGAACCATCAAAAACAAGCCGATCATCGTGAAAGGCAAGAAGCCGTCCGCAAAGGCGCAATAACATCCTCAAAGTCGCAAGCAAAGAGTACAATAATAATACACATATAATTTGTCTTTCTTTTTGTTATTGATTTATAGTGCGCGTATTGGGGCGTTCACAGACCTTTTCGCAATTTAAATTATAAATGTCGTACTGATTTCTTAAATATGTGAAAAGGGTTTTAACATTAATTTTGTTGCAGGTAAACAGTATTCCGTCTTTGTGTTCCCAGAACGTAAGGACGGAGTGGCCGTTTTGGTGTTATTGTAATTTAGTGTTTTCGTTTTAGGCAACGTCACAATGTGATAGGTTTATTGTCAAGAAATAAAAGATTTTTGCACTGGTTTAATTTCCGTTGACGTTTCATTACTTTTTACGTCCATGCCTGCGATTTAGATCTAAACAGGAGTTCCTTCACGATTGCGAGAAATTCAAAACATTAATTATTCCAAGTGCTCCTTTCTTCAGATATACGACATACCTGTGGTTTCAATTCGCAACAGGGTGGGGGTGGCATATAATGCGCCGCCGACAACAAAAAAAAACACTATTAAGTAACTGTTCTTGATATCAATTTCACAAATTATTACTAAAAGTTGGTAACGGTGGCACATATCTATACTTCTTTGGGTTAACTTCAACACTCTTATCAACAGTCCTCACCTTCATTTTAATATCCTCAAGTTTTGTAACAGCTTCCAATAATTTCACTGGTCTTATAGACCCAAAAAAGTCGGTTATTGGTACTGCTTTGGGGTCTCTTGGAAAGAGGTCTGTGCGCACGCCGACGGTGGAGATGCAGGCGCTTTTGGGACAAACTTTAAGCTATGTAAAATCACCGTCAATAACAAGAAATAATTTTTTTTTTACAACTTACAAATTCGCCCATAGATCTGTTGCTTTCTGGACTGACATTTTCCAAAAATTCCAGAGCATAGTAGGTGTATCTGTCAATAATATACACCCCAATTGCTGGGTCCACATGATGCTAAAATATTGTCCATTACTCCACATTCAAGTGCTGAAAATTTAAACTTACAGACAAGGAATCCTCCCCAACCATAGAACTACCAACAGCTAAAATATTTGGTGAATAAAATCTCTCATACATCGAAGCTGCCTGGCAAGTGTCAATCATAAAGAAGACCTCATGATACCTATAAAAAATCATTATTAAAACACAGAACAAGAAGATTATGAAACCACCTTTGCTTCTGCCACATTTGCTCCAAGGCATCAGCCATTTCCTGACTAGTAATTTCCTCAGAATCCTGAAACTTTAAAAAGCCATCCCCACCATGCCCAGTTAAATAAATCAAAACATTGCTTCCTTCATCTGAAAGCAGCTGTTTCGATCTAGGAGTGCCAGGAGGCAGCCTTCCTGTGAGCAATCTCACGAAATTCTCCACTGTAACCTAATTAACGACAACCTCACATATGTCTTTAAGTAAGCAGCACATACCTCATACCCCCTATAATCCACCTCAACATCGTCCCCATAGACGTTAATGTGTTGGTTGGCGTTATTAAACACAGTGGCAGGGCGTGGGTTTCGTGGGTTGCATGCCATGTCATCGGCAATCATTAAAATAATTTGACTATCTGGAATCCCCAATCGTTTCACGCTCCGATATATTGAGAGAACGTTGGCAACATGTCTATAGTTGAACCAGAAGCGGCTAGTGTCCACTAGAACTGCCCAGTTGTTGGTGTGACCTTTTTCAGCAACGGTGGGGCCCAGCTGAACTTGAAGTGTTATTGCCGTTTTTTAAATAAAAGGGGCTTACCTTGGTGGTTAGGGCAGTTGTCATTGTTAGTATTATGTAGGAGAAGGAGACACATGTGAGTTTTATTGGGGGGAAATTCATTTTTCATAGAAACTTTGTGGGTTTAACATAGAAGTAAACAAATAGATTTATTTGAGGTTAGGTTTGTGAGTTTGGTTACTGCAAAATGACAGGAATTGAAGAATTAGTTGATTCAAAAACTAGTGACGTCAGTAAAATTACTGCTAATACACTGAAAAGTAATTTTCGTGAAAAAGTCTTGTCAATTACTTTTTATTTCACTTCTTCTCTCCGATAGTTGAAACTCAATTTTATAGACATAACATCTTCTTCTGGGATACAAATACTTTTAGTTTGAGAATTCATAAATTAAAAGCTGCATCTGAATGACGTCAGATGTGTTTCAAAAAAAAATTTTATCTTTAATCGCTGAGAATGAAAAGCGATTATGATGGCACAATTGGATACTCGATATACAATGGAACACTGTTTTATTGAAATAAACCAGTTAAATCCAACACTACCAAATAAGTAAATTTCTTTACTTTCAAAGCTACTATCGAACGGCGATGAAACTTTAATTCAATTATTCAATTAAATCAAATCTTCCAACTCCTGAATAACCCACCCATTCATACAAAAACCAAATAAACCCTAAAAAGTTGTGATAAAGCACATGTGAGAGCTCGTAAATCTCCTATATAACGACGTCTCAATTGATCCACTCATTCGTCTTCATTTATCAACGACCGCCTTTTCACTATACCTACAAATTAAACTAATAAAGTTGAATCGGAGTCTAAAAGGCCCAATAAAGGTCCTCGTTTATTAGTCTCAAGTGTGCGTGTCTTTAGTTCTCGTGCATCGCAAAATGCGGAAGTTTTCGTCACAACTTTTGGGAAGTTAAATGTTCAAAGCCACTATGAGCCAAATCTACGATGCCGGAAGGGGGTTCTATGTGTCTGCCTGCACTAGATGTTTGGTAAGTGCCAATAGCGGAGTCACGCAGTTGACTGTTAGCTTCAATAATGCGTTTATCAGAAGAATAAGAGAGTGGTGCTCGAATGAGTACAGAAGACTTGATTTATGGCACCGAGCTTTCATTCTTCCGGTATGAATCACCGCGCTTCAGGGCTGTGGGGAGCGTGAATAGATTTACCTGTGTAGTTCGGCGGTATTTACCTTGGCGATTCAGTAGTGGCCAGCGCATTGAGCAAACAACTTCTGTCAATAATCGGTGGTCGATTGGTCGGGTACTTGCGCGGTGGTAGTCTTAAATATTTGGCTACAGCGACGGTCGGGGAAACAGCAATAAACGATGAACAATGCGTACACCCCTAGAGGGGAGTTTTTTGGCCCTACAAATAACATGTGCTTTGTAAGTATTTTTTTTTCTGGAGAGTGAATTACGTGTAGAGGGCTGAAAGAAGAAGATTTACGCTCGCGGTGGAAGTTTGATGTTTATTCTTTATTCGGCCAAAGACTGAAACTTCTTTTTGGTCCGTGGTGCGTACACAGTTTTACGTATTCATTTTTCAAACTTTCACAAACGGGATATAATACCTAGTGATTCCATTGAAGGCGTATAAAAAAATTAACATGAGTTAATTTTACCTTACAGCCCGTTCTCAAGTACCATGGACTTTATTTTAACTTTACGCCCTATCGAAACAAACCTAAACGAACAGTTTTAGCTCTTTTGTGCGTAAAGATTTGTTTCCTCCGCAAAGAGGTCTTAATCACGTAACATTTGACGCCAGAGGCTTTAATCTTTTTCAGTATAAATGGACTTCTTATGTTTGGGTGCCTCTTTGATCCTCAGTAGGGATCATTAATTGTCCCATCTTTCGACTTTCGACCCATTGCGTGTCTACCTGAAAGTAAAGAAACCTTGGTGCTATCGCCCTTGGAGATAATGAGTTCGGCATAGCTACGTATTAATCAACGAATTTTCCTTCTTAACTAGGGTTCCATCACGTCCCATGTGGAGTTAAATGGCCATAATTACATTTAGTAGCTGCATTCTCCCGTGATTTAATTTTTCATTAAAATAATAAACACCATTAATTTAAAGAAAAAAGATGGTACGTGTGTTACACAGGTGCGAAATTGGAATAATGAGGCGAATGGTCCGTTAAATTAATTCGTATTTTAATTGTTAATCATGGGGAGGTTTTTCAATTAATTGATTGCATTGATTAATACATGTGGAGTTTTAGTTTGCTTCTCATATTTAGTTTGGTGCTGCGTCGCTTTAAGCAATTTTTTGCTAAAACAATCAACGAATGTTTAGCCTTTTTGTTAATAAAATTTAGAGATTATAACTTGTGCCCAGCTTGAGCCTTGAAATTTAATCATTTCAACCTAATTTAAATTTTCAGTTCTGAAGTAAAAGCATTAAATGTGTTTGAAAAAATTCCGCATCTCCCTGATGTCACCGAATAGAAACAAATCTAGGAGAGTATCCCCACATGACTTCGTGTCAGACGAGAGCGAAAATGTCAGATTATTTTATATTCCCTCTTGAGGAAAATAAGCATAAACATAATTTATTTTTTATTTCACTAACCTCACATTACGGCATGTTTGGTAGAGCCCTAGAAAGTTTTCGATTGGAAATGCATGGGGTCATTGTGAGCGTATATAACCATATTTATCTTTATGCACATCTTATCGTTTTTGAAATATTTATGTAAAATGGGAAACTAGGGATGGCAGCATAATGGTGGCAAGTAAATGGATTAAAAATGGGAAATAATATTAATTCCCTATCTCCCTGATGTCACCGAAAACAAATGAACCTCTCGGAAAATCTCCACATAATTTCTTGTCAGACGATGACGTAAATGTCAAATTATTTCATCCACTGTCACATTAAAAAATGAAAAAATCAGTTCTGTATTTTACTGATGTCCATGGACGAATCCTGAACTAATTTCCCCTCGATTTCGTATCAAACGATTACCAAAACTGTCAAATAATTAGTATCGCTGTTCTGAATTAAAGAAAACATGTATATTCGTATCTTTCCAGTCGTTCATTACTACGATTATTATGAACATTACGATGACATAAGTGTCAAATTATCTAAACTCACAAACACCTGCGAAAATAGGCCACGAACAACATGATCTATCCAACATGATCCATGTGGCACCGACTCTGTAAATTAGCATAAACCAAACGTAACCGAATTAACAACAACTATTACTCAAGTCTGGTTGTCCAATTACTATTATGTAGAATTGTAATAATTACACGCATAAAATGACCCATATGTAATGATGGCGCTTATTAAAGTGCACAATTCACAGTCGTGTCTGACTTCCTGGCAGCCTAATTCGGTTTAGAAAATAGATTTTTCAAACTTCTTGAGTACCCACTGTCGAGAACTAACAAGGCTTCTTCAACCCACTAATTAGTTCAGTCTGATAACCAGATGTTGCGGGTTATTACTGAGGGGTCAGGGTTGAAATTAGGTGTCGGATAACCATTTTTCTAGGCATTGCTTATAACATATGAGTCACCATCAACATTCGATTTGGTTTAGAATAATGAATTTAGTGTAAACAATAGTTAAACAATTCCAACATCACCTTAGTTGCTGCGGTTGAAACACTGCGGGTACGATCGTGATTCATTTATAATAACACATGACAATGGTTTAATCGGTCCCCGTTCACACGTGTATAATGGCGCTACCACACATTTTATCACAAAAACTGGATTAATAAGCATAAGGAATTTAAACCCAATTTTGTAATTTGCTAAGGCAATTGCCAATGAGGCCAAACATGCAACAAATGATAATTGCTGTTTCCGGCCGTGTTTTCAGTTGCATCAAAAGGTCTAATTGTGTGATAATTAACGTGCACGCTGCATTGTCTTGTGGGCCGTTTAGGAGGACAATTGCAATGGAAAATAATCAACATTTTAAAAAGTTTAAACATACGCATATTTCTAAGCAAAGCATGGATGCGTCAATGACTTTAAAAAATAATACAAAAGCATATCCATCACTGATAACACCTGAAAAAACATTCCTATTTCAACACGATTTCGACAAACGTGGTATAATAGACTGACGTGGGTGCATGTAATGCCCAACCGTCGAGCAATAAGTGAGCGATAAGACTAGATTATAGGAGCCTGTTTAAGCCTAAGTTTGAATCATTTTTCCATTAAAAAACAATTGTGGCATAATACATGTTACATTTTTTCCCGCCTTTGCGTTTACCGGTTTATATCCAAAAATCACCCACATAAATCATCAAACGCACTTCCGCAAGTTTTATGAGTGTGCTGCAACTGCAACTCGTTTATTTACTGTAGCAGCTTATGATAAGAGGGAGTTATTTATAAACGAAGCAGGTATCCCATTAAGGCCTCCAAATAATGGCATTAAACTCTTAACTAAAGATTTACGAGAAGTAAACTAAAATATACAAAACCGTCCATAAACAGGGGGATCTCATAGAGAAAATATTGCAAACAAACGTGATTAATGTGATTTCGTGAAGCCAAAAATACATCCCTTTTATTACGGGGGGCGCCATTAATCTCGGATTTCGAGCCTATTTCTGTATATTATATGGACATCCGGCTGTTCGGACGGAGGTACGATGGAGGTATTTTGATCTATAGACAGAAGTTTATAAGATCATCAAATACTAGATAAGATACTGGAGTATGCAATCAAATCATTACGATCGAAGCGTCCTAAGTAAATACGTCTGATGAGAGTGAGCGAAAGATCTATCAAGTCAGTCGAAGATCGGGGATCAAAGAGGATTATTGGATCCGCTCACGTGCTTACCGAGTAATTTATAGGGGCCCTAACAACTAAATGTTCGGACAGGCAGTTATTTTCTAAACGGTTATAAGTAGTTCAGTTCGAATGTAAAATAAAAATGTTTGCCGATGTACATTACATCATACTGGATGCTTCAAAAACGTACCGATAAACTTTCAGGGGATGTAGAGATCTTAGGAACAAGTATTTATATATAACATTATATATAATATATAACAGTTAAAGGCAATTTATTTTCGTGTTAAGCAGCACCCATTACTCGATACGTATGTAAAATTTGAAAGCTCTATGTGCAGTAGATCAAACACAATAAAGAAAAACTATTTTTTTCTCAAATTTTAACTCTCCATAAATCCACTTACTTTCGAGATCGGAGCATGCTGATATGGACTTTTTCTTTATTGTGTGGTGGAGAGTACGTTCCTCAAATGGTGCCGTACAGTTCTGGAACGTCCTGTACAGAGAAACCAACACCCTGTGTATCCAAAGCTAAAATAAAGCCGGTTGCTGCACATTGGGCCTTGTGAGTAACTCAACTCTGGATGTTTACGAGCGGCGCATTCATTGGTCCAAAATAAGAAATAGCTGCTTTCCGAGAACAATCGATGTAATTAATTCCAATCGTGGCTTTTAACAAGTAGTAATGGATTTTTTCAAGGTTTGTCTCTTAAATAGCTTCAAAAATCACCTTAAATATTCATTATATTGTACTAAATATTTTCGTTTTTTCTTTGGTGTCTGTTTTTTATCAATGTACTTGACATAGAAGAACGAAAAATGTTTTAGGTGGATATACTTACGCATTGAGACCCATTAAGAATCTGTGAATGCAGGTAAAATAGCACTTTACACATGCACATATTTCGACGTAAATAAATACAAAAACAAACAACATCCGGTTGGTATGGAAACGGGCAATTGACACTTGGCATGCTAGAGATTCACGAGCAGCATTCTCATTGGTTGAAAATAAAAAATGGTTGATTCCATAGGAAAAGTGGCAAAAATATGTATTGGAATTATTTTGATAAGACCATAATAATTATCTATCGTAGTTACTCAATGTTTTCTGCTTATTAACTTACCTCAGAGTGTAATAAACACTTTTTGTGCATGCCATGCAACAGGTTGTTTATCAGAACAACCAACGCGTCGAGTACGCGATTTTGCACACTCTAGATAGATATTTATACTTTACACGAGGCAATAACAATTATAATGACAAAACTCGCGATTGTATAGAAAAATGCCCAGTTTTTCAGTAAATAAATACACACAAGCACCACGTCATTATATTTAAAAACAAAAAAACAAGAAATAAAAAGTGAATATTTTTACCGCAGTAACAAAATGTCAAGAACGGCAAGGCATGCCGGGTAGGAAGATTCTCATTGGTCCAAAATCGGACGTTCGTCTTTTCCATGAATAGTAATTTTCTATTCATAAAAATTGCGTCAACAGTAATTCTAATGAGAAAACATTCTTCTTGGTTTTAGGTAAAGTAGCGTTGAAAAAGAGTTATCAATAATTGTTGATACTCGTTCAAGTATCGTTTTAGAAATCGCAGATTTACAAGATATTCGGCAACTTTCAATGTGAAGGAAATGGGACGGCTCAGAAAACCATAAAATGATAAAAACTTTAATAAAAAAATTTTATTCCGTAAATTAGTAAAAATACCGAAAGAAACTTATAAAACAAGATGAAATGGGATTGAATGGTGTTTTTTTTGGCAAGATGGTGAATGTGCCATTCACATATCTGGATAATTTCATTATACAGGGTGTTCCAAATCCAATGTCCAAAACTTCAGGACCTTATTGAGATAAAAATACAACAATTTTTTTTGTAACTAAAACATAAAAAAATTACACCCTGTGATACGTTATTGCAAAGGGGTTACTAAAAACTTTTAAAAATGGCCAAAAAATGTACAGGTCCGTATTTAAAAAACTCAAGTTGTTGTCATCTCAAAAACTAAGCAACATTTAAAATTTTGAAATTTATTGGTTTGTAGACATAAGAAAACTATGAAGTTTTTGTATCAAACTTTTTGATGAAACGTTTTCGACTTATTTAGAAAATTAAATTTGCCCGAATTTTGGTTTTTTCATAATAACTTACAAACTAAAAAGCATTTGACAACATTGTTTACAGTTCTTAGAAGAGTATGATATTTGGTACATTTTTTCTAACTTAACCGACCCTGTAACTCTTACCGTTTAAGAAATAGCAATGATATCACATCAGATTTGGTATACCCTTTATATTTTGAACTCAACTTCTTGTCATTTTACGTAAGGCGATTCTTAATTGTTACATTTTGTGACGTCAATAGAAGGCGCAATGGTTTGTACTATAAACAAATATTATCCTTTGAATGAGGATTAGTTTGTGTTGACATTTGTATAAGTAAATGATAAACCAAACATCAACACATAATGATTCAGAGGATTAAAATGAAAACCATTGAAATCCCGCATTTATTTCTCGACAACCCAATGTTGAAGTAAACCGAACTTCATCATTTGAGCGCAATCCGTTCCGAAAATGTTGCGAAAAATCTGATTTCAGAGTTCCCCCTTCAAG
The DNA here is from genome assembly GCF_040115645.1 of Euwallacea fornicatus. Lineage (NCBI taxonomy): Eukaryota > Metazoa > Arthropoda > Insecta > Coleoptera > Curculionidae > Euwallacea > Euwallacea fornicatus. Next base: position 1,322,581 of record NC_089541.1, on the reverse strand, counting down.
GGGTTCTAACCGGTTTAAGAAGCAATTTTTGAGGTATGTTGATAAGAACTTTTTTTTAATTAGTATAATCTCTCGTTACCTCTGAAAATGCCACGGGGCTCTAGATCGTAGCCCCCCTTCTCAAATTTTTTACCGATCTGTATCTTTAAAAAATTCAAAAGTACCATTAAGTAGGACAAAAAACACTATCTTTTGACGTTTTTGTTTATTTTTCAAACTGTTGCTTGCGTCATCTGTAACGCAAAATGGCCGATTTTTAAAATTGTCACGTGGGTCAAATGGTATCTCTAATTGAAGGTATTTCGAAACTACGTTTAACGGTGTAATGGACGTTATTCAAAATCCATCGATTTACTTTTCAGAAAACGAGCTATAAATGAAAATAATAAATGTCGCAAAATTGCGATGCAAATCAGTCTTCGGCGATTTTTATGAAATGTCGGGAGTTATGTAGCCAGCAACATCGTCATGGGGCGAACTCATTATCCCGTAGTCATCTGCATCCGCATTAGAACCACAAAACAAAACCGCTCTTAACGAACCGAAATAAAGTCATTTTAAGTATTTATAACATTTAATTACATTGATTTATAATATTTATAACATTTATAACATTGAATTAATAAACATTGATTCTTGTCTCAAAAAGTGTTTTTTTTCAATTTTTCAATTTCATCTAAGAAATAACATTATAAAATGAACTTTTAAGGTGTACGGTTGTGTGATACACTGTACATTTCCATAATTGATTTTTTATGGCATCACAATTAAACTGGTAGGAGTCCGAGGAGCCGTTAAATGGACACCCTGTGTATATTTAACACCCCGATGGCTGGTTCTGGTTTTTCAGTGATTCGTATGTAAAGCTGATAATAAAACATCTTTTTTTTTTATAAGTTTCGGTCTCTTTTTGCGGAATTTCTATTTGAATGCTGACAGTGTCGCCTTCGTATTGCCGTTACTGTGAACATGGAAAAAATCAATTTCTTTGAGCCATTCGCCGGTGCTAAGCAACTAAAACTGCGAAAAAGGTTTTTGTTCATTTAAGTCGTGGAATCTGAGTTTTTTATGTGTAGATGTTTCCATTTATGGTTCGCGTCGGTAAATGGCTCAAAGAAATTAATTTTTTATTGAAGAGGGGAGAGAGAATAGGAATTACCGGGAACATTCCTGCATTGTGAACGAGGCCTGCATACTCATCAGGACTATATAAATTAGAGGCTTTGTTCGTTTTACATGTTCAGCTTGTTCACGTTATTGTAATTTTGTCGTGATTAAAAAAATGCCAAAGAAATAAAAATTTTCCAGACTTGAAGCAGGTGAAGGCAACGATACAATTGCAAATGAGTTGCACTTATCGCATTGGACTGTTTTTGCAATTTGAAAGAACCGAGAGAAGCATCAAGAAACCGTTTAATGAAAATTTGTTGTCTAAGAAAAATCTTAAGGCATCCATTCGCGGGGATATTAATCAGGCATTATTTACATGCCTCAAAAAGGAAAGAAGTAAAGGATCAGGGATCAGTGGCCCAATGCTACAGGCGAAAGCGGAACGGTTCGCTCAAATAATGAGTAAAGGCCGGAAATGCTCAGAAAGTGAGATTAAACGCGTCGGGCAAAGGCCTGACATTGTCTATGAAAAAAATTAGTGGCGAAGCTGCTTGTGTGCTAGTTGCAGTGACATAAAACTGTCTCGAAACCGGGGGCCCAAAAATTCGAAGCTTAACGAAATTTTTAACGCAGATGAAAGAGGACCTTTCCACAAAATGGCTCCGCACAAACCACTGAAATTTAAGGTAGACAACCACCGAGGTGGACAAATGGTCCAAGGAATGAGTTACGCTTTTTGTTCTTTGTCTCAGTCTGACACGATCGGAAAAACGTAAGTTGATTGTTATCGGAAAATCGAAAAACTCTTGCTGTTTCAAAAAATGTTAAGTCGTCACCTTCACATGTCTGATAAAAAGAAATCCTGAGTGACGTCAGACCTGTATATAAACATTCTTCTCTTGGTAGAAGCGGTGGTCCAGCGCGTCCAAAACTGTCAAATTTGGAGAATATCGACGTTCAACATCGTGCATGTTTGAATTTTGAAAATTGGCCATTTTGCCCTATCCGTGACGTGGGCCACATTTAGAAAACAAAAACAAACATCAGAAAATCTATTTGTTTGCCCTATTCGAGGCTCCTTTAAGAGTTTTAAAAAATAATAATTTGTTGAAACGTTAACGGGAGGGGGACAATTTAGAGCGACACGATACATCGACGGCATTTCGTGACACCCTGTAGTGTGTCTTCTTCAACTTTCCACCAACTGGTGAGGCAATGTGTCTCTTTGTTGACTTTCCATGGTACGAAGTGCGTTCTTAGCCTGCGAGAAACCGCGATGAATCGACACCAATCAAATGAGCTCATTGGTTACCCCGTCGTGTCCCGTGAGAAACGACTTAAGCTCGTTGCAGCGGTCGCCAAGCTTACAAACACCAAATACCTGAGCCTTCCACCTAAATAAAGTCCAGAACTATCTCTGTCTCGATAAAAAAGGATTTCTGTGATTATTTGACATTTTTTTTCAGCATTTTTCCAATTCCTCGACCGAACGGTACGACCTCCGTTCTGGCGTTTTAAAACCAATCCGTTGCACTCCTAAAGCCCACCTAAATGCCCACTTCCTCTCGATGTTTAAAGCCTTTAATGCCTTATTAGCCACGGCTTCACTATTAATAAAAATAATAGTAATGGGTAATAACCCGAGGGGGGGGCCCTTTTAAACGCACACCGTTTAATACAGTTTTTGGCTAAAGGTCAAATTCAACGCACTTTGAGTGATTTTTTCTCAAGTACACGTTTCAAAAGCCAATTATCCCGATCTAGATTATTTTTGTTTATGGTGAAATTAATAATTAAAAATAATTATTTATCGAGGGTTATTTTGCTACAGTGTTCCAGTTCAGTGATGTGTAACAGTTAATTTTTCGCAATCCTCAGGTGAAAATATGCAAACGGTGATTCGGACCGAGAACGATCATGCGGTGAGTGTCTCCCTTCATTTGGAATTCATCCTCAGTCCGCGAAATTCCTTTGTAATCGTGAGGGGAAACCGGTTTTGGTAACACCTCAGCCAAGGCCGCAAAGGAGTCATATTCGAAATTCTTCATGCCTTCGCATCATTAAAATTCCTTTGAATCCTCCTCTGATTGTGGTCAGCAACGCTTTACAGAAGCAGATGTGTCTCATGCAATGCGCTTCCTACATGTAAAGTATTGTTCAAACACATCAAACACAGGCAAACATTTCAGAGCGTTTTTTTGACAACTTGGATCCCAAGCACACACATTAAGCGGCGTCTCATCCACGAAATAAGCAGTAGCGCAAACACGCCCCATTTTAAGAGATGAGATTACCGTAGATGGGTGTACCGAAGTATTTATTACTTATTTGTATTGTTAAAAGAGGCTTAAGTTAGGCCGGCCTAAGATGCGTCTATTTGTTCATCAAGTGGCGAGGCGTTAAGATGTCATCAACCACCATCAGTGCCGATAAGGCTTACGTGATAGTGAGAGTGGATGATCGGGGAGTGCGCAGCGTGCAAGCGGTGGTGAGTTTATGAGGATTTTTTTTTTCATCGAGGAAAGATGGAAGTAGTATTGGGCAGTATTCGGGACAAAATGGCGAATTTAAAATTCATTTGAGATTTTCAAATCCTTAAAGAGCTTTTTCCATTAATTTCGAAGTTTTGAAAACTTCGTCTAATTAACACCTTTCGATATCTCTTCTAATTCTGAATTACGACCCACTAAACTTCGACTATAAGATTTAACGACCAAAGGCCTAAATTTCAGTTGTTCTGGGCAAATCTTTCACGTCTATTAAAGTTATTTCAAGCTTTTTACAATCTGAGCGATACCGATATCACCATTCATAAACGAAATCGGATCATTTTCATAATATTACGGAGTCATAAGGGATCCGCCTCATTTTGCGAGTGAGCTCCGCCGGGCTTTTCAGACGGCGGAGGGGGAATTAAGAGAATTTAGGGGATCTCGTTGAGGCGAGTGAAGATACAATCCCACAATGGAATGATAAAATCGCCATCAAACCCCATTGCAAACTGTTGTAGCGAATCATCAATGGGAAAAGGGGCTGCACGGGTGGGGACATTTTCCCAGCGAGTGTAAACAACAACAGATGGGTTTGATGAGTTTGTTTGTTTTCTCTTCGAGATTTTCCCTTCGGTAGTGTAGGATCTCCCTCTCGGTGCTTCAATGAAGTAAGAGATACAGGGTGTTTCCGAAAATATGGGCAATATCTAGGAAATCAAAGTTTCTTGTTAAAAGTTTGTATTTATGTTTATAAATGGTTTTCCAGAAACTAGCCCTTAAGGAAACGCGCCTCTTCAAAATTTTATTGCGAGAATGGTATTTTCTCAATAACTTTTTCGGCAATTGACGAAAACTAATAAATTTTTGGTCGCTTGTGTACCACAACAAAGTTGATGAGATGAGACGGAATACTTCGTTTTACATCTTCAGGGAAGCGAAGGGGAGGTTACCCTCAAGTTTTTCACCCCTAAACTATTAACGTCATAATTTTTTTTTACCTTTACGTAGTTTATTAGATTTACGGTGCACCTGAAAAATGCATTCTTGGTTGATGTACATCAACCGAATTGTTTTCCAGAAAAACACCGTTTTATCAAAAAGAGTGTTTTACAAAAGTAATGGAATTTTGCGTGTATTTTTTACTCAGCTATCTAGACACCGAAATAAACAACATTAGTGTGTTAAAATTGTTTAAAATAAATTCACTAAATTTTATCACTGGGAAGAAAAGTTATTTAGAAAATGACATTGTTGCTATTAAATTTTAAAGAGCTGTAATTCAATAAGGGGAAATTTTTGCAAAAAAATCTATAAGTTTAAACACAATCTTTTGACAATAAGTTTTCACATTAATAATAAATCAACCTGTATAATTGAAACCTTAAAAACTACAGCAGCTGTGCTATACAGCTTTTGCATCAACAGTTCTACATTTCAGCTTTTATGGACGCAAGTTCGGTCTATAAAATAATGCGGACGGTGCCTTCACCCCTCCAATAAATATTTTCTAAGATTTCCCAGAGAGCATCGTAAAAGAAAATAGGAAATTTTGGACAAAACGGTTCGGGTTATTGATAAAGGGAAAATGTTCGAGATTTGCTATATGTCGCAGTCCCTGCAAGCTCGGTATCAAGTTATGTATATACAACTCATTAATCATTTATTTTGCATATAATTTAATTACCGGGTCAAGCAAGTGTGGACTTTCTTGACCCCATGTACCTATCGCAATGCTTTGACGACGGTTCAAAACCATCGCAGTTTGGCAAGCGATGTTGCTGTAGCTGTGTAGTAACGAATTAACTGCAGAGCATATAGAAACTACCTGACCGAAGTAAGTTTCCGCACTTCATTCAACAGAAAGCATTTCCGTCCTCGTTCTCCTTATATCGATCAGTAACAATACACTGAGAAATATGGATGAAAGTTTCTGAATTTGTTCACTTAAACAAATAAAAAATCTCTAGAACGTTGACTTAATTTTGGAAACTGTTTTATCGAGCAAACCACAATTGTCGCTTACAAGGGGCTCGATTAAAAAGTGAGAAATCACCGGTTTGTGAGGTTTTCACAAGATCTGGAAATTGCAAATTCTCTCGGTGCAGAATCTCACCGTCGCTGAGGCAACTATTGACTCTACACACCCAAACAAACCCGTTAAAACTCAAAAAGACACTCTCAGCTCATATGGGCGTATATAAATAAGATTGTTCATACTGTCTGACATTATGCCCTTATCCGAAAACCAAGAACTGTTACCCTACAAATATACGCCTCTTCCACCACAACCATCAGAGGTAATAAATTACAAGAGACTTCTATAATTTTTCCCGCAATTGGTTCCCCTATGTTACATTGTGTTTGCACCCGCATTGCACGAATGATTCACCTTAAATTTGCTGGCAAAATTTACGGCTGACTCAGCGCCCCTTTTCCACATGTTTATTCCTCGGAAGGGTGTAGTGGCCAAATCCGACTCTCATTATTTATCTATGCCTGACTCAATTCCTTATCAGTTAAGGCAATATAGAAAAAAAGCGTAGCTGAAATATAATTTTCTCGTCAATTTCACGGCATGAGTATAATCGCGAACTTGTAAGTCATTAAATCAATAAAGTGTCATGAGTGATTTAACTCAAAAAATGTCCTCTGTTGAGGTGATATTCCATGAAGGTAGCAATGGAAGCCATAGTAGCCAAGAGAAATTACTTGCAGTAAGCACTAAACGTATGCCCTTTTCCTCGTGGAATTTCATCTAATTTTCCATTAATTAATTTCAGGAAAACAAGGCAATGGTGTCCCCTCTGCAAACAACCACCGGGGTAACCCACCAACAGGGAGTGCGAATCAGCATCTCCGATCCAGAGAAAAGCAACGCGACACAGGTGCAGCCATCTAGAGTCAGGTTGCGGAGGCGAATCAAATTGCCCTACGTCATCAACGCGGCCTTGAGCGTCTTCGGTGAGTGATTGCGGCGTGGCCACTAATCTCGCACAGTTGCGAGATTCAGGGAAATTACCCATAAGTTTTCTGATAGTCGTTTTGTCGTAAATGCGTGGCATGGCAATGCTGTCCCATATTTTTAGTTTAAATCAGAGGGGCGAGAAGAGCAGGTTATCGTTTGTTATTGAAAAAAATTGTTGTAAATGTTGCAAGCTAGTTTACTCTAGTCAATTGAGCGGTTAGGCGCATTTAAGTATATCAACATTTGCTGCTTGTGTGCATAGTAATAGCTTACGTAATTCCTATATGAGACAAAATTAAGCAGGTCATAATTTCTCTTAATGGACCGTTTTTATGCACTTATTTCACTAACCATTAACGTCGAAACCGGATTTTCTAGTCTTCATTAAACACTGTTTGATTGCCCGTCATACTTCCTAATCGTCACCTCACATTTTGATTGCACAGCATCTTGAGAAAACTTTTGAAACAGACTACATTATCACTCGTTGTTTTTTGTTTATTTACCTTCAACGATTAGTATATCTACACTTTAAATTATTTGAAAAGTATTAAGTGACTGCTCGATGTTGTTAATCAGTGAAATGTGTGCAGTCACCGGTTATTAATGAAGTTATACAGGTTTCCCAGTTGTAAGTGCAATATTTTCTATTTTCTCTCCTAGTGTAAGTTACATAGAGTAATCAATAAAGCCATTGCGTTTAGCTCGAGGAAGCATTTTAAGTATCTTGATACTATGGTGAGTGCCCACACCGTAGTAAGCAATCAGAACGTTACTATTAACGAAGGTGTGTAATATTCATTTTAGGTTTTCCTAACTTACGTCTACAAAAAGAACCATTGCACGAATTTAACGGAAATGCTAATAAGAAAAAATAGATTTCTTGATGTTACGATTACTGCAAACCTCGGGTTATTATTCGCATGTTTTCTTGTCTGCAACTCGCTAAATCAATTTTCGTCGTCAATTTACAGTTCTCTCCATCATTATCCTACTGGAATTGGGCTACATTCCTGCCACCAAAACAGGTTTCTTCTGCCAAGATCCCACATTATCATTCAAGTTCACTGGGGACACTATTAACACCACCACTCTCCTAGTGGGCAGCTTCCTAATATATCCCCTATCGGTAATGTTCCTCACAGAATATGCACGCAAAGGATCACCCCTTAGGATTTGTCTGAGAGAAATTTGGTACTTCTATAAGGAGTTTGCCACTGGGTAAGTCAGCGAAGTTGCGCATTTGCTAGAATTTGAAGAATATGAAAAGTAATTAAAACCTTTATAAGTCTTGTGGAGCAGATGTATTAAAAATTATAGGTCGAAATCATACTTCACTATATTTTTTTAACTTGCAGCTGTGCCTTAACTTTGCTAATCACCGAAATGGGTAAAGCCCTAGTGGGCGAACACAGACCCCATTTCTTCGATGTTTGCCAGCCCAGCAACGCCGAAAACTGCACCTTAGGACAATACGTTTCCTCATACGAATGCACCTCTACTAAATATAGCAGATACTTCTCTTCAGACACTTCCAGAAGTTTTCCCAGCGGTCATTCTTCATTGAGCGTCTTTGTTGCCCTCTATTGCGCGGTAAGAGATTTTTTATGTCTCAAGTTTACCACCTAGATACCTATTAATTAGATAACCTTGAAATACCATCGAAAATAACACGTTCAATCATTTCTCTTCCACAGTATATCCTGCAAGCCAGATTGCCTACATCACAGGTGGGATACATCGTGAAACCGTTTCTCATCTCTCTTTGTGTGACGTGGGGATTGGTGTGCTCGCTTACACGCATTACAGACAAGAGACACCATTGGTGGGACGTGGCAGTGGGCATGTTAGTAGGAAGTATCTCGGCTTTATATTCGACTCGTATTATTTACAAGCAACTGAAGCAGGGCAGTATTGCAAGGGTGGCCACATCTACGACCACTCTACTTGATATTAAGAATAAGGACGCCAAAAGTGAAATTATTTAATTTTTTTCTTTTGCAATAAGTACGAGCTCCCGTAAGGGGGATGCACTGATCGCCTCGTTTGACTGCACTAAAGGGGCCTTTTGTAGCATTTAATTAGATGGTTTCTTTGTAAATAGTAGTGCTGAAGCAAGGAGATGTAATAGCTGTAAATGTTGTGTCTATTTATTGTTTATTTATAAGGTATTTTTTTGTACAAAGTATTAGTATTTGTGATGCAATAAGATGATATGTTTTTTTATATTGTTTGTTTTTTTTATTGGAAACTGACTTCTAGTTCACATCCACGTCTGAAAAGACGGCGGGTCTAGGCCAGGAGAAACTCACACAAAAATTGAGTTTGGTGAACGTCGAGAACTAGGTCTATTTTTTGAAACACAGCCGTATTTCGTTAATATTTTGAGTATTTAACAAAGGATAAACACGGCACTGGAAGTTTTCTCAATTCTTGAAATTCAGGAGTAAGGTGTATTTGAATAACATTAAACCGTTACGGAATTTTTAATGAAAATTATATAATTACCTCTATAACAATTGGATGTCACTCCCTTTATGTCCGATTAATAGAGTCTATCTCAGTAACAATAACTCATGATACAAGTTTAGTTTCGATTTGTTGCTAAAGCGTTCGGTTACGTAAGTTGATCCCTTGCGGCGAGACAGGCTTACGCAATCGCAAAGGGATGTTTTAAAGGTCTTGTGGGTACATATTTCTAAGTATTACACAGGATTTGTCTAATTTAATCTGGGTTGGAAATTGTTGGTTTGGCTTTTGTGAATTGTATTTAACCATATATTACTTTTTTTAATTTTTAACGATATATACACATTACGGTACCATTATTTTGTTTTAAATGGCCCCAGGCGCGGTGTCAACATCACGACTATTTCCACATTTTCAATATACGTGTGGTAAAAAGAAATTGGCAAAATTTTCATGTTTCCACGAATATTTCAATGCCGTCCATACTAGCGCCATCTAAGAACCGAACTACAAATTACATGAAAACGAAGCCGCGGCCAGTTTGAATGCGAACAAAATGACCGGTCATTAGGCGACGCGTATATTAGTTTTTCGTTTTTATCGAGATTTTCAGTGCTTAATGTTCGATAATAAGCATTATTGTATCAGCAATGGTGGTAAATAATTGCAGTCAAAATAATTATCATTTCTACGTAGATTGCGTTCTTTTTTTAGTAAATATTAATAGATAAGCAGCACGGATAAATTAACAAAGGGTATACATGTAGCATATCAAATGGGAGCAATTACCTGAAATCAGAAACGATCTATTCATCTCTCTTTTACACACAAGTTTCCATGTAAATTTATCTTTGTCTAATTCCTTATCTTATATTTGTCGATAATTTTATAATAGTTATGGGAATGAATGCCTTGCAATATGACTAAATTAAAAAAATAATAATAAACTTGTGTAATACGTCTTTCTTCCTAATCGTCTTCTACTGTTCCAAATTTGGTCCACTGTAGAAATTATTTAATTGTTATTACAGTCTTATCACATCTAGATACATTATCTTCTGCATGTGATATCAAGGGGAAAATACCTTCAAACACATTTTCAATATTCAATATTAGTTAATTATATTATATTTCTTAGTAACAAGATATCAAAATTAATATAATATATTCAACAAAAAAACAATAATACTAATTTACTTTAATTCTAATTCCTCTATTTCCTTTACTTTTTAAGCAGCTCATTGCAATAAACCTTCACCGAAAACCATTTAGCTGCCTTCAAAACATCAACAATATCCTTAATTTTGCTATGGTCCTTACGCGATAAATAATCCTGAATCAACTTGATCGCAATATAACAGTTTAGTTCTGTGACATCCGCCCTTAGCAACTCCAAAGCCACATTAACCTGGGAATAAGCGTAATTTTCTAATGTACGCGCATTATCTGCGAAGCTCTCCAGAGCCTTAAAAAGCAAGTCCTGTATAAAAGGACCATATTCTGAGACTAATTCTTGGAACGTTTTACTTGTTTCCTTGGAAAAAGCAGCTATCGTTGGCTTATGCTTGTAGTGCTCCATCAGCCGCAAAAGCACGTACTCAATAAAGCTTTCTTCGTGGGTGAAGGTTTGTTCCCAGTGAGTTTTAAATCGATTCAAAAAGGATATGTCGCTTTTAACGCAGGCACTATAGGCACATTTAAAAAACGTAAAGAAAGGCTCTAGCAGAGTCTTCTCGTTCGTGTCCCAATTGGCAGTTTTGAAGGTTTTGATTTGCAGAAAAACTTCGTTAAAATGCAGCTCCTCATTATGGATTAATAAGTACTTGGTAACAAAGGTGTATAAAGCTCTAGTATTTATCAAATTATGATCTGCGGAGAAGTGGTAGCGTTGAATTATCTCACGACAAAACTCGTGATCAAGTTTCAAGTAGAACGAATCGTCGTAGTTTTCTACGGATTCAAGTATGTTTGACTTGATTGAAGTAACATTGAATCCTTCTCCTTCTATTCCATCCAAAAATCTCCAATAATGTTCTACAAATGTGGGCTTAAATTTATTTTGCACCTTGTCAATAGCGTTTACTAGGTCGTTGAATATATTCTTATCGTTCTTATCCACAAACTTTAAGTAGCGCAACACTAGATTCAAAAGATTCTCTGAAGGATTTTTAAGAAAGTATTTTAAAACTCCTTGGAATAAATATTTTTTAGCAGAAACATTCTGTTCTTTATCAACTAAAATCTGAAACAACTGCAAGGCGGTTTGTTGGGACTGTAGTTCAAGCGCTAAATAAGCAACATGTTTCCTGACAGACACTGCTTTATCGACTAAGGATTTGAGCACTTTTAAGGCATTTATTTCGCTGGTACAATACAGCACATTGTAAAGCATCGGCAGGCTCGTCTGCAAGTAATCGCCTTGACAAAAATGATCCAAAAGTGGAATCAATTTGTTCTTTTCGGGGATCTTTCTAAGAGCTTTAGCGACATTACACTGGGTTTCATATAAAGTTTTCTGGACTTCGTCTGTCAAATCCAGCTTCGGTTTATCAGGAACGTAACCGGATATTAAGTTTAAGTACTCATCAACTGGCATTACTTGTGTTAACTTCTCAATCAGCAAACTTTTGTTTTCACTGGTGCTTTGAGGCAACACTAAAGGTCTCATCCTTGCAACTAGTTTTTGGTCCAGAGACAAATGGCTGTAGAGTTTGATAACGGAATAATTCAACACCGAGTATTTTTCCTCGTGCTGCAAAATGTGGTCATAATATTGAATAAGCAAATGAGGTTCCTCTTTGGTTATATAGGACACAAGCGGGCCCATTTGAATGTTCAGCTTTGTGGAGTAATTGTCTATATAGTCCGTGAAAACAAATTCCAATAGAGTTTTCTGAAAGTTCGTGCTTCTCGGTTTTTTTATTGCTTCAAATAGCGAATGGAAAAGAATGATGGAACCATTGGGAAGGCTGGCGCATATGGTTTTTATAATATTTAAAAGTTGGGTGTCGCTGCACACCTGAAACAAAAATGGACAAACATTTTTTTTAATTTATGGTAGGTGAGCCTTCCTCACTACATATAGAAAACAATATTAAAAATATTTATAAATAATTTTGAAAGTTGAAGAAACTGACGCACCTGGGATTTGTGTTAAAACCTACTTCAAACAAGTTTTTTTGCTAAAGCCAATATATGAAGAATTGTTCAATTTTCAGTCATTATTCTTGATAACTAGTGAAAAAAGTATAAAGGCAGTAAAAACTTACCACAAACGGTTTCTGAGATCCCTTACTGTAATTATAAAGAATGTAGAACTTCACGCAATTGGCATCTTCAGCATCAAATTTCTCCTTAGACAAAATATCTTGAACAACTTCTGAAGTGTTACCACATTCATTTAGATCCACCCAATGTTCTTCATGTTTCAAATTGAACTTTATAAATTCCTTCAAAAGCTCTATAAGGAACTTCTTTCGATTTTTCAAATTTTCAACACTGCAAGCATGTTTATCCAACAGGAGAACCACTTGTTGCATAATATCAGGGTCTTTCTCAACGATATCATTCAGATAATTTCCACGATTTAGCTGCATAGTTACATGGTCTTTGATAAATTGTAGCACAGCTTCATCTGCTGGTAAACGTTTTTTAAGTAAAAAAATTATATAGCCAACTCTAATATTGATATTGAGCTTCTCTCCTTTCACCTTGGAAAGCTCTACCAAATCCATTATGTGCTTCCAAAAGCCCTCAGTTACCAGCTCAGGGTCCATGTTTCTCTTTATAGCTAATAACAGCTGGTTGCGGGTATACATATCTTCATTGCGGTGTCTGACGCAAATATATTTTAAGACTTCTTCGTAATATTTATAGTTTTTGTTCTTATGACACAATTCAATTAATCCTTCCAATAAAAAGCATCTATCATAAGAGCTGGAGGTTACATTTACTATGTCTTTAACCAGAGGAAAGGCCTTAACAAATGGCATGTATTTAATGTATTGATATTCAGGGTTTTCTGCATACATAAGTTCCACCCATTTCAATTTTACCTCTTCAGGAAACATGGGCACAAAATTTTCAGGCAGATATTTTAAGTGGTTTAAAACATCGTCTTTGTATGCTTTATTAAAGGCACTAGTAAATACTGACCAACGTTTCTTTTGTGGGTATTTACTGAGGTATATCTGCAGTTCATGAGGAGAATAAAAGCAGTTTAAAGTACTGATTTTCTGGGGAAAGAGGTTATGCAGGTACTGAGTATCAAAGTCTCTGACGTCTCTGGTGATGGTTGAAATGTTAAAGTTGTTAGCAATTTTACTAACATCCTTTAAAACTTCATCTTGGTTCAACTTCAGAACAACTTTAGTAGTTTGCCGGCCTATTTTCACCTCATCACGAAGATAATGGGCAAAATCAAAGTATAAATTTGGATAATTCTTGGGTAAATAGTTGAGGAAACCTTTATTTTGGTACTTTTTACCAGTGTTTTTCTCATACTCTTCCAAATAAATCTTCACTATACTACTGTCTTTTGCCAAAATTCGTTTTAATTGCTCCACGCTCAGAGTTATGGGATTTTTTTGAAGAATGCTGATTATTTTAGCAGGGGAGCAGCTAAATAGGAATTGTTGAGCTATGAAGAGACCATATCTGAAATTTTTATTTATCTTTGATTGTCATTGTTACCATGTGGTTTAATACCTCTGCAGGAGAAGATCAAAAATCACATCCATGCGGTTTTCACTTAATGCCAAAGAAAGTTTTTTTAAGACTTTCATTCTTAGCGAATAAGAAAGGTTTGGTATGAACTCATTGACTAGTTGGTTATCACTGAAATTTTGAAATGCCTCTTCGAAGAACCATTTTTGCTTTAGGATACGGCTTGTCAAAGCACCGTTACCTGCAATTGCTCATATTACCCACAGAATGTATTTTAAATAAAGAGTGGCTCAGAACAAAAACAGAGATTCAATGATGACTTCATAGGTATTTCTTTAATTTTATACAGCAAAATCCAAGTGTGACAAAAAGTGTTTCAATTAGCATTTTTACCTTCTTGAAGGATTTCTAAAAGTTTCTCGGTCTGCCTGGCATAAATCAACATATCCACATAGAACACTCTTTCAAGGTAGTTCCTTGGTTGGATATCTAAATGTTGGGCAAGGCTTTTTGGGTCTGTTGCATGTAACAGTTTGCTGAAGTTCTTTTTCCGTTCAGTAAAATGTATACCCTCAAGGTTGTAGAACTCAGATTTAAAGTCCGAATCTACCTCCATGGTGTCCATATGGCGCTATTGAAGTAGAATAGATAAAAATATTTGAGTATCAAGGGTAATAATTGAAGAAAAGGGGGAGTTAAATGTGGGGTAAGAATTAAATAGGAATGAAACGAATCACACGTAGATTTCGATGAGATTGTAGCAGTAATTTTGCCCGAAAATTATAGATGTAAAGTTGTGTCATACATCTGCTAAGGAAGCCGGTAAAACCCCTGTAAAATACAGTAGACACTTACCTCAATATAACTGACCAAACTATTTATACGATTGTTAAAATTGTGTACAGTGCTAATTGTGGCTTGACAGATCAAATTATTACGTCAGCTTTAAAAAAATCTAACGTGAGCTTAAGATTAAAGTGATAATCCTGATGATCACTATCAATCATTAGATCATCGATATCAAAAGAATTCAAATTTAATTTTTATTTTACAACATTTAAATTACCATTCATTACATTTTCTACAAATAATCATTGACAGACCGAACATTGGTGTGTTAAATACAGTGACAATTCGAGAAGTCAATATTTTGACTTCCTTTGGACCGGCGCACAAAGAGAAAATAAAAACGTAAATTATATCGGTATTCCCTCCATTCCCCGTTTAACTTTACTAACTACGACGTAAGTGGCGACCAACAATATAAGAGCCGTGTATATTAAATTTTAAGTTAAATACTGTACCGAATAATTTCCAATTCCTCACAAAATTTCAAAATTGTTATTCATTATTTAAATCGATAACATATCGTCGAATCACACCATTTTTTTCACATTTAACAGACAACATATTTTTAACAAATACTAATCTTAATTCCCATTCAAACTAAAATAATTCCTTAATTAAACAATCATTTTAAAACAATTTCGTCATTGTTGCTAAAATCATCATGTTTAGAGTTCTCTTCGTCATTATTCCCTTTTTGGACTTCCTTCAATTTCTCCAATCCAGCACTGAATTGTTTAACAATATCTAAAGCCAACTCCACCCCAAATTTCCGCCTCCCTACAGTCAGCCTCCACTCCAAGCCAGCCAATTCCCTTTGGAGAACCAGGTCCCCTGCGGTATTCTCAATTTCAGCCTCAGTAGATAAAAACACCACCCCTATATCCACTTTATCAAGCATATTTCCGTGTTCTTCGATTTTTTTAATTAAAGCTTTTAAACCTCGCACGTATTTCAGCGCGTCTGCAATAAGAAATGGCCAGTTTTTGCTTAAAATTATCTTCATTTTAGTAATTTCCTTGCGTAGCTGTAACTTCGCAGAGTCTTGGTTAATATCGATGGGTTCATCTTTATGCGATTCTTTCGCATTAACAGAATCATCACTGAGGGTTTTTAAAGTCGGTATCGCACAAGCAACGTTCTCTTCGATGTTTCTGAAAAAATCGTTATGCTCGTCTACGAAAGGTTTAATCTCATTCTTCATTGTTTCAGCTTCCATCTCCAATCTCACATTGAACTGCGTGACAATCTCCAAAGCCAACTCCATTGAAATTCTTTTAGATTTTAACAGCCTGCGTTCCAACACTTCCAACTCAATTTTTAGCAAATTCAAAGCGACACTTGGAATATGAACCGTTACAGCTTCAGGCAAAGAAAATATGGATTCGATATCAAACTTATTTTTCTCGATATTCATTATCAAAGTTCTCAGACGATACGCAAATCTTAACGCAAGCTCCACGGAAAACGTCTCAAGAGTTGCCTTCATTCTTGTGACTTCTATGGCAAGTTTTAATTTCGTGTAATCTTTATTTGCACTATCAATAGGGGATTTAGTTTTTGATGAAGAAGAAAATTTATATTTGTCGAGGACTTCTGTTAATTGGTGATTTACTTTAAATGAATTTATGTTAGGTGTTTTGGATGATTCTTCAATACGTCGGAGAATTTTGTTATTTTCAATAATGCCGGCAACTTGTCGATTCAAAGTTTTTAAACCTTCTAAAACCACTTCCAAAGAAATACTCCTGGAGTAATAAGTCTTATCCATCACAAGGGCGATTTCATGCACAATTTGCTCCTTCAATATAGAATCCAAATGTTCAAACTTATTATTGTCATTAGCCTCAGATTCTCTGGTTACATGAAGGTCAGGTTCTGTGTGAGAATATTCGGATTTCTTATTATCATATTGAAATTTTTCAGTAGAACGAACGTCAGGTTCGCTACGAGAATGTTCAGACTCACTGATGGTATTATCTTCAAATGTTTCAGTTGAGCAAACGCCAGGTGTTTTGGGGGTAGGTTTACACTCATTACTGCTATTATCTTTCAATGCTTCAGTTGAATCATTATTAAATTTGCTGGAAGTGCCATTTTCCAAGCAGAAACTAAGATCACCGATAGAGTTACCACGAAACGCAGCGTTATTCAACTCCAGAAAATCGAATACCCTCATCGCATGTATTGAAGATGTCTGGTAATGTTTTTGAGCAGCAGTGGACTCATTAAAAACTATGTTGCACAATTGACACATATTTAGTTTTGTCAATTCCTCCAGATTTTGTCCGGTAGCTTAAAGAAATTGAGAAGAAAATTTAAGATGATCTTATTACCATTATATTTACATTACATACCTTTTGGTTCTGATATATCAATGTTATGCTTTTCTCTATAGTGGTCTCTTAAAGCTTGCCTAGTTTCCAAATATCTACTGCAGCCACTACAGAATGTAGAAAGATTTCTGAAATAACATAAGGAAAATGAGTGACTTAACTTATCATTGTTGGTGTAGGCATTAAATATATTTTTTCATACCCAATGTGGTAAATGAAACTCTCTAATATATCAAATGCTTAGCAAATTAAATTATTGTCCTACATCAATAATATACTTAAAGGAGTCTGCAAATCAAAAATCCTAGAATTGATATGGTAATCCAGATTTAGTTTATGTTGTGTACAGTTACAAAACGAGGGCAATAATTAATAATATAACTTTTTCTTCACTCTCATAACTTGATATGAAAAACATTACACACAACATATTTGTTGGTGGTTGTTGCCTATTTACATAATATTTTTCATTAGCTTACAAGTAAATATGAGCCTTAACAATTATATACATATTTGGAAAATGTACCAAGTGTTAAACGGTTATTTAAAACTATTTTTCTTATCTTCCTGAATGAAAAATTAAAAAACTTTTTTACACAAATTGTGTGACAATGTAACAAAAATAGAATAAATTTACTAGCAATAAATATTCAGGCACACTCATATGATATAACATCATAATCAACCACCAGCTGTTTTTCTATATAATTGTACACTTCATTATGATTTTAGGTAACATTTCCAAGTGTTGAACTCCTGATAATCAAAATCTATGTTAATTAATTAATTTGTAATTCAGGTCTCAAGATACAGTTGTTATGGGCCATATATTTTATCATTTTGCATACAACACATTTAGCACATACATTATTTACATTAATCTAAGATCTTCCTTGACCATTTGCAGAATGAAAAAAATCACAAAACTTACTTTAGATGCACTATTGTCTTAAAATGTTGCTTTGCCAAATTTGCATATACAAAAAGTTCACTGCAAGCCTCACAGAAAAAGGAATTCTGATCATTTGTTGTATTCATTCCAATCCTATATGAATTCTCTTCAATCCAGGTTCTCATACTTTGGAGGTGCCTTTTTGTTTTATAGTGTTTCAAAGATGTGCGCAAATGCACTTTACAAAGGTGACAAATTGTTGGTGTAAACTTAGCCTTAAGCTCTTTGATCACCACTTCCCTATTGCATGATAAATAGTTCCCAGTAATACTTTTTATGTCCTCACTCTGTGCATTATTCATTTGATGATAATAAATGTGGTCCGTCATCGATTGTGTAACAATTTGAAAGCATATAGTACAGAATGTTTTTTCATTCCTAAAAAATACTAAACAATATCCAGAAGAAATATGAATAGTAAAGAACTTTCTTTAAGTGTTTTTTTGTCGAGTAGTGCTCCTCATTTTCGTGAACAAGGGATAAATTGCAGGGAAAACAAAATATTTTCTTAGTTACATTTGGATCCTTGGTCTACAAATGTGATAATTAAAACATAAAAGAAACTTATAGGGTATTTAAAGCACACCCTACATTGCAATACATACCTTAGTTCTAGATTCAATCCATAATATTATATTTGTAAAATGGTTTTTAGATTGATAATGCATATTTCTTTTGGCAGCATGTTTCAAACAAACACTACAATAACTAGGACTCATTAATTTACTTAAATTTTTGGCAATTTGCAAAATATCAGCATTTTTGGGCACCAAACATCCTTCAACACTTTTCACGGGACTTTTTTCCCCAGAATGTAAATCTTTAGCATTTATTGCAGTGGCTTTTATTTGCTGCAAGTCAAATATTGGAGCTTTCTCATAAAAGTTGTCTTCTTCAGAATCATCGCTGTCCTCCAATGGATGATGGACTCCTATATGGATTTGCAGCAATTCTTCATACTGAAATACAAAAATTCACAATGATAAGTGGCAGTTAAAAAAGAAAGGTCCTTATGTGAACATGCATAATTTTTTCCTATGTTAGGTAATGATAAGAAAGTCAAGAAGGTAAATTAACAAGGAAAAAGAATGGAAAGGATATCGGCTAGTATGTGTTTGCAATCTTTGAAATGAATCAATTAAAATTGAAAGGAGGTTTATGGAATATAGTGCTGGTTGTGAGATCTTCAAGTGTTCTGGAAAATTTGGAAGGGGGGAAACTCCATGCACCTAATTAATTGAACTTACAGACATCCCATCCAAATCTTTTTCATCCAAAATATCCATTTTCTATTAGGTTCAGATGTTTACATCAAGACTGGACCACATAATAGACTTTGCAATTTCGTAGTAATCTTGTTTGGGGGGGAACCACACAAACCTAGTTCTTGGAGAAAGAAATATGGATTAGAGGGGATCAAAAAGACCTTTACACTGGGGTTGATGAATGAATATAATAATATGTAATTATTATAATTAGACAAAAATCAATTTAAAATATGAAATTTTGATTAAAAATCTTATCATAAGAAAACGACTAAAATAACATCGATAAAAGACGATAACAAAAGGTGATCCCACACAAAAAACTGAAATATTTGTTGAATTATCAGAAGTATGTCTGGAATTAATTCATGTGTTAGTCAGATGTTCGATGGTCATACGTAATTGCTTAATCAGCGTCCTACGTTTACGATTCACCATCTAATGTGGTTTTTTTTTACGATCTTTTACGAACCCGTTTGATCATCCAGCGGCGTCGAATCAATTTTTGCTTGAGAGTAACAAAATTATCCAAATAAAACAAGTTATCTACATACATAGTCGGCATTTTCTTTTATTTTATTTTTTCTGTCAGTCGTTATATGTTCGTAATGAAAATGGAGAGTAGCGTCAAATTGGGGCATTAATCTATCAACGCCAGGTATTTGTCTAGATGCACTCTACGCGTGTTTACATTTAATTACTTCACACCAACTAGCTTAATGCCCTTCTCTTAGAAATTAATCCGGCACCGCTGGTCAATCGGTTTTCCTCGGAAAAACGATGCTGCGAAGAACGTTGCTATTTTAACATTGGTGCATTTTCGTTATTTCATTCATGTTCCCCAATTTGTTCCCCAAAAATGATCGAATCGTGCCCCAAAAAACGCATGCTCTTAGGAATTACCGTCTTGGGAATGTAAGTGTAATAGGCCTCCCACTCGGCTTCTTAAAAATCGCCACAAACGCAATTTTAGCCTAACAGTCGTAGTCCTAATCCTAGAGTCCCACTGGACTGACAACAACCGCAAAGGCAATCTCAAAAAGAGCACTTTTGTGGTCGAACAAAACTCCACTTGCTTCGAAAAGGAATCCTTTGAGGTGATCAAAGACTGCGAGCCTTGTTCCGCCTTCGAGCTACACAGTAAAACTTTGGGGGTCTGTGTACACACTCAGTACAAAGAGGTGTTAAAATGTGCCAATGGAGATGTGGTGACTCGGAGCTGCGACAGGGCTGCTTACTATGATGAAAGGGAGTTTTGGAGATTTGAGGGATTTATGTTAGTCTTGAGTTTGGTTTCTACTGTGTGTGTTAGTGCCAGGAAGAAAGTGTTGAATAAAAGAATGGTGCAGCGGGTACAAAGACAACTAGCTAATTGCGTCTAAGATGAATACTTTATTTATAAAGGTGTGCCTTCAGGGGGGGAAGTATTTTGTGGACATTAAGACTTTTGTGGTGATTAGTATATATGAACTTGCAGAGAAAGATAAATTGAAATTGAATGTTGACATTACAAGATTGAATAAAGACTGCTTTATTGAGGTTAGTTTTGAAGGTACAGATTTTGAGGTTTTATCTGAACCCCCTGTACTAAGCAACTTAAGTGTTTGGCCAATAATTTTGTTAGATGATAACTACATAATCTCAGGCCTCTGCTCAGTTTCTAGGCAAATTTGCAGACTTAGTGATAAAGAGGATGTAAAGAAATTATTGGGTTTTCGTGAGGCCTGCTTAGTTGCATGTGCAGAGACGTCAATATGGACTAAGTTTTGTGAAATTGATATCATCCTTATGGTGAGCAATATTTTAACTTTTAAACAGAATATATTTCACATGCCTGAAGATATATTGAGATATGAAAGTCACTTAAGCCAGCCTGTACGAATGCATAACATCTACAAGTTGGCGAGAAACAATAAAAATGACCAAGGCATTAAAAGCTCAGCTTCCCACCATGAGCTTGAGGTGCCTCATGATTATGCTGAAGGCCCATATATCACATTGGCAGATTTAATTTTGTATCCCTGTTTCACTATAATTTTCCAATACTTCGAGTACAATACCTTGTCAGTTAAAGCATATTTGCCCCTAACTGTAGAGTGGTTCAACCGAGTGAGGCACCAATATGTCTTACCCAAATTTCATCTAAACTTTAATAAATTATTCAATAAAACAATAATTATCCCTAAAGTCAGTAATGTAAGCCTCTATAAGGCAGATCCAGTTCACATGGTTTCTGCCAAACACCACACTAAACAATATAAAATCGAGTCTGCCTTAAACCTACTTAAGCCCCTTATGGGGTGTATTGTAAATAGTTTAAATCCTATAGGTTTTAATAATAATTCATTTAATTGGGATGCTATTCCGTTGCCGGCAAACCCTCATGGAGGGGCGTTACCTGCTTCTAGAGCAGACAGAAAGTGCAAGCAATTGGAGAATTTAATTAAAGCTGCCTTAGAGGTTGTGGGAGAGAAACACTACCGAATAGTTGATTTTTGCAGCGGTAGCGGGCATATGGGAATACTCATTGCATTGGTGTTGCCCCAATGTCAAGTTATTCTGGTGGAAAACAAAGAAAGATCTTTGGCCAGAGCCAGAAACACCATTTCTCAGCTTAAACTCACCAACGTCATAATGGTGCAGTCAAATCTGGACTACTTCACTGGGGATTTTAATTTGGGCATGTCGTTGCATGCTTGTGGCTTAGCCACAGACCTGGTAATCCAACAGTGCATCAAAAACAAGGCAGATTTTATTTGTTGTCCCTGTTGCTATGGAGGCATTAAAAATAGCCATGAAATGTCATATCCAAAAAGTCGTAGCTTTAAAAAGTGTTTTCTTAGTAAAGAAGATAATTACTTTAACTTAGCGCATGCTGCTGATCAGACACACCAGCAAGAAAATGTTAAGACTGAGCAGGGCTACTTTTGCATGGATGTTATCGATAGTGATAGGAGACTGTTTGCGGAAGAGTGCGGATACAAGGTGCATTTGGGCAAGTTGCAGCCAGTGACTTGTACTAATAAGAATAATTTGTTAGTGGGCCAGTTTGTGGAAAAGTTGGAGTGATATATTTTGTTCTCATTATAAAAGAGGGTAATATAGATATTGTTTTATTAGTAACCGATTGGAGTATAATTTTAAACCATGGTCAGAGTTTTAAAATTTATCCAGACAACGTCTGAAAATTCGGAAAATTGGATTTATTTTTGACTCACCAAAATTTAGAGCTCTAAAGGTTCGAGTGAAATTCAGATTGGGAAAGTTAATCTTCAACTCACCAACTAATCTGAACAAATTCAATTGATAGCCTAATTAATTGAATCGACTTATTTGATATGATGTATATTTAAAAGGCAGAATTCCTCAATGATGGCGCATTTTATTCAAGCTCTTGATAATATGGTGAACGAAAGACGTAGAAAATTATTTCTAAATGTTTTTAATTGTGTTTTTAGACACTGGAAGTAATCATTCAATGGAAATTTACTGAAACGAACTCACAGATGTCCATATAAATTTATATAGAAAATATATAGGTCAGACATTCGAAAAAAAGTTACATTTACCATTCAAATAAGGCACTTTGAATCTCCATGCGATCAATCATCGTTAAGTCTTAAGTTGCCTTATATATTACATGCGTTAGTTTTGTGTTCCACACGCTGAAATTTTACATTCCTCTCGATCTAAGGTGCAACTTGTCCCCCATATTTGGCCTAAGATCAAGTGGCTTTTAAAGGCTGAAGACACTTAAAATGTGACAAGATCCCGAAATTTCCCACCAAATTCATCTTGTTGGATTGTTTGCTGAAGATTTATCGAAAATAGTCAAATAATTGAATCCGAGCTTCATCTACACACTGGGCCAAATTTTTCTATTGGGCCAGTGCGCCTCGTGGGTAAATCGACTGCCTATAGGCGCGCTTAGTCGTTTGCCGCTCCTCGTGGCGCTAATACGAAATACAAACTGGGAAAAAGCGCGTTTAGTTCGGTTTCACAGGACAATGTTTCTTGTACAATTAGCCAATAATTAGATCGGCAATGATAGAATTAGGTGACATAGGCGACTGCAACACTAAGGGTAATGATGAACCGTTGGTCGCAACCTTAGGGAGTTTTTATCACTAAGGGACATCTTGAAGATGTATCGAAAAAGTGCGCGTTTCAGTGATTTGACTTGAAGAAAGTGGTGGATTTCAAAATTTTGGAAGAAAAAATGCTTTTTGGAATTATTTTCCTGAGGTAAGTTTGGGTTGACGCCAGCAAACTTGCCATCGCGAAGACCTCCGTCCTAAGCAATTTCACACCTGTCCGGATTAGGTCAAACAATTTAAAAGTGTAACAAACCTTGGTGTGTAGGATTACCGGTGTCTGAAACTAAATTATTATGCGCCATTTCATTCTTAAAATCTCGTAGGTAGTTGAACGTATTATTTGCTTGAATGATCGGCACCCAGCAGCTGGTTTTTAAGCCCACAATTACTGCTCCCATTATACGTTTCTTTCTATTCGGTGCAGGGGTGGCAAAACTCTCTTTTTGTCCAATATCTAGATTAAGCTCAAAAGCCCAAATTAGCCATTCATCCGCGTTTTTAACTGACACCTTGGTAAACAGAATGTATTCAGAACTAAATCACGGTGCCTTTGTGCGTGGATCTCATAATATTTATACTTTTGACACATATTTAGTCGAAACCGATAGAATACGCCTGCCGGACACGACGACACCATTCTTTCGCGCTCTGGGAGTCTTTTGTGATGGTCAGCAGGAAAATTTAAATAGGGGTTTATTAAATAAATTCATAAATCATATGCGAGCCTGAAGACGCTACCAAGACGTGTTCGAGAGTCGAAGATGGAATGTCGATTGAATTGGAATTAAGTGACTTCAGTTGTTTCGGGAATTGGTTGCATCATCAAAACAAATGCAAGGCGCGCCCTCCCAAATTCGTTTAATGAAAATTGGCAACGATGTCCTAATAGGGCGTATACGTATGTGTGGTTGCATAATTTGTTTCATCTAAGGTCATTCCAACGTGTCACTCTTATCACATTTTCTGATTGTAAGGGAGCTCGATATGCAAGTGTTGAAAAAATCTATAACTTTGGAGTGTTCCTGAGCCGCAATTTTTAATTCATAGATCACGTAGTAAACGCTGTTTGTAATGAATAAAAATGGATTTCCTTGAGATTTTCCGTACCGATAAGATTTAATTGAAAGAGCTTCGCCATTTGACTGTAAATAATGTTGTTTTGACAGCAAAGTTCTATGCCCTCAGTCGCATGTAATTTTCACATTTTCATTTTGAAGTATTGAAATATTCCAAATGTAAAATTCCTTCTGAGACAACTTATCACAATAAGCAGCGCGATTTTATTAATTTACGACCCAGTAATTTCTTCCTGACAGATTTCGAAAGCAGGCGTTTCCTAGTTCTCAAAAGTGCGCTCTCACATTTTTCTCGGTCTTTAAGTGCTCGAAATTGTTATTATTACCATTTGATGCGATTAAATCGCTCTTTATCTGAAGTTTGCCTAAATTAAAGCGTAATAATATAGAGGCGTGCAGTCTGTTTTCATGTGAATGGCTGCAGAGAAATAATTTTAAAAAGAGAAAGGCTGTCGCCCCTGTTGTAAACAGTTCGGGCAATAAAGTTGTACAAAAGTTAATTGATTTTTGAGATACGACAACCCGATGTTTGTAAACATACGAAACCACTCCCGACACCCACAAGCCTTCTTTCGTAAATCCGGGACTTACGCCCGCACTTGGGACCGGGATTTATGGATCCGCCAATCTGACGTTTAATCCCGAGTATGAAAAAATGATATCTTGTCAATGAGGTTTATGGCTCTATTAGAACTGCTTTTCAATCTCAACACATCGGAACTGAGCAAATACGTAATTTGCGGGCCTTTCGTGTCCGACCATTTTTCTTTAACCATCATTAATCATTCGAACAAGTGTTAATCACTTGGATTGGGTTGTTTAACATACCTGATTCCAACTACGTGTGGTTTGTTATGAACTGTTTCGGTTACGGTCCGGAAAATTGTCAGGAACAAGTTTGTTAATTCTAAAGTCCAGTTTTATAACAGGGTTAAATCGAAGGCTTTGAAATAACTAACAATATAGGGGCTGCGGATTGTATGGATATTATTTAGGTTGAAATATTTAGGTTAAGTATTATTTTTTAAGCCAATTGGGGAAAACGAAATGCAGGTGTGCAGGTATGCAAAATTTATTGCTGCAGGTGATCTGTGTTGCATATTTCTCACCAAAATACAGATCTAGTTATCCTTGAACGTCAAATGTAACGGCCCTTCATTGGCTAACGCGCCAGATTAACAAAAAAATTGAAAGTCGCTTTGTTCCGAACATTCGAAGTTTGTGATTTATTGAAGATATAACTGAGGTGAGTTTTTCAATGTTTAATAGCAAGAAAACCATCTCGCCATAAAACAATCAACAAAGCTGCTAAATCTTATATTTTACCATATTTTTCATGATACTTAAACTAACATTGCGGTTCCAAGCATAAGGTATATTGCGTAATTTATAGTATAAGGTACACTAGCAAAGCTAACTGTAAGTAAGTAATAAGCACCCTGCATAATCATAAAAACACAAAAACTAACTTATTTTCATTGAATCTTCAATGAAAATCGTAAAATAATTGAGTTCAAAATTGCTTGTTTCGTGTGGCGCTATCTGGTAGTTGAAAATTTTACTCTCATATGGATAGGGTTCAGACAACCTGCATCATTGCATTTGCGGTAACGGAAGTTATACACCGTTCAATGGTTTATCGATTCACAAAGAATAAAAGCAGGGTAGGAGGGAAATTTTCTGTACTGCAAATTACGATAATCTTTTGGCCGAAAGATGGAAAAAGCATAAAATTAAACAAATATATCAATGAGTAAAACATTTAAAAAGTTGCGTATTATGCGGAGCGGTCTTTACGAAAAACACAAGTTTTAGCGCTTATGTGTGATTAAATAAAATCCTTCCGAAAATCTGTTTTGCCTATAAGCTTTGGGAGCTCTTCAATAACTTGACTGCACCACATTAACATGCCTTTCAAATCTATTTTTAAGCCAATGGTTTAATATACATATTAATAACAATCTCCGACTTTTAACCAGTTGCATTTCTTTGATTGAAGACGCTCGATCTAACAGTAAATTAAAAAGTTCCCGTTAAAGTTGACACTTGAGAGAGAGAAAAAAAACGCATTTATTTTACTGCCATCAAATGTTAGAAAAGCTTTTAAGGGGCTTTTAATTTTAGTGCGTAAGATGCGATTCGTCTATAAAAGTTCTTAATCGAAAACTAACCTTCACACCAAATTATCTATTTACCTTTATATATCCTAAATCGCTTTTATTGTTGTTAGTTAAGTTAATTTCTCATAACACTTTATCTAAGCGCCATAAACTGATATTTAAACGAAGCTTAACATGAAACGTATTTATGGGAACATTAATTTCATACCAGTTTCGAGAAGAGGTAAATTGTGTTTGGTAATCATTCGCTCAGGTACAATTAGCAACAATAATTGTAAAGTTCCTGGGCGAGATTATTGAATATTCCTGATCGTAACCTTCACCCTTGAACGATCAATATTGGGCCGTAATTTATTGATACTTAAACACGAAAGTCAGTACCGCGAATGCTGCCAATAAAGCGATTTCAACAATTGGCGAATAAATCAACCGGGGCTCGTTTTATCCATTATGAGCTCGCGAGAGCGCCTTATTATAATGATTTATAAAATTGAAACATATCCATGGTGTATGTTAATGCGTCTTAGCCGACTGGTGTAGACGTGATTAATGGACCTAAACGGGGATTTTATGAATATTGATGTTGGTGTTTCTGTGTTTGAGCAGTGTAAATGATAATTTTAACAATTAGTAAACACGAGATGAGTGCAAATGTATTGAGGGTTGCATAAAACTTGTGAATCCTCTAAAGTTTTTCGTTGCCCTCTCGTCAAGCTTTGCAGACTTTTGGAATTTCTGCTGGATAGGTTTAACGACCCCCCCCACGAAAGATTGATGTTATAGAGCGGACATGGAGGCTCGGCTTCCTGTTTGGCATTTTCAATGGCCCTGCAGTTATTAAATCCGCGACCTTTTGCAGGACCGGGTCGCACATGTGGCGCCCAACCGGCCGCTTTTCAGCTTTCTGCCTTATTATTATTGTTAATAGAAAAAAGGCCTCTCATGGTGCATGGGCACTGATTGGATTCGATATGGTATAGCACGGTACTAATCGGTTTTCCTTGTTTCGCGTCGTTATACACGGTCAATTGAGCATTTATAAGAGCGTCATTAGGAGAGGGTATGTGTTTTCGCGTCGTGCGCCCGCTAAATGGATGCTTTATTGAATGTAAAAAGGGCAGTTAATTGATTAGACGTATCGACTGAGTAGTTGAGGAGCTTTAATAACGTTTCCTCTGTGGTCGAAACGAAATTAATTTAATGTCATAATAGCAATGAAGGCGATATTACACTTGTGCAGCAAATGAGTAGCGGCGCGTTATCTAACAAATAAAAATTCATTGTCGATAAATCATATTGTGAATTAATTGAACGTCGATAACCTATCGCATTGGGAAGAGTGACATTTCGTCGGTGACCCAGTTCTGTGCGCTTCCGAAAAGATCTGAGGCCCTATGAATGGACACAAATAAACGCTGTTTACAGACGATAAATGGTAGTTTTACAATTTCGAGTAAACAAAGACGTTAAAAATAGACGTGATCCTATAACCGCACATTTTTTATATACTAGGAGGAATGTCATTCCTCTTCCACACACTGGGACAATGAGGCCAGCATTGATACGATAAGCGAGTTTTTTTTTTTTGACAAAATGGCGGATGCATTTTCTAATGGGGCTGACGCGTCGACAGTTGGACTTGGTTTTTATGCGCATTTCCGTTTTCGCTGTTACCAACTAAAAAAAAAAAATCGGTTTTGTCATCTCCCTGCCAGCTCCTAATTTAAGTTACCGACGTTTAAGTGCCCGTTTTAGTTTTACAGAAACAGCAGCACATGTTCCCATCATCGGCGAGCGGCATCGATGACGAAACTAGAGTTTAACTAACAAAAGTAAATTGAATTCGTTTTAGCACTCTAAAAGCTCGCAGGCTTATCTTCGATGTTTTTTCGAAGGCTTAACAATTGCAT
The DNA here is from genome assembly GCF_040115645.1 of Euwallacea fornicatus. Classification (NCBI taxonomy): domain Eukaryota; kingdom Metazoa; phylum Arthropoda; class Insecta; order Coleoptera; family Curculionidae; genus Euwallacea; species Euwallacea fornicatus. The sequence goes on along the minus strand of NC_089541.1, from coordinate 1,294,278 downwards.
CGTTGTATTTGGATTTGAGAAATTTAATTAAACACACCGAAAACGGTTTAATTGATGGGAATTTTAACAGAAGAGATAACGTCGGGGACGTATTGGATCATCGGCAATATTTGGTCAATGGGAAAAAGTTTAGTACTAGATAAGCGAGAAACGAGGAAGTGAACTATAGAGAAATCCGACTTTGAGCGTCAAACGCACGAATGTGACGGGTCAGCTTTACGCATTCGTGGTTGCATAACGCTGACCAAAGTTCGCCTCCAGGCTGTCAACGAAAAAATTGACAGTTGAAATTTTGTATTTTTACTTCAAGGTTTTTCAGTTTCTCGGAGCATGATACGTTGACTTCTTCGCATTATTTCACTCTCAATTTCCCTCGAGATGCCTGGTGGCGGCTCACTAAATTAATACGCGGTTATATAAAAGCCAATCTTCTTGTCGCGATAGTAATCAGAGACACCGTTAAATTACCGCGGACAAGGCAGTACCATCTGCGTTTACTGTGCCAGCTCACGCATCAAGTGGCGCCCGCACTTCCGATGTTCCGTGAATCGGTGCGGTAATATTTGTTTTTCTGCCTTTATAGGGCGAATCCTGGTGATTAACCACTGAAAGGGGGCCCATTCCATCCAAGCACGTTGCGGTCGTGAAAATTCTAAGCTGAAAATGAGCCGATACAGGTTCATTATGCGCGGGACGTTTCGAACTGACATAAAATGACCGCGTGCATTCTTTTTCGCACTAGTAATAGCCGGGACATGTTTGGAAAACGTCATCGCTGCCACACTTTAGTAATTCCCATTTCTCATCCCAGCCTGACGTCGTATATCCTTCAACAGCTCCATTTAGACCGAATACTTCGCGTTATTATGTCAGCGCTTTTTTTAGACCCGGGACATCATGGGACTTGAACAACAAAGAAAATAACTCACCGAATTTCTCTTTATTCATCGAAAAAATACACGCACATTTACGTCGTAAATCTAGTCAATCTTGTGTGATTTTTAGCCAAAGGTCGTAGTGTTCTGATGGGGCAGGACGGTGCCATTTTTCTTTGCCGTTATGGCTGCATTCCTCATTAGCGTAAGCCGAAACTGCATCAGCATCACCAGATAAGTGGCTGCCGAAGTCACCGTCTACAAAGGAAAAACGAAAATCTAATCGTGATGTCATCACAGTCTGTACGTGCATGACCTTTGCAAAGTAAATTAATCCTCTCATGCGCCCTTCGTGGTTCTCTACACGCAATAGAAGTAATTGCTACCATCGTGACGCTTAAATTAAAAGGTTTCGCATGTTGGTTCTCGATTAGTTTTTAATGTGGAAATCGAGATTTCTGCCCTCCCAGGTGGTCGTCGGTGCTACCGAGTTGCGCTTCCCGTCACGACCACCGCACAGTGGGCCAATTTCGCATACAAATAAGGGCAAACTATTTAATAAGGTCTTTGTCTAGGTTCCTAGGTTACCGTCAACTCATGGAATATCTTTGTAATGCAAATTAAATGGTTTTGTAGTAAATAAAGGCGGTTACATAATTCATGCTTCTGGGGTACTCATGGTTCATTCATTGGGTTCCGATATGGCAGAAGAAATATTATTGAGTTTAAATGGCTATTTAGGTGATGGATATTGTCAGTCAAGTAGCAAACTTTATTGTTTGTGGAGATTTTGATACTGGCGCTCTGTATCGATTTAATAACGTACATGTGGGTGAGCCCGCAACATGAAACGGGCAGTACCCGCTTTTCAAGTTAATAAATTGTCAAAAGATATTGGCGATAACGATAATTACTATGATATTAATTTGATAAATGAGAACACGCATGGTTGGTTTCCACCCTCCTTAGAACTCTGCATATAGACTCAACTCAACGTTTTTGGAAAAAGCCCATTTGTTTAGTTAAAAAGAGGAGGCTAACTGCAATAATCCTTTGTGTGATCTTTCAGGACCTAGAAGGTTGAGGAACCAACAAGAAATCGTGAAAGTCTCCAATTTCTCTGGGGATTCTCGAGAGGCCCCTTTACACAACTTAGTTGTGTGTGGAGTTTGCTTGGCATTCTTAGAATTTTCGAAAACTTTTGTTAAATTAGATAGAATGATGGAATGGCGAAGGCGAGGAGTAAATTTGAAGATTCCTCCATTAACCGATTAAATATGTCAGAACTCTAAAGAAATGGTTAAAGCGCGTGGGATATTTCGAAAAATTGTTTCTTAAACGACACGACCAAATTGCAATAAAATTTATATAAATCGCACACTCCCTACAGTGTGCTCCTTTAGCGATAGCACAGTGGTTTAAAAATCGCTTCATTTTGAGGCTTTGCGTCAGTACTTCTCCCAACAATTCATCATCACCTTTGAACATTTTTTCAGAAGGTACTTACCGAAGAAATCAATTTCCTGTTGATGTTGGCATACCCGTTAAGGTTCATAATCGGCGGGTTCTTTTCAAGAGCGGTGAGGAACATATGAACCTCCTGAACGGTTCTTTGATCCACAGTTGCCAGATTGACATGGAGCAATCGTTCCCTACAAGTTTTTGAACGATGCATTCTCGAGTGAACATTTAAAGCAAAACCGTGAGCACCTGAATTCGGGCCCCATTTTCCTGGAGGCCGCGTGCGCCTCGTTGCAAATGATACACAGCAAAGTCACGCAGTAAAAGGCAATAAGAAACAGCCCCGCTTCCTTGAATGACAGACCGTGATCGAGTATCTCTGTTAGACACCCGTAAGTCGCTACTATGGTCGTGAGCAGGACCAGCAGACAGTACAAGGCGTACATGCCACTGTATGCCTTCCCTGTATTATTCATCTTTATATCATTCTCTTCGCAATAAAAGAAAATAAAAAATACTTACCGAGCTGCTGCATCATGTGCGATAAATCCACCCAAAGCTCCCGGTACTCGGCCAACTTCTTAGCCGATTCTTTGGTGTGCAAGGCCGCGGACAAATTCTCAGCAATCCACCCTGCAACTCTACCCTTGGCGGTGCAATTGACGAACCACAATGAGCAAAGACAGTTCAGCATGGCCAGGATGTGGTAGTAGCCGAAAGTGTGCCACAACAGCATGTCCGGCTGCAGGTAGAATTGAGCCAGCATGATCAGAATTCCCACGACCCACGACAATACGCAGAGGGAATACGTGATGAGGGTGAGGTTGTGGAAGATTATGGGAGTGCCAGTCATTTTGTAGTACTTCAGCTGAAACTTGGTCCACATGTTTTTGAATTTGGCCACCTCGTTACCGTTCCTCCAAGCTCCGATCGGCAGCAGGAAATGGGGAATGAGGATACTGATGAAAATTACCCCATAGATGTATTCGTCAAAACGCTTGCCCGGTTGCAGGATCAGCAGGAGGCGCTCCCTGAAAATGATACTCACGAAGATGGTTTCTACGATGTAGACGAAATAGGCCCAGCCGGTTACCGCGGAGAACCATCTGATGAATGATATACGATTTAAATGACGTAACAAATAACGGGAAATTAGTTTGCCTGAATACAGTTTTTCCTTTTCGTCTCTCTATAGGCATGACGCCCATGATCTGGAACAAAACCAGCAAGCTTTTGGTGGTGTCGTAGAAGTTGTCGTATCTCTCTAGTTTATCTAGAAGTTCTTCGTCGGGTTCGTGCTCTGGACGATGAGTGTTCGGGGTTACAATGCGTATATTGTCGCTTTTTCGCCTGGATGTGGCGGAGTAATTTCGAGCGTGTGTCTGGAGGAACAGGGTGTGCGCATCTAGGGATACCAGCGACATATCTGGGGTTATTTTTTGGGGGTCCTTAATGTGTTTTCAATATTTTTATCTAAAACAGATAAAACAAACATTTATTCCAAATTCAAGTAGATGGCAGTATTTTCCAAGTGAGGCACTAATTATACGAAAACAGATGAAAATGAGGACTGAGCACCAAAATACGTAAACCGGCACCCACTATTCGGTTCCGCACTGTTTTGGAATCACGGGAATAGGATAAATGTAGCCTTAAGATCCAAACGAATTTGTCCTCAAGAACATTAAAGATTTTATTATTCTCGTATTTGTGAGAGTTTATTCCCAAAATCCGAAATGATAATTGTAATAATAGCAAGAACAAGAATATTGAATTTCCTCGTGTATTCGAGGTTGCATAACACTAACGATGGTTCAGTCTAGTTGTCCGTGGATCTTGAGTTTATCGTATAAATATTGACTGTCGAGGTTTTCCGAAGTTCGGCGTCTGTGTTTTAGTTGAAAAATTTTAATTTTAATGTAAATATAATAAACATCATGTTCATTAAAATAACATGTGGTGATAAACCGATTAAATGTCACAACGAATACCGTGAATTTGGATTTTACGATTCGGGTAAGTTTTAAGTTTTTATAATACGAAATTAATTTTAATTGTTTGCTTCGCATAAGACGAAAGAAACAGCGTCACCAAGTCCTGGTGGGTTTATTTTATTCTTTCTGACGATTATTATTGTGTAATATCGAATATTAGTGAACTAATAACCGAATACTGAACATATGCAATAATCTTGTGAACTCGTATTGAGAAAATTATTCGAAAATTAATAAAGTTCAATATTCCTTGCTCCTTCAATAGCGCCACCTAGTGATTGTAAGTTTTTCTGTCATTTTGTGAGGGTTTGGACAAATTGCATTATTTTTTTTGGAACAGGCTCTCTGTCACTCAAATTTTTTTATATAAATATAGTTAAGTAATTTATGTAAATAATGCACAGGGTGCTTCACAGAAAACACAATAGAACCAAATTTTAGATTTTCTCTTTATTACTTCGAATAATATTTTCAATATCATGTAAAAATGTTCCATGTCGACGGCCAGTAAGGGCTGATATATATTGTGAACCTTAATTAATTGATAGACGTTGCATTTATAAGATTTTACGGTCCTTTGAATCGCTCTACAGGCTATTTCGAAAAGGTGGTGCCAAACTTGAGATTATAGAGGACATTACAGCAGAAAATTTTCACTTAAAAACCCTTAGTCGAAAATAAGGCGTTTTTGGCTCGGGAGCAATTTTCATTAAAAAACGTGATATTTTCTTGTTGACAGTAAAAGACAACAATATTGAAATAATTTTTAATGAAGACGATACAAAAAATTGTTTGAAATAAAGAAATTTGTTTATCTCTCCGGATACGATTTTTACCAATTTCAAGTCCTAACACGATGTCAGCAAAAAAATGATTTTGTCCATGAACGCGCAAAATTTGGTGTTTCGCATTTTGCGACAAAATTTTGATTCTAAATTAAAAATAGTCCGATTTGAACTCGTTGTATTTTTCCCTCTGGAGTTGCATTTTGGTCCATGAAACCTCGATGACCCCCACGAGGAACTGTTAGGGGGAGCGATGGCACCCTGTCTTTTCGTGCAGCAAGCCCGCGATATGCTACACACGATGCGGGATTCCATGATTCATCGGATGAATGTAAGTGACGAGATTAGGGGCGGCCATTTTGAACAATTATTATACATGTGTTATTTTAGTGTTGTCTTAAATCAAAATAATTTGAATATCGACGTCTTTTAGTGTCAACGTGAAAACATATTGTTGGACAAAGATTTCTCCAATTCCAGAACGATTCATTTTCGATTAGGAGTTTATATGCAAACATTTTCTATGGTAATGTCCTCTATAATCTTCTCAAGTTTGGCACTCACTTTTTGAAACATCCGGTATAACATAACTGACCAAGATTCTATCAGATCTACTAAACTTCATATCAAGAGTTGCCACTTCACGTTTGATGTAAAGCCTTTCAAAAGCAGATAAAAGTCGTCGTATCTTTCGTATTTGACGTTTCTCAGTTACTCTACACATACCCGAGATATTTGGAACTGTGCTAGAATTTAGGATGATCTTCACAAATTGAAATACGCAATTATTGCGAAACCGACTGACACTGGAGCTTTGCCTATATTTTGTTATGTTTCAAACATTTAAATCTGAAACACCGGCAAAAGCACTGATATATGCCTCATTTCCATAAACACTGGCGAATAATTTTCCTGCCTAGGCTTTACACAGGCCGTTGTCCCAACACCCATGATTGATCGGTCAAACGTCCACGTTCCTTGCCGGAGATAAACCATCCTAATCAAGTGTTTTCCATATGCATGTGCTTACCACTTACCGTAAACTGGCTGCTTTGTCTTTTACGCGGAAGATGAATTCGAACAAGTCATCTGCTTATTGGGAATGATCAATCTTGATCAGCCACTGCTTCTTTTAGGCTGACGACCACGGTGTCGGATTTAAGTCTTTAACGGCAACTTTCCTTAGAAATTCTTTCTAATCAATCGACATGATGATGTTCATGAATACTGTAGAAAATGGGGAATTTTCCCAGTGGCGTCGCACGTTAAAACTATCAGTAGAGCGTAGTTTTTTCGCCCCCGTACGCCCCTGTGAACGTCCTGGACCTATCAAGCTCAGATTAATTATTTCAGAAGTTTCTTTCCTAATGGTGCGAACGATCAATCATTTTAGTACAGTTAACCAATATCGAACACATAAATATGTTAGAGGACTAATTCGGTACAACATATTTAATTGAGCGTTTCTAATGTTGCATATTGTATTATTTTTTAATTGGAGGTATCGAATATCCCCTATATCGATCCGGTGGTGGGTGTAAATTTCAAGATTTACATCGACGTTTCGTTAACAGGAAACAATAATCTTATCTTTGTTGCAGGGCTACGACGTTCGTCGCACTGGTCAACATGTGTGTGGCCGAAAAGGCGGTGGGAGATGGGCAGCGGAAGGATAAGAAATCTGGGAAGTATCCTACCAAGGTACGACCGAAAAATACATGTTGGGCACATGTAGAACTCCGCCGGTGTAACACTCGTGCGTACTTGTGAAGTTATGCACGAGAATATTGCTGTCATTGCCTTTGATCTGTGTATATTTTGCATCGGTGCCTTCAGAGAGGATTTATGGATTCTTGATGTTGATTTACGATGCGAAAACTGCGTCAGTAATTCACATTGTATGTTTTTAGTGTGACCACCGCAATTTCCTGCGAGGGATAATTAAAGACAAACAGCATAATCACGATAATAAAAATCCCGGCAACATCACCTTAAGATGGAAGAAGAAGAAGAAGCGAGAACAAATGGGCACATAAACACAAAACGAGGCAAATGCACGTTTAATTGGAGGCAATTAATAACGGAAAACGGCTTGACCGAAAACAGTATCACATAACCAAAAGCACAAGTATTAGTTAACATGACCATACTGAATTCAAATTATAAATCATATTAACGATGATGAGTGTTGATGAAATTAACCAGACCTCACACATGAGGCTTAGTTTCCTAGAATTTATGCTTTTTTTTAATAGGCGAGACTAAGTTGAATTAGTTCCGATTAACGCTCAAATTGTTGCACTTCGTAATCGTTGTTGTTGATACTATTTCATAAACACGCGCATAAACATCAATTTAATTCGCAAACATTCAATATTCCGGATTAAGGGTCCTTAACCCCAAGGCCATCGACCCCATCACCGAGGTACGCGAATTTAATTGTTGGTATGTGCAAGCAAAAATCTCGTGTCAAGGCCTCGAATAGATCGCATATTGATCTATTTTCGACTCGGCTCGAAATCAATCTTAAAACGGTCCTGCGTATTTGCAACATGTAGAGTGACACGGGAAGTGTGGGATTCTTAACGAGGAATTTCATTGGTGGAAAAAAATCCTACTTACCAATTGTGACGTCTCTAAAACCAATGGGACGTGCGGGTAAATTGAGAATGGTCATAACAGTCCGCGATATTTATTAGTTATGGAACGATCCCATTAATGTAGCTTAAAGCCAGGATCGTTATGTTTGCAGTGGATTTCAGAACGGCAGACGCACGAAGAGCTTAAGAACTAATTTACTTCGCTGTAAGTAATGCACCTCAATGAGCTTTGGAAAAGCAAAGAACTCGGTTAATGAAATGCATGTCAACACGAGAACCACTCGGCCAAGAGAGAGTTTAGGAAGTTTTGCAAAATTCTCAAGTACCAAAAACCGAGGGCTAACGCACATAGGCGTGCTTCGGCTAAGAGCCAATTATCAGCCAATTTATTATCGATATCTTTGAAGTGTAATACTTAAACGAATAATAACGTTGATCTGTTATTGGGCCGTGGCGATTGCAGCGATTGAAAGAAACGCGCAACGAGTTTTTACAAGGAAAAGGAGTGAAAGTTTTATTATATACGGGGCGACCCTTTTTTGAGGGTAACAGGCACCAAATGCTAAAACGGTGATGTAACGTACATGTTCGAAACGGACGAAGACCTTGATTAATTGAATATGATTGCACTTCTTAAAATTGACCGGTAATTTACCGGTCAAATATCCGCAAAAGTAAGGTATGGAGCCTTTTTACCGCACTCCCTACAAGTGCTCCCCAAAGGTAAAATTATATTTATCCCATTTCGTAAGCGAATCTGCTCTGCATCTGAAAAGCCAAATGAAAGATTGAAGTGGGGTCCGAAGGCTTCAAGAAGAACACCAGAATGTCGTAATACTTTCATTAAGCTAATTAGTGTGGGTCTTGTAAAACGATGGCATAGTGGTGTTCTTAAAGCTTTCGCATTCTACAGGGTGTTTCATGGTAGAACGTCAAAAATTCGGGGTGCGCATCTGTGGATGATTAAAAAAAATTATACAAACATGGGTTGGTTTTCGCTTCCTGTCTGAATCATATGGTGATAAAAAAATTCTTATTGTTTTCCTAATAAGTTCGTTCCGGTCTTAAATATTTTAATGAAACTTGGGGAGGGGAAAATAGGTGTAGAAACGCGTCTTTTAAGGGGAAAGCAACATTTTCAATTTCACCAATGGCGTCCCAATTGCTGCGCCTTGAACCTTTTACCCGAAAATTATGATACGTAATTGATTTTTTTAAATAAAAATAATTTTATGAATTCTCCATATTTCTCGGGAAAAAGCTCTCTTAAATATTTTTCCCAACTTTAAGCGTTTACTATATGTGTATGTACACCATATAGGCACAGGATACACTGCAATAGGTATATACTACGCGGTTCTCAATTGTCCTTCCTCCTCTTTCCTGTTAACTTTTTCACAAATTATTTGTTTTAATTCAAAAGCAATTGAAATGAGTGAGAGGTCAGTGCAGGGAATATTAAAAGAACATCATTTCCATGCATATCACATTCAGTTACATCAGGCACTGAATGAAAATGACTTTCTGCGCAGGACCGAATTTTGTATCTGGGCAAAATTGCATTTAAGGAAAAATCCTTTTTTTTCATGAACGTTTTATTTTCGGATGAAGCTAAGCTTGACAACAATAGTTATATTAACAAGCATAACTTTCATCGTTATTCTACGAAGAATCGTAGAATAATGCGACAAATTAATTACCAACACCGTTGGTCAACAAATGGGAGGGAGGAACTCTTGGACATTATGTGGTGGACCGTTATTTCTTTGAGGGTCATCTTAACAGCCAAAAGTGCTTGGATGTTTTAACAAGTAATTTGTCCATGTTTGAAAATTTGCCCTTAAATTTTCAGGCGCAGAATGTTTGACTTCAGCGCATTGGCGTTCCTCCACATTTTTCCTTATAAGTTGTCCATGTCGGATAATACGACTGAAAATCGATAGATTGGGAAGGGTAATGTGAATACAAAATTAAGTAATTATTATTTTTGTACTTTTTTATTTAAAAAATTGATAGAATCAGGAAAGAGGATGTTGTTCCTCTATGCAGAAATAAATATTTCCATAATATTTTATTATTTCGAAATTCCATTAATTCCAAAAAATAAAAATAAAAATTTCGTCATTTTAATATTTCTCACGACTCTCGAAACATTTAAAGGCCAAAAAGGGCCCATTGCCGCGAACTGAGAAATAGCTAAGTTTAAGGATAACATAATGTTAACAAATAGATCTAGATTTTTAATTTTGAACACGATGCCGTCGAGAAAATTGGAGCATTCCATTTGAAATAAAAAAAGTTATTAAGGGTTAAAGTCGTGCGACTTCGGAGGCCTATTTCGGCAGCAGCGGAGGACCTTCATTTTAAAATTAAAACACGCCAAGACGTAGCTTATTAAGTGCTTTTTGAGCTCCAAAAGACTGATTCTGACATTCACAGTGGCTGGCGCACAGTACCGATTTCTGTGCAACCTTCCAGCTCTCAAAATTTTCAAAATGTCCTGCATAATTCGGAAACGGTAAATTTTAGAGATAGGACACCTTGCCTAAAGTAGCTTTAAAATTTAACGAGAAATCCTAAAATAACAAAAAAAAATTGGGGGGTTCAATTTAAAATAACTAAGTTGTACGTCGTCACACTTTCTGGGGCCACCCTGCACATTGAAAAATAATATCTGGAAATACGTTTTTTTCGTGTTGTGTAATTCTGTAGCCGAATGTTTTTTAAAACTTCATCGGTATAGAAGCTAAGGAAGTCTGACGAGCTGTTGTGGGACCCTGTGTACAGGGTGTCTCATTTAAAGCTGTGATTGGAGATCACTTAAAAACGGTACATCGTATGGAAAAAAGTTTCAAGTAAAAGTAGCGCGGTAAAGAGGAGGGAACGTAATGAAGTTAGTGACTTTTAATCAAAGCGTCATTTCAAGGGCATTTTTTTCTTCAAACGATAATCCTGTATTTTTTTTATAGATCCTTGTAGATCTTCAAAAGATAAACATCTTTTAATGGGACAATTTTTCTACTAGACGTTTTCCCGCAGAGTTATCTCTGATTTTTGTCCTCAGCGCATTCCTTTCCATCAGGAACTCCACGAAACTGATTTGGAAAACCGACTCAATTTTTGGCAGCAATTAAATCAAAATGCAAATTTCTTCTCCAACGTTTTGTCTCCGCCATGACGCAGTGACTCGCCATAATGCATTTTTGGAGTGCTGTAAACCCAAACTAGCTTAGAGAAGTCGAACACGACGGCATTGCATATTTCTAGAATGGATTGTGAGGGTCTGGATGAAACATATCCACATCGATGGATTAGACGGGCCGGTCCAGAGAGCTGACCTCCTAGGTCGCCTGATACGACCTCACCAGATTTTTCCCTCTGGGGTTATTTCAAGGGCAAAGCTTATGCAGAACAGCTGCAGACGACATGAAAACGAGAATGGAGAATGCGTGTCGATTGATAAAAGCGGAGACGTTGCACAGAGCAAACAGTTCTTTTCGAGTGAGAGTCGAGAGGTATTTGGAACGGGAGGGATGTTCTTTTGAAGGTTTGATTTCGATCATCTTTGAACGTTCGTTCCTTAAATCGGAATTTTAAATTGATTTTGAAAAAAGTATATATTTTTTTTCCATAGAAATTATTATTTTTTTATTATTTTTTTTTTAAATTAGATAGGGGGATTTTTATGAGTTTTAAACAGAGTATGCATTGCAAAACTTTTTATAGAAATAAAATGCAATAATTTCGATTATCTCACAAACTGGACAAAGATCAAAGATAACTTTGCAGCAAAACGTCTAATAAAAAATTGTTTAAATAAAAGGTATTGATTCTTTGAAGGTCTCCAAAGATCTGTAAAAAAAATACCTTGGGGGGGGGGGGGGCGCTTGGAAAAAAGTTACCCTTGAAATCACCTTAAAACAACGTTTCGGCTAAAAGTCGCCATCTTCATGGCACGTCTCTCTCCGCACCGGACCACATTTGTTTGAAACTTTTTTTCATACAACGGACCGTTTTTGAGCAATCTCCGATCACAGCTTTGACCGGGACGCCTTGCGTATCTGTGTTGTGCACGTCACTACGCATGCCCGTCGCGAATGTCTTATGTTTGAAACATGTTTTCAGCCACGTTCCAAGACACGTTCCTTGCGAACCTGCGAAAAGGTGTTGTTCTGTGAGAACTGGGACTTATTTCAAACTTTAAATGATAATTATCATCACTCATTACTCAGCATCTACGGCATTTTTCCAAAATGTTTGATGCGTCTTCGACGCATTCACGGCATGGCGGTACAGGTGAACATTGCCGTCTTGCGTAGAATATTAATGCGGCTAGAAACAAAGAAACTTATAGAATCATTTATCATTTACCGGAGTCAAAAGCATATACGCATACAAGGCGATCCTCTTTGCCGATGATGCAACTCATTGTCGAATTACCGGAGTCAACTGCGCGGAAAATTAGGAATTTAGTCGCGTTTGAAACGCTGCGCCGTATATAGAATCTCACATGGATGTTGGCCAATGGCCTATTTGCCATTGATTGCCATAGGGATAACCTTTGCATCACAATGCCTTAATCCAATTACTCGATTTTTCCTCAGACAAATTGACGCAAATCCCTCTCGAACTTTGAATAATCCCCTTCTAGAGATAAAACAAAAACCCGTACTTTGGGTTTATCGACACGATCAGTCGATTAATAAGATAATCGTACATTGCTCAAGTGCGGGAACGGCTTATGTACTCAAGACCTCGTATTTTGCCACCATTTACGTCAGCCTAGCGCCATCGCTAGTGCGGAAAGGTTTATTTATCCACTCAGTTTATTAAATTTGGAAATCAATGGCGGCAGCCTATTTCCAATAAAAAAAGGCAATAACGATGTGCAAAGTTGCTATCGCTTCCGGGGAATTTGTGGTATCTCTCGATAATCGGATTTAGGTTTCAGCTGTTTGTTGTTAAAGAAGCCCCCCTCTGCGGGTGCCGAGTAGGTTAATGGCAGTTGTAATACATGTTAGTGATGTGTCAATAAACGAAAAGTGTTTCCTGGAGGATTGGGCCTCAAGTCAGGACTGGACTTAGACCGGGAAGGAATACTTGTCCGCTGGATACAGGGTGATTCAGAAATAACAGTAGAAATGGGCAGTGGATGCTAGAAGCTGACAAAAAAGAGAGCGATTCACCTAAACCTGACTTGGATGCGAATCCCCCGTTTTTCTAATAATCCTACGGATTTAAGTCGGAAGTTCGTGGCGGCCACAGATGTTCGCTATCTCATTCGATCCGTCCATGTTGGAAATACACGTTGAGGAATTTCCTCGCGTGTGTAGGGCAATTAACAACAGCGCTTAGGGGCCAGGGGAACGTCCCGCAGAACCGGGACAAATTCGTTTCTCGAGAAAATCAAGGATCGTTTGCCTATCAGTTTTGCCGGAAGTTGAAGCCATCCCAAAATTCCACATCACAAGCTAATTGAAAAATTATGGTGAAAGGAGGTGTTCTCCCATGAGGTGGGAACTTTCCGCGTTGGAAAAATGACCGTTTTCCAACTGAATATATTGCGCGACGTGGAAAACAAGGACAACCCCTAAAAAGGGTTTTATTTAAATGATTTTCGGTGGGCATGTTTGTATATGGGAACACAAAATACGATTAAATTTTCCTCCATATTCATCAACGTATCTACGGGTTATCAGGAATTTTAGGTTTTTTCACTATAAAAAATGCAATAAAAAATCAACAATATAACTGCAAAATATCATTTGTTGACGTATAGCGTGATTAGAAAGTACTTTTAGATTACTCAAACATGCCCAGACGCAGAACGCAGCGTAATTTCCATTAATCGAGCGAATTTGAGAAAGGTCGAGTAGTGGATCTACGAGAGGCCGATCGGTCACTTAGGGAAATCGCCAGTAGACTAAACCTCAGGATAAACACCATAGTGAGATATTGTCAGGCATAGTTTCAAGAAAGGCAAACAGGCAGAAGGAGAAGTACTGGACGAGCCCGAAAAACTACAGAACGCCAAGATCGCCGCCTTCGAATTATGGCCCTAAGAGATGGGTCTGTCTCGTCCGGCACGCTGGCTGGTCAGTAGTTTGCCGAATATGAAAGGCCCAATGGGATTCGATCTGAAAATTCTTCTTGATCAAGTTTTCCAGCAAGACTGCACGATCACATGTGGCGAGAGCGACTACGGACTTCTTTCAATTAAATGCAATAAATTTGCTACCTTGGTCACCTTCATTTCTAGACCTCTCACCGATTGAATGTGTATGGGATGTGGCAGGTAGAAGGTTGCATAACTTACCCCATCCCTCACTAACCCTAGCGGCGCTATGCCGTGCTGTCCAGTTAGCCTGGAATGAGATCCCCAAAGGAGATCACCTTGTTAGGTCCATGCTTAGATGTTTACTGGAATTTTTAAGACACCGCGGAGGAATGACAAGTTTTCTTTGTTTTTAACAATTAAATTTGTTAAATTTTTTAATGCAGTATTTGTTTTAGCGTAAGAAACGTACGTACTAAAAACTATTTAAATAAAACCGTTTTTACGGGGTGTTTTTTTTCTATGTCACGCAGTATATGTCTCTATTTATAGCTTTCGCTTAATCGCTGAGGAACAATATTCTACTGCAAAATGAAGGGTCGCAGGGTTGCTTATGGGGCAGCAAATTGAAGAAATCAAGAGTAATTTTCGCACAGAAGGAAATTGGTACGGAAAAGGCTTCTCCTTCCGCGGAAGTCTAAAAATTGATGATTTCCGACTCTCGGCGCTTTAAAGATACGCACGTCCCACGCTAATTCCCGGATCCGCAGCATCCGGATGAGGATTTCCTCTTCATCCACGATGAAATTTTCCAATCTTTCACTTTTGAACGAAACGTTTCACTAATGTCGTCGGAGTCGTCTGAAAGTCATTCTATGATCGAAATGTTTACTATTGGAACGAAGTTGCAAGTATCTCTCAGCAGCACCGGGACCTTGAACATTTGTTTTCGAACCCTGTAGAACGAAAACGTGCAAATTTTTCTGGGGAATTTCAAGCTGAATCGCTCTATTCTTTTACCCGCCAACACGATACGTCCAGTTGTATCAGTCTTTCTGGGGCACCCTGTATACCTGACGTCGCGGGATCTCTACACTACAAAAAGAAAAACGCCGTTACCGGGTATGTTATGACAGCTAATACAGTTTGTTCTGAACTCGTTAGGCATAAATAATGGACCCTTTGTGCGATGAATCGTTATTACTGCCCAAGTCGTTTTCTATTCATCATCAAACTAAAACGTGAGCCGCGTGCATGCGTACATCGAGCCAGAAAAATGTATGGAAAAATCGCAGGAATAATAAACGGCAAACGTTAATTAAGCAGAGAGGAATAAATAAACGTTAAGGAATAATTGGACGTGACACTTGCAGAAAAATGGCGTCCACGTAGAACGCTCGTTTTGTACCGTCAATTACGGCTCTTCTGGTACATTTACATTAAATATAGTAAATTTCATAAAAACGAAAATTCTCAACACTGAGAATGGGACGGAGATTCGGCAATAGATACCATTGAATCGAACCTAAACGTCGAATCGACCATGTCAGTGGTAACGGATTTGTGCAAAACAGCGCGTGCCTGAAAATTTCCAAAAACGCCGATATCTCGGCAATTCGTAGAGAATAAAGTTTAGCGATAATAAGTTACGTAAACGACACATTTAATATTTTTCATAATTGCTCGCGGCAGATAAAACATTTCCCGCAATGCCGTACGAAACGTCTATTAATTAAACGTTTTGACTTAAGTATTGTCATTATTAGGTGCACGATCTTTACCAGAACAGCGTGGAGAAAAAACCCAAGTTGGTGGGCGAGTGGTCCAATTGGGCGCCTTGGAGCGGCTGCTCCAGGACCTGCGGAGGAGGAATTACTCAGCAAGTGCGGCACTGCATTACCAGACCAGCAGATTCCAGGTGAGTAGCTGCGTTTCCGCCAAAGCTATATTTTTCGTGAAAGTCTTCTTGCGGCGCCGCAATAATTTTTAATTGTTTTTAAATGACGGGGCTCGTTATGAGGTCTGTGAATGGTCTTGGCTATAATAAATTCCTCCAACTGTATCCCAACGAGATATTCCGTCTCCCACTCACATCGTATGATAGAAAGCGACTAAAAATGTTCATTCGTGATTGATGTTCTTTTGATGCCAATGAGCGTTGTGCAGGAAAGATCGTACTCGTAGGAGATTGTAACTTTGACACGTCGGCGCATGGGTGACCATTTTACTTCGATTTTTGGTCCGTGTTGACGAAAATAAATAAAACGACATGACCAAACCGAATAAATAACGACAGCACAACGCAGATGCCGATAGCGAATCGAACCATAAATGAAGGAGTCAATCTGTTATTTCTACACACGTACATTAAGGCGAATTAAGCATGGATTGAAGTATCAATAACAATAAACAACAATGAAATGATGAACTCATCATTCACGCTCGCTAGCATTTGTTGCACGACAAACGTGAATAGGCGCTGTCGTGCGTTTACAAACATCGTATGACGTAAGACAACTCTTTAAGAGCTGCGGACAAACTCATTTTTCAACTCTTGACCTTATGCATTACTGACGGACTCATTTTCGTACTTTAGTGGCCATTTCCTCTTGAAATTTCCGCAGTTAAGAATTGCGTAAAAATACCAAACCACTTGACTAGATGATTTAGGTTGAAGACCCCATTTCCAGCTAGTCGCAGTTTCTGCCCAGTAATCAGATTTAGACTTCAACAACCAAACGCATTCTACCTGATAATTACCTATTTAGACGCAGTGTAATAACTTGTATGTCCGTGATTTATAGTTTTTTCTATCTCCGCACATGCACATTAAACCATCGCCGCACACACGATGGATCTGAGCAAATAATACGTTGCAGAAAACCTAAGATCTAGATCCACCGGGAATTTCCGCTTCGCCCTATTAGGGCCGTTTTTAGCGATGACACAGTGCAATTTAAATGGAATAAGAGGGCCCTGACAGTGCTGATTTAGTACCCATTGTTCCGGTGCAACCAACTGGGTTCTGTTGGGTGTGAGAGGCTGTGGTTTCCGCTACATTCTGCGCTAGAATCGCGCGTTATTGCTTATCAATTATTTCTCAGATTTCATCAAACTTGATTGATTACACGCATTATGGAGCTAAACGAAGGATCGGTTTTTGGCTATTTTGCCGGCAACAAGGAAAAGGCCGGACCTCCATTTTCATCCTGATCACATACCAAAGGTGCGCCCCTTAATTATAAAAGTTATGACTGATTAAGATTGGAATTTTTTAGCACACGTATGGCGCGTAAAAACCTTCTGTAATGGGTACACGTGTAGATAATTTTTATTGATGTTTGATCACGTGACATGAAGCTCCAAATGCACCGGCATTGTCCAGTTGCATGCTTTGAGAATTACCTGATTATTTTGACATATAAACTTGGCACAATCAATTTTTTGACGTATGCGTGCAGATGCGAATGAAGCTCTGTCTGTCGGATAACGATCAAACTTAAAATTAAAAACTGTCAGCCGAAGTTAAGACGCGTCAGCGCCATCTATTGGAATGCGCTTTCAACTAGGTCTCCCGCAAAGCGGTATCTGAGGTTTTATGAGCAGTATTTAAGCTTTTGACTGCAGTATGTGTAATGATGGAAAATTATACTGGAGCCATAGCAAAACAGAGGCGTACTGAACCAATTTAAGAACTAAAAAACAGCTTGAAATTTTTCGAATTAGGCAATTTCAGAAAAATGGCGAGTTTCAAAAAACATTGTGATACCCCAGCGATTGATCGCAGAACACTGGTATTGAACACTGCATAAGCAAATCCTCGCCCACATAAATTTGCTTGGAACCTAAGCTCACTTACCCTTGATCCCCCGTGCTTAAGGATTTTCGAACGCATCGTTGAGAATATAATGCGCATTTTTGAGAATATAATTCAAATAGTTCATTGGACGGTTCGAGTAATTACGATCTTCGAATTGTTTGGGTGCGAATGCCAGCTTTAGTCGCCACATATTGAGAAAAATTCCATTGCTTGGGACGTAATTACCATTAAAACGCCATTGAAAGGAAAACTATCGTTTGATCTCCTCTGAAGTTGTTCGAGAGTTAATGGGCAGTTGAAGGGAAATTTTGAAGCCATAAATGTTTTGGAAAAAATTTCTGTCTATAGTTTAGACGAACAAAGCTTCCAAACGAAACGATCAATCAAAAAGTTAATTAAACTAACATCAGCACCCCCGAAATTACTTTGTACCTTCAAGTCGTTATTTACGAGCGAGATCGTTTGGAAGGGCCTCAGCAGGACCGCTTCCCCGGGGGCAATTCCTCACGTGTGTATCAATTTGTTATTTGCTCAGTGACTACAAAATTTGAGTTATTTATCACTGTTGCACTAGTGAACAGATAAAAGCTTTTGTTTGCCGCTCTCATGCATACGAAGACAGCTTTATTATCCCCGAATCTCGCTGCGGCCATAAGATTTCTCTTTAAAATGATGTTAAGTAAATCGGGGTTTACGGTGCACGTGAGGTATTGAAAAATCTTAAAGTCATGGTATAATTTAAGAGATTATTTTATTTAATTTATTGCAGGTTCGTGAAGAGACTGCGTCGAAGACGACAAGACTGGAAACCCACTAATGAATGCGTGGGCTTGTACAAACGAATACATTTGTGTAATACAGAGGTAAGGATTAAAATTGTCTGGATTAAAACTAAATCAAAAAAATGAGCCCTCTAAGTAAAAAAGAAACATATTTATCTCTTCTTCTGATGCGTGGGCACAGATAAATACACGTTTCTCAAGTTTACTGAAAGATATTTCGGCCCATTAAAGCCCAATATCCCCATAAAATAATGAACTCACATTTACGACTCACAAACGTAAACTTTATATTCAGAAAATGCGCGTCTGGTTTCATTAGAACCGCCCGTGATGGGTTAATTGAATCGGACGTTTGGAGCACGATAACAAATGTTTCTCCTATTCAAATTGATTAATCCGACTATTCATTAACTTCATTACGGATCGCAGGATTGCCCGAGCAATCGAGATTTCCGATACGAACAATGTGCCGCTTTCAACAACCGGCCCTTCAAAGGTACCACCTACCATTGGGAACCGTACTATCGGGGTAAGTGTAGATTAGTTCATTAGCGAAGCTGTAAATTGTTTTGTGAATTATTATGCAGTTTAATTTGTCTGTAAGGAGGTAGTACGCGATGAATTGCTAATGAAGAAAAACTTGTTGCTTTCTTGGAATATGTTCAATCTTCGGTCTCAGGATTGTCAAGTTTTTGGAAATTTATATGAAATGTCTAATATAAAAAATCGATTTATAGTATTGAGACTCGACCTAATAAAATTGGAGCGAGATCGATTAGTTGGATAACACGTAGACAGTGCAAACCTCACCCAACTGATAAAGAACTGTACAAAGTTAAAAAAACCTGTTAAACATAATCTCAAAATTTGAAATGCTTTGTTAATTTTAAAACTTAAAATTGAAAAATCTCGGGAAAACGGATAGGAAAAAATCTTTCATATCACATCTATATTTCAATCATCCATCACACTTTCTTTCACTTTTAATTAAGTGCCGTTAAACGGATCGTAATCGTAACTTCCTGTAAGTCAGGTATTATGTATAGTTTTTCCCATTCACTTTCATGATTTATTTTTACATTTTCTTAACTTTAAGTCTATTCTTAATTAATTTCGCACTATTTGTTTAATTAGGTGAGACAGAGTGCGCCCTGAATTGTCGACCAGTGGGAATGAGGTTCTACGCTACATTTAACAAAACCGTGATTGACGGGACCCCTTGTTATCGGCCCGTCACCTCGACCGGAAAATCAGCCCCCAAGGGTACGAGAGGGGTGTGCATAGACGGATATTGTAAGGTGAGTACCTACTGATCATCATATTGCAAGGGGTTAAATTGCAATTAAGGATGAGGGCGTGAATATGTTCTAAAGGGAAGTTGGCGCATAAATTTATTAAGAGAAGGCTGTTTCAGTCAACGGCCTAGGAAGAGATCTGCGAGAGAAAAAATCTCCTTAAAGGTCGTTATGTGTTTTGGCCATTTGAGAAGCATTTCTCACCTAATTTGACAGTTGAGGTCATTTCACTATCATTTAGCTTATTTTTCTGGATCCGATGGTGACTGCAGAGTTGTTATACATTGTTGTATTTATTTACGTAAAGAGTAGATTACATAATAAACCTTTTTCCCAAGTATCTTGACACAATGGTGGAGGAAGTTGGTGTCGATTATCGCTGTATATTTCCGCAGAGTTTACATGAGCATAACTACCTTTCGAATTTCATTCTATATTTTTTAATTTATTTTTGCCATATCGCCATATTTAGGACAGTGAAACCCTCAAATGGATCATAAAATATTGATACATTCACCAATATTTGTATTGTATGTGTGCTCAGACTTTATTGAGTACTGATGTCCAATAAAATTGCGTACTAATTTCCATTTTATGGCCTTTTAAAATAAAAAACTGATTTGACCTTGCGCTGTAAAGGTTGGTACGCGTAGGTAAATAATAATTTTGCTTTCTGTAAGGGTCGTAAATGATGTATTTTCGCGATTAACTTTCTTTTCATCGTCAAGTGGATGAATTAGTGTATGGAAAGAAGATATGACTAATTGATGAGTAAGATGTACGAAAGATACGCGGGTCGTGTGAGGAGAAATCGATTTTTAATAGTAAACAATGTCTTTAACGTAAGCCCTAACGTATAGTTAAGCTTCCATATGGTATGTTATATGGATGTCATGATTGTGAGATTGGTCTTCCGTCAACTTTTCGTTTACGCTAGTAAAATTATTAATCCAACTTAAGTCAACGTGTTTTGGGGAAATGGTAAAATCTGTAGGGTTTTAAGGTTTGTATGTTTCTGTGGAAAATAGACACTATTCGAAACTTTTAAAGGGAATACCAGTTACCCGAATAGATACTCAAGAATTTATATACCGACCGATGTCATTGTGTGACCCAAATGTACATTTGATTTTTGCTTTTTCCCCTAATGTTAAAAACATTTTCGTTCGGAAGCGTTTCCGCACTGCTTCAATCTGCGCCTTCAATCCTTGCACGATCTCGCAAATGGAGAAATTTCCAGTCAAAATTCACGACTCCAAACATTCCCAGAACGTTTCCATTTCTCAGCATATAAATAAGGTATTAATGGTAATGCGTCAAGTGGCCCCTCATTTTAAGCCCTCTCAATGTTCTGTCCCCGTTCTAACTTCCAGAAAATAACTGAGCAACCTGATTTATTGAGACGTAAACTAAACAGTCTCAGTGGTCTGCAAGATCTATGCATCTACAAACCGAGTCCCCCATATTGGCAAATGACCCATTCTCGTGGTAATTTTTCTCCCGTGTTGCCATCCAATGGCCATTGACACTGTATCGAAACAAACCCATCAATAACCTCTTTAATCTATCATACGCTCGAATCAGTGCCGCAAATTTGCTTAGCGTAATAATAATGATTATTACTTGAACGATGAGGGGAGCATTACGATCCATTAAACTAATTGCATATGCTCCATTGTGGGGCCATAAATTAATATCGAACTGCGAGAATACAGGAATTATTGCGCAATTGAACGTGTCGACTGTAAATCACGCGTTACAGGAAGAGAGGAATGAAGTTGTAAGTATAGATGCGAAGCGAAACGGGCGCCCAGGGGCTACCTGATGGTCGTTCAGTGTAAGAATGTTTGTTTTCCACGCCCATTAGATAATATATCGTATTTTGCCCACAATGACATTGTGATGCAACCGAAAGGGGCACATCTCGTACAAGATTCATAATCAGGACGGAGCACAAAGGGAACATTGAAGGAGGTGTGAACCGCCTGTTACATTACGGCGTACGAATTCTAACACAGGAAAAAGGCACTCTACAGCAACACTATCAACATTCTTTTAGAGCCGCATTTGCATACAAAAATACTCTGTTCTTGATTATCTCCGTAACGAGATCTGTGTTTCGATGATCTTGGCCTTCCCACCCACCAGCAATAGTTCAGCGAGACGCACTTTTTTTCCAAACACCTCATGAATAGAATGATGTGGCACCGTCTTGGCTTAATGACGGAAATGAGAAAACACACTGTATTTTTCGTCAGGGAATCTCAGGAGACAGCTCCGCTCTAATTGCGTTTGAGCGGGATCACCAGTTCGAGAGGGATCGTCCGTTAGGCCTTTGAGTTTTCGACCAGTTGGGGTGGAATTGCGCACTGCTCGGATCTTTCCCAATTAATCCATCAATTAATATTCATCACCTCAAACGTTCTTTGACCGTTCGTTGGACATTACACGACTGAATAGTTGTATCGGCGATTTTTTCTCTATACAACACTCAGTTATTTTGATTGAATGAAAGAAACGAGACATGGCGCCGTTCCAGCCTGCTTCTGCGTCTATCATTGTAATTTGCATCCATAAAAACCTGATTCAGTTGCAAAGGGTAATTATGAAGATAAATAATGTTTTAATAGGAATTCGCAACTAACGGAGCGATTTAACCAAACGTCAAGGAAATTGACTACAATACAGGCAAAAAACTGAATGAAATAGTCATAAGGCGTTTATAGGCTTGGACCATGACACACACCCTAATGACTATCCATTAATGCGAATTTCACTGAAATTTTACCATTTGTATGTCGGTCAGGTGTGGTCAGTGCGACCACAGGGCCTCAGGATAGGTAATTTATGGCGCCTATTTCAGGTTTAAATTTCGAATTGGTGATGCAGCAAAACGCAAACATCCTGAAATTCACATTCAAAGTGCCGTTCGTGTAATTATTAAACATTAATTAAAGCGATCGTCGTCGAGAGATGAACGGGCCGATTTGGTATTCACCCGCAGCTCACCATAGATCATGATAACTGCGAGTTTTGGTGATGAATTATTCAGTGTTTGTGAGTTATTGTTGAGCGCGGAGAAGCAGTTTGAGAGGCGTTGGTGATTTAAAAATTTTTTTTTTTTATTAATTAATAGTACATA
Organism: Euwallacea fornicatus; assembly: GCF_040115645.1. Classification (NCBI taxonomy): domain Eukaryota; kingdom Metazoa; phylum Arthropoda; class Insecta; order Coleoptera; family Curculionidae; genus Euwallacea; species Euwallacea fornicatus. The sequence continues at coordinate 1,271,469 of NC_089541.1, read as the reverse complement.
TTTATTAAAACGTGCGGTTATCAGGTTTGGATGTTGTGCTGGTCGAACCGCAGGTCCGCAGGTCCTTCTGGACAAGTATGGATTTCGCAATGATCGGTTCTGTAAGCAAAATTTCAGCCCAGTCCAATATTTCGAATTGCACTAAGTGTCCTTGTAGCAATACAGTTTTGACCGAGCGTCGAAAACGTCCGTCCAAAAAGCATTCGGGCACCAGCAAAAATATACAGGATCTAACGATCTCGTTCGTACACATGGATTCGTTAAAGGACACGCCCGGTTTTCCCCGTCAAAAATTGTTAATTTTACTTTTTTTTTTTTTTATCATTAACAACAAATGCGTTTTGAGTATGCGTACTTATGAACAAAGCTTTCAAAGGACAAGTGACAAAACCGATCGGTAAATTTAACAAAAATACCTCGTTTCCATACAACATTTTCAATTATTACAATAGCTAATCTAACGTAAACAACTTTTTTTTCATACCGCACAGGTGAGTAATATTTTATCGCACGCTGTCGATTCCTTTCGTGTTTCCGTCAGTTTCGTGCGAAATGCCCAAACGAAAGCGACGAGGTTGTGGTTCAGAAGAGTCCATTGTTAATATGGCGCCGAAACGCTGTAACTGAAGAAAAACAGGTCAATTAACTAATAAAACACATTCTGCTACCCAGTACATTAGAAATAAATTGAAAAACGAAGGCAACATTTCCAATTTTCCAAGAAGAGCGAAGGGAAAGAAGTTAGATGAACGTATGATAGTAAAGAAAATTGAGAGAGACCCAAAGTGACTTCCACGCACATGTACAGCTGATTTTCAAAACGTCATCGCACTTTATCCAACGTTTTTGAAGTCGTTCACCTGCACTCTTCGACCATTCGAGTGCATAACTCCTCGGAGGAATCAGATCGTGTGTCATAGACTCATTCAAATGTCTCCATAACAAAAATCCATGGGATTAAGGCCCGGGGATCTCGCGGGCCGCTCCACCGAACCTGTTCTGCCAATCCATCTTCCAGGGAAATCTTCATCTAAACATTTTCGGAGAGTAGCAGTTACCCTTGGACATATGACGTTTTGTAAAAATCAATGCCAGTTTCCTCTAGTTAACGTCTCCTGGATTGAAAAATGATGTAATTATCACAATTTAATCACCGAAAATCTCAGCCAAACGTCGAATTTTTAAGGTTGCTGGGTATCGGTCCTCGGGGTAAATGAGGATTGAAGTTATTTCAGTACGGAAAGTTGCGTCTGTTAACTTCACCATTTGAATAGGCCGAAGGTTCATCAGAAAACGCCGCATTACATAACACATGTCATTCGATGCATTTTTAGACGCAGGTGTATTTGGTGGTGATGAAATGTACGGGGTGTCCGCGCGAAAAGTCCCACCCCCCCTTTAACTTTTTAATATATCGAAATAGGAAAAAGATGTCTAATAAAAAGTACCTGAAAGTTCATGTGGCTCTCCAGGGATCGTCAACAGTTTTATACAGGATGTTTAATAAACGTGTGCCAGCCAAACATTGCATTTCGTGAACAATTAAGCATTACCTTTTTTTATATATTCAAATTCTGCGTTTTATTACGGATTCAACGCTATGTATATATGGCATACCTCAAATCATATAAATTTTTTTGATATTTACGAAAATTTACTTCCGTGCCACGTAGTTGGATGGCGCTGTTCTGCAAATATGTACATCTTAGTTAGCTTTGAAAACAATATGGCTGGTGATGTCATTAGTAGTAGTCATTTGTTTTGTCATTGTTATGGATTATCTCAAAATTCAGTTAAATAGTTCAGTGCGTTTATAGTTAGTATTTTCAATGGCAAATGGTATGTGCTGAAGAAGAAAGATGTCAAATTTTGTCAGTTTACCTGAGACATGAGAAAAATACTTCAAGAGGTTTCTTTTATTTTTCTTATTTTCTAAACGTTTACTTTTCAGCCCAACAGGAGTATAAGTAACATTAATAACTTAAATTAAAATTGAATAAAATGACAATAAGGCTGAATAAACTTATTCTTTCGATTTTGTTATTATTTTACAGGCGTTCAAAGTTCCTTCCACCATGTCCGACACATAATGGATATCTTCTTTCCACGTTTTGTAGGCATTTTGTTATCACCTCACTTCGAGTGATGTGATCTATTGTATTTGATACCCTTCTTCTCGTTATAATTATAGGGATAATAATTATAAGACTTGAGGTATGACCCATATAGGGCGTTCCAAAAAGTATGTCAGAAAATCCAGGGCGTGATTTTTCGGCTCGCGATAAGAAGAAAAGTTCCCATTGACGTGGGTCCGCAAACGCACCGTGTTCGAGATGCGGGGTGTCAAAAACCTTTTTTTTTTCAGTTTTTTAACGAAATCTCGGGAATAGTTTGAGATGCAGAATTAGGTAAACGGGTAGGGGCGTTTGGTAATAAAACGCAGAATTTTAACGTGTAAAAAAGTTGCGCTTAATTGTTGCAAAAATGCAGCATTGCGTTGGCACCCGTTTGCTAAACGTCCTATATAAAACTGCTGACAATCTTGGAAAACTACACGAACTTTCGAGCACCATTTGTTGAAGAATTTTGTTTTATTTCAATATATTAAAAAGTCAGAGGGGGTGGGCCTTTCCGCGCGGACACCCTGTATCAAGTTCTTTCTGGCGTGCTTCGTGAAATCACGAGGCGAAATGTTACAAGCGCTACATCGAAATTACCAACAAGATGTTTACCTCATTTTTTCGGCTCGCCACATGCCGAGCATTTTTACTTTTTGTAAACAAATTATTTTCACGAAAACCGACCCGCCACCTGGCGGCTGGTTCTTCAATCCGTGATGGTATGTTTAAACGATCGTTGCGTGACTTTACCCCACGTAGGTATTTCCCCCAATCGACCCTACATCCGAAAAGAAAATGAAGACAAGTTAAGCGAATCGACTAAATCGTAAGACCACCTGGTTGCACGTCCTGACTAAGTGTCTGTTATCATCAGCTTCACCCCAATATGCAGGAATCCGTAAAACCGCAACAGTTACAGGTCAAAGAGCCTCTCTCGTTATACGCAAAACTCGGTGAATTCAATCCCATGCTTATCTGTAATACACATCAGATTGCTCTACGATGCGGCCGTCACTCATCTTTAATACAGATATCACACCCAAAGCGCGAATATAATACACCAATAAGGCAGTTTTGCCATAAATCTCATTTCTCCTGTCTCGATTCAAACTGACGCGGTTAATATGTAATTTATTTAAGCTTTTATGCTGCGTTGGCACGGCAGTCACGCGGCTAACTCTCCGTTAAAGACGGACTTTTTTACATCTGAAATTAGAGAAATATTGCAATGGACCCTGTATAAACAAAATGGGTAATCCTTAGGGAAAAATTTGTCAGTTTGGCGACGTGGTAACTGGCCGCGAGCGCTTGTCATTTATATTTTGTCTCTCGCACTTACAGGTCCTCGAGGAAGGCGGCCATGACGGTTTGACAAATAACTAACGCCGCGTTGCCATTTGCAGGACAAATTGTTGGTTCCGTTAAAACTTCATATAATTAGAAGAAATGCTATGAAGACAAATTGTTTTAGATGTCCATCCGTTTTAGAGGCAAAATCGAGTGCCTCGTCGTTACTGCCACCGAATATATTTGCCTAACGTTCCTTTTGCGAAAACATATTTAATAGTGAGGGTCCCCGTCAAGTGCCGCCACATTTCAGTTAATATTAACCGTTTTGAGAGGCTTTTAAGACTACTCCGGACCCCTCTGGGTCTGCGGCGTAGGCGTGGGATTATTTCATTGTAATGGCATCTCGGCAGTAAATTTAACTCAAATTGAGAAGGGGCGTTCGAGAAGTTATTTTTGAGTCGTATTTCAACCTCAATAATTCACTGCGAGAGACGGTCCCGTCCGGGCAATAAAATCGAGGAAAACGCAAACAATGATGAAAAATTTTGTCAACAGCCGCGTTTCTGACTTATTTAAATCTAATTCTCAGGTGATTTATTGCCCGTAGATAACAATAGGTTTGGGACGTGCATGGCTTCTGACATTGACTTAAGCAATTTTAATTGTCGTCGAGTAAATAACCGGGATTCGGGCGTGATTTATTTTTCCGACTTCTCGAAATCTTATATAAGCCGGCCACAAATACATAATTCACGCAGAACTAAATCATTAGCGGGTTAAAAAGTTTTTAAAAAGTCGCCTTTCATGTGGCAGCACCTGTGCCGTGAAACTTTCCTCACTAACATTAACTCAATAAATTTCCAAGCGTAAAACATTCATAATTTATTTCCAATATAAATTTTCTTGTTTCCTGAACTGCAATGCCCTCTACGTGTATTATGGCACATGTCTGAATTGAAAATATCGCGGCTGGACACGGTTTCAACAAAGTTACGTGTTGCGAAACACTACAGTCCGCCGATATTTCCTATGATTTATACGATTTGAAATTAAAAATATATTAAAAAAAAAACGTATGGATTTTTCCCTAGAGATATTCCTCGCTGAAGCTCTTCGCTGAATGGCAACATGGCGTTAGCCGTTTGTCAAAGCGGCATGGCTGTCATGGCGAACGGATGTTTGAGTGCGACGGAGAGGACGCAACTTGGCGGCTCTCGTCGGTCGAGTGCAATAGTGCCAAACTGATCAAGTTTTGTTAATAACAAACAGAAGTTCTTAAAATGGACGCTTGGATGTCCTAAGTATTGAAACGACCTCGTAATGGTTGCAAACGCGTATGTATGAGATAAACCGTCGTTATTAGCCCGGGAGTTACATAGTTTTTTCCAGTCTGAATGCCAGGGCAATTTGTTCGTTTAAAAGGCCGAATATCCACAATATTGAAGGTCAAAAATTGCGCACGCGAACTCTATAAATAAAAGCCTTTTCAATAAATTCCTGTAATGCTCGATAACACTGGTACTTACAGCTCGTTGGCACCGTCGAGATGTTGAAAAGAGGAAAAAATGATGATGGGCTGTTGGCTAAGTGGTCTATAGTTTAATCTAGCGGAACGGGGTTGTCTGGGGAACAATTGAAACGCATTGCGGAGATAAGAACTCTTAGTTTCGCAAACAATGGTTGAAACAGGTAGTACCGCGCGTTATCGAACCGACAGATCGACGGATAGCTTCTGGAAATGAATGTTTCGCTCGTTTAATAATAAAATCTTGATTGTTTGCATGTGCCTGCAAATATGGGATTTATCTACATCGTAAACGAAGAAGTGAAAAAAAAAAAAACTTCTCTATATGAATACCCACAAACAGTCCAATCGAATCGTTGCGTTTGTTAAGCTTAAAAATTTCTATAAGTCAATTTGACAACGTTGCTTCCAGGTACTGACAGCCGCCACATTGTGGGGCCTCTCTCTCGCTCCGACAATCCTGCAATTGAGCGTTGCGGCCGTCTTAGTTTAACGAATGATGAATGCTGAGGTGCCATTTTCATAGGCATAAACATTTCTAGAAAAACCCTATATGTAGTTGCGATTTTTTTCATGTTTCTGCGTTAATCTAATTTTTTATCGTAAAAAAAGAGGGAAGAAATTCCCTGTAAATACCCATTAAAAAAATACGTCGAACCGGTGTGTTTTTCGACAATCTTCGTGGAGTTTAAGACACCTAAAAGAGTCTCTGACATTGCTCTACAATTTATACATCTGATTAAATTTGCAATTAAAATATTGCGGTAACGGGGCGTTCGGGCACTGACAGTTTCCATGTTGCGCGCCCTTTCTGTGGCTCTCACACACAACATGTCAGTCTTCAATGATTGACAAATCATTGACGCTGCTTTGTCATTTACTAACAAGGCATTCCGACACAATTCACTTACCCACCAAACTTCATTTACCCCGAGCTTCAGCTGATTTCAGGAGAAAAACCCAAGGGCGTCTCGTAAAGTTAATTGAACTATTGTTTGACCAGGTGTCCCAAATCATATCATTCACTCAGTCAACAACATATGATAAATAATTTATTGCGGTCCATTTAACGCGCTTCTCGTCTTTATTAATTTACGAACACAGCTGAATAGGAAGATTTAAGACTTTCTAATGAATTGAGTTTTAGAAGTTAGCTCCGTTGAAATCCGCTTAATTAATTTATAATGGTTTTATTGTAAGCTTTCCGGAGGTCCAGCCTTGGCCCCATTGATTCAGTTTCGGGCCCTAAAATAAGAAGATAATAGGAGCAATGTTTGATTTTTTGTTTATTGCAACCGCAATAATTGAGACGTCAATTTGCACAACATTATTTGCTTTGGCTCATTTGCATCCGGTGAATGTCACTCGAGCGATAATTTTCATGACAGCCATTGCTAGCATTGAGCTAAAAACCTGAAAATTTCCCAATAATACATATATATACACATGTTGTGGTGGTATATGACATTTTATATTGGTATTTATAAAGATTATCCGTCGATACTACAAAGTATAAAGCTGAATATTTTTGAATATTTAAGCCACTGACGACCTGAGCGCGCTCACTCACTGCCAATTTTATTAGATATCTTTGGAAGCCGGTAACGAACGCGAACGCGTAAAAAAAGTATATTTCAGGATTCGTATAGTCAAACAAGAAACTTAGGGAAGAATGTCAGTTCGGCAAAATAGCACAAACCGCCAAATTGCGTCTTTCCCTCCTCCCATTCACGTGACGCGCAACCCATGACGGCCATGCCACTATGACAAGCGACTGATGCCGCGTTGCCATTTATCGCGCACTTCCTAAGATTCCCCCTGAATGAATTCTCTGGCGATGCGGGAAGCAAGTCATTAAAGTTTTCTCTGGAAAAACTAACTTTAATACACGAATCCCTTCAAGTAAAATATTGTTCCACAAGTGCTGTTGTCGTCGACAGCGTCATTTTAAGTGTGCATGGCACCGCTTTATCGTCGCTTTATTAATAGCGCAGATGTGCATTTTTCCAGTTTTCTTCGTCTCAATTCCAGTGGCTAATGCAATTAACTCAAACCCATTTCATCATAAAACTTAATTACTCCTTATTGGATTGAATATGGTCATCGATATTGGCGAGTTGGTATGAGCTACAGGGCTGGAGTCTGGATTGTTTAATCGCCGAAAAGGAAACAATGACAATTTTCCAGCATGGAGAGCTTCATGGATCTGTGATAACACACACCAACAATTTTTTCCTTAACATTTAATACAGCATCGGTGTGCCAAAAGCCAATATTTTCCCAACTCCCGAGAGACCGAATTCGAGTAGTAACAGCACATTGTGGATGTCTCGTAAATTTTAATCTGGATTGCGAAAATAAAAATGAATGCTGCTTTTAAACTTTACGATTTTAATCAAAATGAATCATGTATAGTACGGAGGAAGTGCATTTCTATGTAAACTACACGCAGAAGCATCCAGACGGAAATTTATTATGCCAGTTCATAAATCAATTACCGGATTTCAGTAAAGTGCCTTAAGCAGGTCAGGCCAGTGTGTATATCGTGCTTCTTGTAACGAAATATGGTCGACGTTTGCGAATTCCACGTGAAAAATTGTATCGGAGCCTGCACAAAATTTAAAGAAAAATTGCGAGCATCGTCAAGGCCGTTTCTGGGCGGGGGCTGCAGTGGACAAGCTATTTTTTTTTACAGTTCATTGACAGAAGTTAAACGCACACCTGCCACTTGTCAAAGTGCGTCGCGCAGGCTAGGCCGACGAATTTTTCGCATATTTGCGCAATTTTTTTTAGAACTTTTCGGTTGAAATCTGTGCTTGTATTTTCGCGTACCTATGTAGAACGGTGCACGATGTGTATATTTTTAAAGCAAAATCATAAACATTTGGCAACGTTGCTCTTGGCAATAGTTACGTCAGCATGATTCACCGTCTATTCGTATGTCACGTGTCATGTTGGGTAATAAGAGATACACGCCATTTTTATAGTGCGTTCAGCAGAACAGGCGAATGTCTTCATTAAATACGTTATTATTAGATTTTGCATAGTGTTTTGACTATCTAAAAACATACACAAAAGTTATATTGTGCTCAGAAGTTACGGATTTCACATTTTACAAGAGATGCGTCAATTAAGCTTTAATTGACAGTGTCACTCAAATGTTATTGGTTGTATGATAAAAATTAATCACACGGTTACCATTTTTAAAGCGAGGAAGGAGATTATCGCGTTGCGTTAATCGTGGTAGTCCCGTTTGGTGGATCCAATTTCAGGTGGAGACTTTTGGATATCTATAATTGTGCACAAAAAGTACATTAAAGAAAATCATAAGCATTAGCGACGCTGTTTTTAGCACGAGTTACGTCAGCGAACCCTCTTGATTGATAGTTCCATTTGAATGTCACACTGGGTGACGTAATAAAAAATGTGCAATGTTGCAATGTTACAATAGTTGACTTTTCTATGTATTTCTAACTGCATGTTAAGTTGCACGTTGCCGTAGTCCCCGTGCAACTCCTCTTTTTTGAACTGCCCCATGTGCGGCGGGAAATGTTTTTATTTTTTTTGACTATATACGTGTGTACAGCGACTCCCTAAAATATTCGGACACTTACACTTGCAATCTTCTCTTATGCATAGTTACAATGAAAATAAACAATTAGGAAACGGGACGTTGGCATACGTGTGGTACTAGTTTTTACTCACGAACAATGCACAAATATTTTCAATATTAACTAACAGTATCAAAAAATCAAAAAAAGTGCAAAAAACAACACATCTTTGGTCTCAGGAAAATTTTCGAACACGTTAACAAACAATAAACAAGAGAGGAAGAAATATTAATATTTTTCGTGCTCTTCTTGGCTGTCTACAACGATCTATAACGGCTTGAAGCCGTTTAGGAATGGACAAAACAATTTTCTAAATTAAATCAAGATCGATTTTGCGTCATTCCTCCATTAAAACTTGTTTTAGCTCATTTTTATTCGTTATCGAATCGTTGTCTTGCTTGCAAATCCAACTGTTGCCACACATCCTCCATCGGATTAACATCTGGATATCGATCTGGAGCTTTTAGGACTTTTGGATGGTTGCAGAGCATCTATTCCGTAACAATCATCACGTTGTGTTTGGGGTCATCACCTCGATAATAATTCAAACTCGCTCGAACTCCCATGTCAGTGGCACTTTTTAACAAATTATTTTTTAACATGTTTTAATAAACCATTTTGTCCATTGTTCCATCAACGAATCCTAATTCCCCAACTCCTTTGGCCGAAATGCAGCCCCAAATTGTTACCGATCCGCCACCGTGTTTCACAGTAGGACGTAAATTGCTTATTTTCAGTTCTTCGTTGGGCCTCCTTCATATCATTTATCATCCATCGGCCCCAATATGTTGGATTTAGCCTCGTCGGCAAAAATTACATTGTTCTAATAGGTTTCCGGTTCTAAAACCATTTCCGGTGCAAATTCTTTTCTAAAATTCTTATTTTTGGTATTAACCCATGGGTTCTTCCTGTATACCCACCCATCGCAACCATTTACTCTTATGTATCTTCGTATAGTTTCTGCAGATACTTTTTTGCTAGTTTGAATTTCCAAAGCTATTTTCGGTTTAAGGTCACTAATTCTGGGATTTCCCTTAATGGTCTTCGTGAATTATTGCTCTTCTCAAGCGTTTATTAGTTCTGGACGGCCAGTTTGTTTGATGGAAACTATTCTATCTTCACCTTTGTACCGGCGAATAATTTCTGCAATCGCACCCTCGCTCAAATTAAGTTTTTCGTAAATTTTTCTGTGGAAGAACTTCTCCTTAAAGTCGAAATTGGCCCATTTCCCTAAATTGAAAGTGATATTTGCCTTATTTTTAACTCTACCCATTTTTGCCCCTCAAAAATGCATGCGAGGTACCATGGAGCACTGTTAGAATATTAGATCCAACACAGGGCACGCTCTTATAGGAAAAAAGTCCACGGTCGCTCCAACCACATGTGATCGTGCATTGTGCTGGAAAACTGGATTAACAAGAGCTTCCAGATAAGGCAGGAGATGAGGGTCCAGGACTTCTTGAATGTATCGTTGAGTTGTCATACTGCCTCCAATGAAAATTAAAGGTGACCTGCTACCATATGCAACAGCGCCCCAAGCCATTACCCCAACAGTCTGATGGACGTGTTTCTTCATTGTAACTTGAGGATCTCGTCTTCTTCTCACTCTTGCCCGACCACCATGCATACCCAACCAGAATCTGGAATCGTCACTATCCCATTCCAGATTCCATTGTGTCCGTTCTCTGCACCACTGCAGCCTGTTTTGACGGTGATTTAAGGTGAGGCGTAACACAAGATGGGGACGGTAGGAAATCAGTCCAAAAGTTTTTATCCGGCGATAAATGATTCGAATCCCAACGGGCCTTCCATACTCACCCAACCACTGACCCGTCGGTGAACGAGACGAGCCCATCTCTTGGGGCCATAATTCGGAGTTCAATAGTTCTTTGGGATCTTCCAGTACCTCTCCTTCTGCCTGTTTGCTCTTGTTGGAACCGTGCCTGACGACGTCTCACTATAGCGTTCACACTGCGGTTCCCTAGATTTCCCTAGACGACCGATGGGCCTCTCGTAGATCCACTACTCGACCTTTCTCAAATTCGCTCAATCAATGAAAATTTCGCGTTTAGGCACATTTGATTGATTTAATGGCGCTTCCAAGCACACTATACATCAATAAGTGATATTTTGCAGCCATGTTGTTGATTTTTTATGGTAAAAACAACCTAAAATTCCTGATAACCCGTAAATACATTGATAAGCACGGCTGAAAATTTAATCGTTTTTTTTCGTGCTCCCATGTGCAGACGTCCGCACCGAAAATCATTTAAATGAAGCCGTTTTCCCGGGGTGTCCTCTCGTCTACGTCACGCAGTGTATTTCATTGCGTTCGTCACCACGCAGTGACATTCAAATGCAAGCGCTCCCAACGGTTTCGCCGCCATATTGCTCCGCGTCGAAACGATCTTAAAATGGCGTTAACAATAGCCGTCATTTCATATTTCCCCAACGAGACATTTAATCGATTTCCCACATATTCGCGCCGCTCGTCCAGATGACGCCACGATCGTCACTGTCTTTTGCCAATTAATCCAAAGATCCGGCACCTGAATTCCGTATTTTTAGAAAGACGTTACGCATTCCCAAATCGCTATATAATCCAATAAATGAAAAAGAGATTAAAGTATTGCATAAACCAACGCCGTTTCGTGTATATCAGAGACGTGTCATCGCTTGGCGCCGCCATAAACAACTGTGCCAATATCATCGATTCATTTACCAGATAAGTACACGGGTACATGTGTAGTACCAAAGTATTGCTGTCGGGAACTACCTGCAGCAAGCGTATTAATAATGGTGCGTCTTCTCGGGTTATAAGTAAAAGAGTGTCACGTTTGGTGGATTAGAGGGAACGCAGTTCGACCAGAGACCCGGCAACGCACATCAAATAGAAGCTCTGTGTGTTTCTTCAACTGTAACACACGGCACACGCGTTCGGTTCGGATACCTCGCGAATCCGTTCGTACCGTAAAACAAAATTAATCCGCGATTGATTGATTGATTGATCGATTGATCGATTGTTCCGCGAGGGATTTCAGTGATTATTATTATTATTATTATTATTTTTTTTTTTGGTGATTTGGTCTCAAAAATTCAAAAATCGGCGCCGACGTCCCGACGACAGGTTTGTTGTCATCAGTGGAGAGTTTTGTGTTGGGAAGGAAATTTGAAATTTATTTTAAATAAATTATTTTTAATTTAGTTCCTGGAAGGTTTATCTTTAACGCAACAATAAACCGGCTCGGCATTACGAACCGTTTAGGAATTTAGAAATATTGTCACTAAATGCTTGATTAATGTAAATTTATTCGTGTCAAAAATTTCAGCGAAAGATTTATTAAGGATTTATCTCTCCATGTGCGGCTTTTAATTATCCAAATTCATATTTTATGTTCGGAGTTAGCGTCTATTAGCGGAGAGATTTATTCACGTTTGCTATAGTTTATAGGATAGTCCAGTCGTAGTGAATTCGCCCAGTTTTAAAATTGAAAACCGTAATAACACTGCTCTTATTGGCAAAAATGTGTCAGTTAACATTGGCAACGCCGCGAAATAAATCCTATAAATACTTTTAAAAAGTGCATGTGTATCGGTGATATTGCCGTTATGATTTTTCGGACACTTCCGAGTATTATCGAAACTCCAGTGGATTTTCGAAATGTCTTTGTGTAGCGTAAATTAATGGAGAAATTTCAAAGTCGAAAACGATTTTAACAGTTAGGTGCCATTCACGTAAAATAATGCGACATGAACAGTTAAATGCAACACCTCCAAATCGACGGTTTATGAATTAAAGGTAACCTTGGCAACACATTGTCATCATCATCATCATCACGTTGGTACTATTAATCAATGCCCATCATGTGTGGTCATGAATAACAAACCTTTCAAATTTTTACTTATATGATTTTTAACACCCTGTAACAATTTCCGCTCGTACGAAATGAGGCAACAGTGTATTTTTGTTACAGGTCTTACGTCACCATTTGCAGTGATACATGGGTATTTTTAAACAAAGAACAAACGCCATGTTGTCGCGTAATTTTTTTATAGTTCAATTTTCATGCCTTCGCAACTCCTTACGAATGTAATCATAAGCTCAGTGATCTCCTAATACAAAAAAAAAATCGGGAAATCGGCATCAGCGCGGTGAATTTGACAGCCGCCACGTCACCTCATCTATTACCTTTTTTTGGTAGAGCGGTGTTGTCACAGTTGATTTAACAAAATGATTTCCCTTCTTGCCAATCACTCTCATTTCCAACAATTAACGGTTTCCACGTTGCGTATTAATTGGGCAATCGAATTACGTTCATTTTTCAAGTCGATTTCTCAGCGTGGTTGATGACGCGTTCTAGCCACCATGGGATGCCGCCTGTACAAAATACCAATTTTGAAAAAGGGAAAGGTTTTTTTGTCGAACCAAAAAATCGACCTCACCCAGAAGCCGAGGTCTCATACATTTTGCTTATTTGAGGTGTCTTGGGGTATCCGCGATTGTCGGGTGTTTTGGCATTGTTTGTGCGAACCTTCGTTCACGAAGTAAGAGTCATTGTTTGAGCCTTGTCAAAATCTATATTGCTTCATCAGCGCGTCAAACTTTGACGGATTACCGAAGTTTGCTCCGACGTGACATTGACAAGAGGTCGCAACCTCGACATCCGAAAATATCGATCACGCCCTTAAAAATTTTAACAACAAAAAACAAACGCGGCGTTGCCATTTTACACGTTTCGTGGGTTTCAGCGTTTCTTTGCTAGCTCATCAAATACAAAGTTTTTTTTTGCTAACGCTTAATTAGATTTCGTTAAACAAAACCGCAGACCTACATACATTTTAATTTTCTGTTGACAGACAGGTCTAATAACGACTCATAAACTCGATTTTATAGCTCGAAATGACATATTTATTTAACTGATTTGCATAATATTCGTTCGGAACCAGTCGTAAATTAATTTTCTAGTCGCGAAGACACGGTTCTCGAACAGGTGTGCCAAAAATTAATTATTGCTCGATTATTTCAATGGTAGTATTACGAGTAACAAATTTCTCGTAAATAGAGTCAAAAATGTGTTGTTTGACCCGAATGCTGGGGACTCATGAGAGCTTTCGAAGAAAGCTCCTACAACTGACATAAAAATCTATCAATCAAAGTCAATGTTTACGTTATTAAAATCGATGGAAAATCCACTGAGTTATGCGAGCCAAAATTCGATCCGTATCGGTGACTCAAAACCTAATTTTAAACACGTGTTATGAAAGAAATCTTTTAGATTGACTGTCATGGGTGGTAACGGCAGCACCAATGGGTGAAGTTGTTCTCTCATTGAAGATTGAGCTGCAAATCACCGTTTTGTTGCTTCGATTTGTCACAACAATAAATTCCAAACTGATTAATTTTATTTAAAGAAATTACCACTAACGGCAAAATCGCCGAGGCAAAGAAGTATTCCGCAATCCTCACCTAAAATATTCGTAAGAAATGTTCCATATATTGGCAACGTAGCGCTGTCATTGTCAATCGTTTGACAGGAGTTATAATTTTCCGGACGATAAACGAGAAACGGAGCCTGGTCATTTAACTACTTTTGTTTGTTCACTCCTACATTAATCTTGAGCCATTTTCTCCTTAACAAACAGGTCAAGGCTTTTGATAAGCACATATTTTCGAAAACCGATTCAAGTGCCAAACCGAAATTCTTTCACGCGCATTAAATCAATTTTTATGGTTTTTCTTTATTACCGCAAAACTAAAGCCATGTCGATAAAATGTTTATTTTCGATTTCAATTGCTCTGTTTTCTGCCATAAATAACAATGTATCTCTCCATTTTCGACCCTTTTTAAGCTTTTAAGGATTTAATTGAGACCAAATCTGCCTAAATCCGCGCACTTTGACATGTAAAGGGAGTGCCGCAAAAGCCTGACGGGAATTTTGTCATTATGTATTTGAGACAGTTAATATGGTTGTTGTTGGAGTTTGGCACCTGGGTAAGTAACACAATTAAATTGTCACTATGGGGACCGCGCCATCTCTGGTTTGCGACCGTGATACTGAAATTTTGTCAATAGATGGAGCCGTGGAGATATACTTTTGCAGCGTAGATAAGCGAGACTTTCTTGATAAGTGTAGACATGACGCCATACATAAAAAACTATGGATAATTAAACGTTGGTAATAGCATATAGCCTCGATTTCTGCTTTTATAAGAAACCGACCATAAATCGTAAACAAATCGTATAACATTCACATGTCATAAAGTGTATAAATATTAATAGCGGGATACATCAAAAAGGGGAACTCGAACAAATAATTGCCATGCTTGTCAATGGAATCCATTCTACATAAATCATGCAAATTCGCCATATTTTTCCAGGCCGCGGCTCGGACGTCAGTGGCGTTCGTGGCGCCAGCAAGTTTATATTGTGCCAAAGTGCAATTACATGTTTCAAATGGACGAGCGCCATTTAGATAAATCGGGATCTTTATCGGCCATGTGGTCCAGAGAGAGGTGTGTGAGAATCGGTTCTGATGAGGTTATTACGTCAGTTTTTGTATTGTGACAAAGACGCGGTTAAGAACTAATAAACGTTCGTATTAGCGACAACGTTGCATTTACGCTTTGGGCGCGACAGCAGCCGCCATGTTGGTTTCATAGGATCTCGCGAAGATTCACGTTTTTTAATAACAATTTTTGCATCCTTTACTAGAAGCCAAAAAGTTGTAATGATCAAATTTGAGAGCGGCCGCCATAACTGTTCTTTGACAGCTAGCGCCATCTTTAAACTAGAAATCAAAAAGGATCGCGGTGTTGTCGTTTTCCTTGTTTTACACGAATAATAGGAAAAAAAGTTCTGTTAACAGACGATATGACGGTTTTTAATCGTCTCGGATGTATCGGAAATTTTGATATGGCGATTTGCAACGCAACTCTCCCATGAAAATTTGAGAGCAGCCGCCATGTTTTCCGTCGTTAGTTCGCGCGATGTCTTTTTCTGTACTTAGAAAACTGAGGCGGCGTTGCCGTTATTCTGGGTGAATAACGGCCGTCCACGGTCGGTTTTTATTTATTTTTCTGTGTGATTTAGACAAGACGAGCAGTTTACGGGCCATGTGGCCGAAAGAGGTGCGAGAATCAATTTGAAACATACTATTAAAGTCGCCCTTGAAATCGCGTGTTTGTCGTGAAATTGCCGGACTGTTTGTCTCAATTATTTGAATCTTTGTTACCATGGCCGCTTTTTAAGGACTTTAGGCACTTGAATATTAAAAGGTAATTAGTTGTGTTTATGTCCGCGTAAACCTGCCCAGATAAACATCTTCATTAAACCAAAAACGGCCTGAAGAAATCTTCTATTGCTACTGTTTTAGACAAAGATTTCCATCGGGCATAATTATCGATTTAGCGTGGGATCACTAAATTGCCCATATCGACATTCTTAAAGAAGCCCACCTCCTCGTGTCCTTACATGATGGACATCGTTAAAAGAACAAAATTACGAGCCAATTTTCGGGCGTTTAAAATATGAAAGAAAGAGTGCCGGTTAATTTGAGGGCGGCAGATCGATTGGGGAACAATCAATCGATAAGTTGCGAGATTGCGATCGTCGCGGTATATCGCGGCACAATTATTTCGATGACATGGTACCATAATGAAACCCATTAAATCGCATTGAAATGTGTGAAAATTCGCGAAATTAATGGGGGCAATAAGTGATTGAATAGGAGGACGCATCGAAAGCTCGATAAACCGCAAACGAAGAGGAAGTTGCCGAAGGGAAGGATTTTTGATATTGGCAACGTGGCCCTAGTTTTGACGTTTGTGTGCAATCATATTTTCCGCCAGAAACAATGGAGGAGCGCAGTTTCTCCATTCCAGTGATTGGGCGATTTTAGAGATTTCATAATTATTGTCATTTTTAACGGTTGAAGTAGAGAAAAAGAATGAAGATTTGCGAAATTTGAATTTCTTCGCAGTATTTCGCGTACCAAAGTGCAGCCCTACTAAATTACATATCGTGCAACGCATAGAAAAATTGCACACATATTGACAACGCTGCGTTTGCTTTGTTAACTGATAAGCCAAATCTGCTATCATCAGGTAGCATTCACGGAAGACGAGAGAAGAGTGCGGCGTTGCCGTCTGACGGATTTAGTGAACATTTTCAAGATTTTTGCGCCCCACAAATATTCGCATTTTTAACACGAACGTTCGAAGCAAAACTCGCCGAAACTCCGAAGTTTTTGAGCCGGATTAACCGGAACATGTTGACATCGAAGTGCTTTCTCCGAGAGTGCCGCGTTGCCGTTCGCCGTCCGGCTTCGGCTTGAGCGTATTTAACTCATTTAAGTTGAAAGTTCCGATCCAGCCCTGCGTCATATATTGTGTCAGGCAGGGCACCCACATTTCAGGAAATTAATTGCAAATAATAAAGCAATTATGAAGGCTGCACTGGCGCTTATGAAACTCAGCGAGCGCCAGAAGTCATAACTGTCCGCGTTTCAAACGTAATTACTCGATAGATAATGACGATAATAATACATCTCGAGGATCGTAATTAAATAATTGCCCGCCGGACAGTGGTGTGCCTGCGGGGCCGCCACTGCCCCGCTTTTCGTTTTTTTTTTTTTTTTTTAAATTTTTTTTTTTATTTGGAACTATTGATGATGAAGGCAAATCGAAGCCTTTAGGTGTGTCTTCTCTCGCAATTAACGCCTGCCTCGTGATTGACGTGCTGAATTACACGGTTAAATTGAGATTTTTTTTCAATTTTCCAAAACCCCCTTTGTTCGGTTTTGTACGGCCGTACAGTGGCGGCGAATTAATTGGGGGGATTATTTTGGGAATAATTTTGTAAGCGGCTTATCAGCTTATGGAGTTGTTGGTCGAGTTTCAGGTGGTGCGCGCTCCGAACATTGTTTCGTAAATAGTAGACGGTGTAAACAAGATGGCGCAATCAAATTATCTGGCTTAAGCCTATTTACCGTCGAACAATTTAAATTTATTAACCTCCGTGTGACTGGGCAGGTTTTATGACTTCAATAGGACATTGTGTCGCTGTAAGTAGTAAATCTAAGGCCGGTCTTCTTATCGGCTTTTTTCCACTCTCCGGGAGATAATGATTATGCAAAATAAGTGGGTCAATAGGGGGAGGGAACATTTCGGCGGATTGCCTAATGAAGCGTCACCGAATACACGCATTCCACGTAATAGTCATGTAAATATAGATTTGCGGTTGTTAAACGTAATACCTCTGGGTGTTACACTGAGTAACTTTATATGAAAACTTTCAGTGTATAAGAACCTGAGACTGACACCTCTGTGGTTCATCAGTTGGAAAAGTTTCAAAGCGAATGTGTTGGAAACAGTGGACCTGTAAATGGCATTAAAGGTTGAACGAACTAAGAGTCACCGTAATTTTCACAATAGTCAATTGTTGTTTATTGTATACGGAACCAAGCCCTTTTTGCCACCCCAAACTGACTCTTCATATCGGCCATTTTTCTTTCGTTTTCTGTCGAGAGACGCAAAATGTCTTGGTCATTATCGCTTTTATCACTCCTAACCCGCCTCTGCTTTTTCTCTCAATCTTTCTCCCTTCCCCGTCCCCCACGATCGTCTTTCATTATCTTTCCCAGATTGTCCTCTCTGTCTTCTCATCATTTTTCTCACAAAATTATTTTTTTCCTTTTAATGTTCCCTTTTCTGGCTTCAAGAAAATGACTCTTCATCGCCTCAACGTGAAAAGAGTCTCTTATTCTGCCCTTTCCTGCCACAGCATATTCTCTTCTGCGTAATTACGGTCTCTAAGGCTTCGTGCCTTCTTCTCTTTCATTATTTTCTTTCGTGTTTATTTCCACATGTTTTCTCCATTTTCTTTTCCTCTCGTTCGCGTACCCTCAATACGTTTCTTAATTATCCTTCTTCATCACCTATCGACTATGTCCATTCTACTTCCGCCTGTGGCCTGTCAGCCTGTGAGTGGTTCGTACATGATATCAAAACTCATTGCGCCGGGACGTTCACGAACCGACACCCTGTATACACAACAGTAATTATACGTTGTAAAACGCGTTATATCCCCCTTTCAGAGCGTCAACTCACAGGGCGTGGTTGGAGGCAGCGACGACAGCGATCAGCACCAATGCCTGACGTGCCTCCGAGGGGGCTGCAGGACCTTCAACGGCATCTACACCCGTCCAGACCTGCCCCCTGGGTACTCTTTGGTGGTGCAAATCCCTAAAGGCGCTTGTGGGATCCAAGTGCAACAAATAAAACACACTCGAAATATTTTAGGTGAGATTGCATGATGTTGGTGACAAATAATGGTAATAATGGTAATGATGGTAATTATGGTTTCCAATAATAATGTGTTTCATGGATCATTGGAGCGATTATCTTCGCGAAGAAAATCAGTGTTGTTATATAAATAAATGTGCCATTGAAACCTTCGGACCTCCTACGGCGGGGTTCATTCCGATTGGAAGTTAAGGAAATCGGAAAAATGGCTGTTGGAAGAAAAGCGTGTTTTTTCCTGGAAAAATTGAGAAAAGGGTGAATTTAGGAAAACATGGAAAAACTGTTAAAAAACTAGAAAACTGTGCGTCGAACTTGTAGGGGGTGACGGGTCAGGCCGACGAACTCTCCTGGTGGGAGGCTGTTTCGGGGGGTAGGGGGGCGGCAGTTACAAAAAAGTTCCGGTCAGGACGCCCGAGTTCCTAAGCCCGGCACTGGTTATGAGCGATTAGTATTCGATTTTCATCGATAGAAATTTCCTTATCTGTAATTCGCAGTTAGAAATTTTAGACTCAGAGGTGCCATCGAGCACTTTTTTTGCCTTAAATTCGCTTTTTTCCTAATTTTTCGAGCCTCTCTGCCCCGTTGAAACTCTAATTAAGACAGACGCAGGTTTTGATATTCGGCATTTTTCAGCTTTAAAAGTCAGCGATAATATCACCCAAATCCTCAATGGAGACTGGAAATTTAGCCCCAGTAAAACATTCGAGGCTGCAGGCACTAAAATTACCTATGTGAAGCAGGATAGCACTTCCTTGGAGACAATTACAGCCCCAGGGCCCCTAGCTCTATCATTGGACATCATGGTAAATTCCCCCAATACCATAGATTGTAACTCATCTCCCAGATAGATTATAGGATATCAGCAGAACTATGGAGTCAAGTATCGTTACGCTTTGCCGGAGGGATTGCCCCTGATTGCCCCGCCCTTGCTGAGGCGTCCTCAGGAGGACAATTCCACTATTTTCAGCAACCAAAGAGACGACCCTAAACCTTCGATCATTTATCCAGGACCCAGGAAAACGCGCCTGCGAAGGCGCAACTACCACTGGAAAGTCACAGGTTTGACTCAGTGTTCCAAGACTTGCGGAGGGGGTAAGCTGGCGAATTTGCTCGTTGTGAGGTGTCTTGACGAACCCCTACATAGGGACACAAAACTACATTAGACAGTGCTATAGAGTGATCAATCCCACGCACCAAGTGCTTACAAACGAGAAGAGATGCGCTCATTTGGACGCTCCAGCCCTCGCTCCGGTTACTTGTAACGTGGAGCCTTGTCCCAATGCCACTGCCTTCTGGGACGGGATTTGGGGCCAATGTTCAGTGTCCTGTGGAGAGGGAGTGCAGCAGTTTATCCCTCTTTGCAAAAAGGAGGTGGGAGGTAAAATGGTCGTCGTGAGCGACGCACAATGCGGGCACGGCCCCAAGCCATCTCTGCAGACGAGGGCGTGCCAAGAGAGGGAGTGCGACGCATTTAGGGGTTTGAGCGATAATGAGCTGCCGCAGCCAGTGACGACGAAAGAGGAGTGGACGGTGGGGGCGTGGTCTCAGGTAAATAATGATCAGACCGCCTTTTCCAGAAAGGTACCAACGATGTTGCCAAAGGATTTGAGTTAGAGTTTCGAAATTGCTTAGAGATTGAGTTCATAATCGCCCTCAAAAAATCAAATCGTGCACTTGTCGACGTCGAAAACTACAGATTCGGCTCGTCCTTCCAGGGATCCCGGGTGATTCGGGAATACTAATTTAATTAATTTAAAACTGTGATATTTTGAGTCACGTCTTCAATCAAAAATCAGTGAATAGATTATCCACTCAAAAAACAACTGCGTCACTGCAAGTTGAAGATTCGGACTTCTTGAGTTCGGTTCGAACACATTTAACGAAATCAGTAAATTAGATTTACAGGGGTGAAGTGAAAACTGTGCTCGTTTTTAAATACCCTACAGTGGGTGGTCGATGCATTTCTTAAAAAAATCTATATTGCCTGATAATCGTTCTCCTTACGGATATTTTTATATGATTTCCTCAGTGTTCAGTGACATGTGGAAACGGCCACAGAACGCGTTCAGTCGTGTGTCCCTCTGGCCAATGCCACGCAGAAAATCGACCTGTCCACGCCGAATATTGCCACCAAGGGCCGTGTCTCGACTCTTCTCCCTCTCAAACAAGATCTATAGACCAAGGAAATTCACTCTCATCCTGGCTAGTCACAGATTGGTCTCATTGTTCAGTACAATGTGGTGCGTCCCAATTCATCGATCTTTTCCGCATTTCAAGCTTCAATTCTTGATTGTTTTCATCAGGAATAGGAAATCAAAGCCGATTCGTCTTGTGCGAACACGACCACTGCAGTCCGGACTCGAAGCCGGAAACCTCAAGGTCCTGCTCTAGCGAAAAACATTGTGACGGACAATGGTTTGCAGGTGCGAATCGACAACATAAAAAAATATATTTATTTTTTTTTTAATACGTCTGTTAAGGTCCCTGGGGAGAGTGTTCGGATTCGTGCAACGGCCTAGCGACACAGAAGAGAGAAGTCCTATGCATCGCCCGTATACGAGGAGTTTCCCATATTACCAATGAGATGGTTTGTCCCGTAGCTTCTAGACCATACGAAGAGCAGTCCTGTTACGGTAAAAATATCCAGTTTGGTATGTGGGATTCTCTTTAAAAAATTTATTTTGGAAAATAGGTTTGTGCCCTCCTCAATGGTTCACGGGCGACTGGGGCAAGTGCGAAGGTGCATGCCCCTCAGGTGTGCAACGTCGCGAGGTCAAATGTCTGGACATAGACAAAAGAGCTTCTAATGCCTGTCCAGAGGACAAAATCCCGGCAGCCAAGAGGCCGTGCGCCTGTGAACCGCAGCATAGAGAAAACAGGGACAGCTTCAGTTTTCGTTTGGCCCAGGATGAGCCGGTAGATCGTATGTACAGAATAATCTTAATCCAGCCCATTTTATACACCTTTTACTATCAGGTGATATCATAACTACACATTCGTCATTTTGTCGTAATAACCCCACACCACTTCGTCGTCTTATCACATGCACCGTTTAGTTATTACAGACAATTCAGTTTTAAAATAAAATTATTAATGGAACCGTTCTAAACAAACTTTATTTCATTAATTTGTGTTTTTTTTACAGGTTCCTGCGTAGATAAAATCCAAAAGTGTCGATTGGCCGTGCAAGCTCGCCTCTGCAGTTACTCGTTCTACACGAAAAACTGTTGCGAATCGTGTAGGAGGACGCAGTAAGATTACGTTTAAGCCTCGCTAGGAATATGAATTAGATGGAGGTGGTTTAGACATCTTCGGAGAATCTGGAACTGATAGACTTACTAACAAATTATCGTATTTTAAGACGCGAAGTTTCATTGGTCGTTGCTCGACGCAACGAAGGATGAAGCGATATTTTAGAAAAATTTAGTTATTATAATATCATATTTAAAACGAATGAAAGGATTTATCGGTGTGGTATGAAAGTAAGCTAGCTATGTGTGTTTTAGGACCTGAAATTGTATTACACTCGATTTAGTATTTTCTATTAGATGTACATTTCAGGCTTAGCACCAGGAGCATACTCTAAAAATTGTAATTTAGTTGTCTGTGATTGTTTCTATATAATACATAAAATGAGCAGTAGCTTAGACGTTAACTAAATATCAACACATATTCTATATATATGTATATAGGTGTACGTATATATAAAATATACATAGCCAAACTGCCATCTATTAGAAATAGAGCATGCTCGAAATTAAATTTTTCACAAAATGAATTTTACAAAAAAAATCTCTCCTGTTCTTTTAATTCCCTTGCTTTCTGTATGGCGTCGCCACCAACTACAAGTTCAAATTCATATGTCGTTGGTGGCGGCACCACGTGAATGGCAAGTGAAACAACAACGCAGCGGCGGGCGTCGTTACATCATCAAGTTGCGCATTTTAAATTTAGAAATTTTGAGCTTTTCTATGCACTGCCAGACCTAGGATATTACGTACATGTATGAAAAAGAACATAATTAGTAGAAACCTTAGTTTCATTAGAAAAGCGCGCATGACTAGAGAATAACTTATATTTAATGTGAAAAAAATTTAGATATATCTAAGACTATCACCCTATAAAACCAATTTTGATTAACATAAAAAGTTTAATTTTAATTAATATAAAAACCTCTAACTGCTCTATAAAGGATTTTGACTCGTTACGAGTCAAGTTAAGTCACGTGGCCAAACTTCAAGGGATGATTTTTTGGATGATTATCAGGCGAAAAGTTAATTGAATTTATTTTTAAATTTTAACTTAATTATAAAACGGAATGTACGAGTGTAGTTTGCGTCCTCCAAAATCACGAGAAACTACATCCACCCTCGGATTATGACGTACTGCTTACGAGTCATCGATAGTAGCCGATCCATAATGGTGGAAAACGAAACGGTAGCCCTCGCACTTATCAATCGCCTAATTGCCCCCTGCTTGCACTCACTAAAACTCCATGTGCATAGCAGCGAAAATATTTATGTACAAATGTATACAAATTAATGTAAATCGAAATTCAACAAAAACTGGCCGACACTTACCTCACTGCACCTTATTTATTTCCTTGATGTCACTTAAGAGACCATTAGGTTCATAAAGTTAATGCCTGTGACGTAAAAATGGCGGCTCAAGACGCCGCTGTATGCAGCCTCAAATACATGTGATAAAATTGATTGCGACGTCATGTTGGCGACCCTGCTGCCTATTTTCTTCAAACAGCAACACTGTTTTCAGTTACTTGGGTGAGTTGAACAACTTTTTGATAACATCTTCGCTTTATCATCATGATGGATGTTCGGATTGATTTGTCGTAAAATTCACAGGGGTTAAACATACCTCCTCGCATTTCTGTGTTCCTGATACGAAATGTTGCATTTCCAATAAAACGTTTCGAATATGGTGAATGATTTTGGATTCTTCGGAAACGGATTTAAAATTACCAGGAACTAAATATACCTCTTCGCACTTCTGTGTTCCTAACCCGAAGTGTCCCATTTAGAGTAAAATGTTTTGAATTTGGTGAATAATTTTGGATTTGTTTTTCGGAAGCCCGATTCAAGAACTATCAGGAGCTAAATATACCTCTTCGCATTTCTGTGTTTTTGATACCTACCTAAGTCTATTAGACAAGAAAAAGAAGGGTACAAGAATGTCGTTCGAGTTTGAAACCATTAAAGTCAGCTTAAATAATGCTTGCACCCAGCTCTTGAATAGCGGCAGTTTTTGCTACTACACAATACTCAATTCGACACTTCGTACATGGATGGCATAGGTAAAAGATTACAGATTTCTCTATAAAAAAAAAGGTATAGTCGTGGCGTCGTACAGATGGCGTCACGCCAAGAAATTTAAATGTTTCGGCACATCCATAGCCGATTTTCTACAGAATAGATAGCGATAATACCGCTTGACTTCGTTATCTGATGCCAAAATCAAAAAGCGGTCCAAAAGCGCGATCGAGGTTTTCGGACACGGGCTCGAAATCCTCTGCAAACGCGATATTTTTTAGTGGGTTAAACCCCACACAGACTGGTAATGCAAACTCCAGTACCGTCTTACCGACAAGATTTTTTTTTCCCCGGGGTCACGTACAAAAAAATAGTAGATTTTCAGAGAATTAAGTCGCCTATTATCTCTTCCATTTCGCCACAATTTTTTAATTACTTCAAGATAATCATTGTTGTGGTTTATAGTTAGGATTTTTACACGTGCGTCATACACACGAATCGTATATGTAAAATCAATTCATGGTCAACATAAAATGTGACTAGTAATATTTTAAAATTGTTATGTTTTTTATTTGAAATACAAGAGACTGGTATAACAAAGGCAGGTAAGGAATGAAGAGACAAAGAACTAATAATTCATAAATTAAACACCAAAAGAATAAAATCAAAATCACGAAAACTGTTTATGTTTATTCGAAACACGGTGAAATAGTTAACTTACATCGTCACGCCTCTGATCCTGCTAGAATTATGAGAAACAAGCAACTCAAAAACATACGTACATATCACCATCTTTGTTCAACCCGTAAACACTGCCATTGTCAATTTTAGCCCGTTGGTCTAGTCTGTAGAAAACATGCACATTATATCCATACTAAAACTATACTATCAACAAGCTAGTGCATGTACATTTCCATGAAAACAATGAAAATCAATATTTAGTTATAACTAGACTTCAAATCTCAACTTACATATAATGTACAAATTTACACAAACAATCGCAATATTGCAGTATCTCCATGGCATGCACGTGAAGACCAACAATCTAATTGGAAAAAATCGAATTAATTTGATGATACAAAGAAACTATAGCCCCATTCATAGTCCAGGCTCCCGCCAAAAGAGTCACTATCACGGCTACAAGTCTAGACGCGTAATCCGTGTAATAAACAAACCAATTTGTGTAGTAAGCGTACACTAAACTTATAATTCCTACAGCATAGCCTATGAGGCTCAGGAGATTGTGGATCGCTTTAACCCAAATCAATCGCATCGACAAATACGGATTCACTTCACGATAGTATTTGATCATCAGACCGGAGGGGACGGAGAGAAGGATCAATATGAGAGAAATTAAACCTACATATAGAAAACCTTATCAAAGACGAAGGTTCTTGATTAAATACGTTTACCCGTAATTCCGTGAACAGTGTATAAATGATATCCAGGTTGCAAGTAATGAAAAACCAGGGCGTCACCGACGAGGATCATCAGGGTGGCAACAGTGACCACTACGCCGTGGACGGTGTACTTGGCCGTCCTGGATATCTGCTTGGACCACAATTCGTCGCCGTTAAAAAGCATGATGGATTCGGCCATTAGGGGCAGATACTGCAGAAAAATTCTTCAAGTAATGCGGGCATTTGAATGGGATAAACGCGCGGCGAGTGCAGCCACTTACTCCGAAGGTGCATAACATGATATGCCAAGAAAACCAGTAATTGTAATTTATTATGGCAATCCAACAGGAATACACTACAATTCCGGCGATGCCGAACTTTGTAAGATAGTTGCACGAATATCTCCAAAGGTTTGTGGTTAAATTACCCAAATTTTCACTTTTTTCTGTTGAACTCATGACGACCGACGCGCAAACCTTCTTTATAACGCTCGTATTGACTTTAGCTTGGTGTCTATGTTAAAATACTTGAAGCAAACAGTTTTAAAAAAAGTGGATTTCCCATTATTATCTCTATTTCATCATTCCGAGTAGCCTGGTGATTTATTATAATCGATACTTCTAGTTCAAAATGGCAAGGTTAACCCATTAGCGCCCAGTTTCACATAAATAGGACTCATTCTTTATTTTTATTTTGGACCCCTCCAGAACAAACATAAACAAACACTTTAACAGCAGCATAAACCAATGGACTATAATGACCATAATTTTTTAATTAAACATTTTCAGTTTCTTCTGTGAGTCGAGTAGTGAAGCGTGAAAATTACATTTTTTCGCACTTCACTGTGCGACTCACGGAATCCTCTTTGATTTAAAATTATATTAAATAGAGCATCACAGGTACTGTTTTGTGCAGTGCAAATTAGTTATCTATGCGTGTTTGCGGCATACAGTGAGGGTTTTTTTATCTCTTGTTAGATAGCCGCTCAAGTCGTAATATTTTATCTACGTTTGAATCTACAGGGTGATTCCAAAGTTGGAGTTATCCTCTCACCAGCAAATATGGCTGAAAATATTAAGATTTTTTCCTTTGGCGCTTTTTCGAAGCATCAACAACGGAGATACAAGGTATCAGAATTTTATTAAAAAAATTAAAATTTATTAATAATTGCCAAACCACTTGAGATAATTAAACAAAAAATTTTGCAAGTGTAAATGATAGTCAAATTGCATTGGAACTATCACTTTGATTGTTTTTATCAGAAAATAAGTTAAATTTTTTTTTGTTTGGGCTAAATTTCCAAATAACAACTGAACTTACTTTTACAAAATATGAAAATCAAAATCAACATTTCTTAATTCAATAATTTTTATTTTTAGAAAAATCAGTGGCGTACCATTTCCTTTCAAAAATATTAAACAACTTTTTCATACGCGTGCCATTGGTAAGCTCAAAAATAATTTTATTTTGGTAGACTTAGGGTAAGAATGGGATCATCCCTAAATAAATAAACAAACAGGGGCACCAGCATTAACAAGATCTTTTTTCACTAAACATGCACATCACATGCCAAGAAAACCAGCTGTAGTTCTTGAGGGCAATGGAAAAAATAAAAACAATCAAAATAGACTAAGTAAAATCATGTAACATTTATGATCAAAATTCTACGAAAATTGTTGAGGTCGCTATTGACCAAGACCTCTCCATTTGCAAGGTTTTTTTTTAATTATACCAGAATAAACATGTTGTCCTGATAATTATAATTGCTTTATCAGTGTACCTGACTGAACTTAATCTTATCTGTTCTTTATTTTAAGTATTAAATTTGAATATTAAAAAACACCTTTCTGTCTCAGCCAATAAACTATACAATCTATTGCATCTTGCCTCTCACAACAAAATTCAACAAAGTACCACTTTTCTTTGCCTTCTTAGCATCTTTTAAACCATCCTCTTTCCTTTTATAATCATCCCACAGCTCTTGTTGAACCTCCAAAGGCAACTCTGCAAATACACCTTTATCCACACCTGGGGGACACTGACAATTAGTCTGAAAGCTGTGTGAAGACTCTTGGAGCTTATCAGACTTTGTTGCTCTATCAGCATTATTTCCATGCAAAAACTCAAATAAAGTCCTCTTGCCACTAGGCTTCTCAACTAACTTTGAAAACCCTAGACCTAGCACTCCAATTTTAAAAGGTTGTTTCTTATCAACAGCTTTCCAAAACAAGCTCATGGCCATTGCAACTATCTGTGTTTCATTACTTAAATCCACATTGAACAAACACTGTCTGGTCTCCTTGGGGTCCCCCATTGGGAGTGCTGGGTTATGTCTGCGTAAGCTGACTTTTATCACTTTTGGTACCCTGCCATCCTCTATTAGAAGCTTCAGTAGGCGCTTTGAGAACTCCTTAAATTTCTCTTTCACTTGCTGCTCAGTTACTAAAGGTTTGCCTGAATCCTCTAAACCATAACTTTGAGGTTTCTCTTTTAATTTAACTAGACTCTCATCAGTACCAAAACTAAGGTTGAGTATATTTTCAGCCTTTTCCTTTCCAAATACTTTTTCTAGTTGGGATTTGCTGCAGTTTTGTAACTCAGCAACAGTGGTTATATCAATGGATAATAAGAGCTCTTTAGTGGCATGTCCAACCCAAGGAATTTTGCCCACATTTCCCAAACTAATCATAAGCTCAGGCGCACTATTTGGAAAAATTACAGTTTGCTTATTTGGTTTATGAAGGGAACCAACAATCTTGGCCAAAATTTTGTTATGGGCTATTCCAGCACATGTAGTTAGTTGCAGTTTTTCTAACACAGAATTTCGCATTTGCTGAGCTATTACTGACCCAATAACAAGCCGCTCATGGCATCCACAATCACAGTCAAAACTATTTACATCCCCATATACAAATCCCTCAAGATTTGAATAATCAGCATCTCCCATTCTCTTTGCAACTAATTCAGAAATATCAACAAAGTTCTCATCCAGACCTAAACGTTCTACAAACTGGGAGTACTGACTCAAAAGATCAGTCACCTGTTGGGACACTTGCCGGTATTCATACAAGTCTTCACCTTTAACAAGCACCAAATCGGGGCATAATTTCTTGGCTTCAGGGATGGGCATACACTTTTTGATGCCAAACTGTCGCGCGACATAGTTGCTAGTAACCACTATGGTCTTTTGTTGAATTCCCAGAGGTTGGTGTTTCAGAGCTGGGTTTTTGACCATTTCCACTTGAGCATAGAAGCAATCTATGTCTAGGTGGATTATGGTTCTTGAGTGATCGCTCATGATATCGGAAAAAGTGTTTTAAGATTTAAGCAGCAATTGCTTGGTTTTGTAGAATTTGACCATGTAATAGAAATAATATGCGATTAAGATTCCTGATAACGGACGTTAAAATTGATCGGATTCAAAAAAACGTTTAATAAAAACGCAAAACTTGAGAAAAAAAATATAGTTGACAAAAAGTATTTTCAAACAAAAACTACACTTGTTAGATCGAGGGTACGTAGAAAAGGTCGACAATGAATAAAAAAAACAATACATTTTCAAACTACAAGGGGTTAAATTAATAAAAAATAATATTTTGACATTTCCAGCAAAACAGTGATTATGGATAACAATACAGAATCCTTCATCCAATAAAGTACAATTTTGAATAAGATTTCACATTTGTAAAGACTAATTGAGGCATACCATACAAAACTCCACTGAGACAAAAACCTCTATCAGAAAACGTTAATATCGTATTTTACATTGTCTACAAAGTTGACCGATTTTTTTCGTATGGAGTATTTCGTATTATTGACAATAAGAAATTCTAAACATGACAACATCGCACTTATAACCAAATTGCAAAAATCAGCAGTTTGTGTTTATTTACATTTTGTTTCAAATTGGTACAATTCCGCAATTATTATCACAAATTAAATCTTTTTACGTTAGTTACAACGATGTATCTCTTTAATAAGCTAAGATATCTTTCCCCAATTTTGCAATCCAGCTCTTTCGAACGTTTTCACACTCTCAAAACCTTAATTAAACCATTTACTATAACATCCTATAAGAATGCATCTCAAAGATTCAACCAGAATGTGTGCTGGAAATGCGGCCTGGAGAGGAAAAACGCAGCGAACGTCTTCTGCGAAGAATGCAATGTGATCCAAAACCCCCAAGAAACTCACAATTACTTCAAAGTGTTTAATTTGGAAGAGAGATTTAATCTAGACACTAAAGAACTGAAGGACAAGTATCGAAAATTGCAAAGCTATTTACATCCAGACAAATTCAGCACTAAGAGCAATGAAGAGAAGGAAATTTCGGCGAATTATTCTTCATTAGTCAACAAAGCTTATAATAGCTTGCAGGTCCCATTAAGGCGTGCAGAGCATTTGCTTGATTTGAAAGGGAATTCCCTAGAAGAAGGACAAACTGTTGATGATCCAGAGTTCTTAATGGTAATGATGGAGCTCAATGAGGAGCTGGAAAATACTAATGATGTGGAGCAGCTTAAAAAACTTGAAGTAAAAAATCGCAACCAATTGGAAAAAATTACTAAAAATATAGATGAGTGTTTCAGAAATAATGACTTAAAGCAGGCAAAACATTATGTAATTAAAATGAAGTATTATTCGAGTTTAGGAAATAGGATAAATGCACTAATGCGTGAACTAGGTGTTATAGATTAAGGACCAATAATAAAACAAAATTTATTTTAACATATTAAGCTGAATTGTGATACACAAAACTAATAAAGACATCTGTTTCTACCAATTATCTTGTCTTAATCTATAAGTGGAATTATCACTGTAAATCACCTCCACTCCAGGCCCATAAAAGGGCATCACATAGGCAGACCCATCTTGAGGCCCTACTACCTGGGTAGAAATTAAAATGATGTCAACAAGTTGGCCCAGAAACATGAAACCCAAAGTGCAAAATTTGGCCAAACCTATGGCTGGATAACCTAAATAAAACCTATCAATGCCGAACATTCCCAGAAAGATTGAAAGCAGCAAAGAAGTTTCAAATGAGTAGCCATTACTAAAATGAGAGTTTAGGACTTAAAGTTCTGTAAGGAAACTACTTGGAATCCAACTTACGTCCATTTACAGGAAACTTCTTTTGTGAAGGTTCGATTATAGGTTTCTTGGCAAGTAAGGCCTTCCACTGCTAGGCAATTAACTATATATATAAAGTATCAAATCAATGGAAAAAAAATTTCAACTTAAAACTATACTTTTTTTCAACCTCTGATTATGTTTCAGAGCATATTGTAAGAACCAAAATAATTGGTTCACAAATTCATCACAGCCTTAGCAAAGTGTATAGTGAAAGCTTTATGTTCAGGGTCCTAGTGGTAGTGAACAAAGGTCATATGTCCAAGTCTACCATTACTGAAGACCTGATTAAATATGTGGTTCATTTAGTGCTACAAATTCAATCAAGTCTTCAGTGATTAATTTTTTATGAATTTCTACAATGACACACTCTTCTGCATCTAGAAAACATATCAGACTTCTCAATTTGATGTATGTTGTTTTTATCTTGAAGCACAACCAGAGGTGTTAAAAAACCCCACATATTACACTGTTTTCTAAAAAATACTCTTAAAACTTACTTTTTGCTTTATTTTCTTTGGTGCAACCTCGAATTTGCTGAGTTTTAGGGTCCACTAGATCATATGAAGGATCTGGACATAAAAACTGGCCCATGCGTAATGTGCTACAGTCAATAAATTTTCCAGGTATCATTTCTACCGTGGTACCTTCCCCATTGTTAGTAGGGAGCAAGGAGGCACAAAAAAAAGTTACAATAACTAGTCTAAACATTATTTAAATTGTGGAAATATTGACACTTGGAAATTTATACTCTCGAATAAAGTTCATATCTTAGGGCACTAATCACGTGTATGATCTATAATTATACATTGTCTTTACTACTACTACTACTACTACATCTTAAAAGGGGTCGTGCACTGTGGTTAATAGCGAAAATGATCAGTTTTCTCTGAGTTCGTAAAATATGTAAAGAGGTTAATTAAATTGTAAAACGTAAATAAACTTGATGACTGATGACAGAATATAGTATAACCCAAAAAAAAAAAATTATATAAACAGCAAAATAGTGAAAGTGGCAACGTCGCCAGTAGTTCTTACAATCCTAACATTATATAGGCAAAAAACTTTATTAATAGTAGTTGCCTTTTATATTCAAAAACTCAAAGTAACATGGATTTATTTCTATTTTAGAATTAGAAATACGTCTACAGATGTCTAACGTATGCATCAAATTTTACATTTAAAGTACATTTCATGGATTTAATATATCGCGAGATTATATTTTATTTTCGAAATTGTTATAAGGAATATTTATTTAAGCGAGGTTTGCGATATAGCAAATGAAAATTTTAAATAGCAAAATACTAGTGCACTTAATTATGCAATAATTATGAAGTTCAAGAATGTTGTGTTAGGCAAAAGTAGCATCAATAAAAGCAGTAATAAACAGATATATCGTATTAATAATATGATTTAAACAAAATTATTAAACTTAACTGATCATAATAGTTTATATGACCCCACCCACACTCTTACCAAATTGTACGTCTACGTATTGATGTAGTTGAATGATCTAAAACAAGATTGTATTCCAAATTTAATATTTTTTCAAACTTAACCTCACTTTACTTAAATAATTTGTTTAGGGGAATGTTTATATCAATATGAATCGTTGTTATTCTCTTGATTAATCAAGTTCCTCTAACAAATAATAAAACTGAAAAACTATTTCCCATACACCTAAAAATTGTAAAAGTTCTTAAATGAACATTAATTGAAATATATAGCTATATGGCCTTTCAAGCCACAAGACACATAGGACCGTTAAGCTCAATGGTTTTTCTGGCATCAAGAAAGCTACAGTTCATATACCCTTCATTCATACATCAGCGGACCGATGAAGAAGACAATAGCCCATTGGACACCTTCACATCTAAACTTGTACAAAATAAAAGTAGCAAGTGGATAAGACGTAAAGCCTTGGCCCAAAGTCACGCTGCAAAAACCTCAACAACTGACTCTTTTTCCATGAAAAACTCTCTCAACACAATACAACATATGGATATTGAGAGTATAAATGGCTTATTTCAACAAGCAATTGATTATGACGACTGGAAAGGGTTAATTGAGCTGACGAAACAATGTGTAGAATGTGATAAAGTTCCTTCATTGGCTGTGCTCTTAAATTCAGTCCCTCTATGCTCTTATAATGGTGACAAAGATACAATAATATGGATTGCTCAACTGTGTGAAAAGATTCAACCAGAATTTCTTGAGGAAAACTCCAATTTTGAGCACTATATTGCTGAAGCTATATGGGTTAAGGGAAATATTGCAAAGTCTCTGAAGACTTTTGAGAAAGTTTATAAAGAGAATGTTTACCTGAGGAGGAGGATTAGGTAAGAGTAAAATACCTACACAGTGTATTATTTGGGAGCATCT